>NC_073745.1:19642715-20346715 GCF_029784135.1 Toxorhynchites rutilus septentrionalis | reverse complement strand
TTGTGGATCGTTCTCGCAGGGCGATCGGAGCGGTCGGTCTGCTGCGGTTTATGAGTTTGTTTGGATTATTAACGAGTTTCGTTATTTTCATTTGGGGTTTAGCGATTGACAGGACAGGCACTTCAGCAACAGGAGCTTTAACGAGAGACCTTGAAGGCGGTGGGACAGCTATCGCAAGAGGAGCTGTAGCGGCTACTTTTTTGGTTGCGTTCGCTGATAGCGATTTTTTCCGTTTCTTCCGATTAGCTTTCTGCTTTCCTATCAGCGTTATAAGGTTTGGATTTGACAGCAGCCGAGAATGACTCACGTTGTTTGCAACGGCATTGGCTGCAGACATCACAGGGGCTCCAGTTGAAACGCCACCATGATTGATGCTGCTTGAATCAGCAGCAGAAGCAGAGCAGTCGTGACTCTGTTTTTCTGGAATGTTTACGTTATCAATTGGACCTAAATTGGCGATGGTTTGACGAGTTTCTGCTACGATGGGTTCTTGTGGCTTTGAAACTTTCTTAAGTTTCATTTTAGATAAAATTAATTCTCGTAATGCATCTGCCTCTTCCTCTCCCATCGAATCTGGAGTCATTGGCCGAGTTTCAGCAGGAGGGATTGACTCTTTTTGGGCAGTAACGGAGAACTTGGACAAAAGCTGGTTCCTCAAAGCTTCTTCGTCATCTTCAGCAGGAAGTTCGCTATGCCAGTCATTTATCATTGGAGGCGGAGGCGGCTCCAATTCGGCTGATTTTTCTTCAGTCGATTGTTGGTTTTTTTTGGTGGAATGCACAGGGCTAAGTGATGCCTCGCTTGATGCAAGCTCCATATCAACAGGCTGAATATCGGACGGCTCAGGACATTGAGGGCTAACCGATGCGCTAATTTGCATTCTATTCTCCTCGTCTGAAGAACTATCATTTATTTCTACCGTCTCCGGTCGAGTTTCTATTATTTGAACATCGTCTTCATCCTCCACAATTTCCGCCAATTCCTCTATCGTCGGCGGAAAATCTCTCACAGGCGACAAAAGACGAATTTCGTCGCTCGGAGAATAAGGTCTTTCTTCTTGCTTCTTCTGCAATCTAATTTGGTGTTTCTTGGTAAAAGCTGATTGCAGTGCAATCATTCTTAACTCTTGCTCATCGACAGTTTTCTCTGACGCCAATGGTTCTTCCAATAGACCTATCACACCAGATTCTTTTACTTCGACTTTTGATTTCAACGCTTGTAAGCGCAGTTGCAGAACTTCCTCATCTTCTTCCTCTTCTTCATCGTCCACCAAAACCATTGGCTCATCGAGCACCAATTCCGCACCCGATTCCTTCACAATATCATTGCTCTTTTTTCGTTTCTGCATCGACAGCTTCAGCTTTTCCTTCAACGCATCCCAATTCTCCTTGTCAGTCTTCCGCTTTCGACCACTAATTGCGCATGCTGCCTGTAATCGTGCCCTGTCCAGTGGGAAATCAACTTCCGAATCAGACGTATCGATATTCACAACCATGTTGCTACTGTGTTGCTTCCGGCGTTTGTGTCTCCTATGGACAGTCGCTTTGCGCTCTAACTGTTCACGCTTGCGTCTTTCGAGCTTTTTGGTGGATCTTTCATGCCGTTGGTAAGCTGTGCCAACTGTGGGTCTTTTCGAGCGCAGCGAACGTAACTTCCGCCGTGCTGGTAGCAGTTTCGGTTTAGGGATAGGCTCATTTCGATGAACATACAACTCAATATCTTCCTCGTCCGAGATGCATTCATAGTTTTCCTCATTCGCATTTATCACAGCTTGTTTATCGTACGCTAGTTGGAATAGATAGTTAGTAATTCGACCCTTCCACAGTATTAAATGATTGCACAAAATTCATATTATGCAGTACATATTGAATAATAATTATCGCAAAAAAAACAAACGCTTCCGCGGAATTCAAATGAAGGCTATACCATTTCTCGTTTCCGCACTAGCTCTGCCATTAATGCCACTAAGCAGGCCAAGTTCTGCATTCCTCGCTTCTAGCTGAGCGAGACGCTCCCGTATGGTAAATTCTTCCTCGGAACTGATGTCCTCATATTCAAGGACAACATTACCACCCACGCCCATCTCTTCCTCATCGTCATCGTCATCAATCTCGCCCTCCTCATGCTCGACGGCACTCGATGACTCAGCCAACGTACTGCCGTCTGCAGGAGCCGTGTTTGAAGACGATTCTATCGTGATCACTTCCGTTGAGGAAACTTGCTCCAACATCTCGCCAGGGGAACTCTTCGTGGTGGTGGTAATTAGATTCATTTAGCTAGATTTGGAAGTTTTCATATTCGGAATAGACGGTCAGTGAAATGAAACAAGAACAGCAAGCAAGGGGAAAAGAAGCACTCTAAATTACAGATGCACAAGTTTAAACAGGTGAAACAATTCTTCACTTATCGAGAATGTCCATCACGAAAACACCATTCAGAATTATGACGACTTTGATATTGATCACCATGACAGAAAAAAAATAGGGTGGTTAGTTGCAGAACATTACTCTCCATGAGCACGAAACAGAGGTGGTGCAGATGCGAGATGAAAATCTAAGGTAGGAAGATTTCTAACAAAATCTGTGATGTCACAGATTTTGTTCATGTTGCGTTACTTTTCTTTCAATAATCCAGTACACAGAAAAAATATTATTATTAAAAGTTAAAATTAAAAGTTTAAATTGAATAAAAAATAACGAACGGTAATGCTAGCGTTCAAAATTATAAGGGCCCAACTAGCATTTTGGTAGGAACTGAAACTTCCCGTTCTGGTCGGGGGAATTTTTCGTCAAAGAAATTTCCTCCGACTTGCACTGTGATCACGCGTATTCTAGAGCTTGCCATTCAGAATGCATTCAAGGCGTGTTATTTGGCATAGAAATCTCAACTAAGTACTAATAAAAAATGACGCATGTAATACTACGCTGAGACGGCGAAGTTCCTCTAGGAACGTTAGTGCCATTGAAGAAGAAGAAGAAGAAACTTCATAACAATTAAATTTTACTTCTCGTCAAAGGATAAGATTTTATGATTCTTAACGTTAGAATTATAAAAACTTTATTATTATGAAAGAAATATTCTCTTTCATTAAAACAACTAAACATACAAATTACAGATACTACAACATTTATCTCTTTCGATTTTTATCAAAAGGCTGAAAATTAAAATCAATGCATAACACTTAAGGGGTATTCTAGTGTAGAAGCACG
The DNA here is from genome assembly GCF_029784135.1 of Toxorhynchites rutilus septentrionalis. Classification (NCBI taxonomy): domain Eukaryota; kingdom Metazoa; phylum Arthropoda; class Insecta; order Diptera; family Culicidae; genus Toxorhynchites; species Toxorhynchites rutilus. The sequence continues at coordinate 20,343,506 of NC_073745.1, read as the reverse complement.
AATTGCGGACATGTTTTTGAGCTAACAAAACAAAGAACTTTTTTACTGCCCACAATTATTTGTTTAAAAATATTGAACGAAAAAAATAAATTTATTATTACAACACAAGCTGATGAAGTGAGAGGGCTCAAAAAATTGTGTCCACAAATGGCGTCCACATATCACAATCACAGAAGGGCTGGTTCTGGTTATGTGAAACAACAAAATCGAAAGATTCGAAATCAGTAAAAATGCCGCTATCGCAAGAACCTCAGACAAATCATAAACATGTTATTTGACAAATTGGCAGCCGCGTGAAGAAAATAAGTTCTTTTTAAACAATTTTTTCTACGTTTTCCGAATTTTTAAAAATAGTAAAATTGAAAAAAAAAATGAGTGGGTTATATCTATGCTATAACCGCATGTTTGACGTGGGACTATCTTAGGTTAGCAATCACTTGTTTGTATTGATTGAATGAAACAATTTCCGAATTTAAATGAATACAATATTAATATATAATATTGCTTTGTGAGTAAAGAGATTGAACATGAAAGGTCAATTCATGCATTGTGATAGATTATGTTCTTCGTTACAAGTAAATTAAATAACAGTCCTTTTACGTTTGGTATGATGCCTAGGACAAAATATGTGAACGGAAGAATAATCAAACGATTATTTCATTTTACATTTCCCTCTGAAGTTTGCATCTCTCAAGTGTACGTATTTCTCGAACCAAGAATTTGCTTGAAACCTGAAAGGTCCTCTAGTGTCTGCACGATTTTCCAGGTTCCTAAGTTTAGAAGACCGTGTTAGGGAAACACATAGGCAAGTGAGTACAAAAGTACTCGCAGTTTGCATTTGTTTGCAAAGCCGATTTCCCCAGAAACCTTGGACTTGAAGTCTGTGTTAGGCAAACACATTTCAGTCGAAACAACAATGATCCCGACTTGCATGTATTTGCAATGCCGATTTTCCCAGACACCTTGATTCTGAAGTCTGTGTTGGGGAAACACATTTCAGTTGCAACAAAAATGCCCCCGACTTGCATGAAGAAACACATTTCAGTCAGAACAAAAATACTCCAGACTTTGTAGCCGTGGGCTGGCCGATCCCTTAAAAGCGCGCAGTTTAAGCGCCACTCCCGAAGGAGACTGCCGCCAAGATCGTTTGCCCGGTAGAGACTCCCTTTAAGGGCGAGTTCCAGTAATGCTACCTCCGTAATGGAAGTACGGATCGTTCCAGCCAGGCTACGATACCCTAACTAGAACTCCACAACCAGCTGAAGCCTTATCAAACTTTATTCGACCTCCAAAAATCAGTAGATTCCACCTGTGCCTGGATGAATCTCATCACAGGCCAGGTCGCTATTCACCGCCAGAGAGCGTAAAGCAATGGAACCACTCAACATCCAATTCAACTTCGCTACGCGTAAGTCGGGACAACGGAAGGAATTACAAACACGCGACATCAACGTAATTCCAAACACCAAATTTCATAACGCTAACTTTGAACTATATATTTCAACGAGAACATATTATATAACTTGTAACATTTATTTCTTATTATAATCGACATTTATTATCCTCTATGTTCTCTTAGGCCTAACATTCCTCGTCTTCTCTTTCTATTGTTTCTGTGTGTGTGTGTCTTCATACGTATATCGCAGTCATGACTGTTTCGTTGTGCTTTGTGCGTTGTGTTTCGTACTTGATCTCTGGTCTTTGTGCTTTGTACACTTATAAAAAGCTTTTATGGGTGCTTCATTGTCCGGGTATGACGACACCGGAACAATGGCTACCCTTTGTCTTTGTCTTCCCTCTTACAGCTCAATCGAACTCGGTTTTATGCGGTCGATTAAAAAAATCTCCGTGGCGTCCTCTCCGGACGCCACCCTCCACAGAAGCAGAACAAAAAGAACGGACTCACCGATTTGATTTAAGTTAGTTGCTGATGATGCTTGACTTCGATGTGGCTGAAGTCGAACCGAGCTTTATTCGTTGAATCAGTCTTTCCGTTTTCGATGCGGCGGAAACGCTTTGTCGCTGTGTTGAGACGTTGCGATGATACGAATGCGCCGCCTGTGGGGAATAGTGTAGCCTTCGGCTAATAGGCGATATAAGCACTGCGTTCGCACTTGGTTTAAATTCGAAATGAATTACCTTTGAAATGATGGCACAGACACACAACCTAACTACACTTTCTAAGAACACCACAAACGATTGCCTAACTGAAATTATAAAATTTAATATGTGGAACAACGATAACTAGTACACTTATTACTTAGCAGCAATGAACGGAAAAGGAACAAACCGCGTACTTCCACCGTTTTCAGCTATCAGCAGTAGAATGTACGAGCCTGGAAATCCTCAGCTCAGGGAAAGTGGAATCAGGCTAAGTAATTTGCTTTTCCCGAAATTTTATCGGCCGCACTCGGATATCCAAGTTAAAGCTGGCTGTTTCATTCTAGTGTCGAAACACCGCTTTCCAGCATTCGCGATCGAGCAGCAGCATACTCGAAAGCTCTCAAGGAAATCTCTCCCAGACTCTCTGATCTGAATTCTCACGCGGGAAACGAATAAGCTTTACGCCGCTTGAAGATCAGCTTAGCCCATATCTATAATCTACCTAAGGGAAATACATATAGAGTATGTTTTGCCCTAAAACATTTGAACTGCTGACCACTACAACTTGCATGAATTTGCAATGCCGATTTCCTCCAGGCACCTTGGTTTTGAAATCTCTGTTAGGAAACATATTTCGGTGGGGGCAAAAACTCCCCCTACTTTCATGTGTTTGCGATGCCGATTTCTCCAACGCTGCTTGTTTATGAAGTCTGTGTTAGGGGACACATTTCGGTGAGAACGAAAACCTCCTTAATTTCATGTATTTGCAATGTCGATTTCCCCAAGGCTACTTAGTTTTGAAGGCTCTGTTGAGGAAACCGTAAATCGGACCAATCGAAACGAGGCAGTTAGGGCGTTTAGATAACGCTTAACATTTTGCAGTTATTCAATTGTTTATCTAATGAAAAATAACATTTTATTAATTGCAATAGACGCGTAGAAATATTTCAATTGATGCAAACATTTTTTCGATCGATGTTCGAGTTATAAGCATTCGGAATCTTTCATTTTTTCCTGCATGTTCAGTGTTTAGGTTTTCATTTTACCCCCCATATATTCTGGTTATACGTAGTCTGCGGGCCAACGAGCCGAGCTCACTTTTATTGTATTACAGGTAAACTTCGATATAACGTACATTTCACTTTCAAAATTGTACGTTGTATCGAATTGTACGTTATATCGAAGCATAATAAAGTACTCACAAACGTAGTCTATAATACATTATTTTGTTGCTGTTTTAGTCAAGTTGATGAATAGCTTCTATCAGAAGACGAAGCCAGCCTTTCTCATGATGTTTCCCTTCGTACTGTTGATTAAAGCTTAATTCATTTAGAATACGGAATCACAAAACCAGCTGTACTTCGGGATTGATTGAAAATACAAAACTTTTTTTAGCATTGCAATGCAGATAATTCATTGTTCTATCAGAAAAAAAAATTGAAAAAAAAAATCCTTTACACTTTGGAAATGTGTACGTTATATCGAGGTAAAATGTACGTTATATCGAGTGACGTTATAGCGATGGTACGTTATAACGAGGGTACGTTATATCGAAATTTCCCTGTAACTGTTTTCTATGTACATGAATTCTGGCTATACTTAAAGCCGGGTTCAGACGGTGCGAGTAAGCATACGAGTCGGTCTGGTCAGTTACTGCAGTGCAGCTACTCGCACCATGTGAACACATCATGCCAGTTAGTGTCATGTGTAATCCGGCGTGCGAGCTACTTCAAAGTTTTTTGAATTTACTCGCACTCGCATCCCTTAAACAGAATTTAGCGCTCGAATCAGGGATGCCAAACGTAAAGAAATGTCTCTATTTTTAAGATATTTGAAAATATGCGAAGATATTTATAGACTTGAAAATTATTGGTTTTCATTTTGAGATAGTTTTCTTGAGAATCTCTAATATAGAATCATTACCAGGCACAATTTTCATTCAAAATTCTCTCACAACTTGCAAAAAAAGTATTGTTCTAAGAAACAGAATACATATTCGATTTAAAAAAGTACATTTTCTTTATTTTAATTTTTGACGCGTATATATTCCACCTGCAAATCTACTATCATTTTCATTTCACAAATTGGTACACGAAGCTGCTGGCAAGGCGAAATAAATAAAAATTTTAAAAATCTTTTAGACTGTCATTTATAGCATCACATACTTCCGGAATTATCTTAGCTATGGATGCTTTCGAGATTCTAAAAAATATTGACAACAATCTGAACGATATTCCAAAAGAAAGGTACATCAATGTCGTTTTTTTTTTTATTTCACTCATGCAGGTATAGCGTTGTATTGTTGGACCAATTAAATCCAACAGTGTTTCCACTTATTCAGGTGTTTTCTCAACACTGCTCTGTACTCTAGAGGATCATCATCGATGAGTTCCTTCAATATTGTATTTGTTGCTCCCTTTCCTTGCATCGAATTCCTGGCCCAAATCCTATTGCCTTTTTGCTTTTTCGGATAGTACCTTCAGTTCGAAGAAATTCAGCACAAAGTATTTTTATACACGGTCAGCGTGTATTTCGCGATAAAATTGTATTATGATAAATGCAACTAAAAACCTGATACGAAAACTGCCAATAGAGAAGTCGATTTTGGAACAATCATCCGTCAAATTCGGACCTGATTGCTGTTTCTGACTATTTAATGGACAGTTGAAAAATCATCTGGCATCCCTGGTATGCCAATGCTGTAGTATCTAGTTTATCGTCAGCAGCTCACACTGTGTGAACGGACAAGGTGAGTCAACCAATTGTCAAGCGAGTTCACCGGCCCAGTAGCTGCTCACTGTCAAGTCAGCTACTAGCAACGTATAAATGGGCCTTAAGTCGGGTTCAGACGGTGCGAGTAAACATACGAGTCAGTCTAGTCAGTTACTGCAGTGCAGCTACTCACACCGTGTGAACACATCATGTCAGTTAGTGTCATGTGTGATCCGGCATGCGAGCTACTTCAAAGTTTTTTCAATTTACTCGCACTCGCATCCCTCAAAACGTTAAGCCGGGTTCAGACGGTGCGAGTAAGCATACGAGTCGATCTAGTCAGTTACTGCAGTGCAGCTACTCACACCGTGTGAACACATCATGCCAGTTAGTGTCATGTGTGATTCGGCGTGCGAGCTACTTCAAAGTTTTTTGAATTTACTCGCACTCGCATCCCTCAAAACGTCAAAAAACAGAATTTAGCGTTCGAATCAGGGATGCCAAATGTAAACAAATGTCTCTATTTTTAAGATATTTGAAAATATGCGAAGATATTTATAGACTTGAAAAATATTGGAAAAACAAATAAAACCCTAATAGTTTCTAAACGGAATCGTTGTTATTTTGTTTGGCACACTGGCGGGGCACGTTTTCTTATTGAGACAGTTTTATTGGGAATCTAAATATAAAATCATCATCGGGCACAATTTTCATTCAAAATTCACTCACAACTTGCAAAAAAAAGTATTGTTCTAAGAAACAGAATACATATTCGATTTGAAAAAAAGTATATTTTCATTCATTATTTTAGTTTTTGAGACGTATTTATTCCTCCGGCGAATCTACTATCATTTTCATTTCACAAATTGGTACACGAAGCTGCTGTCAACGCGAAGTAAATCAAATTTTGAAAAATCTTTTAGACTGCCATTTGTAGCACCACATACTTTCGGAATTAATTAAGCTATGGATGCTTTCGAGGTTCTAAAAAATAGCGACAATAATCTGATATATATTCCATATTCCAGAAGAAAGGCACATCATTTCTAGTTTCACTCATGAGTGTATATTGGCGTTGTATTTGTGGAGCAATTAAATCCAACAGTTTTTTCACTTTTTCAGGTGTTATTTCCAACACTGCTCTGTACTCTCGGGGATCATCATCGTGGAGTTACTCCAGTATTGTATTTGTTACTCCTTTTCTTTGCATCCAATTCCTGGCCCGAATCCTTTTTTCTTTCTGCTTTTTTCGGATAGTACCCTCAGTTCAAAGAAATTCAGCACAAAGTATTTGTAAACACGGCCAGCGTGTGTCTCGCGATAAAATTTAAAATTGTGTAATGATAAATTCAACTGAAAACCTAAGCCGAAAACAGCCAATAAATAAGTTGATTTCGGATCAATCATCTGTCAAATTCGGACCTGATTGCTGTTTCTGACTATTTGATGGACATTTGAAAAATCGTCTGGCATCTCTGGTAAACCCGTACTTAGTATCTAGTTTCTTGTCAGCAGCTCACATTGTGTGAACGGACAAGGCGAGTCAACCATTTGTCAAGCGAGTTCACCGGGTCAGTAGCTGCTCGTTGTGAAGTCAGCTACTAGCAACGTATAAATGGGCCTTTAAAAACAGAATTTAGCGTTCGAATAAGGGATGCCAGGGATGTCAAAAATATTGGAAAAACAAAGAAAAACCCTCAGAGTTTCTAAACGAAATCGTTGTTATTTTGTTTTGCACGCTGGCGGGGCACGCTTTAGATAGTTTTCTTGGGAATCTCTAATATAGAATCAAGCACAGTTTTCATTCAAAATTCACTCACAACTTGAACAAAAAAGACGGGTGGGTAATGTCGGGGACATAACCGGAGTGACGTAGGACTATACAAAGGGGACAGCTTTTGTTAAATATATATTCTAAATATATTGTTTTATTTTCTTCTTCTACGTGAATACCTACCTATCTACCTGAAAAATGGATTAGTTTACTGTTTACTCTTTATGAATATGTTGATGGTTCTGAAAAGAACCTTTGGTGTTGTGTTTTTGTTATCACTCGATATTCCCATCTTGTTCGGTTAAACCTTTCTGTTTAGCTATTGCGTTTGCCACTCGCCACAGCTTTCACAGTTGGAAAATTTCTTCCCATCCAGCTTGTGACATGTTGTTCAGTAAATTACATTTAATGCGCGTGCCGGAGAAACACTTTGCCACTCACTGAAACTAATTATTGCCTTGATGAGCGCCGAACCGAAGCTGCTCTGTTCTTGATGCGGGTTTTCTGATTGTCGTGAGCAGCTTTGCAAGCCAACTCGAGCACTCCGACGGCCGAAACTCTATAATCGCTGTTAGGTATACTGGTGCTCCGGCACCAATCCGTTCGGCCTAGTTACCCTTGCGGAGCAATCAGTGAATGCGACCAACATGGAACTGGAAACCTGCATGGTTCGAGTGAGACTTTGCCTTTCCCTTAACTTGTCCTCCTTTGTTACGTCCACGATGCCGATGCCGTACAACCACACGGGTTTACGGTTTGAAAGAAAATAAAATATTTTTTTGGGGTCCGCGTGTTTTATACTCTAGCGGTACACACTCACAGGATAGAGACAAATCGGCAGACTCAGCCAGAGGGGCGAGTCCAACGAGACGCACGAATCAGCGTTAAAAGGGAGCGATGGCAAAAAAATACATTCAATTTAAAGATGTAGAACCCTAGGTTGATCACTTGAAATGTAGTATTATATTATAATGTAAACCAAATTAAGAAATAAAAAGAATTTAAGTGAAAAAAAAAATACATTCATTACGATTTGTTCGCTCGTTGGATTCACATGCAGGCTAAAAAGGGTCCTTTTCAGGATCACAAAATTATCTTCAATCTAAAGAGTTTATTGTTTTGTTATCACTCGATATCCCCATCTTGTTCGGCTAAACCTTTCTGTTTAGCGATTGCATTTGCCCTCGCCACAGCTTTCACAGTTGCAAAATTTCTTCCCATCCAGCTTGTGACATATTTTACAGTAAATTACATTCAATGGCACGTCGCATTACCACCACTCAGTATCGGATTGGAGGTAATTTTAACCTGTAATTGAACATTTGCGATGACAGCGGTACAGTGTCGACTTTCAATGTGGGGTCATAATTTGGACCCCGAACTCTATGTTTACAAAAATGTCCAACTAAATATGTCACATTACAGGTCCGTCCAATTAGCTAAATGTCGAGATAAGTGTAAATTACTGTACTTTCAATCTAGAAGCAATTTAAGAATTGATGAAAATCAATAAGCTCAGAACAACTGCCAAATTCACATACTCATCATATCCTGACAAACAAATTATGAAAAAATCAATTTGTGTTTTATTATTATTTTGGATAATGTTTTAGAAAGCATTGAACTGTATTTCCTAAACTCTTTTTTGGAAGGTTTAATGGCCCTGAAAAGCGCCTTGTTTTATGGAATGGTTCCAATTTAGAAAACTTAGTACTCGTGGTTTTGAAAAAAAACCATTTCGAACGCCCTCGATGCCGCCTTGTTCTGGATTTGCCACCAAAGCAGTTTGTATAAAGAACAAACTTTTTTCTTCTGCTACCTGATGCCGTTTTGCGATTGCGTTTGCCACTCGCCACTCGCTGCAACTGCCTGTTGTTGTCTTGATGTGTTCTGTTCTGAATGCGGGTTTTCTTATCGTCGCGAGCAGCTTTACCAGCCAACTCGATCACTTCGGCGGCCGAAACTATATAACGCCGGCTAGGTGGACTGGTGCACTGGTACTAACGCGCTCGACCTAGCTACCCTTGCGGGGAACTCCAGATCAACACGGTTCGAGCGGGATTTTGCCTTTCCCTTCACTTTTCCTCCTTTACCATGTTCAGACATGGCTGCTTGGGTTGGTTTGCTGATGTGTTGTGATGCGAACCGATGTGGTGTACGGTTTGAATGAGAATGATCGTTACGGCAGCGGAGCGGGGATTTTTAAGCTGACTGGCTGGCTCGAGAATTACGCATGTGTGAGACTGCGACCAATGTTTCGTTCATTTTTTTCTTTTTCCTTTCCAATCGTGCTTCATTGTATTTCGCTGCTGCTCTGGTTGCCCGTTTCGATCGGTACGATTTGAGAAGCACAAAATGGACCAATCAAAAATGGGCACATAATGCATTTTGACAACGCTTGATATTTCACAATTATTCAATTATTTATCTCAAGAAAAATGAAATTTATTCGTTATGATAGATGCGTGAATATATTTCCTATCAATTGATGCAAAAACCTTTGCGATCTATTGAGAAATGCTCGAGTTATAAGCGTTCCAAATCTTGCATTTTTTCCTACTTGTTCAGTGCCTAGATTTCCATTTCACCCCCTATATCTTCCGGTTAGACGTAGTCCTACGTCAAAAAAGTATTGTTCTAAGAAACAGAATTCATATTCGATTTAAAAAAGTATATTTTCATTCATTATTTTAATTTTTGACGCGTATTTATTCCTCGTGCCAATCTACTATCATTTTCATTTCACAAATTGGTACACGAAGCTGCTGGCAAGGCGAAATGAATAAAATTGAAAAAAATCTTTTAGACTGCCATTTATAGCATCACATACTTCTGGAATTATCTTAGCTATGGATACTTTCGAGATTCTAAAAAATATTGACAACAATCTGAACGATATTCCAGAAGAAAGGTACATCAATGTCGTTTTTTAATTTCACTCTTGCAGGTATAGCATCCCTCATGAGTGTTGGCATTGTATTGTTAGACCAATGATATCCAACAGTGGTTCCACTTATTCAGGTGTTTTACTCAACACTGCTCTGTACTCTAGAGCAGGGATTTTCAAATGATGCTCCGCGGGAAATTTGTGCTCCGCGAAGTTATAGCAAATGCTCCCACTTGAAAACCCTCCTTGAGAAAAACATTCTTCAGTTTAATTTCACTGGGCATATAGTGATTTATCTTGTTTACTCCGGGTGAGATGTCGTGTAACTCAGATGCGTAACCGAAATAGTTGTTTTCTGTTGGGTATTGGCAATGCAAATAAGATTTGTTTTATTGATTAAAAAATGCAGGTGCTCCGTCAAATGATTTTGCTATAAAAAGTGCTCTGCCATAAACAAATTTCTGAAAACCCCTGCTCTAGAGGATCACCATCGTAGCCAATATCACCAATATTGTAATTGTTGCTCCTTTTCCTTGCATCCAATTCCAGGCCCAAATCCTTTTGCCTTTCTGCATTTTCGGATAGTACCTTCAGTTGGAAGAAATTCAACACAAAGTATTTTTATACACGGTCAGCGTGTATTTCGCGATAGAATTGTGTAATGATAAATAGAATTTGATGGATATTTGAAAAAACATCTGGCATCCCTAGTAAGCCAATGCTGCAATATCTAGCTTCTCGTCAACTGCTCACACTGTGTGAACGGCCAAGGCGAGTCAGTCAATTGTCAAGCGAGTTCACCGGCCTAGTAGCTGCTCACTGTCAAGTCAGCTACTAGCAACGTATAAATGGGCCTTTATTCTAGGCGTGGTCAGACGCAATCTCGTAGACAGAGAAAGATAGTTTCAGCGAGCCTCCAAAGTAAATAGGAAAAAGGAAGTGAAAACACACATTATAATTTATTCTTATCAACGGGTACAATTATGCCCTAATGACGACCACTTACTGAATTAAACATAAATTTTACTAATATATACAGGGTTTTCCATTTCGGGCTTCCGAAAGTATACAGCCCTACGCTGACAACCGTTTGACATAGCTGTCAACCAAAGCATCATATCGTTAGTTGAATGTCTGCCATTTTACAGTATGGATCGTTTTAGCATCGCACAACGTGTTAATTTTGCGAAAATGATGAAAAACCGGCAAATGTATTTCGAGCATTACGGACGGATTTTGGTCGTCATGGACGGCCTACAGAGCACACAATCGCTAATGTAATGCGTAAATTCGAACAAACTGGATCCGTAGCGCATATTGTGAAACCTGTGCATCACCGTAATGTGCGTTCGACCGAAAATATTGCTGCTGTTGCTGCCAATGTGGAGGATGACCCGAATGTTTCGATTCCACGGCGTGCTCAGCAATTGGGCTTGTCAAACACATCATTGTGGCGAATTTTTCATTTAGACTTGCACCTACATCCATATAAAGCCCAACTGGTACAAAAATTAGAGCGTGGTGACCATGGAATGCGTCGGGCATACGTCGATTGGGTGAACGAACAACAGCAGCAAAATGCTGAATTTTTGCATCAAATTTTCTTCAGCGATGAGGCACATTTCGAGCTCGGTGGCTATGTGAACACCCAAAATTTCCATATATGGGGCTCAGAAAATCCACACGTGATTGTTGAGAGGCCATTGTCTGGTGGAGTCATCGGGCCGTATTTCTTTGAAAATGAGGACGGCGAGACGGTAACTGTGAATGGTGAGCGCTATGGCCGCATGTTAACCGATTTTTTATTGCCACAAATTGAAGATATGGATACGGATGACATGTGGTTTCATCAGGACGGCGCCACGTGCCTCACAACACGACCGAACATGGCCATATTGCGAACGAAATTTGAGGGACGCATAATTTCGCGTTTTGGTGATGCAAATTGGCCGTCCAGATCATGCGATTTGAACCCGCTAGACTTTTTTTTTTGTGGGGTTATGCGAAAGACCGTGTCTATGCGAACTCTCCGCAAACTCTTGAACTTTTGAAAGACAACATTCGTGAAGTTATGACCGAGATACCGCCCCATATGTGCCGAAAAGTCATCGAAAATTACCTGTTCCGGATCAAGGAAACTTTAATTTGAAATAAAAGTTTCATCGAAATTCGAATTCTAAGTGTGTTTTATTTCAATTCACTTTCGGAATTTAAAGTGGGAAAACCCTCTATATAAACGTGAAAAAAAATTAATCGCTAATAGCAGTGGCTATAATTGCAGAGGTGTATCGTTTTTTAAGTAATGCGCGAGACAATCCGAAGTCGAAGAAACAACTGTAGCGATTGAACTCACGGTACATGTTCGACATAGTGTCACGCCATGGGACATTGTGTACGCCATGGGACAACTTTTTTTTCAAGCCCCTCACTTCATCAGCTTGTAACTATACCAATTATGAATATTTTTTCCTTCCAATTTTTGTTTTTTTGCTAAAAGATAGATAAAAAAATTATGATGTAATGGATAGTAAAATTATTCTTTGTTTTGTTTTTTTCGGAGCATGAAAAAACGTCCGAAACTCGTGCCTCTACACTAGAATACCCCTTTAATTAATCAACTATGTCGTGTACCGAATATTATTCTTAATGGATTCCTCGATTTGATTGACATCAATGGCGGCACGAGCTTTCCGGTCCAACCCATAGAAGAGTATTTCGCAAATTACCACATTTCAATAGAGGGCAATAAAGAGCTTTGCTGTTAGTAACCCTTCTTCAAAGATACGAGCCGTGCACCTTCCAATTCGTTTTCCAATTTTGCAAAAGCTTGGAAGTTCTGAAGAGATAGAAACGGAGTGGTTTTTGTATCATGAACAGCCCGCATCTAAGAAAACAATGTCGACCATTTTTTATATTACAATACTAAGCTTATGATGTTATCTTCAACCTGACGGAATTAATTATCCTTTACTAACAATGAAAATAAATCGATCGCTCACAATTTATGTGCATCAGTTTCAGCATATAGATTTCGATGAGAAAGATCAAGAAGAGAAAAAAAAATGTATGGATGCCCAACCGGCGCTCTCAGAGTCTTTTTACGTAGTGCCAGCAACTGCTGAATCGATCGAATCGATTAAAAACGAGTACGAGTCGGGTTTGAAAATTATATTCTACCTACTTAAAACTTTTTTTTTGTTTTGACACGGGCCAGTCGCCACATACTAGAGATGTGCCATCCGCTCATGAGCTGTTCATTCGAATCGCTTCATTATAGTGAGCGGATTCGGATCGGTTCGCAATCAAAACAACGCAGCTCATCAGCTCATTACGGAGCTGTTGAGCTGATGAGCTGCTGAGCTGTTGAGCTGATGAGCTGTTGAGCTGATGAGCTGTTGAGCAGTTGAGCTGATGAGCTGCTGAGCTGTTGAGCTGATGAGAAGCTGAGCTGATGAGCAGCTGAGCGGATGAGCTGCTGAGCTGTTAAGCTGCTGAGCTGCATAGCTGTGGAGCGCAAAAGCTGCAGAGAGTGTGAATTTTGAGACGCGAAAGAATTTTTCGTCTCCCGCGTTTTATGATATGACGTCAGTTTGTTTTCGTGTGTCCCTCTTCGTTCTTTAGCTTTAGCAGAGATGCCAGATAGGAAAAAGGTTTTTGTTTTGAAGATATTCCATCGTTCGTTACCAAACAAAATAATAAACATTATTATATGCTTGTAAATGAAATTACTATATTATATTGTTATTTAAACATGACTGTTGAAACACATAAACTTATTTCCGCGTGCTGAATCAAAACAATTCAGAAACAACCCGGCATAAATGCTAATGATTGATAATGGTCTTTTTGTTACCTTTGTCATCGCGAAGAATTATTTCTCGTTGCGCCTATAAGTGGATTTATTTTTATATACTTGGATGCAGAAAATATCTCGGTAGTTTTATCAAAAGACGTTGTGTCGGCCAATATTTCTGAAGGCATTTTATTTGGCTACTGTTGGTTTTTATGTTGTTTAAGTTCAGCATATCCTAAGCATCTTCTATGTTGGATTCCAGCATTCAATTTTTGTTTTATATCATATTATTAGAATTCATATTAGTCTTAGTTTGTGTACAATTATATATTAAATTCGTTTATTTTTTTTTGCTTTCCGTCCATTATGAAAATGCACACTATAAAATGTCCCATGGTAGTTATGCAATTGTGTGGACAACCGCAAAATTCGACTGAGCTGAAGAGCAGTTCCAAATGAGCAGCTCTCTTGTATGAGCTGAACGGCTCTGAGCCGCTCACCATGATGAGCTGATTCGCCCATCTCTACCACATACATGCATACAAATTAGATGCAAACACGCTATGTATCGAGAAAATAATTCCCATCTTTCTATTTCATTCTTTCTTTCAGACTGACATCCACAATCGCCGCAAAGCGCCGCTTCAGCTCTATACAGCTTACGAAATGTCATTTTGGTCTCATCGAGCCACCGTCAAAGTTCTTTTCCGTTTCCTCTTTCGTGAAGCGCAGTCAAAATGAAAGCTAAAGGAGTGGTAAAAATCCCAAATTTTCCAATATTTTGTTAGGTTTTCGGTGTTTTAAAGTGCAAAATTTTTTTCGATGGCAATGCAGCCGAATGAATTGATTCGATATGCGATTAATATTAGTTCCAAATCAGGATAAAAATTCAGACAACAGTGCCGTGTTTTCATATATTGTACCGTGGTTGATAACTAGATAATAATGTTGTAAACAGTTTTACATGTTAGAATATATGTTCAAACCGAGAATGGATGGAAAGCTCATAGAACAAAGTTAGAAAAACAAAATTCGCGTTCCTTTGCTTCGAAACCATGAAAACCGTTGATTTGCACCGAAACGTCAAACTGTGTATAACCTTGTATTGATTGTATCGTAATGTTTTCCACAGCTGAAGGAATATCAGGTCATCGGGCGCAAATTGCCCTCGGAGAAGGACCCCAACCCTCCGCTGTTCAAAATGAACATTTTCGCCTCCGACCAGATTGTAGCGAAATCACGTTTCTGGTACTTCTTGCGGCAGCTTCGTAAGTTCAAGAAAGCCACCGGTGAAATCGTTTCGGTGAAGCGTATCTTGGAGAAGACCCCACTACGAGTTAAGAATTTCGGTATCTGGCTGCGCTACGATTCCCGTTCCGGTACCCACAACATGTACCGCGAGTACCGTGACCTGACTGTTGGCGGCGCTGTGACGCAATGCTACAGCGACATGGCCTCTCGCCATCGTGCTCGTGCTCACTCGATTCAGGTACGTTTGTTAGTTTCAATGTATCGAAATGATTTCTAATGTGTTTTCTATTTATGTACAGATTATCAAGGTTGAGGTTGTGGAAGCTTCCAAGACCCGTCGTGCCCACATCAAGCAGTTCCACGATTCGAAGATTCGCTTCCCGCTGGTACAGCGGTATCACCACAAGCGCTACAGGAAGCTGTTCTCGCTGCGCCGACCGGATACTTACTATATGTAAAAAGTTTGGTGGTTTATTATTAATTCCAATGTTTTGGGGAGTAATAAAATCCGAAAGATGCTCTGAAGGATTATGTGCGCGTTGTTATTTCGACTTCCCAAAAATCAATCGATTGAAGTGATTATGAATTGAGGAGGTTTTAAACTTTTCAGTACATTCGCCTCTAAGACAATTGAAGTGATATGTACATGTGCTCGATAGTAAATTTGTTCGTGTGGTATGAATTCGATTTATGAAGGATAATTATAAAGGATTTATAACGGACTCTTCACAAGTAAAAAGTGCTTAGGCTCGAGCAACAAAGCTAATCGGTGATCATCTTCGATTACCGATGTCCAGGTATGGGCAAAATCGCTTCGAAATTCGTTCAATAACACTCATCCACAGATAAAACTCACCCTTCTATTCTCCGTTTATGCACTTTAGTTGAGACAGCAAACATTTACCTATCCTCTTCGCAAAGTTCATTCTCGAGTTTAACGGAAAAGTACTGTCTCGATTCCGCTCATCTTTTCTCGGAGAATTTTGCATTCCCTCATTTGCCTCTCGGAATGATGTTAGATGGTGATAGAATCAAATCGGAAACTTTTGCTTGAGCCAGCGAGTGTCTGTAAAATCATTCGGCAGTAAAATATAGGTAGATACACCATGCCTCGCTTTACGGCCTAGATTCGTTCCACAAAATTTGGCCGCAAAGCGAAAAGGCGCAATCAATTATTCTAATACAAATTCATCCAAGTTCAATCGGATCGGTTCCAAATTTAGTTAATATGTAACATGATTTATCATTCAACATGCATTATTTTATTTCTTTTGAATCAAAAAAGCATACATAACAAGTCCACATATTTCTACAAAAAATAATAAATATATATATATATATATATATATATATATATATATATATATATATATATATATATATATATATAAATGGATTTCTGTCTGTCTGTCTGTCTGATTCTTATGGACTCGGAAACTACTGAACCGATCGACATGAAAATTGGTATGTAGGGGTTTTTGGGGCCTGAACTATCACGTTCGTGATAGTTTGAGACCCCTCCCCCCTCTCTAAGGGGGGCTGCCATACACACGAATCACAAACATCTGCAATACACGAGAACTAATCAAGCACAATTTGGGATGTGAGGGTTTTTGGGTATGAGAAATGTTTCTATGATGGTATGACACCCCACCCTTCTCTGGAATGAAGAGGGGGTCCCATAAAAATATTACACCCATACCCATTTTTATTTCATTTGAATCAAAAATTAAATTCTTTTAAAACAAAAATACATCCATAACATTAACATAAAACATACAATACATACAACATACATACATAAAAACCAACAATAATCAATAAATTAATATGAAACAAATTTATGTTACATGAAATATGTGTATGTATAAATACCTAATTTTTTTGACGTAGAACTACGTCTTTCATTAAGGGTGTCAAATCAGAAAACAGGTCACGTTTTTATGAAATAAAGTTAACGTTAATAACTATTTGTGCCGCGAACGGATTTTGGCGATTTACATACTAAACGAATCGGAAATTCCGTAAGATTTGTTTAATATGCCATACATTAGAATCCCCTGGTTAGTAAATGGTTAAAATTAATGAAAACTTTAGGTGTTTCTATTTTCTCATACATTTGTTCTGTCCATTTGAGTGCTTTCCCGAACAGAGCTACAATAACGAGCAACTTATCGACGACCAACGGAGAGGAAATCGTAGGATTTAAAGTCTCCGTGAACAAACGAAAAGAAGAAGAATGAAGGGGAATACTTGCCAAGAGTATAAACAGTGGATCTCGCTGAGGCAAACTTTCATTCGGCATCGGACTGTTGGGTAATCCAGTTCACTTTGCTTTCGCTGCGCTTCGATCTAAAGGCGCGTCTACATTATGCTGATCGGCCTGTACCAGGCGGTACATTCGGTTCTTTATGTAATGTGGATGCCCCATTGGGTGCACGAAGCCGAAGCCCTATCGGATGCACGAAGCCGTCACGAACCTACGAAGCACAATGTCATCAACGCTAATTTACTTCGTTTTGTTTTGGTTCGACTTTCTCGAACCGGACCCACTTGTTTCGGGTTGGGTTCGGTTTGTTTCGAGTCGGTTTTCGGCACGTCGGCAAGCCCGGGCGGTACGTCCACATTTAGTCGGCTTTACCGAGCGGCCAAGGCTGCTCGGCGTGATGTGGACGCGTCTTAAGATTGGACCCCACCAGTGGTAATCCAACTTGGAAATCGTCGTTTGATTTTTCTGTTCGTTTTTCAAGTTATACGTATCGTGTGTTCTTCTTTCCGCATCATAAATTGGACGTTTCGCGTAGTGTGCGATGAGCAAGAAGAAGAGGAAGGCTCGAGCCCTGCGAAAAACGATGGGTGTTACAGCAGAGTATAAGCTCTGTGGCATAATTCAGTCTTTTTCCAAGCAGTTAACATTGTTTATTTTCCGTCTTCATAAGGGCTTCGTTGGTGTCTTTGAGAATGCATCAATGCATTAAACTGACGTTATGGCGAAGCAGACGTTAAGGTTGTGCACCAAAAAATTATTTGGGAATACCAAGCATCTTGAATATCTTACTGGAATGTTATAAGTTATTTGGGTTCGCGTGCCAGTCGCAAAACTGCCTTCACCTAGGATTGCATTTGCGCTAATATTGATCATAATGAAGCATTGCTACTGTTTTCGAGGTTGTTATTAACAAAAAGAGTTTATTTCTCTTGTTTAGTCATCAAGAAAGTAAATGTTCTGGAATTTTGTATGTGATTAGGTTTTGCTTGCCAGTAGCAAAACTTCCTCCACTAAGGGTGACAGCTGCGCTTCTCTCGAGCATGAGAAAGTAATGCAACTCTTTTCGAGGCCAGTAATATTAACAGAAGCGTTTCTTTTGAGAATAGCGCATAATGACGTTTCTTTTGAGAATAGCGCAATGTATGGCTCTGTATGCATGCTATGGTGAACGCTTGTTTGGCGCTTGGTTTACGCTTAGTTTGTACGAACGATATCTAGAAGTGCGATTCCATTGTTGTCATTGTTGTTGTTTACATGCGGTGCCGAAGATATATTGATGTAGTTATGAGATATGGAATAATGGTGCTGGTGCAACATGTATATAATCGATTGTAGCCGAGTCTATGTCAATTTCGAAAAAGGCCACCGGAATAGCCTTCGAGGTAAATTTTCAATGCATTGACATGAAATAAATTGCGACATACGATTGTTTTGCGAGGACAAGAATGAATCATCAATCAATTATCGTCAACTGATTCTACAATGAAAAAATCATTTCAGAGATTATTCTACTAAGCAGTTGTTTCTAAAATTTCACAGCATTATAGAATAATATCCGAAGGTATAAACAAGCGACTTATATAAAATAACAGCGTAGTTCTACGTCAACAATGCGATCGTATCTTGGACACAACCTCCTATAATTTTGACGTAGGACTACGTCTAACCGGAAGATATAGGGGGTGAAATGGAAATCTAGGCACTGAACAAGTAGGAAAAAATGCAAGATTTGGAACGCTTATAACTCGAGCATTTCTTAATAGATCGCAAAGGTTTTTGCATCAATTGATAGGAAATATATCCACGCATCTATCATAACGAATAACATTTCATTTTTCTTGAGATAAATAATTGAATAATTGTGAAATATCAAGCATTGTCAAAATGCACTATGTGCCCATTTTTGATTGGTCCATTTTGTGCTCCTCAAATCGTTCCGACCAAAACGGGCAACCAGAGCAGCAGTGAAATAGAATGAAGCACGATTGGAAAGGAAAAAGAAAAAAATGAACGAAACATTGGTCGCAGTCTCACACATGCGTAATTCTCGAGCCAGCCAGTCAGCTTAAAAATCCCCGCTCCGCTGCCGTAACGATCATTCTCATTCAAACCGTACACCACATCGGTTCGCATCACAACACATCAACAAACCAACCCAAGCAGCCATGTCTGGACATGGTAAAGGAGGAAAAGTGAAGGGAAAGGCAAAATCCCGCTCGAACCGTGTTGATCTGGAGTTCCCCGCAAGGGTAGCTAGGCCGAGCGCGTTAGTACCAGTGCACCAGTCCACCTAGCCGGCGTTATATAGTTTCGGCCGCCGAAGTGATCGAGTTAGCTGGCAAAGCTGCTCGCGACGATAAGAAAACCCGCATTCGGAACAGAACACATTCGGTTCGGTGGACATCAAGACAACAGGCAGTTGCAGCGAGTGGCGAGTGGCGAGTGGCAAACGCAATCGCAAAACGGCATCAGGTAGCAGAAGAAAAAAGTTTGTTCTTTATACAAACTGCTTTGGTGGCAAATCCAGAACAAGGCGGCATCGAGGGCGTTCGAAATGGTTTTTTTCAAAACCACGAGTACTAAGTTTTCTAAATTGGAACCATTCCATAAAACAAGGCGCTTTTCAGGGCCATTAAACCTTCCAAAAAAGAGTTTAGGAAATACAGTTCAATGCTTTCTAAAACATTATCCAAAATAATAATAAAACACAAATTGATTTTTTCATAATTTGTTTGTCAGGATATGATGAGTATGTGAATTTGGCAGTTGTTCTGAGCTTATTGATTTTCATCAATTCTTAAATTGCTTCTAGATTGAAAGTACAGTAATTTACACTTATCTCGACATTTAGCTAATTGGACGGACCTGTAATGTGACATATTTAGTTGGACATTTTTGTAAACATAGAGTTCGGGGTCCAAATTATGACCCCACATTGAAAGTCGACACTGTACCGCTGTCATCGCAAATGTTCAATTACAGGTTAAAATTACCTCCAATCCGATACTGAGTGGTGGTAATGCGACGTGCCATTGAATGTAATTTACTGTAAAATATGTCACAAGCTGGATGGGAAGAAATTTTGCAACTGTGAAAGCTGTGGCGAGGGCAAATGCAATCGCTAAACAGAAAGGTTTAGCCGAACAAGATGGGGATATCGAGTGATAACAAAACAATAAACTCTTTAGATTGAAGATAATTTTGTGATCCTGAAAAGGACCCTTTTTAGCCTGCATGTGAATCCAACGAGCGAACAAATCGTAATGAATGTATTTTTTTTTTCACTTAAATTCTTTTTATTTCTTAATTTGGTTTACATTATAATATAATACTACATTTCAAGTGATCAACCTAGGGTTCTACATCTTTAAATTGAATGTATTTTTTTGCCATCGCTCCCTTTTAACGCTGATTCGTTCGTCTCGTTGGACTCGCCCCTCTGGCTGAGTCTGCCGATTTGTCTCTATCCTGTGAGTGTGTACCGCTAGAGTATAAAACACGCGGACCCCAAAAAAATATCTTATTTTCTTTCAAACCGTAAACCCGTGTGGTTGTACGGCATCGGCATCGTGGACGTAACAAAGGAGGACAAGTTAAGGGAAAGGCAAAGTCTCACTCCAACCGTGCAGGTCTCCAGTTCCCTGTTGGTCGCATTCACTGATTGCTCCGCAAGGGTAACTAGGCCGAACGGATTGGTGCCGGAGCACCAGTATACCTAACAGCGATTATAGAGTTTCGGCCGTCGGAGTGCTCGAGTTGGCTTGCAAAGCTGCTCACGACAATCAGAAAACCCGCATCAAGAACAGAGCAGCTTCGGTTCGGCGCTCATCAAGGCAACAATTAGTTTCAGTGAGTGGCAAAGTGTTTCTCCGGCACGCGCATTAAATGTAATTTACTGAACAACATGTCACAAGCTGGATGGGAAGAAATTTTCCAACTGTGAAAGCTGTGGCGAGTGGCAAACGCAATAGCTAAACAGAAAGGTTTAACCGAACAAGATGGGAATATCGAGTGATAACAAAAACATAACACCAAAGGTTCTTTTCAGAACCATCAACATATTCATAAAGAGTAAACAGTAAACTAATCCATTTTTCAGGTAGATAGGTAGGTATTCACGTAGGAGAAGAAAATAAAACAATATATTTAGAATATATATTTAACAAAAGCTGTCCCCTTTGTATAGTCCTACGTCACTCCGGTTATGTCCCCGACATTACCCACCCGTCTTTTTTATAGATGGGGCAGATTACCCCGTCCTTCCACTCCTCCGGTAGCTGTTCTGTGTCCCAGATCCTGACTATCAACCGGTGCATACACAGTTTTCTCGGACCTCCCTTGAAGAGCTCCGCTACGAGGCCATCCTTACCAGCTGCTTTGTGGTTCTTGAGCTGATTAATGGCCTCCTTAACTTCACCCATCGTCGGGGGTGGTACGTCGTCGTTGTTCATTGCACCGGTGTAGTCCTCCTCAACGCCGTCTAGGTCTCCTGTCTGCGCGCTGTTCAGGTGTTCATCGTAGTGCATCATATGTACAAAGTTTTAATAAAATCGATGTGGGTCGCGTCAAAATTTGCTGTTTTTCGGCTGACTTGGCGTGGATTTTCTCCATATATACCGAGCAAAGTCGATAGCATCGAGCGAGTGAAAGTAATCGTTGGGAGTGTCATAATTTTTCTAGTTGTTTGGTTTGTTTGCAGCTTATCTTTAGAGAATTACTATTTGAGATATGCTAAAAAGTAGAACTATGATTCATCGATTGTGGTAGCTTGAGGCCAGAGAGGGAATATTTCTCAATCAATCTAAGCATTTCGTGACAAACCTTTCCGATAATAGTAATCGTTTATTGTTTTGTTGCGCATCAAAAAAGACGCATTTCCTCTTCGCAGCAGTATTCACAGTTGCTCTGATATAGTAACATATGTAATAATAGATTAATAGCTAAGTGTCGACGTAACATGCAACTTGTATCGTTTCGATAAATGTTTGTCCCTTACAGACAGTTCCGGTCGCGGTCATCAAAACATCCTGCCGTGTATAATGAAACAACGAGAAATCATAAAATTGTTCAAGGAGAGAAATTTTTTTTCAACTATGATTATCATTTCCCGTCAAATCACGAACATTCCAATACGACCAATTGATGTTGTTGATGTTCGCCGGAAACAGCTCACGGCGGAATCAAAGACACTGCGTGGTGCTCTCAGCGAACAGATCCAGCTGGGCTTTGTGCATCTAGACATGTCCCTCGTAAACACAATTCATATCGCGGGAAAGATAATTTCCTAATTTTATATAGGCATCTAAGACAAATCTATATTCTGTTTTGATTATTCGTTCATAAAAATGGACATTATTCCAAGTAAAACAATGGTTTGAAATATATATGAAAAGCTTTTAAAAAGACAATAATTACACATTCTATCTGAAGTATTCTCTCGCTATCAAACCTAGTTTTCAAGCGTTGATCTTAATCATATACCTACTTGTTATGCACTTATTTTCAGCCTATCAGATAATCTCTAACGAGTTAATCAGCGTTTTCGTTTGCCAAAAAAGCCACAAAGTTACACAAAATCTTTGTTTCGTCATCTCAACTCCTTAACCAGCCTTTCAAAGTTTTTCAAAGGACAAGAAAATCCCAAGAGATTAACTTGCCAGTTTACCTATGCTTCCTCTTTTATTTTCCTTAAGTATCCGTATTTGTCGTAACAGCGAAAAAAAAGTTTGATACAAAAAAAACTTAATATTAGCGAGCGACAAAAAGAAAAATGCCCGATTGAGAAGCCGGTAGTGTTCTCTTCTGCGAACACAAAACGCAACAAAAAAAATTCAACATTCGATTGGGTTGATAATTTCGCTCAAATCATACTCGTGATTCATCCGAAAAAAAACATTAACTTAACCCATTAACGACCAAGCTGTAAAAATTATTTTTTTGACGAAAGCCATTGTTGTATTTTCGATTATTATCGCTAAAGGAACTCCAATGTTCAAGAATTATGTTTTTCCCTTCTTCCATTTTCCGGGAAATGACTGTTCGAAAAATCGAACATTGGCCGAAACCCGCATTTTTTTTGCAAGTACAAACATACTGCAAACTAAAAGTCACTTCAATTAGCAAATATACGTTATTCATAAATGCATCAATTTTGGATTCCCGGAAGAACAAGAACGGGAGAATGGAGGTCTCTAAGTATAAATCCAAATTAATCCACCTAAGGTGAGATGTGGCATTTCTTATTTCATGAAATTTTAACTTATTACTGACAGGCTTTTTCTTTCAAACGAAAGCATATGCTGTGTTATTTTTATTGTTAACTGTGGAGAAATGTCAATGCTTAAAAACTAGTCTCTCCAATTATCCATTTCCCGAAAAAATCGAACATTTTCCAAAACCTGCAAAGTACCAGAGTACTGCTAAAAACAATGGCATAGAGGGTTGGGAGGTTATTATTCGGTCCGGCGGAAGAATATTCACCCAAACAATCTCATTAGGATCCTCGTTGCACGTATTGATCATTTACTCCAGCTCCTCCACAAAAGAAATTCTACGGGCCGCCATCACCTAATGTTGTTACGGACAAAAAATCATACAGATTTTCGATAATATTTGCTAAATTAATCGATATTTGCAAACATTCACAACTTAAAATGCAAAAAGAAATGAAAAACCTTCCGTCTTCTAAAGTAAACAAATCAAAATGCGCAGCGGATGTTAGATGTGTTGGTGTTGATTCAGCAGAAAAAAAAATGTTCGTTATGGCCAACGTTCGATTTTTCGAACACTAAATTTCCCCGGCTGTTATTTTCCTGTATGCGGCTCAATCGAATGATTTTCGCTCTATATCACAATGTATGTTCTTTTATCAGAGCAGTACTGTAGAAAAATTCACATATTTTTGTATTTTATTGGGGTTTTTAATGGAAATTGAAAACACCTTCCAAACATACTTGCTTTAAATCGAATTTATTATCCAAAAAAGTTACTCAAAATTGTATGAAATCGATATAAGTGGTAGCTAATAAATTAAGCTATCTTTTGGTGCAAAAACATTACCATAAGGTTCCTGTCCAAAGACATGAAAAATTATCAAAGTTGCTGTTCGATTTTTCGAACGCTTGGCCTAAAATGGGTTAAAACAAAAATCTGCTCCCATAGGAAGTCGTCCTCTTCGGCACAATCTGCTCTTGATTTAATAATGATGATGTCTCTGCTGTCTGAAATTTCGGAAACTCATTCCAACCAACCGATGATATAGAACTGAAACTTGACGTGATTGTGAACGGGTTGCAGCATTGGTTATACGAATATAAGAAAAATATATGCATGTAACTACAAAACTAATTCAACCATCTTAACAGCCATCCGCTCGAGGCTGTATCATCCTCAGAGAAATAATAAAAATAAATGAACATTATTATAACTAACAGTAGAAACGGGCAGGAAGGAACGACAACTTGTTTGTGGTCAAATAAAAGCCATTGATCGTTGTTGTCTCGACAAGTTTTCCGCTTCCTTTTCTCCACCGCGTTCTTTTCTCTCTTTTGTTTTCTCTTTCTTTTGGGGAGAGTGCACTTAAATCTGTGTGCTGAATCGTTGAACCTGAGGCCGTGGCAGATCGCCAAAAACTGTATCCCCATGGACACTCTTCGCGAGTGCCTTAATACTGGCGGCGATATCCACGTTGTCTTCGGTCAACTGGAAGAAGAAAAAGAGATTAAAAATTATTGCGGATAAAAAAGGTGACAATTATCGATAGTTAGGAAATAAGAGTTCCGAAAAACGTTCATCTTTGTTAATTAATTTTTGTACTCCCATGCCCACAAAATATATAAATGTGTTCGATGTGATGGACAACACACTAAGGTTTTTTTTATTAGATTTTAAGAGGCGTAGCACTTAAGGCTTTTGCCTCGCTGTAACATCTAGAGCTGATTAAATAACCCAGTAGTCTTCAAAAATTTTATAAGCTTTGTTTCGTTATCGGTTTATCGGTGGGATAGGATGTCGTGCAGAGAATGAGCCAGACGAAATTGTTGTCGATGTTCTTCGTAGGCTCTACATTCTGCGAGCATGTGTTTAACAGTGAGCTGCACACCGCAGGTGATACAAACTGGCTGTTCAGTTTTATCGAACAGGTACCGATGCGTTAACTTTGTGTGTCCTATTCTACAACGAGTAAGAACTCGCTGTCCCACTCTGTCGGGTGGGTCCTTCCAGCGTTTGACAGAGTGTTTTACTTCCCGAAGTTTTGTATTTGCCTGGTTCCAGATGATCTGCTGATGATGCTCTAGCTGACAATCAACCTGTCTGAAAATGTCTTCGGAAGGAATGCCGGTGTCCCAGATCTCTTTATATCGCCCAATGTTAGCCAGTCGGTCTGCGAGTTCGTTTCCATGAATACCGACATGACTGGGAACCCAAACAAGTGTGACCACCTTATTCATGGCGTAAATTTCGGCTGCTTGAATGAAAGGGTGTTTGCTTTTCCCACTTTCTATTGCGAGAAGTGCACTGGCTGAATCCGAAAAAAATGCCGTAGGTCCATCTGCTCTGCTAATTCCGTATGATAAGGCAGCTGCCTCTGCTGAGAAAATAGAGCAGACTGATGGTAGTTGGCGAGCAACAGGAGGTTCGACACCCGCGACTCCAAATCCAACTCGATCATCTGCTGCTGAACCGTCAGTGAATATCAGTTTGTGGTTACTGTATTTTCGAGCAGTAAGTTCCAAATAGCTCGTGCGAGCGATTTCTTTTGCCTGACCCGTTTTGTAAGGATTGATAGTCCAATCTACTCGCACTGGGGGAACATTCCATGGTCTGGATAGAACTCTAAGGATCTTGACGGGAGAAGGAAACTGTTCGGAGGTTAGTTTTGAAAAAAGTCTTTCTGCTTCTTCGAACATTCTGGATGAAGTTTCGTTTGAACGCTCGAGAGTGCGACAAGCACGGCGAACCAGAGTGCGACATGCCACTGAGGTGAAATCACGAACTCCACATTCGGCGTAGAGGGAAAGAATAGGAGATGATCTGATAGCACCAGATGACACTCGTAATAAGCTATTGTAAACTGGTCGTAGGCCGTGAAAGTCCGTAGGGTTGAGTAGTTCGATTTCGTAGAGAAGTTTCGAGGTTATGTTAGCATTCCATATATTCAAAAAGGGTTCTCTTTGTCCCCACCACTGGATCGCTTTGATAAAGTTGAGCCGTTGTCGCAAGTCGCTTCGTGTCTATGCGATATGCGTTTTTGTTGTCCCTCGACGATTTATCCAAGCACCTAGAACTCTTGTCGAGCTAACCTTCTGGATCACGGAGTTTCGTTATTTAAGCTTCGGTATTCGGTTGAAATGATGACGTTTTTTGCTGCAGATATGGATTATCGTGCTTTTAGATGGATTGATTGTGAAGCCAACCGATGTCGCCCACTTGTCTAACGTCTCGATGTTACGTTGCAGGTGCTTACGGGCAACTGCCGTATACTTGCTTGAACACGAACTTTTAAAATCATCTGCGTAGCCACGGAGGACACAACGGGATAACGGAATATCGAAAGCGGGATTAACAGCCAACGGGAGAAGAGTGGGAGAAAAGACCCCGCCTTGTGGCACTCCATTCTCTTGAATCATTGGTGGAGAGGTTTTTCCACCGACAGATACTCTAAATGTTCGTGTATCGAGATATTGTCGATTAAACCAAAAACCTCTGTGGCCTAAGCCGGCTTTACAGACCTGGTCTAAGATATGCGGCCTCCATGCCCGGCCGTAAGCTTTTTCTATATCAAGGAGAGCGATTTCAATATGTTCGTTTTTCTCAATAGTCTCTTCGATAGATTCCTTAAGCTCGTTGAAATAAGTTGTAGTTTCCCTGCCTGGGCAAAAAGCATGTTGTTCGTTGG
Source organism: Toxorhynchites rutilus septentrionalis (assembly GCF_029784135.1). Lineage (NCBI taxonomy): Eukaryota > Metazoa > Arthropoda > Insecta > Diptera > Culicidae > Toxorhynchites > Toxorhynchites rutilus. The sequence continues at coordinate 20,316,819 of NC_073745.1, read as the reverse complement.
CGAGTTGGCGTGGCGAGTATTCTCGAAGTGTTGAATCACTCTCTTTCAAATACCTTACCAACACACGAGGTCAGCGAGAACGGTCGATATGAGTTGATATCACTTGACAATTTCCCACTCTTTAACATGGGGATTATAATTGACTCACGCCATTCTGCTGGGTATTCTCCTCGCTGCCAGCTAGCGTTATACCCGTGGAGTAACGAACTCGTGGATGTTTTTCTGGGAAATTTGCTCCTTCCATAAAATCCAGCGGATAGCTGCGAGAACTTGAATTTAGAGAAAAATGCTTTCCAAGTTCTAACGCAATCGCTGACGGATCTTCAATAAGAACACTATGTAGATTATCTTGTCTTCCGGTAAGGCGATTGAAACGTTGCCACATTATGGTACTTGGGGTAGAGGGATTGAAGCTCGAAGCAAATTCATCCCAGGAGTTTTTTTTCGCCTTATGAATTATTTCACGAGCTTCATAACGGGCTAAACGAAAATCTTGAAAAGCTATGATTCTTCTCAGATCACCAGGGGGAAGCTTCATGGCTTTTTAAGCAGTTTCCTACGTCGTTTTATTGCCGCTGCGCATGCTGGATTCCACCAATATGCATATCTTCTAGGACGACCAAGCATGGTCCTTGGAATGGCGATCGACGCTGATTAGATAATGAAGCGAGAGATGACGGGAATATCCATAGAACAGTTATAGCGAGTGAAATCCATCATTTTGTTTTCAAAGAGTTCCCAGTTGGCCAAACGCATATTAAATCTGCTTCGTCCAGTTACTTTGGCTGGAATCCAGATCAACGAAAATTGGAAGGTGGTCGCTGTTCGCAGGGTATAAGGTGATTTTCCAGGTGAGTCTACTGACCAACGAGTGCGACGCGAAAGTGACATCTATAGCAGTGTTGGCATTACCGACAGTATTGATACGGGTGTGTGATCCATTGTTTAGTGGTGTCAACCCTTTTTCGCTGGCCCATTCAAAAATTCTATTACCGGTGCTGTTGGATCCAAGGTTGTCCCAGGATAAATGTCTACCGTTGAAATCACCGGCAAACACAGCTTGTCCAGAAATCTGTTCGGAAATGTCCATCAGTGCTTCCGAAGTGCGCAGAGCACTGTGTGTGTTGTTGTATACGCAGACGATTGTCATTTTAATAGGAGAGCGAATCTCCACAGCCACAGCCGGGATATTGGTGGTCAAATGAATCTGTGAATGTGGAACACAGCGAAGGACTCCAAGAACAGCAAACCCTGACGATTTCGGGATGATCCAGAAGAGTAGATGAAAAACTCGTACCTGCTTTCGAGCCAGGATCCAAAATGATTGGTCATGGATTCCTGGAGGCAGAGTACGAGAGGTAGATGATTCCTTACTAGTATGAGAAGCTCATCTACGTTATTCCATAAGCTCCGAATGTTCCATTGTAGTGGCAGAATACGGAAACCATCGATGGTGGCCGGTTCTTCGGAGATAGAGCTGATATCTGAATCATCCAGAGAGTGAGCTTCTGGAAGGTTAAGTGGATCAACTTCTGCGTTTATTGGATAGAGATATGGGGTACTTGCCTGGACTCCATCCAATTTCCCAATGTCAGCAGACGCCGGACGAACGTCAGATGGCTCTGGATCGTGCCCGAACGCGGCCAGCAAAGGGAGGATTGGAGGTAGAGAAGTTACATCGATTGTGGCCACAGGTAGAAACGTTACGGTGTTTGGTTGGAGTAACAAGTCCTGTGCGAAATTTTTATTCGCTTTTCGAAAACAGCTGTCCATATGTGGGTTTGACCGGTAAATGTGGCCCGTACGGGATTTCCAGGTACGTTTCAGCTTGTTTAGATCGTCGAATGTGGTAGATGTAGACTGATATTTTGAAGCCGAAAATCTTCGGGAGCTTGTTCCTTCACCAGGATCGAATGAAGGCGATAGTGGGAGCATTGTTACTGGAGCTGAAAGTGGAGCAGCGCTTGGGACTGATCGGTTCTGATTGTGTTGGAAACTTGCCTGTGGTGCTCCCAGTTGCCCGATGCCAGCAAGCGCCGAACGAACGTCGAGGTTCCCCGGATCATGTTCGGACGCGGCTGGCAAGGGGCTACGAGGGAGAATAGATGCTGAAATGTTAGTATCCAAAGAAGGGGTGTCTCTCTGGATACCTTCAAACCGACGAGCACTTAGCATTCGGGAGTTTTCGTTAGTTGTACCATTCTCGTGTCCGTTGTCATTGCCGTGTCGGATATCTTCGTCGAAATCGGCGAATTTACTCGAAATTATCACCGGAATATTTTCCGGTTGTGGTTTCGTCTTCAGTGTCGCTTAAATACATAGATATCGATGCTTGGGGTTGGTTGGTGAAAAATCGCGCATGATTTTATAAGCTTCCTTATGCTTCCGCATTGTTTCCGGCATTATATGGAAAATACGGCCGCGCTTTGTACCTTGTGACTCAGTTTACGGACACTATTAACAGGGTTATGACTATGTTGATCGACGACAGTGCCTTGTAGTGATGTGGGATCTTCAATGAGGGAATTGATGGTTGGTTTACCCTTGCCGGTCGAGAGTGATGTGCTGTTTAGACTCATCTGAAGTTGTTGTTCCTTTTTCACTTTTTTTTTGGGAGAGGCTGAGATTTTTGTGCTTGCTGTTGTTTCTGCGTTTGATGAGATTTTTGCTGTTCTTGAGACTGCTGTATTCTCTGGTTTTGAGAGACTATCCGCCGTTCCGCTTTTAGAATGTACTCCCGCAAACGTTCTCTTTCGTTTTCAGCTTTTTCCTTTGCCTTAAAGGTGCTATCGAGTTTTTGCTGCAGATCCCTCAACGACCTTTTCAATTCATCGATCTCATTCTCCTGAATTTGCATTCTTCAGAGAACGTTGTTGTTGTTAATATTGGGAGACTTCCTCTTGACAGCATCACGTGCTTGCTTCCAGGTGAGATTATTGTCAACCTTATATTTGATTATAACTTCCTCTTCACGGTATTTTGGACAGTGTCGACTGTTGCAGCTGTGCGCATTTGGCGATTCTTTCGTAATTTTCTCCGTCACAATTGGCTCAGGGCAGTGTGCACATTTAAACTCCCTTGTGCAAGATGCCTGCTGGGTATTTTCATGAGCACCTGCGCACCTTGTACATTTAACTGAGCGGGTAAGAGAAAACTTTTCTCGGCATATTTTTTGGCCATGTCCGTAGCTGCAACAGCGTCTACATATTAGAGGGGAAGGATAGTAAGCCAGGCATTCAACTCTTAGCCACCCAATATCTACGTAGTCGGGGCGGATTGCAGAAGAAAACATGAGGACCAAATTACCGCGAAATTCACGGGTTTTTGTCTTTTGATTAAATGTTGAAATAGGAAAAACATCGATAACACCTTGCGAAGCTAGTTCGGATAACAGTTTCTCCTTAGGTACTGATTTCACTTCAGAACAATAGATTTTTCCTTGTGATCGATTCATCGCTGGATGTATAATAACTTCGATACTTGTATTGGTATCAAGCTGATTAAGAGAAATTAATCCTTCCGCAATGACGGGAGACATGGTTTGTATAACGTAGCGTTTCCCTTCGTCTTCAGCGCTGACCGAGATACGATTGCAGATACTGCCCAATTGGAGTTGATTCTCAACCTGGGCTGCCAGAACAAAAGGATCAGGAAGAGATTGCTCCTTTGAAGAAGGAGAACGACGCAGAAGAAGCCATCGACAAATACCGTCATTTTCTTTTGTTCTCATATGACTTGGCAAGCGACTAGGTACTCCGTTGACAAAATCCGGCGGTTTGAATCCACCGGAATCAGTCACGGCACCCGTCATTGTGCCGGACCGCGTTGAACATTTCAAAAGAAAACTCTTTTCTCAATATAGTATATTCCAATAGAAAAAAAACCCTTCGCCACACAAAAACGAAACAATGAGAAGCGACTGCCGAAACAATAAGCCCGAAATAATGAACAAAAAGTCAACACGATCAGCAACACGTCTGCTCGTGAGAACTGTCACACTTCGAATTACAACACACTAAGGTTAATTCGGAAAATGGTGTGAAATATTCAGCCGATATAGCGATAAAGAATGCAGATCCGCGTACTGAGCGGACAGTCGTGAGGTCAATCATAGAACAGCTGTTGTTGGAAACCGATCTTCCATACATCTATTTCGCTGATTTGCAATAAAAGACGATGTACTATTTTTCATGTGGGTCTCCCGTATCACGTTCCGCCTCATTAGTCCGATCAACTAAATGAACTCATCTTTATATATAAAAGAAGGATTTTCCCACGTACGTGTAAAATATCATCAGAGGAGAACGGCTGATGAGATCAGCACGGTCAATATATTTTTTGAGTTTGTCTTCACACAAATTAAAATGATAGAGTACTTTGGACAATATTTGAGATAAATAAAAAAAATCGAAATATTCTATGCATATCTTTATTTATATAAGAAGGATATTTCAAACAAAAACGGAACATTCGAAAATAACAGGTACGCATAAGTATGTTTCGCTGTGAAAATCATCATTTAGATCAATTCTACAGATCTGAACGATAACATACAAACTCTTTTGAAATATATTCGTTATTTTGACCATTCTCTAGAAATAAATTATATGGCAGAACGTTTACCGGGGCAGCTTCAATATTGCCCCTAGACGATCAATTATATTGTTCAAACCAACATATTGAACGCCTATGTGCCGCTTTAAGATGGTTCGTCCAGAATCGCCCGTAAATACCGGGATCAGCTCTATTTGATTCATCTGGAGGAAAACTCAATCGGCTTGAAGCTAGTGGAGAATCTGCGTACTCTGTTCCACATCTTAGTGAAGTGGGAGCGGTACAAGCCGGTTCGTCATGGGACCAAAAAGTGCCCCCCCCCAACTCATCGAAGATGATTTCCTACCTTTCAAAAAACGGAATCAGATTCCAGTGCTTCCATCGCTCCAATTAAACAACTGTAACAACTATGACGTTCGCTGATTTAGCTTCAAATAGACCAGCGGTTAACTCTTCGACAAACACGAACAAACCAACGTGAATAGCAGGCGCAGCACCCAACAGATCCTCCTCATCACCGAGGTTGCCTGGCACATTGGAAATGCTTCCTCAACGAGCTATCCGTTCACAGCGGATCCTCTATACACACAATTTGCAAATGAACGTAGCTGCGAAACTGTATAGAACCAGCTCTATAATCTGGGCCTTTTCGTTACTCATTTTTTTTCTTTCTCTCTCTCTTCTTCTTTTCTCTCACTCTTTCTCTCTCTCTCGCTTTCTCTCTCTCTCTATCTCTCTCTCTCTCTCTCTCTCTCTCTCTCTTTCTCTCTCTCTCTCTCTCTCTCTCTCTCTCTTGCTCGCTCTCTCTCTCTCTCTCTCTCTCTCTCTCTTGCTCGCTCTCTCTCTCTCTCTCTCTCTCTTGCTCGCTCTCTCTCTCTCTCTCTCTCTCTCTCTCTCTCTTGCTCTCTCTCTTGCTCTCTCTCTTGCTCGCTCTCTCTCTCTCTTTCTCTCTCTCTCTCGCTCTCTCTCTCTCTCTCTCTCTCTCTCTTTCTCTCTCTCTCTCTCTCTCTTGCTCGCTCTCTCTCTCTCTCTCTCTTGCTCGCTCTCTCTCTCTCTCTCTCTTGCTCGCTCTCTCTCTCTCTTGCTCGCTCTCTCTCTCTTGCTCGCTCTCTCTCTCTCGCTCTCTCTCTCTCGCTCTCTCTCTCTCTCTCTCGCTCGTTCTCTCTCGCTTTTTTTTGCAAAATTCAATTTTATTATTCAACATAATTGTCTTCGAGGGCGATACAGCAATTACAGTGATCTTGCAATTCTTCGATACCAATTTTATAGTACTTTTTCGGTTTTTCCAAAATAGGCCTCAGTTTCGGTAATCACTTCATCATCGGTCTTAAATTTCTTGCCAGCGAGCGTTCTCTTCAGGTCTGCGAACAGAAAATAGTTGCTGGGGGCCAGTTCTGGAGAACACGGTGGATGCGGAAGCAATTCGAAGCCCAATTCACGCTATTTTGCCATCGTTTTCATTGATTTGTGATTTTTGCATTTTTTTTCACAATAACCAGTCGACCGATTGCTGTCATATTTTGACACGTATCCGTTGAAAAATTGTGCTTTAGGATAGTCAAGTAGAATTTTGCAATAGGCGCCATCGGGACGTCAACCTTATGAACTTTTCAGGACTGTCATAGTTTTTAGATTTAGAAGATATATACATGAGAAGTCTAGGAACGTTAGAGCCGCGCGCGTTTCAGTAGACATAGAGTTTGAACTCTGGTGAAAACAGATGTACAATATTTTTTTACGTAGAACTACGTCTTTCATTAAGGGTGCCAAATCAGAAAACAGGTCACGTTTTTATGAAATAAAGCTAACGTTAATAACAATTTTTGTCGCGAACGGATTTTGGCGATTTATATACTAAACGAATCGGAAATTCCGTAGGATTTGTTTAATATGCTATACATTAGATTCACCTGCTTTGTAGATGGTTAAAATTCATGAAAACTTTAAGCGTTTCCATTTTCCCATACATTTGTTCTGTCCATTTGTGTGCTTCCCGAACAGATCTGTCAATAACGAGCAACTTATCGACGAGCAGCGAAGGGGAAATCGTAGGATTTAAAGTCTCTGTGAACGAAGAAAAAGAAGAACGATGAAGGGGAACACTTGCCTAGAGTATAAACAGTGGATCTCGCTGAGGCAAACTTTCATTCGGCATCGGACTGTTGAGCAATCCAGTTCACTTTGCTTCCACTGCGCTTCGATCTAAGATTGGACCCCACCAGTGGTAATCCACTTGGATATCGTCGTTTGGTTTTTCTGTTCGTTTTTCGCGTTATTTGTATCGTGTGCTTTTGTTTCCACGTCATAAATTGGACGCTTCGCGTAGTGTGTGATGAGCAAGAAGAAGAGGAAGGCAGGTTCGAGCCCTGCAAAAAACGAACGCATTGCCAGGGGCAATTAAATTCGAGGCAAACGTCATCTAATGATGCACGCGATGTTGGTGCAGTGAAAAGCGCTCGCACTGAACCGAGCCTTCGCGAGTGTGACACCGCATCGAACAACAGCGAAGTAGGCGATTTCGGCGCGTCGGTCGAAAATGTAAACCCTGTATCCAGGCAGTTACTAAAATCAAGCTCCCCCGCTGGTGGTGAAGGTGGTCGCTTTTGACAAACTCATCAGCGAATTCGCATCGATGGGTATTACAGCAGAGAACAAGCTGTGTGGCATAATTCAGTCTTTTTCCAAGCTGTTGACATTGTTTGTTTTCCGTCATCATAAGGGCTTCGTTGGTGCCTTTGAGAATGCATCAATGCATTAAACTGACGTTATGGCGAAGCAGGCGGTAAGGTTGAGCGCCAAAATATTATTTGGGGAATACCAAGCATCTTGAATGTCTCACTGCAATGTTATAAGTTATTTGGGTTCGCGTGCCAATTGCAAAACTGCCTTCAACTAGGATTGCATTTGCGCTAATATTGATCATAATGAAACATTGCTACTGTTTTCGAGGTTGTTATTAACAAAAAGAGTTTATTTCGCTTGTTTAAGTCACCAAGAAAGTAAATGTCGTTCTGGAATTTTGTATATGATTAGGTTTCGCTTGCCAGTAGCAATACCTCCTCTACTAAGAATGACAGCTGCGCTTCGCTCGAGCATGAGAAAGCAATGCAACTTTTTTCGAGGCCAGTAATATTAACATAAGCGTTTCTTTTGAGAATAGCGCAAAATGATGAGAAGTGTTTATATTCCTAATTATTCAACCCACCAATATATGGCGACTTATAGAAAAAAAAAACAGTGTAGTTCTACGTCAACAATGCGGTCGTATCTTGGACACAACCTCCTAGAATTTTTCTTTGGGGTCAGCAATGGAAACCGGATTCAATCTCGGGATAGCCCCGTCGGAATACTCGTAAGTTATCGTATTAGGAGATGGTTATATCGAGGTTTTTCTGTACTGTGGCAGATCTCAGAGTGGAAACTTCAAGAAATCGGGTTCGGTACCCGATCAGTCAAGGATCTTCCCGGGTTGGAAATTTGCTTAACATGCCATGGGATATTTTTTTTAAAGTTTTTGATCATTTCTTGATGTTCTTATGGTAGTTAATTTATGTGTGCAACAGAACCAATCCGTTTTATTTTGTATACTGAGTTTCTGAGTTTTCAGAACATTATCTTAAAGATAAATCGTCCTTCTCATACCTTTGTAGAGGTATGAGGTGGGACAATCATCTCTTTCTTTCTTTCTCTATATATCTCTATCTCTATCTCTATCTCTCTCTCTATATATATCTCTCTCTCTATCTCTATCTCTCTCTCTATATATATATATCTCTATATCTCTCTCTCTCTATATATATCTCTCTCTATATATATATATCTCTCTCTATCTCTCTCTCTCTCTCGCTCTCTCTCTCTCTCTCGCTCTCTCTCTCTCTCTCGCTCTCTTTCTCTCGCTTTCTTTCTCTCGCTCGCTCTCTCTCTCTCTCTCTCTCTTTCTCTCTCTCTCTCTCTCTCTCTCTCTCTCTTTCTCTCTCTCTCTCTCTCTCTCTCTTTCTCTCTCTCTCTCTCTCTCTTTCTCTCTCTCTCTCTCTCTCTCTCTTTCTCTCTCTCTCTCTCTCTCTCTCTCTCTCTTTCTCTCTCTCTCTCTCTCTCGCTCTCTCTCTCTCGCTCTCTTTCTCTCGCTCTCTCTCTCTCTCGCTCTCTCTCTCTATCTCTATCTTTATCTCTCTCTCTCTATCTCTATCTTTATCTCTCTCTCTCTCTATCTTTATCTCTCTCTCTCTCTCTATCTTTATCTCTCTCTCTATCTTTATCTCTCTATCTCTATCTTTATCTCTCCTCTCTATCTTTATCTCTCTCTCTCTATCTTTATCTCTCTCTCTCTCTATCTCTATCTCTCTCTCTCTATCTCTATCTCTCTCTCTCTCTCTATCTCTATCTCTCTCTCTCTCTATCTCTATCTTTATCTCTCTCTCTCTATCTCAATTTTTATATCTCTCTATCTCTTTCTTTATCTCTCTCTCTCTATCTCTATCTTTATCTCTCTCTCTCTATCTCTATCTTTATCTCTCTCTCTCTATCTCTATCTTTATCTCTCTCTCTCTATCTCTATCTTTATCTCTCTCTCTCTATCTCTATCTTTATCTCTCTCTCTCTATCTCTATCTTTATCTCTCTCTCTATCTCTATCTTTATCTCTCTCTCTCTCTATCTCTATCTTTATCTCTCTCTCTCTCTATCTCTATCTTTATCTCTCTCTCTCTCTCTATCTCTATCTTTATCTCTTTCTCTCTCTTTATCTCTATCTCTCTCTTTATCTCTCTCTTTATCTCTCTCTCTATCTCTCTCTCTCTTTCTTTCGCTGAATTGGAGCCATTGCTCGATGAGAATCCGTGTCTAATACAAGAAGTGCTTGCTTCAACATTAGAAGTTATCCGCCAATCCATTTCCAAGCGAATGAATTCGTTGGAGATAAGGAGTTTAGCTTCCTAATGATTTAAAGTCAAGAGAAATAAAGTATTTTTTTCGTCTGTGAACAACTGCTCCAGCGACAAAAAGGACATGATGTGTATTTCATTGGATCATTACTTGGGAACAATATCGATCTCAATTGACGTGATTGAGTCAAGTACTGCGTGAAAGACACTCAAATGGCAAGTCCAAGTCCTATCCCCCTCGCCAGATATTTTAAATACATATTGTTTCAACATTCATTTAACGTCTATTCACCTCAACCTCTTTACATGGACAAGTGTACATACTCATTTCCCCTGTTCATGCTGCATATAGAGGCTTCTCCAGGAAAACTTTGGAAAGAACGATCACGTTTGAGCAGAATAGAAAAGCTGCACCGAACAAAGAATGTAGAGAGAGTAATCCAAAATATGAGCAATCTTTGCTCACGAATTTCTCCGAGCTTTTCTTATTTTGGAAACATTACCGGCCCGGCTAGTTAAATCAGGGTGTCGACTCAAAACTCGAAGAAAATTTCCCTGATATTCCCTGATTTTCCAGTAAATTTTCAGAAAAATTCCAGATGTAGACTAGTAATCAAATTCTTTACTAATGCTTTAGCTATAGTTCCTAAGATATTTAGTTAGCTTAAACAATGAAATATAAGAACGTCTGTCGATATATTCCAATGGAAAAAATGTTTGTGATTTTTAAATAAGTAAAAGACGACAGAGTAGTGTCGTAAAATCGTTAATCTTTCGGGCTTCTGTGCATTTCCCAAAATTTTCTTATTTCTTTCAATTTTCCTTGTTTTCTAGATAAAGAGAATGAGAATTTTGAACTCGTTGAATTAACTAGCTCAACATTTTTATTGATTCTATCCTTCCAAAGTGAAGCATACCATCGTAAACTTGTCGCATAGCATAAACGTTTCGGCAGAAATGTTTTTTTAAAAACATTCGGTATAAATGGAAAAGCTCTCTCAACGTTGGAGTTTCTACACGAGAGACAGAAGACCATATTGGTTAAAAAGTTCCGTAATCCTATCATTTCCAAAAAATGCTCCAGTCGGTTATTTTCCGGATCATAGTGAGCAAACTTGTTGCTTCTCTTCTTCTTCTTCAATGGCACTAACGTTCCTAGAGGAACTTCGCCGTCTCAACGTAGTATTACTTGCGTCATTTTTATTAGTACTTAGTTGAGATTTCTATGCCAAGTAACACGCCTTGAATGCATTCTGAGTGGCAAGCTCTAGAATACGCGTGATCACAGTGCAAGTCGGAGGAAATTTCTTTGACGAAAAATTCCCCCGACCAGACGGGAATCGAACCCGAACACCCGGCATGTTAGTTGTGACGCTAACCACTCGGCCAAGGGAGCACAACTTGTTGCTAGTTTTGCTATCAATATTGTTTTAGTACTAAGTCTGCTGCAGCTCCACTGATACGTTCAAAATCCTTCAAAGATTAAAAAAAAGCACTAGAGTCAACAGTCAAAAGTTTCTCGACTCGTTTTCCAGCTATTTTTTTAAATCGAAATCAATGCCGTCGAGATCAAGGATATATCAATGCCTTGAAAGCATTAAAAGCGAAAGCAGAACTCCGCATCCCAGACGAAATTTCAAGATTTGTCTGTCGTAAATTTCGGCGATTTTTTTATCCATCAATCTATTGATGAATCCGGAGCTATCCAAATTCAAGAGTTTTTCTTCTCCTTTGTAAAAGTCCAGTTGCAGCTCGCGTAACATGACCAATTCACGTTGGTAGGTTTGTTCAAATATATAATTCCCAGACCTTCTTGAAAAGTTAATCTCTGATGCTTGAGAACGCTCCAAGAACATAGACGTCATGTAACGATTTACCACCTCCATTTATTCTTCCTCCCAAAATCTGATATTTAGATGCAACTGCAGCCTCTTTGTAGTCTTGTACAAAGACTCGTCGAAACCAACGACAAAATATATCTTACGAAGTTTCATCGAGCTCAGAATTCTCAGCTTTAGAGTTCGTGGCAAAGTCTAATATCATCATGAAGCTCATTTTATCAAGCCCTAGCTATACCTTCTCAGCATTTGGTGTTATCAAAATTTTCTAATTACTGCAATAATAAAAATTCTAAATGACTGAATTTATTTTTTTTCCAGATTGATGTCGAAATTCCCTGATATTCCCTGATTTTCCCTGACATTATTTTAATTCCCTGATATTCCCTGATTTTCAAGGATTTTCAAGGTAGTCGACACCCTGTAAATAGTTTTTTTTGCATCGGATCATTTTTTCTCCGAATTTGAGTTGCCTATATTGAGGCACGCATTGAAGGTCAGAAAAGCAAGATTAGTTCCTCGCTAAGGAAATATAAGGTAATCGAAAAGAAAAAAAAATCCAAACACTTACCTCGTCAAAATCCTCCTCGTTCGTCCGGAACTGCGCCATTGCCTGGGGCATTGAGATCGGAAGACTCTTCGCAATCGAGCTAATTTGGCGGCCATACTGACGCGGTGGGATATACATACCGTCGTCATTGTTATTGCTGATTGATTCTAAAAGTGCAAATAAGTCGTCAAAATCATTACCCCGAGATGAGCGAGAGCCCCAATGGGTCGTCTATCCATACCATCGAATCCTAGTTCCTCCTCATCCGAAGGCGTGTTCGATGGCGGCGATTTATCGTTTTCCATACCATCGATGTCGAACATGCACTCCGACTCGAACGAGCTTTGGGCCATCCGTTGCATCATGATCGCATTTGTACTGGAATGTTGGTGTGCTGTTGTTGTTGGCGGTTGTCTATTGATGGCACCTCGGGTATTGTTAAAACTAGCGTTATTATTATTGTTGCTACCGTTCGAGTAGCTATGGTTTGCTCTGGGTGTGATGCGCGCGCCGGTAGCGACTGCTGCTTTCGCAACCGGCGACGAGGACGAGGATTGGTCGGCGGCTGACATTGAGGAGGAAGACGATGGGGTGGTCGTCTGCCGTCGACCATGAGCACTCGAAGCGGCACTCATCGGTGGACTATTACCGGTGGACATTGGCAGATATTCGGGCGTGGGAGGTGGTGTCTCCAGCTGACTGCCGCTAGAGTCATTCAGATTGATCATTCGGCTGGGTTTTGTCCCAGGAGGCGCCATTGGACTCATGCTGTCCGACGCTTGGACCGACGACGCCTTTACCGTCGACTGCCGGACGGAGTTCTCCGCACTCTTGGTGCTGTTCTTGCCGCTACTGTTCGCTAGTAGGTCAGGTACGTTTCTTGCTAGTTTAGTTAGAATATGACAGTCCTGTTCGGCGCGTTCCCGCTTCACTTTGAGGCCCGCAAACTCCTGCTCAGTGAAACGATGGATCCGTTCGTTCGAAGCTTCCGTCTCTCGTTCCATGTAGGCACGTACCACATTCACGAACCGGTTGTCGCTCTTGCCGAGCATCTTATTCCTTTCGGCCAGATCACTGTAGGTCAGAGTGGATGGGTCCAACAGAATACCGAATGCAGGGGAGTAATCTTTGTCGGCCATGCGGGCGTTGAGTTGGTCCTGGTTCGTCTGGGAGCGGACAAAAAAACGTTTTTTAAATCGATTATTGTGAGCATTGTAAGAGCACCGTTGATGCTTACCAGCAGAGTAGCATTGACTAAACAGGTAGTGGTGGAGGTGGTAGTGGTTGTGTCCGTTACATTCCGAGCGTACACGCAGCACGCACAGTTCCGGCACTGGCTCAGGTCCCATTCCTCGAAGACGCGCACTTTCTGTAAAAGGCCATCGAACTGGATCTCGATGGCGGAGCACTGGACTGGACCGAGGGCCTGCAACGAGATGATACAAGACATGTTAATTGATTATTTGCGGTTCGTCGCCTGGAGTGAATTGGAAAAATCAATCAATGGGTGCACAAAAATGTTATTTGTGTGTGCGCGCCATCTCAGAGGGGTCATCGTTACGTGGTCAATGAAAATTACGTCGTTCGGCAGATGGTAGTGGTAGTAGCGGTAGGCCCGCTATAGTCGATTTGATATTGTAAACAAGCGGGTGCGAACGTTTTAACAGAACGCTGAACCGGGAGGGTGCCGTGCAAAAGGAGAAATTTCTTATGATTTGTCCATTGGTACATGTGCACTCATATTCCATACAAAAAATTAAACTCCCTGCAGTGTGAAACAAAAGAAGGAATATATAGAGCAATACCATGCGAAATCAGCCAAAAAATCAGTAAAATTCAGATGTCTAATTGAAACATAATGTTTGACAATGTTGTTGGAAAATTGGAAAATCAACTATTCAGGATAAATAACATTTTAAATGCACTGATTTAAAAATTTTACACAAAAATTGAATTTATTATTAAATACTTTTATATCTCGAAACATCCCGCCTTCGATATTTTTTTTTGTATATTTTTATTGGTAAACCCTAATTTATCAAAATTTGACGTATAGTGTGACCGTGTTCTGCCCAAATATGTATGGTTGACGTAACCACCAAAACTTACCAAATTCTCCAAATATTGTACCCTTTGCCTTTTTACCCTTTAACTCTTTGCGGTCGTTTGTCTTTGTATATTGGAAGATGTAAAAAAATCGTAAAAAAATCGAACAAATGAGATATCGAAAACGGCTATATGACGTTTTAGGTAATTCAATTTTACATGCTGATAAAAAAAATTCAGCGAAATCGGTCGAGTAGATCCTGAGATATCGATACCACCAGCTGAAAAAATACGGTTTCGAAAAAAATGCGTTTAAAAAATCGTAAAGCGTTACTATATCCCTTGAGGTGACCTCATTCTTTTGGCTGTAACTTTCCAACGAAAACAAATATCGAAGAATCCTTTCATGGCAACATTTCTGAGGGCAGAAGCTTCCCAAAAATGCAAAAATAAAAAAATCGATTTTTTAGATCTTTTAAACCGGAGTCTCCCCTTAAATAGATGATAGACTCTGTATAAACAAAAGATTGTTAGCGTGGAAAAATGAGATATTCACAATGCTGAGTAGATACGATATATCGAACACAAAACCTGTAGTGAAATGGATGAAACGAAGCGGCACCGTCTCCGGTAACAAACCAATATTTATTTGCAACAATTTATGCATACATAAGTTACAATATGATTATGAGAAGAGTACGACAATTTGCATGAAAATTAGTGTAGAATCACTTGTAGGTGATTCTCGTGTGATATACACGAAAGAGATTAAGGAAATATTTCATTTTCATATAAAAATACATCAAAACACATTTTTCAGAAAATAGATATCTAGAGTTCACAAGAAATAAACAAATCTAATTTAGCTTCCATAATCTTACATGATATACATGCTCTTTCAAGGAAAGTTTATTCCGACCAGTACGACACCCATATAAAAATTGAATACGACCGCAAAGGGTTAAATATCACCGCTAGCCAGACGAGCATAAATCGCTCACTCGAAATGCAAATGCAGCATTAGTTCTACGGACAATGTGGATAGAGAAAATATTGCAATCTTAGCTCCGTCATATTCTATTCCTTGAGTATAAATAAACCATTCGCGATCTCAAATTACAGTATTCACAATACATCAGTCATCTAGCTATCGAGCAGACATTAGCAAGGCTTCCGAAATTGTCTTTCTCAAGGTCGAGTGTTTAGTTTAGTTTTCCAAATTGCTCTTTTTCAAGGCTGGAGGCAAACGAACTGATGAATTTTAATGCCTCTATAATTCAAAACATCGTCATCATCATTTAGGATGTATTTTTCCAACTATCAGACAGCAGTCTTTTTCATGCTGTTGTCACAGTGGTTTTGCTTGAAAGTGGTTGATTCTAAGGAAGAATGAAAGACCTACTTTAAAGTCCGTCTACTGCTTATGTGCTTACTGAGTGGGTTACGTGTATTGTTGACGCGAGAACAAGAATGAATCATGAATCAAACATTTAGCTGGACGACTGGTAAATCGTGAATGACTTATTGGTGAAGATGAAAAAGGAGTACCACAGAATGTATGTTGTGCTTTTTACCTGAACACATTAGACTACGATGCTTTTATAAATTTTAAACAATTACTGAATGAAAAGCAAATCATCTTGCCAGTGTTTTTAAAAGCTTTTTCTCATATCTTGATTCTACGAACGTAATTTTGTGACTCGACAATTGCGCAGGACAGAACAACAATTGGAATCTATACTGCTTATCAATGCTCTGTACTGGAATCTATACTGCTTATCATAGCTGCCATACAAATGAAACACAAATTTCTGCATTACTTGAGAATTTATCAAGCAAATGAAACCAAATTTGGAATGTGGAGGTTTTAGAGTGCAATAAATGTTTCTACGGTGGTTAGGCACTCCATCCCTCTCTTTAAGCGGGAGCTGCCATACAAACGAAACACAAACTTCTGCATTACTCCAGAATTAATCAAGCAAGTAAAACCAAATGAGGCATATGGAGGTTTTAGGGGGCACGAAACGTTTCTATGGTAAATCGACACCCCTCCTTCCTCTCTAAGGGGGACTGTCATACAAATTACACACAGATTTCTGCATAACTCGAAAATTAATCAAGCAAATGTGGCCAAATTTGGCATATGAAGGTTCTAGGGGGCACGAAACGTTTCTATGGTAGATAGACACTCCTCCTCTCTCTCTCTCTGAACGGGAGGGGGGCTGCCATACAAATGAAGCATACATTTCTGCATAACTCAAGAACTAATCAAGTAAACAGAACCAAATTTGGCATGTGGAGGTTTTTGAATATGAAAACTGTTTCTATGATGGTATGACACCCCTCCCGTAAAAATAATACACTTATTTCAACCAAACATGACAATTGAAATTTTTTTTAATGTGATAAAACGCACTCCTATATCTTTTTCTATCTACATATATAAAAATGGATCACCGAATGTTCTCGAAGTCAGAACAAACACCGTTCTTCAGTTGCGTTACTAAGCAGCTACAAGCTATAATTTATTTTTAGGTATTTAGTGAACATTATAAAGGTAAGTATAATAAATCTCTTACATTATCGGTATTTTCTTCCGTTTTCAGATTTTCTCCGTCACTTTTCAACCAGAAGGGTTAATTCCAGAAAAACTACTACAGCAAGAGTTCATGTTAGGATATAAAATTACTATTAAATAATGCTTCTTAAATACCTGAATTCAATTAAATTGTCCACTTACTGCGTGGCAAATTTGAAGCGTACAGTATGTATTATAATGCAAATGAACACTTCCGAACGTGAACCGAATAACTAGTACAATGTTGAGGAATGAAAATAACAAAATGGCGTAACTATGGATACGGAAGTTTCTAGACCCGTTTCGCCCGACTCGCTCGCGATGGTTCAGGTTGGTTCACCATCTTTTCGCCGCGACGAGGGGTCTCGGCAACATTCCCCGACCCGTGAACCACTTCTGTATCCGGAGCGACGTTTTCCGGACTCCCTTCATTTCCTCGTACGTCCAAAACTGCAAGTTTCACCGCCGGCCTTGCGAACACTCCCCTGGCAGTTTGCACAATAGCACGCCTCACTTGCCCAGATGTATCCGGAAAGGTCTTCAATATTCGTCCTCGTTCCCAACGACTTCTCGCCTGCTCATCGATAATTATCACCAGATCTCCAGGTTCCAGCGGCTTAGTTGCTTCGAACCACTTCGTGCGTCTTGTTAGAGTCGGAAGATATTCGCGTACCCATCTACGCCAAAACTCGTCCCTGATGTGTTGCGCAAGTTTCCAGCTATCTTGTAACATGTTTCCGTTCACCTGATCAGTACTTGGTTGTTTGATTCCGGTCGACCCGTACAGGAGGAAGTGGTTCGGCGTGAGTGCCTCTGCCTCGGGTGCCTCCAAAGGAACGTACGTTAAAGGTCGCGAGTTGATAATAGCCTCAGCCTCCAACATGATAGTTTCCAATACCTCATCACTAGGACGTCGTGGACTATCCGATATCGCCTTCATTGCTGTCTTCACGGACTTCACCATACGCTCCCATGGTCCTCCCATGTGCGGAGCTGCCGGAACGTTGAAGTGCCACTGGGTATTCGCATTTGTAAAAGTGGCGGCGCAGTCCTCGATGATTTCCTGGATTTTCTGTTTCTCTTCAGACAACTGGCGATTGGCTCCCACAAAATTCGTACCATTGTCCGAAAATACTTCCAATGGTGCACCTATTCTGGCCACAAATCTCCTGAATGCCATCACGCAGGCAGTCGACGACAGACTGTGGGCTAGCTCGAGATGGACAGCCCGTACCGTAAGACAGGTGAACAGACAGATCCACCTCTTCACTACACTGCGCCCGACTTTAACTTCGAACGGCCCCATGTAATCTACGCCGACGTACGTGAACGGTCGGATGAAGGGTGTTAGGCGCACTCTGGGCAGTGGTCCCATTTACGGTGCCTTGGGGACTGCCTTCTTTATTTTGCAATGCTGACAGTTTCGGCCAACTTTCCGTACTAGCACTCGAAGCTTGGGTATGTAGAATTGCTGCTGCAGTTCGTTGCAGACTGTTTCGCCATTAGCGTGTAGAAACCGTTGGTGAAAGGAATGTACCAAAAGAAGGGTAATATGATGATCCCTAGGCATCACAACCGGATATTTCGTTGCATATGGAATGTTTGGTGCGTTTCCGATCCGGCTTCCAACTCGAATAACTCCGAATTCATCCATGAACGGAACCAGTGAATACAATGAACTGCTTCTGTCAACGCTGCTGCCGTTACTCAGATCGTGAATTTCCTTTGTATAAACCTGTGATTGAGTCTGGCGCCATAGTGCCTGCTCGGCTTTCGCGAAATCTTCCTGGCTTAATCCATGCTGCAAATTTTCCTCACGCAGAATTCCCTTGAAGGTTTTCACTGCCCGGTGAACATAGGCCATTGTTCGAATCAACCGATTCCAATTCGAGAATCGTTCAACTTTGATTACTTCTTCAGCCGTTCGGTGTACGGCCACCATGCGAAGTTCTTCACACGCCGCATTCACTTCCGATTCAATAATTGCTGTTGATTGCTTCGGCCACTGCTTCTTCGGGCCCCATAGAAACGGTGGGCCTTTGAACCAACGACTTTCTGGGTCAAACGATGGTCCTGAATTCCACTTGGTGGCATCGTCAGCCACGTTGAGCTTAGAGGGAACGTAATGCCATTCGTCAACGTTGGTTAATGAAAGAATTTCACCCACACGGAATGAAACGAACTGGTGATATCGACGGCTATCCGATCGAAGCCACGCCAAGACTGTTGCTGAATCGGTCCATAGGAAGCGTCTCTTAAGTTTGAGTGTTAGTGCTGAACAAACGTTTTGCAGCAGACGTGCTCCCACCATGGCAGCCTGAAGCTCCAGACGAGGGATTGACAGCGTTCGAAGTGGGGACACTTTCGTTTTTGCTGCGACTAACGAACACCAGGTTCCTCCATAGTACGATATCCTCAAATAGACTACACACGCGCAGGCGGCAACGCTTGCATCTGTGAACACGTGGATTTCGATTTCGTTAATCTCCTGCGGAAGGTAGTTTCCGAGAAAGCATCGAGGGACTTTCACTTCGTTCGTTTTCGTATAGAGTTCCATCCATCTGGCCCATAGATCATGTAACTGCTCCGCTATGGGTTCATCCCAATTAGTTCCTGTGCGCCATATCTCCTGCATCAATATTTTGCCTTGCACCACGAAATGCGCCACAAATCCCAGTGGATCGTACAACTTCATCACGGTTCGTAGGACTTGTCGCTTTGTTGGGACCACTCCACCATTGTTTGAGACGCTTTCCAACCCTGTCTGATCGAAAGTGAAGTGATCTGCTGTAGGGACCCACATCACACCTAAAACACGCTCGTACATAGAATCTTTCTCTAGGTTCATGGACTTGCTGCTCAATGACTCAGTTTCACCTAGAAGGTCGAGCACCTCTTGCGAGTTGGAAAGAATTTTCCCGAATTCGAATCCTGCTGCTGCCTGAATTAACCGTACTTGCTGGACAAGCTGAACAGCTTCCTCGACCGAGTTGACGCTATCGAGAAAATCATCAACATAATGATTCTTAACTATTGCCTCTACTGCTCTGGGAAACAATTTCACGTAATCATAAGCATTTTTGTTCTTTACAAATTGTGCCGTGCATGGCGAACTGGTTGCCCCGAACATCGCGACATTTATGACGTAGACTTGGATGTCATCCTCCGAGCTGGTACGCCATAGGAAACACTGCGACCATTTGTCTGCGTCCCGAATAAGAATCCTCAGGAACATTTCGCGGATGTCGGAACATACCGCAATCTTGCCTTCCCTGAAACGTAGCAAAACTTCTACGAGAGACACGAGTAGATCCGGGCCCTTGAGTAGCATATCGTTGAATGAGACACCACCTGCCTTCGCTGCAGCATCCCACACCATTCGTATTTTGTTGAGTTTCTTGGTATTTATAACCACTCCTAACGGGAGATACCACACCTGCTGTGGATTAATCTTTTTCAAATCTTCCGGGGATACTTTACAGATATACTGCTTCTGTTCGTAGTTCTCCATTTGCTCGTTCACTCTTCTACGCAGTTCAGGATCTTTAGCCAGCCGTTTCTCTAAACCTTTCATTCTGCTGAGCGCCATTGGAAAGCTGTCCGGGAAGTTCACAACATCTGTTCGGAAAAGCAAACCCGTCTCCATACGACTTCCCTTTCGTACAGTCGTGGCTTCCAGAATGCTTCGTGCTCGCTTATCTTCCTCCGCTTCAAGCTGTTTTGTTACTGCGGCAACCTCTACCGCGAAAAACTTTCTCATCGAATCGTGTAGATCGTTATTGGTCATTTCTTCGCAGGCATGAACGTGTAACTGTACGATGGATCCATCGTTACCGGAATTTCTCCCATATATGCACCAGCCTAGGCGGGTCTTAGTTGCGACCGGTTCACTGTTACCACCTTGACGAGTTTTTAAACTAGTAAGCAGCTGAACGTGTTCTAGACCAACAATTATGCCCGGCTTGGCATCTGCGTAACTGGCTACGGGAAGACCCTGAAGATGCGGGTACGCTTTTGCCAACTCTGCGTAATCTATCGTCTGGATTGGAAGTCCCAATTCACGCACGGTTCGAACGTTGCTCAGCTGGAACAATTCCTTTTTACCAGAACCAGATATCTTCACACTCAATCGCTTGGAAGTCTTCTCGTGTCTGCTAATCTTTCCGGTCCAACTCAGGAACAGGTTGTCTGGTTCACCTTCAATGCCTAATTGTGATGCAATCCCCTCTTCGAGCAACGTTGATGACGATCCATCGTCCAGGAACACGAAGGTTTCAACTTGCTTCCCATTTCCGTACAGCGTCACAGGCAGGTACCGAAACAGCGAAAACGATTTCGTGTGGTGATGATTATTGTGAACGGTCTCCCTAGATTTGGAGTCATCGGACGCGTCATTTCGGATACTGTGCAACAGCATATGATGACGAATGCGACATCCATCCACTCCACACTCTTTCTTAGAACGACACGGCCATTTACGATGGGGTATCAAGCACAATCGACACAAATTCTTCTGTCGCATTGCCTTCCAACGGCCTCCAATGTCCAACGACTTGAAGCTAGAACAGTTGCGTATCTGGTGCCCCTCGTCGTCGCAATAGGAACACGCTTTCGACGAAGATTCTTCGACTGCAGTTGCACTTCGTTTGTTTGAAATAGTTGACGATTCATTAGCGTGAGTGAACAGCTTCTCCTTCTGCTTAGGTTTCTTCACCCTAAGCTGCCTTTGATTGATTTGATCTAAGTCTACACCGATACACAACTCAGAAGCCAAATTCACTAGCCCCGACATGAAACTATTGAACGTCGCCAGGTTGACGTGAGAGAACCCTTGCTTGAAAGTCCCCCACTGCATCTTCAACGAGGTGGGTAACTTATCGACCAACTCCTGGATTAGCATCGGATTCGACAAGTGAGCTTGTTGATCGGCCAAGACGATATGATCAACGAGATTTTGAATTATCAATCCATAAGCGATGATGGTATTTAAATTGTCTGATTTCGGAGGCGGAGCGTTTCTAACCTTCTTCAAAAGCGAACTGATGAGTATCTCCGGTCTTCCATAGAGCTTATGTAGCGTTTCAATCACGTACGGAACTGCTGCGGGTAGATGCAGACGACTTCTCACTGATGCCAGTGCTGATCCTCCCAAACATCGTTGTAGCCGGGCCAGATTCTCAGCATCCGAATATCCGCAAACCTCCGTCGTATTTTTGAACGAGCTGTAGAAAATTGGCCACTCCTCGGGATCCCCGTTGAACTTTGGTAATTCCCGTGGCATGACCTGCCGCGCTGCCAACTGAGCACTAGTTGGTCCGATCGAATGGGTTGAAGAGTTGATCCTAATCCCACCGACTGGTATCAGTGGTGGTGCTACTGATGTTGCTGGAAACGCAACTGGTGTTTCAGCAGCGATTGATGTTGAATACCCGAATAGAGTGCCGCTAGTGACAGTCGGTAATTGATTGGATGTTGCTGAATTCTGCAAACACGCCGACGGACTAACACTGGTTTGAGCTAAATGCTGTTGTGGATTTCTATAGATACTACTCGATTCGTATGGGATTGCCGGAATCATCCTAGGTGCACTGGATTTTATCGTGTTCGTTCCGGGATACGAGTAAACCGGTGCAGTGCCCGGATAAATAGAAGGATTTAGATTTACTGTCAATGGCAAATTCGAAATCGTTGACACGATTGGCATACTCGAGACTACTGACGAAGAGATCATCGGGGCTGTGCCAACTGACGTGACTAATCTTTCACCAACTGTTGTTACAACTGCCACAGGAATCGCAGAATTTGTTAGTACTTCTTGATTCAACACGGGTTGACTGAACGTTCCTTCGCTTGAAGAAACCGTGATCGATGATGGCACCAGAATCCCCGGATTCGCCTGACTGACGACTGAGACCGACTGGGTAGCCTTCACTCCCGCCATCGAATGCTTCGATTGTCCTTTTCCCTCCACTTGAGCATTCTTGGTGAGCCATTTCTCCATCTGTTCACGCTTACTTTTCACGCTAACTTCGCTTTTCCTGCTCGACGAATCCTTTCCATCTTCAGCCTGCATCAACAACTGGTATCTTTGCCACAGGTACTCTTCTTCCTCTTCAATCCGCTTTTTCCTCAGATTTCGTTGTTCCTCGAAGAAGTTGTAGACTGAGCTGCAGTTTATGAGACCTTTGGCTGCTCTTGCTAACGGACGGTTCGTTGAATGATGCATCAGACTTCGATGCACCATCACAATTCTCCATGCAATCATTACACTTGAAACTCCTATCTGGTTCTGCAATCGACTCGCTTACACCCGCGCACTGGAAGTGTTCCCATCGCTCGCACAAATCGCAACACACCATATCATCTTCACTATCGGCTCGACTACATTTGTAGCAATTTCTTGCATTGCTCGCGGGGGTATTATTCTTCCCGGATTTGTTCGGCATAATAGAATCAAAATGATTACCCTAATGGGTCAATCAACACACTAATAATTAACTTAATAACTACTGTAATGACTGGCAGCTCTCGACCGGCTCAAGTAATGGATAAACTGGGCCCAGACTTTATCTCCTGCGACCTCTGTCGCCTCGGTGCTATCGTTTAAATCCGGTGTGGCTCGGTTTACGTCTTCAACTGTAGGTTGATTTATTCCTCTTCCTGGCAGGCAACGGACGGGCAAGATATCATCCAACTCAGGACGATAAACTTGTAGAATGTTCTCGAAGTCAGAACAAACACCGTCCTTCAGTTGCGTTACTAAGCAGCTACAAGCTATAATTTATTTTTAGGTATTTAGTGAACATTATAAAGGTAAGTATAATTAATCTCTTACATTATCGGTATTTTCTTCCGTTTTCAGATTTTCTCCGTCACTTTTCAACCAGAAGGGTTAATTCCAGAAAAACTACTACAGCAAGAGTTCATGTTAGGATATAAAATTACTATTAAATAATGCTTCTTAAATACCTGAATTCAATTAAATTGTCCACTTACTGCGTGGCAAATTTGAAGCGTACAGTATGTATTATAATGCAAATGAACACTTCCGAACGTGAACCGAATAACTAGTACAATGTTGAGGAGTGAAAATAACAAAATGGCGTAACTATGGATACGGAAGTTTCTAGACCCGTTTCGCCCGACTCGCTCGCGATGGTTCAGGTTGGTTCACCATCTTTTCGCCGCGACGAGGGGTCTCGGCAACACCGAATGTGTTTTTTTAATTTTTTTTTATTATATTCGTTTATTTTTACAGGCTCAGTTCAATAAGTTTAAAGAAGCCGAATTCTTAATTATATTTTTATTACTATACATGAACATATTAAATCTAAGGTAAGTAAGGTAGAAAACCGATTACTCGCGGTCTACTCGAGTTTAGAAGGGTGACATATTTTTTTCAGAAAAAGGATGGGATATAAGGAAATTGTTACAATAATGATTATCTCACACACTCAATTCTTAAATCTATTCGTATATCTATTGTGTATTTACATTTCAACTTATTCTACTGTACCGAATGTGTTGATAAAAGCAAAACTCGAAAAAGGAGTTGCCCGATTTCGGGCTGTCGTTATTCTATCATATTTTCTGTATCAAACATTTATTCAATGTAACGGAGAAACATGTTATTTGCAAGTGGTTGAAAAATCTTGAACGAGAATTGTGTCTGAAAATAATCTGATATTATAATGACGAGTTTCGGTAGAAGTACTAGGAATTTTATAGTAAAAGGAAATTTAAAAGGGTAGATTAGGAAATCAATCAATGAACGGTTCTGCGATTGGACCTATGAACGTGCGCTTAGTAAAAAAATCGTGGATGTGATAACGAAAAAAAAAATTTGGGCGGGACAAAGTTTGCCAGATCGGCTAGTTACACTACGACTTTGCGATTCTCTCTAGCTTCGTCATTCGTCGATCGTGATTGTACGAAACGGACGTGAGTCACTTTTTTACCACTCTCGATCTGTGACACCGATGCGAGTATAGGAGTAACTTTTTTGAACAAGTTACTTTTTTAATATTTTCTAATATTGTTCAATGAAATGCATGAATTAAGGTTAGTGGCGTGGAATATTTATTGAATATAATGCATAAGATCATTATCGGACTATTCTTATTTGTGTAACCTTCGGTAACACACTACCTTTGCAGCTTCGCCACAAACCAATTCACCCAAATCTTTACTGTTTGCAATTCATCTGTCATTTGACATATGATTTGCATACGGGGGGGAAGGGGCCGTTAAACAGGAAACAAGTTGTGTGAACTTTATAGGTATGTGTCCAGAAGTTGGTCATCGCACACCACTTAACAACTTGATAGGACAATTGTTTGTTCGGTCCCACGACATGTTATTTGTTCTCGGTTTAAACTGTGCCAGCTCTTTCTGTCTTCGACTGTCCCCGAGAATAGTAGTGCGCGTCGTGAAAGTAAATTTGTCTAGATAATTGTTGCATGTGTAAATGATTCATTAAGTGTTGATTTGTTGAAGGTTCAAATATATTAAGTTAAATAAATAAATTAAGGGTTTGTGGTTTAAAATAAAACATTAAGAACATTATACTAAAAATACACCGGTCAGTATGGTAAAATCTGGTTAAAGCAATAATCATACCTTAACATACGGTTACAATAATAGATTTAAAATTAAACGAAGGAACAGCGGACATCCATATAAAATAAACACGTTAAAAAAAGGTAATTGATTAAAATCTAGTTCAAAGGTCAATAAATAAAATAGTGACTTCACATGTACTAATGATACCTGTTGGTCAGGTCCGACCAACGGGCCTTTATGCGTTGGCTCATTCCTACAGTCTCGCCCGGGGACGTTTCACAAGGTCACACAGAAGGAGGCCCTGACGAGGGACAATCAACTAGGTTATTGGCCAACAAAGACACCTTCAGTATTCCAAACTGAATTGGCAGATCTACCCGCGCCGAGCACGAAGACGACCCACAAAACTGCAAGTACAGTGTTGTCACCCATAAAACCCTTCACACATACACCCACAAACAAAAAACTATCTAAATGAATTACGATTCTAACTACATTCTGTTTCATACACTACCACGGCAAACAGTCCTTAATTAGTCTTTTTCGCTTTGTATCATCCGTCATTCGGGTTCGAAAGGAACCACAAGGCCTCGCTCGGAGACAGTGATCAGAACAACTAGCTTAGAAGCCTTTGAGCCTAAGTTAGTGGGACTCGAGTTGGTAAGACTCGTGTTTTCTCACTGCGTGTTCCAGCTTACTGACTGTTCTGTCGGTCCACATAAGGTTTGAAATGAAACGCTGCTCGACCTAAAGAGTCTCTTCCCGGTAATAGTCGGGGATTAACTTTTTAGTTGATTTTAGTTCTTTCTGTCACCGGATCGAACGGATTCATATATTATTCGTCCATAGATTTATACTTGCAAAAGCAAAATACAATTGTTTGACTTTCGCATAGTTATTCGCTAAATACAATGGTCACACATATTATACACACTTGTGAAAGAATTGAAAACTGGAAACTACAAAATAATTGGTGGCTTATGGTTATATTTTACAATTACAGTTTCGGATGTTTTATAATATTAGGCTGTCAAAAAAGTCCTGCGGTATTTCCGCGAGGTGTCGTTGTAAGCACGTAGTTCTAGTTGTATTCATTGTATCGAGTCATACTATAGCTTGTTGGAAAGGTATTTTTGCGCGCTATAATATAGTTCTTGACAGTGTCTTGTTTGGATAAGTCGTTCGTGAGTTATAGTGTCGCAAATATGGAGCGAAATAAAGAGAAAATCTGACATATTTTACAGTACTACTATGACAAAGGCAAAAATGCATCTCAAGCTGCCAATAAAATTTGTGCAGTTTAAGGACCCGATACAGTTTCCATTTCCACCGCACAACGATGGTTTCAACGTTTTCGTTCTGGTGTAGAGGTCGTCGAAGATGCGCCACGCTTCGGAAGGCCTGTCGTCGAAAATTGCGACAAAATCGCTGAATTAGCCGAGAAAGACCGGCATAGTTGCAGCCGTAGCATCGGCCAAGAGCTGGGGATAAGTCATCAAACCGTTATTAACCATTTGAAGAAGCTTGGATTCACAAAGAAGCTCGATGTATGGGTGCCACACACGTTGACGCAAAAAAAAACATCTTTGACCGTATCGACGCATGTGAATCTCTGCTGAATCGCAACAAAATCGACCCGTTTCTGAAGCGGATGGTGACTGGCGATGAAAAGTGGGTCACTTACGACAACGTGAAGCGCAAACGGTCGTGGTCGAAGCCCGCTGAAGCGGCTCAGACGGTGGCCAAGCCCTCATTAACGGCCAGGAAGGTTCTGCTGTGTGTTTGGTGGGATTGTCAAGGAATAATCTATTATGAGCTGCTTCCCTATGGACAAACGCTCAATTCGGACCTGTACTGCCAACAACTGGACCGCTTGAAGGTAGCACTCATGAAGAAGAGGCCATCTTTGATAAACAGAGGCCGCATTGTCTTCCATCAGGACAACGCCAGGCCACACACTTCTTTGGTGACGCGCCAGAAGCTCCGGGAGCTCGGATGGGAGGTTCTTTTGCATCCGCCGTATAGTCCGGACCTTGCACCAAGTGACTACCACCTGTTTTTGTCCATGGCGAACGAGCTAGGTAGTCAGAAGTTAGCCACAAAAGAGGCCTTTGAAAACTAGCTATCCGAGTTTTTTGCCAATAAGGAAGCGAACTTCTATAACAGGGGTATTATGAAGTTGGCATCTCGTTGGGAACAAGTCATCGAACAAAACGGCGCATATTTGACTCAAAACAGATGATTGTAACTAATTTTATGAACAAATGAAAATTCAAAAAAAATACCGCAGGACTTTTTTGACAGCCTAATATATGGGCTGAACAATATCGACAAGAAGACAAGTAGCAGGAAGTTCCTAGAAATCCTTCTATATCATCTTTTTGTGCCCCATAAAAGGCATTAATTCTTAGTTTACCAAGAATACAGAGACAAAGAATATTAAAAATATTCAAACTTTATACTCCTAAACCATTATCATCTGTAATTATCCAGGAAATATGTTTGTCTCGAGCATGCAGTTATGGTATGTTCTGATTCATACACCAATGAAACCACAATCAATTAATATGTTTTTATGCTATTTTATAGCTCTTAATACTTTATACAATACAGTATATTCAGTTGCTCATTTTTATTAATAACAGGAAAAAAGTCGAATTCGTTATTTGTATTGGAGTATCAAAAATTACTCTGTTTTGAGGAGACTGAATTTGATGACTATTAAAATTGAATGAAGTCGAAGAAATCATATTTTCGGGAGTTTTTTCATTCAATTATACTCTCTTCTTGAAATAAATACCAATAAAGCCTTAAAAAAATACACAATAGCAATATTACAGAGAAGTTAAACTTACGTTCTGTGACACCGTGTGCAAGTATACGAGTTATGATATTGCACGCGAGTACAGGAGGGTTAAATTGATCACATGAAAGTAAAAATTGTGATTTTAGGTAGGATCCATCATCAGTACCTAGTTTCAAAAAAAAAAAAATGGGTGGGTTATATCTATGATATTACCGCAAGGTTTACGTGGGACTACCTTTGTCTCAGTAAGCATATGTATTATATAGATATACATTTCGGCGGGAACAAAAATACCTCCGACTTGCATGTATTCGCAAAGCGGATTCCCACAGGTACATTGATTTTGATGTCTGTGTTAGGGAAACACATTTTGGTGTGAACAAAAACATCCTCTTCTTGCATGTATTTGCAAAGTGAATTCCCCTAGGCACATTGATTTTGTTAGGGAAACACAGCTCGGTGGTAACAAAATTACCCGCTACTCGCATGTATATTTGCAAAGCGAATTCCCACAGGTACATTGATTTTGACGTCTGTGTTGGGGAAAACGCAAAACGGGCCAATCAAGACTTGGCAGTAAGGGCTTGACGTTTTACAGTTATTCGATTATTTATCTCATGAAAAATAACATTTTATTAATTGTGATAGACGCGTAGAAATATTTCCTATCAATTGATGCAATATCTTCCCGATCTATTAAGAAATGTTCGAGTTATAAGCATTCGGAATCTTTCATTTTATCCTACATGTTGTGTGTTCAGATTTTTATTTCAGCCCCATATACTCCGGTTGGACGTAGTCCCACGTCAAAAAATCGGAGGGTCGGGTCAACGACCGGCAGATTTGGGGCGGAATTGTTCTATAACGATGAGAGAACCGGCTGGTTAGTTTTCGGAAAGACACTACAATTGTATTTCAAGCGTTTGAGAGTCCCTTTTACCTTTTGTTCAAACGTTCCGCTTTTTTTACATATACATTTTTGTTTGATGGGCTATATGCATCGAACTGTAATCGACGTTCCTCGAACGGACGGATTGGATGTGGGAATCATGATATGTTGTGAATGAGATACATCTACTTTTCGCCACAACGTAGGGCAATTGTTTGTTTGTTCTTTGATAGCTATTTAAGGAAGGTGTGATATGGTAGCGTTATGATTTCATATTTTGGACAACTCCAAAAGCATTGGCATATAAGGCAGGGAACAGGGAAAATAAAAGACATATTATTAGAAAACAATTCAACATGGGTAATATAAACTGGTTCCATTCTCACAAAACGAGGAAAAAAATCACCTTCATTAATATACCCCATAAAACGCAGCCGCTACCGCGCTGATCCTCGCACGGTGACATATTTATAGCGCTCATATCTCTTCTCGTTCCGGCTGATTGGTCAATGCGAGTGACGCGAATTCGAGCGGTTCAACAACAGCAACAACAACAATCATCAAGTCGAACATATTAAACAACCAAAAGTGAGCTTATGCAACCTTGAACTCTACGTCTCTGAACACACCATCAAACCAAATTGAACAACCAAAACAACTATCACGCCACACACAACACAAACGCTCTCACGACAAAAGAACGCGCTTGATTTGGTTGTTTCAATTATTTCTGTATTTTGTTGTTGTTGTGTAGGCCCCCTGCTTTTTGGGGGAGGTGAGAACATACATCTGTTATCGCCCTCAACCTGGCATTGGATGATGTAGGGGGCCGCGCATCGGCAGACTATGTGCCGAGTGCAACACCAACGGGTTGTGTGATGCGCGAAAAAAAATAAACGATCCTCCACAAAATGTGTTGAGGTGTTTGGGAAGTCTCGCCCGACGGTTGTTTAGTATCGAGAGATAAGAATCTGGTGAAGAATTTGAGCGGGTGAAAAAAATGTGTGCCTGTAAAAATAATGTTTCATAAACAATACAGTTATTCAACCGTTTATAGGAATCTTCCTCCGTCGACCTTTTCGGTTTCTATGTAGAACGAAGCGTGATCCTGGACCTTTACAAACAGCGTGGGTATGATTAATCGCGTGTCTTCAAGCATATATGATAGTGCTATCGATGGAATGAATTGGTCGTACAGAAAACACATATTTGGCGAATAACGCAGAATTGTGTACACTGAAGTCGCTTTTTACGCGGTTTTTTTATACGCGGTTTTATTTTACGCAGTTTTACACGCATTAACCGCGTAAAAATTCAATATGCTAATTGATGAGACATTTCACGAAATAAGTTTGTATTGTATCACTGATTAGTAGCTGAGAAATAAAAGAAGATACAGATAGCATGATTGTAGCATGCAAAAAAATTGAGGTAATCAATTGTTAGAGTATGGGTTGCATTTTAAACTACTAATTCACTGTTTGTTAGATTTTTACACGGATTTTGAAAATTACCCAGTTTATTTTTACGCGGATTTGGAATTTACGCGGTAGCGGAGCCCTGGTATGAAACCGAAAAGTGTCCAATCCTCAGTTTGGACAGTAACCGTTGCTCCTTCATTGCCTTGACATTGTCCATCCTGGTGATAAAATCTTTACGTTCCGCAGAAATTGACTTCTCTCTGTGAGACAAAATTTGCGATAGGAGTTGGTGATTTACAATTTCATATCGCCTCTCGTGTAAAGAATTATCCCGTGTTTTTAATTCCAGCAAACCGGTCGACCGTGTTACGTACTTCGTACGTATCGAAGGGAAAGTCGTCACACAAAGTCTATGACCCTTTTAGGGTTTAGAGATTGTTTTAAACAAGTTTAACCGGGTGGCGCAGATCTTCTTAAGTTCCTCCAAGTGGCCTTCGAAGCTAAGAATGTATTCGAATAATACCCCAACAATACCCTAGGATTAGAGGTGAATGAACTGCAAAGTTCAAAGCCTTTTCAAAAACAAAGAAGTAGTCAGAACCCTGGCCGCAAATCGCCATATGGCCGCTCTTCTGCGCCGAGAGTTTAAATCCTCTTTCAGCTGCTCACTGGTCGATAGAATTGTGATGCGTGGGATTTTGTGTGTGTCTCCTACTATCCCAGGAGAATTTCGTAGACAAAAACGAAAACTCTCCTGGGCAGGACCTGAGACTTAGCTGTTCTTGACAACCATAAAAAGGAGTCCTGAGCTACACCAGTCTCCTTATGGAAACTACAGAAGCTGATGTTTCCTAGTCGAACCACGGAGGTCCGATTTGTGGCGAAGTTCTTGATAAAGTACAGTAGCTTGCCACCAACACCACAATCTGCCAGCGTTTCCATAACTAGCGGGATCCACATACAATTATAGCCAAAAATCAATTGTCTGTAATAATATAAAAAAGATGTGACAGAAAATGATGCAGAGAGTGACCAGTAACTATCAGCATCAGGTCCCGAAATCTTCGAACGTGAAAAATGAAGACCGACTCTACTATTAGTAGCTTCGCTTCGACTAGGACTACTTCGGCAGCCGCCGTCAACAAAAAATGAATTGACTAGAAAATGAATTAACTAGCGTTGAGAGCGAGGATGATCGATGAACTAGTCAGTCAGTGGTTATTCTAACTGACGTGACTAATGAATACAAATCTGCCTCTTTATTCAACTGACTCCAATCCACATTTCTACCCCCTTAGGAACGAAATTACCCGCGTTACCCACGAACGCAATCTTATTTTTACGTCCATATAAAGAGAGAGGAACGAAAACATGATTTCTGATGCAAAAAAGTAGTTACACCATTAATGGACGGTTTATTGTCTACTCATCGTGAACTCAAACCAACGAACCTAGACAGTTATCAGATATGCTATAAAGATCCTCGCGTTAGTATTAGTGAATAGCGTGCCAAATAGTGCACACACACTGCACGCTATTTTATAAGTGTGAATAATGTTCGTGTACGATACAAAAAAAATCTAGCTCACCTGTAGCGTATGTCAAACCACGTTGAACTCAAACATCAATACATGCGTACGTGGTACATGAGAGAGAGAGGAAAGAATTCGTTTTGGGGGAAGTCCCTTCAAAATACAATGAAGATAATTTGACGGGGAAGAATGAAATGAGATAGTCGAGTCGTAGAGGGGAAAAGCGACTGAACGCCCGACTGACTGTTTAATCGTTTTGGCGGAGAAACTGCGTGAAGAAGCCAAAAGTCATTTCCAACTGAATACGGAGGGGAATTTTCCCATAGTCAGCTGGCTATCCTCAGTTGACTATGACTAGGCCGAGCCCCGATCAGCATAATATTACGGTGTAGATCTTCAATCAACTGTTTTTCGAATTTTAGCCTTTATTATTTGTCATATTTTCAATAGCGACGATGGGTTGCATACATACAGGGTATGTAAATAACGGATGGTAACTAAAATTTTGGAGTTGTTTCGGGGTCCCTATGCTCAACAACAAACGAGCTCAGAGAGAAATGGGAGGGTGTATGTGTTAGCTCTCTTTCTCTTTTTTCTGCTTTCTGTTTTCTGACGTTGAACTACATCTTTGATTTCTCTATAGGGATGTCACCATACGAAAAATGTAACGAAATATTGAAGGATTTCGAATGCATATTACGTAAAATCGATATATGTTCTTCAGTTCATTTATTCAGTTTTTTTTTATTATAACACAAACAGTGAGCAAAACAAGTAAATTTATCGAAAAAAGTAGATGTTTTTTGAAATTTCCTATTTGGGAATGAATGAAGTGCAGCTAAAATAAATCCATGGGGAAAGCAGATTGCGCTGGACGGAACGAAAGAATAGAACGAGAACACTTGAATAGTTTTTAGAATTCTCCAACGATATTATCATTCATAAGCCAAATCCAAAAATGCTTATTTTGTTACTGCATGCTCAATGTAGAATACAAACATAGGAAAAGCTGTAAATTTTCAAATGAAAGCATTTTTTCAATTAATGTTCATATTTGTATGCTTTCTGTTTATAAGGAAAAAACCGGGAGAAAAATTTGGTAAACAAAAATCGTCTAGTGGGAAAGCAATTCGAAAAAAAAAGTTTTTTTTTGTTTCTTACCGTGATAACCATTACCGGAATGTGGAAAATTGAAAAATGTCGTTACGGGATTTTTCTCTGTTTGAACTATTATTAAACATAATTGAGATGAGAAAACCAGAGAATGACGAGTCTTTCGTGTTAATGTTGGAATGTTTGTCTTTTCCCACAGTTTACTATTAAAAATAGAAAGTATTAATAATTCATGGCTCGCGATTTTTCTACCATTACAACTCTTAGAACATGTTTGATGTTCAGTTCAATTCAAACAACAAATGGTTTTTCTAGGACCACTATTTAGAGCATTGAATGAGTTAACTCATTTTACAGATTTCTGAACAGTTACAAAAACTGAATTTAAAAGCAACTGTCCTACGTCAATTTTCCGCCCGTGCTTCTAGGAAAGCATATACAAAACAAAAAGCAGACAAGAAGAAATTGAAGCATCTCGTGAGCGTGTTTTACAGTTCTATGAACTGCACAGAAATCTCGGCCAAAAGTATACCGTACAACATTTTGAAAGCGAAAATGTTGCGGTTCGACTATTTACCATATCGCAAGATCCTCAAAAACTACTGACAAATAAGGTAATTGAAGACCAACCAAAATTATGGACGCTAAAAACCTTCGTTCTCTTACATATATGTGCTTTCAACAACAAGAATTCGCTGAATCAACGAGCTGCCGCAAAAAAGTTCAACTGGTTTCCCCAGTTCATCTGCAAACGATTGAAAAGAGTCGGAATGAAGTGCCGAAGGAAGACGAGAGCCCTGGAATACACCGAGAAACAGATTTCGACGCTGAAAACCCAATGCCGCTGGTTGATGAAAAGTTATTCCGGAAAATGTTTTGTTTTGAACGACGAAAGTTACTTTCCCCATTCGAAGGTGTACATTCCCGGAAACGATCGATACTATTCCATGGATAGTTCTACTCAGTGTTGAAAAAAATCATCTTCGCTAAGCTCAAATGCATAGATTTTCGGGCTAGGTTGCATCGAAAACCTATTTATTCCAAACAAAAATCAAAACGACAGATCCAGGCAACCAGTGAATATGATGATTTTGATTTTAATGTTTTTTGTGTCTGTCTGTTTACGTTTCGAGAACACCTAAATAGTCTGACCTGAACCTCGGGTCTAAAAAGATTGCAATCAGATAATATTGATCTTCTTCTAAGTAGTTAAAACGACCTCTCCAGTGATTAAATATGTTCTCATACAACGTAAGTTCGGTGTTCTTTGTCTCGTCCTTATCCACATTCTTTTGACGTAGGATTACGTCTTTCGGGAACATATTGGGGTACAAATTGAAAATCTAAAATCGAGCACATCGTGGAAATTGTCCAATTTCGAACGCTTATTGCTCAGTAATTTTATGATGGATTAATTAAATTTTTGCGTCACTCGATTTCGGCACTCCATAACAATTTTTTATATTGAATAAAATAATGTATTTCATGAAACTAACTATTGAACAATTGAAAAATCTCAACCCCTATCTTAACAGAAATATCCACTTTTGATTGGTCGAAATCGACGACGGTTCCCTAACAAAGACATTAAAACCAAGCTGCCTGCGGGAAACCGACATTTGTAAGTACATGAAAGTAGGGGGAACTAACAGAGACATTAAAACCAAGCTGTCTGGGGGAAATCGACATTGAAAATACATGAAAGTAGGGTCAGGGGCGTCTCGTCCGCCTGTTCAAACTGTTCATAGGACAGGTAGACAATCTCAGAATAAAATGTATATTATTCCACATTTGTAACATGGATGAGGAATTACCGAAGGTATTTTTTTTTGTGATTTCCATATTATCCCGAATATCCTTATTTTATTTTCGATTTTGGTGGAATTCAAACCCACCGTGAAGAATATAATCTGATAGTTACATTTGACTTCACCCCAATCCGCGCGCAACACAGCCTTACGCTACGAAATAAGCAGTAATCACTACCGGGTTCAAACCATTCATCTGAACCCGCCGTCATCCAAACGTAGACTACGTATGAAACGATCACTACTACTAATGCACCGCCTTGCGTAAAAATGACGTTTTAGGTTCAATATTTCTGCTGAACGAACCGATGAAAACGATGGAAAATACACACCACCACTCTTCAGTGTTTGTTCGTGGTTGTCATCGTTTCCCTTTCTGTTTCTCTTTCTGTTTCTGACGTCATTAAAATTTGAGAGATTCTTTCGTTGAGGTGTGGTTTTAATTCGAGCGTTCTTATCGATTTTGTTCATTCGACAACTTGAACCCGGTACATATAGTACACGTTAGTCTGCTTACGTTTCAAAACCTCCGCTGCATTGGTCGGTCATGTGAATGAAATAGCTGCGTACTTTGGTCTTAATGCTGACAAAATTGTGGCCCAGAGCTATGATGGCGCTACTGTAATATCCGGTGATAAATCTGGTGTGCAAACAATGGTGAAACAACGGCTATTCATTGGATATATTCACTGTCGCGCACACGTATTCTTGCTAAAACCTTTTGCGAATATTTTTGCACATACGGATGTTCTTTATCAAATTTAGTAAAAAAAGAATTAGACGTAGTAGAATTTGTGCGTAACGTGCCTTGCTTCTATAGAGGAGTTCAAAGCAGATCATAATTTCGATAGTACGCTCAAAAATGCAATTGATGTATTGATGTGGCGAAACTATGAATGATAGTAACGTCATCAATTGTCGTCGTTTATATGAATCGATTATAGACAGAATTATTGACGAAATGACGAAACGGTTTAAGGACTAGATGAATACAATTTTGTCGCTTTGTTGAATCACGAGAATTTTGCCGATTTCGATGTCGCATAACCTACTGGGAATATATATATTTTTTTATCTGTATTAAAGTGATTTTCAACTCATTTGGCTGGTTCGTCACTTTTTACTTCCATTTTTGGAAGAATGTCGGGAGTGAGAATTGAACTCGTGACCTTTAGCGTGAGAGGCATGGATGTTACCACTACGCCAGATCGCCTCCCTACTGGGAATATGAAAATGCTTTGTAATAAGCTGACGATTCTTTTTAAATTATAGTCATTATTCCGATTATCGTTGGACAAAACCTGCATCAAACCTTCTCCGAAACCAGAAACCAGAATGATACTGACATTGCCTAATACAACGGCATCCGTTGAAAGAACTTTTTTTTGTTGTTCGACGGATCAAGAATTATTTGCGGTGGAGATCTGACCAGAAACGGTTATTCGGAATTATGATGATGACTGCGGAAAAAGATTTCCTAAGATAATGTAGATGCCTTTATTTTATGAGGAAATCATTGATAAGTTTGCACTCATAGTTTACCGTAGGATTCTTTTGTTATACAGGCAAACCTCTTTTTGTGCGGGTGATAGGGACCGCACAAAAAATCGTGTTCGCTAAACAATTTGAAAAAAACTTTTTGTTATGTGGTGGATAGGGACTGCATAAAAAAAAGTTTCATTGAGAAAATAACCCAAATCCTAATGATTCCATGCGTGATCAACATTCGATTTTCTATTTCGGCCTACTCACTTGCGCAGATCATAAAATCAACTTTTTGCTCCTGTCAATAAGCTCCTACTGACACCTTAAAACAAACAAAACAAAACATGGGAATGGTAATTAGCTGACACAGTTCCTATGAAAAGCGATATAATACATATCAAAGATAGAAAAAAATGATCGATAACTTCATTTTTTTCAAATACCGCACAAAAAAAAGTCGCACCACAAAAACCGCACAAAAAAAATTGCATAAAAAACCGCACAAAAACTGGTTTTACTGTATAGATAAATGTTGAGAAATAAAAATATTAAAATCTGTCATCGCAATACTGTTGTTTGAATGTTGCAAATGAAATTGAACAGGTAGCACAGTTGGTCACGCGTCGCCTCTGAGTAGGGAGAACTTTTGTTCCCACCGAAATGTATTCCCTAACAGAGACATCAAAACCAAGCTGTCTGGGGGAAATCGACATTGCAAATACATGAAAGTAGGGGCTTTTGTTCCCACCGAAATGTGTTCACTAACAGGGAAATCGGCATTGCAACTACAGGTCGGACTCGATCATACACAATTTTGGACTCGATTATATACAGTTTGAACAAACATTTTTTTGACGTAGGACTACGTCTTTCATTTCTATACCGGGGTGTAAAACCAAAGTTTCGAGAACGAAAGCGTTACGCTGGAGACCGAGATTTTGAGCGTTAATAGCTCTTAAACAACTGAACGAAATGGTTTGATAAACACTTCATTTGAAAGATAAAATGTCTACGCGTCATATACTTGTTACTTTTTGATCCAAAAACTTGTTTCAATAGTCTTAAAATTGCTTTCAAAACAGGCTATTGAAATCACCAATCGGTATATAAGCGAGCGCCGCTCGTAAACCCACTCGTTATGATTGAACAGCGATTGGAGCATGTTGTCGCTGTTGTTGTGAAGCTAATTTCGTTTATCATGAAAGCGCTGATGAACGGTGTCACCAAGAGCCTGTTTGTGCACCTAAGGCCAAAAGGGAATCCATCAGGAGGAGAGTGATGCCACGGTTCCGCTTGAAACATCGGAGCAGCCGCCACACACACACACACACATACACGCGCGGAATTCTCGTTGCTATCATCGTTGCTGAAAAATAATCTGCCAGTTCCCCTGGGAATTGAAAAATACATTCATGCGAAATAGTTTATTTTAATGTTTTCTATCCATATAACACTGTGACCAAATACATTTGGTTTTGTTATTTTTCAATCAATCGCAATTAACAGGAAAGCTTCTGAATATTTGTTTCCCCATCAGTGGAAATTTTCGTATCCAATATTGGATGCATAACATGAAAAACGGAAAATGTTTCACATCGCGAAAATCAAGTCATTTTCGAGCGATTATTTGCTTTCTACTCATATAATGCTGCGACCAAATACATTTCGTTTTGGATTTTTTCAATCAAGTGCGATCAACGTAAGACCACGTCTTTCGGCAATTTATTAGAGGTGCAATGAATCTTTAGGAATTCCCGCTCTACGCGCACTGGCAAACAATGTTTACTCAACAATTTCTCAAACTAGAAATGGGTGTTGTGAGAAAGGATTAGCGAACGCGAAAACGACAAACGGGAGAAAGATACGTTTGGAGGTTGAAGGAAATTGGCAGAAAACTTCTTCATTCTATCATTCAAATAATGTGATTCATACCACATCGTTTTGCCAGAAAGAGATTATTAATGTTCAAAGGAGGAATCGAGTCCTCCGAGGAAATTACCCAGCGCAAATTAGAGTCGACTATCGATTGCGGCATTCGTACACAAATAATTTTATAATGAAGTTTCACCAAAGTGATTTCTTCGGATATATTCACTACATCATGTCATGTATTTCATATTCTTCATTAAGAAATCCATATCCATGGCACCTGTCGGTAACGAATTATTATCGAAACCACGATTTTCGCTAAATGCTCCTTTCAGTTCGGCCTGTAAAAAACTTTTCTGTACTCTAATCCATCAAATTTGGAGCCCCTGAAAAGGGCCGTTGATTATATGCCAAGCTAATATAGCACGCTCTCCTCGGATACGATGGGCCAGCTGGATGTCCTTGGGCATGATGTGACGCGTTTTGCATGGATAGCGCACAAATTGGAATCTTCGAATAAGCCTCCTGCAGCGTCATAGCCGCGGAACTTTGGAAGCGCAAGTCGGTTTTGAAGTCCTGAGCAATTCCACGATCCAAATGCTGCAAAGGTAGCTGCGGATCAGCAATTCGGTCGACTTCTGATAGCGATGAATTTCACGCAAAGTTCCCGGTCGATAACGATGTGGCTTCTCCACCAATCCTGCTACTGGTGCGCTTATCCGAGCTGACTTCGTGTGCCTTACCACCGAATGACTAACGAGCTGTCTGCGAAAGACTAACGAGCTCGAGTCCTCACGGTGCGAGAGTAGAGTAAGAAATGAACGAAAGCAAAGGAAGCGTCATTTTATAAACCATAAAAGTATAGAATCTAAATCCCACCCTTATTATATTCGTGAGTATACAGTAAGCTTATATAATAAAGAGGGTGGGGTTTACATTCGATTCTTTTATGTTTTATAAAATGACACTTCCCTTGCTTTCGTTCATTTCTTACTCTACTCTCGCACCGTGAGGACTCGTTTCATCGGGACTAAGCAGACAGCTCGTTAGTCCTTCGGTGGTAAGGCACCACGAAAGCAGCTCGGATAAGCGCACCAGCCGCAGGAAGCGTGAAGAAGCCACATCGCTATCGACCGGGAACTTTGCATGAAATTCATCGCTATCGGAAGTCGACCGAATTGCTGATCCGCAAGCTACCTTTGCAGCTTTTGGATCGTGGAATTGCTCAGGACTTCAAAACCGACTTGCGCTTCCAAAGTTCCGCGGTTATGACGCTGCAGGAGGCTTATTCGAAGATACAAATTTGTGTGCTATCCACGTGAAACGCGTCACATCATGCCCAAGGACATTCAGCTGGCCCGTCGAATCCAAGGAGAGGGTGCTATATTAGCTTAGCATATAATCAACGGCCCTTTTCAGGGCTCCAAATTTGATGGATTAGAGTTCAGAAAAGTTTTTTGCAGGCCAAACTGAAACGAGAATTTTCGTTTGGATGCCATACAGCATCGAGAAAATTCCGGAAAGATCTAATCGTTGCTGAAAAATAATCTGCCAGTTCCCTGGGAATTGAAGAATACATCCATGCGAAAGAGTTTATTTTAATGTTTTCTAATTATATGGCGAACACAGCGACCAAATACATTTGATTTCGTAATTTTTCAATCAAGTGTAATTAGCTGGAAAGCTTCTGAAGATTATTCTTTCCCATCAGTAGGATATTTTCGTATCCAATAATGGATGCATAACATGAAAAACGGAAAATGTTTCGTATCGCCAAAATTATATAATTTTCAATCGATTATTGCTCAGTCGCCGAAATTTTCATACTCAGAGAGTTCATTCTCCTCTAGTTTGCCTTCCAAATTGCCATCGTAAACCACACCTTCTCTCGATTCAATCACGCACGAAAAGCATACTGAAATGATATTCTGGTGGTGAATCCCATTCATTTTTCGTGAGGCGTCGTGCACAAATTACGTAACGCGATAAGGGGGGAGGGGTTAGATGTTGCGTTACTTTCTGTTTATTAGAGATAGGAAATTGCGTTACGAAAGGGGGGGGGGAGGTTCAAAATCCGGATTTTTGCGTTACGTAATTTGTGCACGACGCCTGAGGGCATCGACAAGACAACATCGTTACTGAACGAGCTGAACGGCGAGGGATCGAGGTATTCATTACCTGGCTTGACCTGACCTGAAATGCAATCAGTTTGTTTTAA
This sequence comes from Toxorhynchites rutilus septentrionalis, assembly GCF_029784135.1. Lineage (NCBI taxonomy): Eukaryota > Metazoa > Arthropoda > Insecta > Diptera > Culicidae > Toxorhynchites > Toxorhynchites rutilus. The sequence goes on along the minus strand of NC_073745.1, from coordinate 20,276,671 downwards.
CTGTGAGGGAGCGCAGAAAAGCCGATCGATCAGAAGGAGAAGAGAAGGTGACCAAGAGAGTATCAGCATCGAAATACGGTTCCTCGGGAAGACATAGAAGCAGCCGCCACACACACACACATACACGCGCGCAACTCTTTTCGTTTGCTGGTTATCGAGAGGAAACCTGGAAAGAAATGATCGTTGCTGAAAAATAATCTGCCAGTTCCCCTTGGAATTGAAAATTACATTCAAGCGAGTTTATTTTAATGTTTTCTATCCATATAATACTGCGACCACATACATTTGGTTTTGTGATTTGTCAATCAATTGCAGTTAACAGGAAAGCTTCTGAAGATTATTCTTCAGAACAAGGTTTTTTGTATCCAATATTGGATGCATAAAACCTTGAGTCTTCAAAGTAACACTCTCGTTTTTGAAGTCACCCAAATATTTATTTATTCATTCATTCAGGATGGATTTAGATTCAACTTCAAACAAATGATCTCTAAATCAACGATAGTCCTACGTCACCCTTGCGGTTATACCATAGATATAACCCACTTCCTGTTTTTACATTTCAAATATGACTTGTTTCAAGAAAAAATGTAACCTTTGAACGTTAAGGTGGAATTTAAGTAGTATTATATGTACTGAGAGATAAAACTAGTGATTTTTGAAGATTTTGCTTGAATTTCCACCAGGAATTGTTTATATCGATATTGCGGCGGAATAAGAAAGATAGAAGTTGGGTATCAAAGAACAAATTGTAGAGTGATTTTAGAAATTTAATTGGATTGGAATTGGAATTGGAGAAACAATCAAGTTCAATATGAATTTTTGGGATAAAATCAATAATCACACATTAAAAATTACTAACTTTGAAATTATCACTAATTACCAGATGTTCCACTACTATATTCTGTACATACTGAATTTTCTCATCTTTCAAATGAACAGAATTGGGTTACGCTTTTAGTGTAGAGGCAGTTTGAGGCAACAGAGTCCGAAACAAAAAAAAAGTTCTATAACCTTGTCATTGTTGAAATTCGAACATATGCGTAGGATTTTTTCCATCAAATATATGAAACTATTTTTTTCTAGTGAGAAAGGCGTTACCTGACTTTAAGGGGGTGAATAAAAAATTAAATTTATTTTTCATTTTCAATAAACGAAAAATATTTGAATAAAAAACGAAAAAAAAATTTGTTTTTGACTCGATTATATATAGGATTCGATTATATATAGTGAAAATAAATCAGAGACTGTATATAATCGAGTCCGCACTGTATATGCAAGTCGGGGGCATTTTTATATTGCAAGTAGGGTGAGTGATACGATTAATTCTAGCAACAAAATTTAAATTTGGAACATTAATGTTGGTTGCTTCGTAAAATTTCATATCAATGACCGATCGTGTATTTATGAGTGTATTGCACAAAATTTAGCACAAGTGTAATTGTAAAATTGTATATGGTAGCAGTTGTGTTAAAAATGACTTGATATATGAAACTATTTATTTCAAATTTCATAAATAAAAACCAAGCTGTGTTCCAGCTCGAGAACGGGTCGTTCGGTTTAAGTTGTGAAAAAATAAGAAAAGTGAAGAAATATTCGAAAAAGTGATTTCCCATATGCTCTACATATAGTATTAGTTGTTGTTAGTCCAATTAAAATTCGCATTGGGTTGAATAAACACTCAGAAAGTAAAAAATATAAAACAAAACTACCTTTTCCATTTCAAATATGTTTTCTCTATATCAAAATAACATGTTTTTATTGATAAGAACAATTGATAATTGTGTTCGGTATTGGTAATTATCTTATATTACATTGGAAAGTTTTTTTTTCTTTATTTCATCCATACATAACACGTCTAGGGACACGTTTTCAAATGTTCACTTTTTATAACGATGGACAATGTGTCTTTAATCTCAATAAATCAGATTTTCTTCAAGTATGTTTGTCTTTTTGACATCTTGAGAAATAAATTCCAAAATTTAAGATGCCACCCGTTATGCAGGGAATAAACATTTTGAGGAACGACTTCGCGGTAAGAGAATTATACCTGCTAACAGAAGTATCGACCGTTTTTTTGATACTCCAAACTAATTTGAAAATAATTGAACAAAAATATTACCTCAAGAGGTCGAATCTTCGAATGTCAGATAACATGAAAAAAGCATACATCTCATTCAATTCGCTGTGGGGTTTGAGCAAGTGTTTTATCATGAGTGACATTTCCCACGTTTGTTGGCGTGATTGAATCGCTCTCCTCAGCAGCCTAAGCCCACCAAGCCGGCGACGAGCAGGGAGTGCCCACGAAAACAAGAATCTCATAACATCGAACAAAGTCGTGAAGGCCAATGAACACAGCAGAGTGAGTGCGCGTGTCGTATCGCTGCCACGTGTACACAATTCTGGCACGGGTATCGTGCAAAGAATCCGCTATTGGATTAGGACACGAGCCACACTACACACATTTGATATTCAAAACAGACCCTACCGATATGGACATGCCTTCGGATGATGACGTGCGCGCTCGGGGAGATTCAGCTATGTTTAGGAATCTTTGAAACTGATAGTCCGTTTTGACGCTACCAATTGAATCTCGTCGAGTGTCGTTTTCTGTTGGAATCCGCAATGAGCACACAGAAGGCCACCAATGTTATTGAATTGAGACGCCGGTTTCTTAGTGAACGTGCAGAATGCTGATGATAAGCCAAGAATCTTGACAGCCTTCGTAATATGGGAGAGGTTGGCTTCATTGGTAGTATTATCGCAGCGAGAAGCGCTTGAGAAATATAACGCAAGCATTCCAATATTGACACACGTTTTTGCATATTAGCGCAATCTTCACGAGAGGTGCGCACTCAAATGACAACTCTAGTTCGAGATAAACAACCGAGCAATGGTCCTCCTTTGCATGTATTGCTGCCATTTGTTTATATTAGCTCATCGATGTGTTGTTGTTGCATACGTTCTACTTTCGAACCTCTTATCAACCCGTTTCAACAGCCGCTCTCTAAAATCGACCGTTTGGACTACGCACAAAAAGGATGATGATGGGTGTTGACCTGTCAGTCCTCCCTACTTGCGTTCCGTGTCATAATACGATGCCGTGCGTATCAGCGCGGTGACGCTATTCCTTCAATAAAAAACTAATCTTTATCACTCGCACTTAAGCGGTAGAAGAGATGCTCTACCCGAGCTAAATATAAACCTATACTGCGGCATGCATGTGCTGCTTTGCTTGCTCCATCAAATGAGCGAAACGAAAAAAAAACCGACGTTGGAACCCGCAAACTATTTTGTCTGGCGCTAATCACAACAATAAAATGCACATTTTTAGATTTCCGCCAATAAACGCGAGAGGATTTCTCCGCCCGAGACGCGGAACCGCGCGTGAAACGAAAGCTAGTTTGATTATGCAGATGTTCCCTCCCTTTGGGTCGATGATCTGGGGCAAAGGGAACAACACATTCCAATGTTTGTTTATTTGTTTGTTTTTAGTTGGTTTGAAATACACTAATCGCACCTTTCGAGCCGTGTGAATATAGGGTAGTGACATTGAAAGTCGGAATTACAACTTTACAATGGATCTATTTTCGTATTGCTGGGGGTTCAGGAATGCGAAACAATAATTTTCGGGTTGAGCAACATATGTTTTTGTTACAAATATTATGGGATTATATTTTTTACACTAGGACTAGTAAACTCCAGGATTTGCTCAGCTGCCTGGACTCGAATCACTTTATCGGATCGTTATCGAGAATGTGGTGATGTGAACCACCATCCAGCCGATACGTTTCGAATTTTCTGTTGCCGTTCTGCGAAAGGTGCTGCATAGGTGTAATTTTGCCAAGAAATATTGAAAAACTACTTGGATGTTCAATGGAATTCCATAATAATTGAAGATACGTGAATCGTATGGATTAGTAATACAGGTCGGACTCGATTATCCGGAGACTCGATTATCCGGGATTCGATTATCCGGAGTGTTTTATTTTATTTTTTTATCCCATTTATTTATTTATCAGGCTCATTAGCATTTCATCTGTAACAGAGCCGGGTTTTTATCGTGTACATGTACATATGTTTATGTTTCTATAAATTGTAAATTACACAGTAGTAGTAGTAGCCATTTAGGCGTTAGGTTTTCTGTTCCATTACATTATGGTAAATTACACTGTAGTAGCCATTTAGGCGTAAGGGTATTCTATCTGTTCTTCCATTGTTCAGCAGACCGGACAGCGGAGACAGTTGATATTGATCATTATTGGGTTATTTATAGAACAGCAGCCCGATGTTTCTTGCAGAGCAGAGCAGTTGTATGGATGAATCGATCTTTGTTTCACCGTGGATCGATTTCCATCGCTGATGATGGTTGCGTGGACGTAGTTATTCTATAAGAACACAAAGATGGTCAATTGAGGGCCCTGAGTTTGAACTCTCGATCGATCGCTTAGTAAGCGAACACGTAACCAAGTGGCTACGAAGACCCCCGTTTTATTTTTGATTTTCGGAAATTTTGAATAATTTGTATAATCCCATATTGAATAGCTAATGTGGGTATCAAATGAAAGGGCTTGACTAGTACAATGCAGTTATTTATGAAAAATGCAAATCCAAGATGGCGGTCACCACAAAACGGCGGATTACATATTTGCTCAGAACCCCATCAATATGGGTATCAAACGAAAGGGCTTGACTAGTAGTTATTTATGAAAAATGCAAATCAAAGACGGCTTCCACTACAAAGTGGCGGATTACACATTTTCTCAGAACCCCATCAATATGTATATCAAACGAAAGGGCTTGACTAGTAGAACACAGTTATTTATGAGAAATGCAAATCCAAGATGGCGGATTGCATATTTTCTCAGAACTTCATCAATATGGGTATCAAATGAAGCAATTGACTAGTAGAATACAGTTATTTATGAAAAATTCAAATCCAAGAATGGCGGCCACTACAAAATGGCGGATTTCATATTTTCTCAGAACCCCATCAATATGGGTATCAAATGAAAAGACTTGACTAGTAGAACACAGTTATTTATGAAAAATGCAAATCCAAAATGGCCGCCACCGCAAGATGCCGCCATATATATTTTTTTCACAACCCCATCAAATTAAAAGGCTTGACTAGTAGAACACAGTTATTTATGAAAAATACAAATCCAAGATGGCGGACACTACAAAATGGCGTATTGCATATTTTCTCAGAACTTTATCAATATGGGTATCAAATGAAGGACTTGACTAGTAGAATACAGTTTTTTATGAAAAATGCAAATCCAAGATGGCGGCCATTGCAAAATGGCGGATTTCATATTTTCTCAAAACCCCATCAATATGGGTATCAAATGAAAGGGCTTGACTAGTAGAACACAGTTATTTATGAAAAATGCCCATAAATGTATCAGAATAAAGTTCTCGACTAGTTGAACATAGCAGATAATAAAACATCCAATTTCAAGACGGCCGCAGTCCCCAAACAACTAATTACTTTTTGAATGTTTGTTGGGTTGTCCCACATTAATAGAAAATTGACCCCGTTCCTGTTGAATGATTGATCTGAAATCTGGAACATACATTTTATTCTACTGTCATTATAAAACTGCGTATTCCATGATCTTGAACAATTCAATTTGTCCGCCGAAAAAAAATGGCTTGATGGCTTGATTTGGAGAATACACTACACTATGAACAACATAAATTCGAAAAGGTCACCGCCACAAAATGGTCGACTATGTATTTTTTGCAATTCCCTCAATATTGGTATCAAATGAAATGATTTGACTAATAGAATACAGTACAGGTCGGACTCGATTATATGTGATTCGATTATATACAATTTTCGACTCGATTATATTCAGTTTGGAATTTTTTTTAATATTTCAAATATGATTTATTTCATGAAGAAATGTAACCTTTCAACGTTAATGTTAAGTTTAAGTGGCTATTACATATACAGTGGGATAAAAAACGTGATTTTTGAAGATTTTGCTTGGATTTTCACCAGGAATTGTTTATATTTGTTATATGTTGCAGCCAAATTAAGAAAAATAGAAATTGTGCGTCAAATAACAAATTGTGGAGTGGTTAAACAACTTCATTTTGATTGATAGAAACAATCTAGTTTGATATAAATTTTTAGGATAAAATTAATAATAAGACATTAAAAATTATTAACTTTTAAGTGTTTCACTTCAAAAATGTTATTAAAATTCACTAATTTAGTTGTTCCACTACTATATCCTGTACTAAATTTTCTCATCTTTCAAATGAAAGCATCAGAATCGTCTTCCGTAGCGTAGTTTTTAATGTAGAGCCAGTGTGAAGCAACAGAGTCCGAAACAAAAAAAAAGTTCTGTAGCTCTGTCATTGTTGAAATTCGAACATATGCGTAGGAAGATTTTAAATATGATCGTCTATCACCTCCTGAGAGAATCTTGATAAATTCAATCAAATTCCTCGATAAAAATCAAATTCCTCTTTTGTTTAAAAAAAAAACGAAAAGTACATGCAAAAAAACAAATAAAGAAAAAAAATTGTTTTGAGTCGATTATCCGGAGTGAAAAAAAATCAATACTCCGGATAATCGAGTCCGACCTGTACTTACTTTTTATTAAAAAAAAATATTTCCCTGACTGTATTGTTCGTCGGAAAAAGAAGGTGCATATTTTGATGGCGAAAAAAAAAAAAGAAATAAAAGTTTGGATGATAAATGAGCATTCATATCGTTTGTTGACTTCATATTGCTGTACTGTGTTTATAATCTATGTTTGATAAGCAAATGCAATCGATACGAGAACACTCGATCGGTCATTCGATAATTACGATAGGATAAGCAGCTCATATACTCAATATATGTCTTGCGCGTGCGGTTGCTAACGGTCCCGCTGCTGCTAGAGAAAACAACTGATTAGACTAAACAAATGTAACCCATACGAAAAACAGCTGACACTTCGATTGGTTACATTTATATTTACATTTTAGGGCTAAAGAAAAACGAACCTCTTACCGATACGGAAACGCTTGATTCATCATTTCGGAATCTTGAATATGTTTTTGTCGCTCTTTATGAAAATGAATGCCTTATTTGAAAAAAAAAATATGAAAACATGTCTCTGAAAGTACTGTTCAGCGCTGGACACTAGTTTTTTCAACCTTTCTAGCAGCACATCGGAAAAACTGTACGTTACATTTGAGGCGTGTTATACTAAAAGAAATTATTAAAAATTACATAATCAATATCCTCTATTCTTTTATGGAGCAATTTTATGTTTTTGCATTCTTTTTTTTTTATCCCATTTATTTATTTAAGGCTCATTAGCATTTTAGTTGTAACAGAGCCGAATTTGAATCGTGTACATGTCACGTGGTTATCATATCTATAATTAGCACATTACACAGTTGCCATTCGCCAGTATTCCTTCTATACCATTACATATGGTACATTCACACAGTAGCCATTTAGGCGTAAGAGTTATTCTTTCTGCTCTTCCATTATCCAGTTGGACCACCGGACTTTTTTTTTTTGCATTCTTGTTATTCATTCAAAAATAAAGGTTAATAGTGAAAGCCGATTTTTTTTTCTGTACAAGTGTTTTGATTGAAAAATTGAACGTGTAAAGTACTTAAATATGCATTGAAGTTAGAGCGAAAGTTGATGTCGTATCATCTGGATTCCATGAATGCATCTTGGTACTGATTCATTAGGTGCGGTTCATTACTGAATCTATAGAATCTACGTTCTGTATAGCCTACCAACGAAACACTCCAGCAGTTTCTGAACAATTGACTTCTGGAGAAGTCAGTCACATAATATCAAATATCGCAATAACCGAATGAATCAAGGTTAATAGTTTTGTTTTCGAGCCCCGGATTCCAACGCTTCCCGGAGAAAAAAAAAGCATTAATAATGCAGATAATAGTTACCTGGTTGAATAACAAATTGGCTGAAAAAGGTTTATTCACTAATTAGTGAACGTGAACTCCGCCACCACCACCAGCGCTACCAAGGTTCGAGAGCGAATGACCGTTACCCGTTGACGACTTAGCAAACGAAGTGCAATCGAAGAAAGAGCAAAATGACTGAAACACCTTAATCTGGATCTGTTGTTGTTGCTGCTCGAGATCATAAAAATAAAAGTGAGCACACGCGAATGGTGCAAGCCCTCGCCCCGAACATAAACAAACAACAACACACCGCAATAATAATTGACGTCGGCTTTTTTGGGAGGCTTATGGAAGAACAAAAAAATGGGTGAATTACACGCGTCCTCAGTACTATTCCGGACCAAGAGCCGCCGGCGGAAATCGGCAGACGAAGAAGCGGCAACTATTTGTTAGATATTTATGATGTTTATTACTTTCTGCAAGAGTTCCTCCCGTTCGAATCGATTCAGAAACACAGCCATCAATAACACGCGTGACGCATCAAATTAGTGACGCTTGCGGTATTGCTCGTGTTTTTATCTGACAATCAAACACTGATAATTTCGAATCTGGTTTGTTGTTTCGTACCTTTCCTCCCTGCTTGAGATTCTTGACCGGTTTGGATTGTATTCTATATTTATTACTAAGCACATGCTGAGTGGAAGACACGGAAAAATAGGAAGTAAACATATAACGCGAGTAGCCCACGCGGGTTGACCTACTAAACAGAGACGGCGACACGAGATGAGTATCATCTATCTATCTCGTGGGTGTTCGAAAAGTCGATGTCTAAAGTGCTGAAGACATAATTTCGATGAGGTCGACACTTAAGCAGCCTAGAGCAACACATGAAGCACAAGAAAAACGTTCATTGTCGATAGATGATTTAGAAATCTTCAATAAGAACAAAAAACGTTAAGGTACTCTGAAGGGTTGAAGTATGGTAGTGAGCTGGTACTGTAAGATGTAGAGGTACTCTTTATAAATTCTCTAAGACCAGTTTCGATGAGTTGAAACGATGTTAATGAACTCACAAATTTGGAGACGAAAATAAACCAGCCACTCATGATTGCAGCAGAAAGTTTCGTTATGTCACTGAAACACAGTAAAATATTTTTTGAAAAATTCAATCCTTATTCCTAGTTTCAACAACTTGAGATTCCATGAACAGGATACCGAACAAACAATATAATTGAGCTCAAGTAATCCCGCAACCGACTAGAACTAGCAAATGGTTCCATTTGTAAAAGCTAACATAAACAAATCACAATAGAGTTCAATAACTTTCTAAATTGATGCTATGACGAGTTCCGAAGAACATGCAGAATTTTCCAAGAACTCGCTAGTAACAATATGTGTCTGTCTTAGAGATGGGCGAGCGCTCACAAGCCGCTCATTTGAGCCGGTACGTCAGAAAGAGTGTACGATCCACGGTTCTCTAAAAATGAGCCGCGGCTCTCAAATGAACGGCTCTTGAATGAACCACGGTTCAAAAAAGACCCACGGTTATTTTATGCGCCGTGGCTCTTTTTGAACCGCGGTTCATTTAAGAGCCGTTCATTTGAGAACCATGGTTCCAAAAAGAATTGCGGTTCATAAAAGAACCGTGTTTCTTTTAAGAGCCGGTTTATTGATAAAGAACCGTGAATCGTACGCTCGTTCTGACGAACCGTTGCTTGCGGCAGTGCGGAAGAAATATATGTTTCCCATGCTACTTAAGCGGTTTCATTTAACTGTTTGTATGTTTGTAGATTTTGGCGGATTATATATTTTCTCGAAGCCCCATAAATATGGGTATCTAATGAAAGGACTTGACTAGTAGGACACAGTTATTTATGTAAAATGGAAATCCAAGATGACGGACGTTACAAAATGACAGACAACTAATTTCGTCAAGGCCATATGATAGGGTATAAGATGAACGGGCTTGACTGGAAAAACTCACAGTTATTTATGATAAATCCAACCCGCGTATGGATATCGAATGAAATGGTTTGACTAATATAATATAGTTAATCATGAAAACATTCCATTCGAAATATTTCAAAAATGACATCCATAGAATACACACTTACGAAACAAATCGTTGGTGATGAAGCGCTGTCATCTGTATGGGAGGAGTTTGATGCATTGGTTGGCAATCTTCGATCCTCACATGATCCAAAAGCTGCTGCAACATCTATTGTAGATACACATTCAGCGGAACCACATTTGCTGAGACCACCCTTCGTTTTGGTGGAATGAAGGAAATCTATCTCTCCGCGGCTCTATCTTTTTTTTTGAAAATATTATGTATTTCGGCGACCTCAGTACTATGTACGCGAGTTTTTCCGAAAGCAAGACAAGTTTGCAGTGAAAGATGTAGTTGACTTTCATCACATAACATTGAAAAGATAATGTTTATAAATAAAAAAATAAAGAAGATCATTGTGATGAAAATATATTAAAGAAAACCTTCAGTAAAGTAATATTTTTACTTTTCTCTGCACTGATTATTGTTTTACACCTTATTTTTTACGTCTTCCATTCTTTACATATCCGAATAAAGCAGTTCTTGAAAAGAGCCGTCGAGCCGCTCAAATGAGCCGGCTCTTTTCATTGAGCGCACGACTCTGAGCCGCTTACTGAAATGAACCGTTTTGCCCATCTCTAGTCCGTCTATATCTTCGTTGTCCGATTCCCAACTCTCTTTTTCGGATGCATCCGTCAAACAATAATAATGTGCCATGGTGAAGAGTTTTGTTTGCGTATATGTTTATAATACTTTTTTTTTGTTGCTCTTTCACGACTGAAACTCGCTGTATGTGTGCTGTGAGTTTTATTTATAAGCAGCACGAGTTTCGTAAATAAAATTCATTCGGCGGACGCTTGGTACGCTTGTCCTACACTGCTGTACTAGAGATGTGCCATCCGCTCATGAGCTGTTCATTCGAATCGCTTCATTATAGTGAGCGGATTCGGATCGGTTCGCAATCAAAACAACGCAGCTCATCAGCTCATTACGGAGCTGTTGAGCTGATGAGCTGCTGAGCTGTTGAGTTGATGAGCAGCTGAGCGGATGAGCTGCTGAGCTGCATAGCTGTGGAGCGCAAAAGCTGCAGAGAGTGTGAATTTTGAGACGCGAAAGAATTTTTCGTCTCCCGCGTTTTATGATATGACGTCAGTTTGTTTTCGGGTGTCCCTCTTCGTTCTTTAGCTTTAGCAGAGATGCCAGATAGGAAAAAAGTTTTTGTTTTGAAGATATTTAATCGTTCGTTACCAAACAAAATAATAAACATTATAATATGCTTGTAAATGAAATTACTATATTATATTGTTATTTAAACATGACTGTTGAAACACATAAATTTATTTCCGCGTGCTGAATCAAAACAATTCAGAAACAACCCGGCATAAATGCTAATGATTGATGCTGGTCTTTTTGTTACCTTTGTCATCGTGAAGAATTATTTCTCGTTGCGCCTATTAGTGGATTTATTTTTATATACTTGGATGTAAAAAATATCTCGGTAGTTTTATCAAAAGACCAATATTTCTGAAGGCATTTTATTTGGCTACTGCTGGTTTTTCTGTTGTTTAAGTTCAGCATATCCTAAGCATCTTCTATGTTGGATTTCAGCATTCAATTTTTGTTTTATATCATATTATTAGAATTCATATTAGTTTTAGTTTGTGTACAATTATATATTAAATTCGTTTATTTTTTTGCTTTCCGTCCATTATGAAAATGCACACTATAAAATGTCCCATGGTAGTTATGCAATTGTGTGGACAATCGCAAAATTCAACTGAGCTGAAGAGCTGTTCCAAATGAGCAGCTCTCTTGTATGAGCTGAACGGCTCTGAGCCGCTCACCATGACGAGCTGATTTGCCCATCTCTATTCTGTACACACGCTGATTTGACCAATCGAACCTGACCAGTGCGGCCAAAGATTAAGAAATATTATTTTTTGTACATCATTCCGACCTAAGACAAGATGAGACAACTGGCTTCTTACTCTTCTTCGTCGTACAAAAACGAAGCCATGACATAAAGATGCCAGAGTTGCCAAATATTAGAAAATTTCGGATTTTTTTAATTTCTGTTTTTATGAATCGTAACATTTGGTTGGTGAGAATTTAATGATTTTGCATATTTTCAGTAAAGCAGTCTCAAAAAGGATAAAGGATAAAATAAGTCTTTCAAATACCCATATCTATAACATAATAATGATATCCATAACAACTCGTCCAAGATTGTCTGGAGAATCATTCCTTATTGATTCGTGCAAAACAACAACGCTCAACTCCATTGTAATTCAGAAACAACTTGAAAATCGTGACTCTTTCGCAATACATGACCTCAGTACCGAATGCTTCGCATGCAGTCGATGCACAAGAACATCTTGTTAGATTGATGGACTTGCTATCAAAGCGGCGAGAAGAATGTTCAGCCCAGAAATTGATGGACAGTGAAGCAGCATCGACATCATATCGAATTTCAGCTTTATCTAATTTTAGTGATAATGTGGATGACATGCATATTGAATTCGACTATGAGTTCACCGTCGATGAAGCGAAAACTTTCCTCGACAGAACAGAACAATATTCGTAGCTCTTTACATCATCGAAATAAGTCAGCGGGAAAGAACATGTCAGCAGTGTAACAATTGGTAGTCAGCAAAACACAACCTGGATGATATCAACCATCTCTTTTTTTCATATTTACGAGCTAGAGCTAACAACTCTGCCATCTGCATAGTGAATGATGAGACTTTCCATTTCTTCTTAGCAATGGAAATTCTATTCCGAAATATGAAATCGCATTATGGACCTAACGAAGCTAAATTGACAAATGAGTGTTTTGTCGTTCACTTTACTCCATTATGAAAAAACACATACATAAACATGCATATAATTCCTTCACATTTCCTTTAAACTAAATATCGTAACATTCATTAAATTCACCATTTCTAAATTCAATACAAATCTATCAATGGCCTCAACTTTTAGAGCGCTACGTCCAATTCATGGTCGTCATAATCGTCCTGCCAGATCAACAATTGAGCGTCTAGTGGAAAGAATTGAATCCATAGGCACAGTACAAAATGTTCCCGTGCCAGTGAGACAAAGAAGTGCCCGTAGTGTCGAGAATATTGCCACTAGCGCATCAATTGAGGAAGACCCAAATCAGTCTCTCACACGTCGTTCCCAAGCGTTGGGCATCTCTGTGACGTCGTTGTGGCGAATTTTGCGAAAAGATCGTGGCCTACATACTTACAAGATCAAGTTGACGCAAGAACTGAAGCCGCTTGACCACCAGAAGCGTCATATGTTCGTGAATTGGGCTGAGCAACAACTAGAAAATGATCCAGATTTTCATCGAAAAATCATCTTCAGCGATGAGGCTCATTTCTGCCTGAATGGCTTCGTCAATAAGCAAAATAAAAATACCACACGTACTCCATGAGTCACAATTGTATCCCGAAAAAATACGATTTGGTGCGGTTTATGGTCCGGCGGCATCATTGGGCCGTACTTCTTCTGTGATGATCAACACCGGTACGTTACTGTGAATGGGAATCGCTACCGCTCAATGATAACCGAATATTTTTGGCCCGAATTGGATGATATGGACTTGGACAATATGTGGTTTCAAGAGGACGGCGCCACAAGCTACACAGCGAAATTGATGAGCTTCGTACGAATGTCGACCGTGAAATTGCAGCAGTATCGGCCGATTTATGCTTCAAAACCGTCGAAAATTGGGTTCAGCCTCTGGACTTCTGCAAGCGTGCCCGTGGTGACCAAGCAAAGAAATCGAGTTCCATACATAATGGCATCAAAGGTACTTCACATAAATAAACAATTTCATTGATATCCAAACCGTTTTTGTTTCATTAAAAAAAACTTTTGTAGCGCTCTTAGTAAAAACCCCGATATAAGACCAGTTACATTTCCGATGTTCTAGTTGTTTTGATCAATAAATCTGGAAAATGCCGAAGGGAAGATTACTCACGGAGAGAGAGAGAAAAAGAACAAATCGATGTATTTCACAAAGAAAATGTTGGTATCAGAGAAAATGCTCGTCTGATTGGACGATTCCATCAAGTAGTGCTCAATTATTTGACAAATCTTCGAGGATACGGTAAGAAGAGCGCTTCACGTAAATCCAAGCTCTCTGACCACGATAAGCGGGAGATAGAACAGCTTCGAATACCTCAAAATCGCTTATGCAAATAAAACAATCTTTGAATTTAAGGAGGCGCTCTGGTGTAGTGGCAACATCAATGCATCTCGCGCTAAGGGCCATTAATTCAATTCTCACTCCCGACATCCTTCCAACAAAAATTAAAATGACGAAGCCAAAATTGTTGAAAGTCAAAGAAAACAAAATCTTAGAATTTAAATGTTATTCGGGGGACAATTCGTCAAGTTTGGGTAAAAAGTCCTTAAATAAAAAGGCTAAAAGGTTAAAGCTCCAAATATTACACCATCTCACATCGAAAGACGTCTATGTTTTGCCAAGGCTCACATGAACCGACAGTGGGACATGGTAGGTTATGACAAAGAATACATTTTACTATATACCTTAATGACAAGTTCTTCAATGTAAGATCAGCATTTGGCGTAGGATTTCGTATTTCGGGAACATATTGGGGGTAAAAATTGAAAAATCGATCGCATCGTCACAAATGTCCAATTTCAAATGCTTATATTGCTCAGTCATTTCATGATGAATTGATAAGATTTCGGCGTCACAAGTTCATAAACAGATAACAACCAATGAGAATAATAAATAGATAATATGCAAACATATCTAATTCTTTAGACCACAAAAAGTTTAAGGTGTTTTTCCTGATTTTTGACAACTTAAATAACAGTGCGCATGGCAGCACGGTTCGTGATGTTTTATGTATTCGTCTTAGAGATGGGCGAGCGCTCACGAGCCGCTCATTTGAGCCGGTACGTCAAAAAGAGCGTACGATCCACGGTTCTTTAAAAATGAGCCGCGGCTCTCAAATGAACGACTCTTATATGTACGGCTCTTGAATGAACCACGGTTCAAAAAAGAACTGCGGTTCATAAAAGAACCGTGTTTCTTTTAAGAGCTGGCTTATTGATAAAGAACCGTGAATCGTACGCTTGTTCTGACGAACCGTGGCAGTGCGGAAGAAATATATGTTTCCCATGCTTAAAGTGACCAGACGTCCCGCGTTTTAGCAAAATGTCCCGCGTTAGATTACGTCCCACGAAAAGTCCCGCGTTTGTCAAAAAAATCGAAAATGTCCCGTGATTTCATTATATCTCAACATTACATAGGATACGTTACCATGTTTGTGCCTGTAGCATTTCTATACGTTACAAAATGTAGCGATGAGGTGTAACTAACACTCCTGCAATGTCTTTCCTTCCTTACCTTGCTACTGATATATATTAGTTTTATGCTACGCTTTTTTCAAACAGTTTTATCCGTTTGTTTACGTCTTTCACTTTCAACATGGTGCGTGAATTGAGAAGAGACAAATAAATAGTTCAGTTTAATCGAAGAATATCGAGAGTGACAATGTTACAATCATAGAAGTTGTATCTGAAATTAACGATCTCATGTTTAAGCTCCGTGAAAGATTAAGCCATCAGTTTCTGCCACTAAATGTACGAAATCAACTGAAAGTTCTTGGGTCAAAATCAAAATCATTCAAGTCCAATGTAATTAACTTTTATCAGAAATGTATTGACTATTTTGAAGTACGAGTTTCACAATTTGATCATGTTGATTGTCTGAAATGGGTGAACCTCAAAAATGCTATCAATTGGCAGTCTGTTCAAGAGAGCTTTGAATATATCCGTGTTTTAAATAAGCCAGAAGATCTGGTAATTGCTGACAAAGAAGAGACAGAGTTGTTTGATGAAGTATCGTACACGAAGAAATACGCGACAGATGAGAACATTTCAAATTGGAATGACAATAATATTAAAATCGATGAAAGATGGGTAGAAATCTTCAAACACTTCGAAAATAATCATATTCCATTCGGTAATCTGAAGAAAATTGTAGAATTCGCATTGTGCTTGCCAGGTACAAATGCTGTGACTGAACGAGTTTTTTCGAGCGTAAACAAGATTTGGACCACCGAAAAATCACAACTAACTGTCGATACGTTGAAAGCAATATTACAAGTCAGGTTTAATTTCCAGGACACGTGCGAAGAATTTAGTAAAAACGTCTCTAACAATATTTCACTTCTACGTAAAGTACACGGAGCAGAAAAATATGTTTGATCTGAAAGCTCCAACGGAATATGTTGTAATGTAATTATATCTCAAGTTAAGAATTTAACGAATAAATGACAAATGACACCTATGTTTTCAACTATTTTTCGATTTTTGTGTACTTCTTTAGCTTTTGTTCACAGAACGTTTTTTTGGCTGGTGTCCCGCGTTAGGTCTTTGACCATCTGGTCACTTTACCCATGCTGCTTTTCAAGCGGTTTCATTTATCTGTTTGTATGTTTGTAAATTTTGGCGTATTACATATTTTCTCGAAACCCTATCAATATGAATATCTAATGAAAGGACTAGACTAGTAGGACACAGTTATTTATGTAAAATGGGAATCCAAGATGGCGGACGTTACGAAATGGCAGACAGTTAATTCCGCCAAAACCCTATCAATATGGGTATCAAATAAAAGGGCTTGCCTAGTAGATCACAGTTATTTATGAAAAATGTAAATTCAAAATGGCCGCCATCCCAAAATGGCGAAATATGTATTTTTTGACGTAGAACTACGTCTTTCAGGAAGGGTGCCAAATCAGAAAACAGGTCACGTTTTTGTGAAATAAAGTTAACGTTAATAACTATTTTCACAGCGAACAAATACTGATACTTTGCACACCAATGGAATCGGAAATTCTTTAAGATTAGTTTGATATACTATACAGTACAATCCACTAATACCTAAACAGTTATATTAATGAAAACTGGAAGCATTCTTATTTGCCCATACATTTGTTCTGCAGATTTGTGTGCATTCCCGAACAGAGCTGTCAATAACGAGCAACTGATACATTCGTTTCTGCCCGTTTTCAACATATTTGGTTTAAATAAGTCATCCGCGATTTGAAATCACACCACCTCTCGTTTGGTGATCATCGAAGCAACACGGTTGCCGCAGAACGTCAAGCGGGAGCATAACATAACATAACGAGCGGATATCATTCATGCCTAATACTGATTTCACACACATACACACACAGCACGATACAAGGAGCGGAAGCCCCCTGTATCGAGGTGTGCTACGACAAAGAAGAGCAGCATACGAGAATTTGTTGTGCTAGTGCGGAATATAGGATCAAAAGGGTTCATAGTTTGTGATCGATATCTGAGTAGGAAGGAGAAAGTGTGATGCGAGTTGAACCAAATAAACGAGAAGTGCTGATAGCTTTCGACTACTGAAGTAATAAAAACTTAAATAGCTAAAAAGTTATTACAAAAATTTCGATGCATTCTAAAATAATATCCGAAGTGTTAAACAAGTGAATTGAATAATATAATTCCGCAGTTCTACGTCGAAAACTGCGGTCGTGTCCTAGATACAACCCATTACAATTTTTTTCAAAACCCACTCAATATGGGTATCTAATGAAAGGACTTGACTAGTAGGACACAGATATTTATATAAAATGGAAATCCAAGATGGCGGCCGTTATAAAATGACAGACTACTAATTTCGTCAAAACCCCATCAATATGGGTATCAAATGAAAGGGTTTGCCTAGTAGATCACAGTTATTTTTGAAAAATGTAAATCCAAAATAGCCGCCACCCCAAAATGGCGAAATATGATATTTTTTTCCAAAACCCCCTCAATATGGGTATCTAATAAAAGGACTTGACTAGTAGAACACAGTTATTTATGTAAAATGAAAATCCAAGATGGTGGCCGTTACGAAACGACAGACAACTAATTTCGTCAAAACCCCATCAATATGGATATCAAATGAAAGAGCTTGACTAGTAGAACACAGTTATTTATGAAAAATGTAAATCCAAAATGGCCGCCACCCCAAAATGGTGAAATATGTATTATTTTCAAAATCCCCTCAATATGGGTATCTAATGAAAGGACTTGACTAGTAGAACACAGTTATTCATGAAAAATGTAAATCCAAAATGGCGACCGTTACGAAATGGCAGACTGCATTTCTTCTGAAAACCCCATCATATGGGTATCAGATGATCGGGGTTGACTAGTAAATCACAGTTATTTATGATAAATCTAACCCACATATGGGTATCGAATGAAATGATTTGACTAATATAATACAGTTAATCTTGAAAATATTCCATTCGAAATATTTTAAAAACGTTTGGGATATAAAACGGAAACTGCTATATTCTCCCGACTGATAATTCGACATGATCAACATTATATGGATCAAGTGAAATCAGTTCTAGTGATTATAAAAAAGCTCTGTATAAATTGATTCCGGAGCTGGTAAAGCGATCTACAAATCTTGAGTCAGACGAATTAGTAGCCTAACAAATACTGCTAGATCCTCGCTTCAAGCAGCAAGGTTTTGGGGATAGCAGAAAGTATAACTATGCACACCAGTCGTTGATAAGGAAGCTAAAAATGACATCATAGGACACACACACCTACGAAACTACCACAAATCGTTTGTGATGAAGCGCTGTCATCTGTATGGGAGGAGTTTAATGCATTGATTAGCAATCTTCGATCCTCACATGATCCAAAAGCTGTTGCAACATCTATTGTAGATAAACATTTAGCGGAACCACATTTGCTGAGACTAAGCGACCCTTCGTTTTGGTGGAATGAAAGGAAGTTTATCTCTCCGCGGCTCTATCTTTTTTTTTGAAAATATTATGTATTCCGGCGACTTCAGTACCATATGAGCGAGTTTTTCCGAAAGCAAGACAAGTTTGCAGTGAAAGATGTAGTAGACTTCCATTATATAACATTGGAAAGATAATGTTTATAAATAAAAAAACAGAAAGTGGGTTATATCTATGGTATAACCGCAATGGTGACGTAGGACTATCTTGATTCAGTGATCCTTTGTTTGAAGTTGAATCTGAATCCATTCTGAATGAATGAATAAATGAATATTTGGGGGACTTCGAAAACGAGAGCGTTACGTTGGAGGTACAAGGTTTTATGCATCCAATATTGGATACGAAAATATCCTACTGATGGGGAAGAATAATCTTCAGAAGCTATCCTGTTAATTGCGATTGATTGAAAAATCACAAAACCAAATGTCTTTGGTCACAGTGGTACATGGATAGAAAACATTCAAATAAACTCTTTCACATGAATGTAATTTTAGATTATTTTCAGTAACGATTAGATATTTGCACATTTTCCTGGATACTGGAAGCCCACAAGTGGTTAATGCTAACTCGAAAACCATCTGTTAATAGCACTTGATTGAAACATATTTGGTCAGTGTTACATGGATAGAAAACATTCAAATAAACTCTTTCACATGAATGTATTTTTAAATTCCCAGAGGAACTGGCAGATTATTTTCCGGATCTTTCTCGATGCTGAATGGCATCCAAACGGAAAGAATTACGCGCGTGTATGTGTGTGTGTGTAGCGGCTGCTTCGAGATCTTCCCGGGTAACCGTTTGTGGCATCACTCTCCTCCTGGTGGATTCATGTCTGGCCTAAGGTGCACAAACAGGCTCTTGGTGACACCGTACATCCGCGCTTTCATGATAAACGAAGACCTTCACCACAACAGCGACAACATGCTCCAATCGCTGTTTAATTAGAACTGAGTGGATTTCCGAGCGGCGCTCGCTTATATACCGATTGGTGATTTCAATAGCCTGTTTTGAAAGCAATTTTAAGACTATTGAAACAAGTTTTTGGTTCAAAATGTAACAAGTATAGAACGCGTAGACATTTTATCTTTCGAATGAAGTGTTTATCATACCATTTCGTCCAGTTGCTTAGGAGCTATCAACGCTCAAAATCTCGGTCTCCGGCGTAACGCTTTCGTTTTCGAAACTTTGATTTTACACCCCGGTATAGAAATGAAAGACGTAGTCCTACGTCAAAAAAAAAAAAGAATATCATTGTGATGGAAATATTTCAGAGAAAACCTTTAGTAAAGTAATATTTTTACTTTTCTCTGCACTGATTATTGTTTTACACCTTATTTTTTACGTCTTCCATTCTTTACATATCCGAATAAAGCAGTTCTTTAAAAGAGCCGTCGAGCCGCTCAAATGAGCCGGCTCTTTTCATTGAGCGCACGACTCTGAGCCGCTTACTGAAATGAACCGTTTTGGCCATCTCTAATTCGTCTGCTTCTTCTCCGTCCGGTTCGTATCGTCATTGGCAGTATTCCGATTCTAACTTCGCACTCAGATCGGTTTAACTTGCGATGATTGTTTTCTGTTCAATTCAACTTTTTTTGCACCACATTTTTTTAGTATAACTAATTAGATTCGGATAGATAGACTGCCAATAATGGCTGTCCGAGACAATTGTTTCTGTACATGTATGATTACCATTTGCCGTCCCCGCTACATTCGGAGACTACTCTCACACAGATCAGATTTTAGCAGAACTTCATAAGCAGATTGGACATCATCATTAGCGGCGACATATTGCGACGCTCGCAGAAAATCAAAATAAAAGCTCTCTCGGCGGCGACCACAGCGGAGGAAGCAAAAAAAAACAACCTAACACACAGAAAGGAGTAGAAAAATAAAAAAGTTCCGTGCACTCACCTCTTTGAAAAATAGAAAATGGTCGTCACTGGGTGTCGTCGCTCTTGTTACTGAGGCCGTAGTAGCCGATTCCTGCTGCGGCCGCTTCTGGCGGCTGAGGTAAGCATCCAGATCAAAGTGCGGATGGGATTCGTTGTCCGATCCCACCAGCGTTACCACAATATTCAGACATTTGCACCTGATCGACATTTTCACTGACAAATATTACTCCCGTGCTTTCAACGACTCCGTTTCTTCGCGATGGGCACTTATTTATTCTCGATGATAGTATTATCAATAGCACATCTATATCGCTGCTTGATTTCAGGACTATTCCCTCTATTCTCTACCTGTTCTGCTTCTATTCCAATTCCAATCTCTGTATATCAAATTCGATGCCGCACCACTACTTTCCACCAACAGCAAACTCTCGCTTCTTCATTCAATAGCACTGCTGCACAAAAGCCCGGTACAGTATAATGTATTTTTTTCAGTAAAAGAAAAAGTACAATCCAATATTCTCCGCCAAGCTAATCATCTATTCGGCTGTCTGAACAAATATGGAACCACACCACTTCGAACCGTTTTAACTAACGCAGAACAGCCTGCCGACAGTAAACCAGCTCGCTGTTCACTGAAGCTCTGGTGACTTTTGTTTCTCTTTGCCCTGCTGCTGCTGCTGTGATCGGCACTAATCCAAACTCGCCGCAAGTAGCAGTCTAGTCAGTGTGTGTAGTGCACGGTGAGTAAGTAGTTGGATATTTTGTGCAACTAAAAATTCTTATTGGAATCATATGTTCCAATCGAAACTACATCGGTTTATAGACTTTACAGTTTTATACTACTTTTCTATAGTCTATTTTGTCAAAAAAAAATCTATATCGCACCCACCGCATCAGTGAAGACAGACTTTTGTGTTGTTTTCTTTTTGATTGCATCAGACCTCTATTCAGTGCCGACTGGAATTGTTTTTTTTTGTTGGTTCGTTTCCAAATGTCCCTCCTTTTCACGATGACAAATTTACAACAACGACATCTGGTGGCGACATTCATTCAGAGACGTCGGTTAATCATTCAATTAAACTGCGCTACACATACAACGTCCCGTCACCGTGAAGTAGACGTAAAGGAATGAAATGTCAAATATTCTCCCATGGAAATCGTATGGTAGCATTCACATACACAGTCACCGGCAAATTTGACGTCGGCAAAATAAGTCCAAGAGAATAGTTGACGGGACGGTGACGGTGACGCTGTATGTATAGCGCACTTAACTCAAATCATCGAATATCTGCAATTTTATTCAAATAATCTGCCCAGCAAACATTAAATCGTATAATTTTGCACGTGCCAAGTCTTACAAGAAATCCGAATACATCATAATCGCATATAATATCAATCAAAGTATGTATCGTGTATATTTGAAATCGCATAAAATGTAAAAACTCGATTTTATATACCATTATCAAATTAAGTCGCATATCGGTATAATAAACATCAATTTTATGATGTACATTGTCGTAAAATATATTTAATCCGCATCATATGCGTATATTACGCTGATGCAGTTTGTGTGTCGTATAAGCGTATAATTTAAATCGATTCAGTACTGTAGTAAATCGTGTTGCATGCTGAAGAAAATCATGAAACAGTAAATCATATTAGATCCTAATAAAGGACATATTACATCATATTGAAATGTCAATGAAATGCTGATGCACTCGAAAGTTTTAACCGCTGTTGAATTAAATTTCAGATAGCCGCGCGAGATAGCTGGTGGATGATAATCCAGACGACCGGAGTTCGAACCCATATCGGAGCAGTTTTCACCAAACATCAATCTGTGCCATTTTAAACATTCAGTTCCACTCCCAACACAAATCAATCAAACAATTATTATTTCTACAAACATAAATACTCATATATAAAAATGGCGATTCGTGAGGCTATAATAAACATTTCACGAAAATATTTTGCGCCATTTGTTTTTTTTTCTATGTCTGTAATAAATCGTATATGAGTATGGCACAAGTCGCTATTATAGCCGGTCAAAGTTGCATATTCATCCAAACAAATTCGGTAAGCATTTGCCATGTATGTATATGGCCTCCACTTTTGCATGCATATGCCAGTTAGGCGCAT
This sequence comes from Toxorhynchites rutilus septentrionalis, assembly GCF_029784135.1. Taxonomy (NCBI): domain Eukaryota; kingdom Metazoa; phylum Arthropoda; class Insecta; order Diptera; family Culicidae; genus Toxorhynchites; species Toxorhynchites rutilus. Next base: position 20,253,872 of record NC_073745.1, on the reverse strand, counting down.
TATATGCCAACCAAATTTTAGGGCATATGATGATATATATACGCTTGTTGTGCGATTTAATGTTTGCTGGGTGGTATCGAATAATGAAAAACCAAAATATGAATCCATCGAATAAATATCACAGTAATCGCAATTAATGCAAAAGGGAACAATTTTTTTCAAAAAATACAGCGCAAAATTTGTTTAACCGTCATGGTGTTTTGTCGAAATTTACCGAATATGCTAAACCATTTACGGTTGAAGCATAAAAATAGGAGACTGGGAAGAAAAAATCAGCGTCCGCAGGAGTAAAAGGCGAAATTGGGGTGGTCTAAGCTCCCGTACTAAAGTGGTAGTATTTAAATTCAAAGTGCCAAGGAAAATATACCATACTAGTGGTCAATGATCCTATAAACATACTTCTTTGGTACTAGTAGTTATAGGGACCAAGGTGTTCTTTACAAAACAAATCGTATCTTTTGGTGACAAATGCATTCTCTTTGCAGGAGTTCGGCTCCTTTAAACCTATGTAACTGAGCTAGTGCTCCCTTGGCCGAGTGGTTAGCGTCATAACTAACATGCCGGGTGTTCGGGTTCGATTCCCGTTCTGGTCGGGGGAATTTTTCGTCAAAGTAATTTCCTCCGACTTGCACTGTGATCACGCGTATTCTAGAGCTTGCCACTCAGAATGCATTCAAGGCGTATTATTTGGCATAGCAATCTCAACTAAGTACTAATAAAAATGACGCAAGTAATACTACGTTGAGACGGTGAAGTTCCTCTAGGAACGTTAGTGCCATTGAGGAAGAAGAAGAACTGAGCCTGTAAAAATAAACGATTTAAATATAAAAAAAATGCATTCTTTGGCAAAATAGCTACTCGCGCTTTACTGTAGCTAGGTATTTTTCTGGATGTCTATTATAACATTTTCCCATAATTGCTTCTATTTTTTCAGATATCTACAATAAGCGGTCGAATCATAACAGTACAGAAGGATGTTTTTAGTATATCTTTCCGCTTCTAGCCGCGCAATCAATGCCTTTCTTTCCAAGCAAGATGTACCTTTGTTTGGCCCCCATCGGCAGGGAAAAGAGTACTATCAGCTTACGGCGATGGTGACAAACAATTACGCTGATTGATTTCGCTCAGGGTGGAGGAGAATGTTGGGCATATACCGGGAAGGAAAATAACAGTTCCAGAAGATCCGGAAAGGGATGTTACATTGGTTTTGCATAAAGGCTAGAGCAAAAGGAGGATGACAATGATACTTGAGATATAAATTAGATTAAGAGAGTGCATTATTTTTAACGAATATATATTTGCTTATTTTTTCCTTCAGTTATTTTCCTCAGCGAGTTGATATGAAACCATAACCACACAACCAAACAAAAAGTAAATAATTTTGAAAGCTTCGTCTCGCCACTCGTCTCACGTCTTGTCCGAAATGTGTCAAGAACGAAACACCTATCGTTCCAGCATCTTGATAGGGACCAAGCAGAAACGAATTCGCTATTAAGGCCCATTTATACGTTGCTAGTAGCTGACTTGACAGTGAGCAGCTACTGGGCCGGTGAACTCGCTTGACAATTGACTGACTCGCCTTGGCCGTTCACACAGTGTGAGCAGTTGACGAGAAGCTAGATATTGCAGCATTGGCTTACTAGGGATGCCAGATGTTTTTTCAAATATCCATCAAATTCTATTTATCATTACACAATTCTATCACAAAATACACGCTGACCGTGTATAAAAATACTTTGTGTTGAATTTCTTCCAACTGAAGGTACTATCCGAAAATGCAGAAAGGCAAAAGGATTTGGGCCTGGAATTGGATGCAAGGAAAAGGAGCAACAATTACAATATTGGTGATATTGGCTACGATGGTGATCCTCTAGAGCAGTGGTTTTCAGAAATTTGTTTATGGCAGAGCACTTTTTATAGCAAAATCATTTGACGGAGCACCTGCATTTTTTAATCAATAAAACAAATCTTATTTGCATTGCCAATACCCAACAGAAAACAACTATTTCGGTTACGCATCTGAGTTACACGACATCTCACCCGGAGTAAACAAGATAAATCACTATATGCCCAGTGAAATTAAACTGAAGAATGTTTTTCTCAAGGAGGGTTTTCAAGTGGGAGCATTTGCTATAACTTCGCGGAGCACAAATTTCCCGCGGAGCATCATTTGAAAATCCCTGCTCTAGAGTACAGAGCAGTGTTGAGTAAAACACCTGAATAAAGGCCCATTTATACGTTGCTAGTAGCTGACTTCACAATGAGCAGCTACTGACCCGGTGAACTCGCTTGACAAATGGTTGACTCGCCTTGTCCGTTCACACAATGTGAGCTGCTGACAAGAAACCAGATACCACGACACGGGTTTACCAGAGATGCCAGGCGATTTTTCAAATGTCCATCAAATAGTCAGAAACAGCAATCAGGTCCGAATTTGTCAGATGATTGATCCGAAATCGGCTTCTTTATTGGCAGTTTTCATCTTAGGTTTTCAGTTGAATTTATCATTACACAATTTTATAGCGAAACACACGCTGGCCGTGTTTAAAAATACTTTGTGCTGAATTTATTTTATACTGAAGGTACTATCCGAAAAAAGCAGAAAGAAAAAAGGATTCGGGCCAGAAATTGGATGCAAAGAAAAGAAGCAACAAATACAATATTGAAGTAACTCTACAATGATGATCTCCGAGAGTACAGAGCAGTGTTGAGAATAACACCTGAAAAAGTGAGAAAACTGTTGGATTTAATTGCTCCACAAATATAACGCCAAGATACACTCATGAAGGATGCTAAACCTACAAGAGTGAAACTAGAAATGATGTGCCTTTCTTCTGGAATATCGTTCAGATTATTGTCGAAATTTTTTAAAATCTCGAAAGCATCCATAGCTAAAATAATTCCGAAAGTATGTGGTGCTCCAAATGGCAGTCTAAAAGATTTTTCAAAATTTGATTTATTTCGCCTTGACAGCAGCTTCGTGTACCAATTTGTGAAATAAAAATGTTAGTAGATTTGCAGGAGCAATTAATACGCCTCAAAAACTAAAATAATGAATGAAAATCTACTTTTTCTAAATCGAATATGTATTCTGTTTCTTAGAACAATACTTTTTTGCAAGTTTTGAGTGAATTTTGAATTAAAATCGTGCCCGATAATGATTTTATATTTAGATCCCCAAGAAAACTATTTTTAAAAAACGTGCCCCGTCAGCGTGCAAAACTAAATAATAACGATTCCGTTTAGAAACTATGAGGGTTTAATTTGTTCTTCCAATAATTTTCAAGTCTATAAATATCTTCGCATATTTTCAAATATCTTAAAAATAGAGAAATGTAAAGACAATGTCAAGATTTGGCATCCCTGATTCGAGCGCTAAAATCTGTTTTTGACGTTTTGAGGGATGCGAGTGCGAGTAAATTCAAAAAACTTTGAAGTAGCTCGCACACCGAATCACACATGACACTAGCTGGCATGATGTGTTCACACGGTGTGAGTAGCTGCACTGCAGTAACTGACTAGACCGACTCGTATGTTTACTCGCACCGTCTGAACCCGGCTTAAGTGGAACCACTGTTGGATATCATTGGTCTAACAATACAATGCCAACACTCATGAGGGATGCTATACCTGCAAGAGTGAAATTAAAAAACGACATTGATGTACCTTTCTTCTGGAATATCGTTCAGATTGTTGTCAATATTTTTTAGAATCTCGAAAGTATCCATAGCTAAGATAATTCCAGAAGTATGTGATGCTATAAATGGCAGTCTAAAAGATTTTTTTCAATTTTATTCATTTCGCCTTGCCAGCAGCTTCGTGTACCAATTTGTGAAATGAAAATGATAGTAGATTGGCACGAGGAATAAATACGCGTCAAAAATTAAAATAATGAATGAAAATATACTTTTTTAAATCGAATATGAATTCTGTTTCTTAGAACAATACTTTTTTGACGTAGGACTACGTCTAACCGGAAGATATAGGGGGTGAAATGGAAATCTAGGCACTGAACAAGTAGGAAAAAATGCAAGATTTGGAACGCTTATAACTCGAGCATTTCTCAATAGATCGCAAAGGTTTTTGCATCAATTGATAGGAAATATATCCACGCATTTATCATAACGAATAAATTTCATTTTTCTTGAGATAAATAATTGAATAATTGTGAAATATCAAGCATTGTCAAAATGCATTATGTGCCCATTTTTGATTGGTCCATTTTGTGCTTCTCAAATCGTACCGATCGAAACGGGCAACCAGAGCAGCAGCGAAATACAATGAAGCACGATTGGAAAGGAAAAAGAAAAAAAAATGAACGAAACATTGGTCGCAGTCTCACACATGCGTAATTCTCGAGCCAGCCAGTCAGCTTAAAAATCCCCGCTCCGCTGCCGTAACGATCATTCTCATTCAAACCGTACACCACATCGGTTCGCATCACAACACATCAACAAACCAACCCAAGCAGCCATGTCTGAACATGGTAAAGGAGGAAAAGTGAAGGGAAAGGCAAAATCCCGCTCGAACCGTGTTGATCTGGAGTTCCCCGCAAGGGTAGCTAGGCCGAGCGCGTTAGTACCAGTGCACCAGTCCACCTAGCCGGCGTTATATAGTTTCGGCCGCCGAAGTGATCGAGTTGGCTGGTAAAGCTGCTCGCGACGATAAGAAAACCCGCATTCAGAACAGAACACATCAAGACAACAACAGGCAGTTGCAGCGAGTGGCGAGTGGCAAACGCAATCGCAAAACGGCATCAGGTAGCAGAAGAAAAAAGTTTGTTCTTTATACAAACTGCTTTGGTGGCAAATCCAGAACAAGGCGGCATCGAGGGCGTTCGAAATGGTTTTTTGACGTAGGACTACGTCTTTCATTTCTATACCGGGGTGTAAAATCAAAGTTTCGAAAACGAAAGCGTTACGCCGGAGACCGAGATTTTGAGGGTTAAGAGCTCCTAAACAACTGAAAGAAATGGTATGATAAACACTTCATTCGAAAGATAAAATGTCTACGCGTTATATACTTGTTACTTTCTGATCCAAAAACTTGTTTCAATAGTCTTAGAATTGCTTTTAAAACAGGCTATTGAAATCACCAATTGGTATATAAGCGAGCGGCGCTCGGAAATCCACTCAGTTATAATTGAACAGCGATTGGAGCATGTTATCGCTGTTGTGGTGAAGCTCTTCGTTTATCATGAAAGCGCGGATAAACGGTGTCACCAAGAGCCTGTTTGTGCACCATAGGCCAGTAGGGAATCCATCAGGAGGAAAGTGATGCCACAAACGGTTCCCCGGGAAGAGATCGGAGCAGCCGTCACACACACATACACGCGTGGAACTCTTCGTTTGGATGCCATTCAGCATCGAGAAAATTCCGGAAAGATTCAATCGTTGCTGAAACATACTCTGCCAGTTCCTCTGGGAATTGAAAAATACATTGATGCGAAAGAGTTTATTCTAATGTTTTCTATCCATACAACATTACAACCAAATACATTTGGTTTTGTGATTTTTCAATCAATCGCAATTAACAGGAAAGCTTCTGAAAATTATTCTTCCCCATCAGTAGGAAATTTTCGTATCCAATATCGTACGCGCAACGGAAAATGTTTCGCATCGCGAAAATTATATAATTTTCAATCGATTATTGCTCAGTCGCCGAATGTTTCATACTCAGAGCGTTCATTCCCCTCTAGTTTGCCTTCCAAATTGCCATCGTAAACACCTTCTCTCGATTGAATCACGCACAAAAAGCATACTTAAGCGATATTCTGGTGGTGAAACGCATTCAATTTTCGTGAGGACATCGACAAGGCAACATCGTAATTGAACGAGCTGTTTGTTTGTAACTGTGAGGGAGGACATAAAAGCCGAGCCATCAGAAGGAGAAGAGAAGGTGACCAAGAGAGTACCAGCATCGAAAAACGGTTCCCCGGGAAGACATCGAAGCAGCCGCCACACACACACACATACACGCGCGGAATTTTTTTCGTTTGGATGCCATTCAGCATCGAGAAAATTTCGGAAAGATCTAATCGTTGCAGAAAAATAATCTGCCAGTTTCCTGGGAATTGAAAAATACATTCATGCGAAAGAGTTTAATTTAATGTTCTCTAACCATATAACACAGCGACCAAATATTTTCAATCAAATGCTATTAACAGGTGGTTATCGAGTTAGCATTAACCACTGGTGGATTTCGAGAAGAATCGAGGAGAATCCGGAAAGATGTCGTTGCTGCAAAATAATCAGCCAGTTTTCTATCCATATAATACTGCGACCAAATACATTTAATTCTGCGATTTTTCAATCAAGTGCAATTGTAGTATGATTTCAAACCCCGTTCCAAAGTCCATCTTAAAACTCCCAATATACAAATTATCCTTCTCCTCATAAGCAGTTGATTGTTTCAAAATAAATGACTCATGCGTGGTCACTTCAATTTACGATTCCCACGAAACATTCCTCAAGCGCAACTGCATTATTTCGTTAATTGTTTTTCTCCCACATTCGTCCATGCCAACATGCGCGGGCGATATGAATGCACCCTTACATCATGTCGCGCGCAGCTAAAGGCAATAAACCAGAAACCAAAACAAACCCAGTTCTATTCTGATTAAATACGCGACCGTACACAAAGTCGTCGTGACACTTTACGATTTCCCATGAAATCGATATGCGCGCTTATGAGCGCAGTAAGCAATTTTATTTCTTGACCCCATTCACATCGAACACTGCATTCGATTGATTGGCTATTCCCCTTTGAAATCGACTTGGCTCCTCCCAATGAAACTCTCCACAAACTGTTGGCTAAGTTAGCTTAAGACACATGTAACTAGCATTAAGACAGTTCTTGTATGACACTCGACGCGGATGCACGCGTGGAGTGACGAGAAATGAATAAAACCCTTTTTGAATAAAAGTATAAAGAAAATATAAGACATGGCGACCGTGAAATTAAACCTGCAATCTTCGGAAGTGATTTATGTGAAGAATATTGAAAATAAGTACAAGGCCGCGTGTGATGAACAATATTGGTGATGTGAACAATATTATTGGCATTACAATATAAACTATATAATTACATGGCGAGTGGTAAACTTGAGTGCAATTACCGCCACAGCTCAATGGAAAAGCCAAAATAAAAGTATGAGAAGAAAAGTTAAGGAAAGGGAGAAAAATCCCCGAAGTTTGTGTAATCAACTTTAGCGCAGACTGAAAAAAAAAAATATATATGAAATATATATTTATTATGGACAACTGGACAAGCTTAAATAGTGAATATTAAGTGTCGTGCCAACAGGCGAGTGATAATTCGAACAGCAAACATTGGAACAATAGCGAAATCTAAACAAATAGTGCTGGGAGAAATTCAAAAAGTGTTACAAACAATGTGATCGGAAAAGTGCCAGAAAAGCGGTGTAATATAAATACTGACACTGAATAGGAGGGAAACAAAATAAAAAAAAAAAAACTCCTTACGAAAATAATTTCAATGAAGATCAAACCAAAAGTGCTGGGAGAAAATCAACAGAGACAACTTATTTTCCCATGTGAATAAAATGAAAAGTTAACCTTAATAAGGAGAAACAGCAAGAGCAGCAGCGGAAAGTGTAACGCGAAGATAAATGAACAGAAGCAGGAACATCGGAAGGCGAGACCATTGTCAGCAATAAGGAACTGACAGGCGGGACCAACAGAGAGCAGAAGGAGCTAAATCTGGAATGAAACCGACGATATGAAGTAAGCAATTGAAACTGATGTATATCAAAATAAAACGTACAGCACTTATCGAACTGAACGCATAGGCTAGAATGATTATATGTTTCTTTATGAAGTGTTCGAATTACATACCCTCGGTTACAAAGTATTTATAAAAATTATTTCCAAATAATGAGTTTTGATAATAATATATTCGGTATAGAAACAATAAATTTCGATACATTTACCAATGACTATAATGTATAATGCATAATGAAAAACAATGCATGTAATTAATTGAATATGCTTCGAGAAAGTAGAAATGGGCCTGTTTGACAAGAAAACTATTCAAAATACAGGAGACCCACAAGTAAATATCCTAAACCACGTGGAACAACACACTTTATTCCACGAAACGCAAGAGTTATTATTATGGATTATACTTGCGATTTTATTAATATTTGCTTTCATTAAACTATACAAGAATTATAAGCAGTGTGTACGTAAAGAAGCACTGAAAGCTGCACAGTCGGCACAAACTATGGCATCAATTGCCTAAAGCTTTAGACTATATATGAATGGCCGCTAATAGAATAACTTAATATACAAAAATTACAGCAAAGAAATAATATCATAAGAAAATAATATAACGAAAATTATATATTATTTTTTTTTACCTCTACTTCAAAAATCTTATAAAAATGATTAAAGACGATTTTGAAGATTTTCTGAAATTATTAGCCGATGTAAGCAAAGGAAAGGGCGAAGGAGCTTTCGCACCTGATATAGTAGTATTTGGAGAAAATACTAAACTCGAATCGTATGAAGAATTACTAGACAGAATAGATGAATTACCCGGATGTGATCCGATTACGTGGCTAAAACTTCCCGGCCAGAAAGAGAGAAGACGACAAAGATTGGCCGAAGCAAAAAGGAATAGAAGGCAAATGAAAAATAATCAATAAAATAATATATATATTTTTTCGCAAATTTGTTCTTACCATTAGTCCGAAAAGATAAAATTCTGAGAATTTATGAATAAAAATGAGTCTTCCTAAATGGAACAACTCAAAGAAATTGAATCATATATGACCCTTTTTGAATAAAAGTATAAAGCAAATATAAGACACAATTAGCAGGAAAGCTTCTGAAGATTATTCATCCCCATCAGTAGGATATTTTCGTATCCAATATTGGATGCATAAAACCATGTGCCTCCAACGTAACGCTCTCGTTTTCGAAATCCCCCAAATATTCATTCATTCAGAATGAATTCAGATTCAACTTCAAACAAATGATCTCTAAATCAACGATAGTCCTACGTCACCATTGCGGTTATACCATAGATATAACCCACTTCCTGTTTTTCAAAACCACGAGTACTAAGTTTTCTAAATTGGATACATTCCATAAAACAAGGCGCTTTTCAGGGCCATTAAACCTTCCAAAAAAGAGTTTAGGAAATACAGTTCAATGCTTTCTAAAACATTATCCAAAATAATAATAAAACACAAATTGATTTTTTCATAATTTGTTTGTCAGGATATGATGAGTATGTGAATTTGGCAGTTGTTCTGAGCTTATTGATTTTCATCAATTCTTAAATTGCTTCTAGATTGAAAGTACAGTAATTTACACTTATCTCGACATTTAGCTAATTGGACGGATCTGTAATGTGACATATTTAGTTGGACATTTTTGTAAACATAGAGTTTGGGGTCCAAATTATGACCCCACATTGAAAGTCGACACTGTACCGCTGTCATCGCAAATGTTCAATTACAGGTTAAAATTACCTCCAATCCGATACTGAGTGGTGGTAATGCGACGTGCCATTGAATGTAATTTACTGTAAAATATGTCACAAGCTGGATGGGAAGAAATTTTGCAACTGTGAAAGCTGTGGCGAGGGCAAATGCAATCGCTAAACAGAAAGGTTTAGCCGAACAAGATGGGGATATCGAGTGATAACAAAACAATAAACTCTTTAGATTGAAGATAATTTTGTGATCCTGAAAAGGACCCTTTTTAGCCTTCATGTGAATCCAACGAGCGAACAAATCGTAATGAATGATTTTTTTTTTCACTTAAATTCTTTTTATTTCTTAATTTGGTTTACATTATAATATAATACTACATTTCAAGTGATCAACCTAGGGTTCTACATCTTTAAATTGAATGTATTTTTTTGCCATCGCTCCCTTTTAACGCTGATTCGTGCGTCTCGTTGGACTCGCCCCTCTGGCTGAGTCTGCCGATTTGTCTCTATCCTGTGAGTGTGTACCGCTAGAGTATAAAACACGCGGACCCCAAAAAAATATCTTATTTTCTTTCAAACCGTAAACCCGTGTGGTTGTACGGCATCGGCATCGTGGACGTAACAAAGGAGGACAAGTTAAGGGAAAGGCAAAGTCTCACTCGAACCGTGCAGGTCTCCAGTTCCCTGTTGGTCGCATTCACTGATTGCTCCGCAAGGGTAACTAGGCCGAACGGATTGGTGCCGGAGCACCAGTATACCTAACAGCGATTATAGAGTTTCGGCCGTCGGAGTGCTCGAGTTGGCTTGCAAAGCTGCTCACGACAATCAGAAAACCCGCATCAAGAACAGAGCAGCTTCGGTTCGGCGCTCATCAAGGCAACAATTAGTTTCAGTGAGTGGCAAAGTGTTTCTCCGGCACGCGCATTAAATGTAATTTACTGAACAACATGTCACAAGCTGGATGGGAAGAAATTTTCCAACTGTGAAAGCTGTGGCGAGTGGCAAACGCAATAGCTAAACAGAAAGGTTTAACCGAACAAGATGGGAATATCGAGTGATAACAAAAACACAACACCAAAGGTTCTTTTCAGAACCATCAACATATTCATAAAGAGTAAGCAGTAAACTAATCCATTTTTCAGGTAGATAGGTAGGTATTCACGTAGGAGAAGAAAATAAAACAATATATTTAGAATATATATTTAACAAAAGCTGTCCCCTTTGTATAGTCCTACGTCACTCCGGTTATGTCCCCGACATTACCCACCCGTCTTTTTTGTTCAAGTTGTGAGTGAATTTTGAATGAAAACTGTGCTTGATTCTATATTAGAGATTCCCAAGAAAACTATCTAAAGCGTGCCCCGCCAGCGTGCAAAACAAAATAACAACGATTTCGTTTAGAAACTCTGAGGGTTTTCTTTGTTTTTCCAATATTTTTGAAGTCTATAAATATCTTCGCATATATAGAGACATTTCTTTACATCTGGCATCCCTTATTCGAACGCTAAATTCTGTTTTTAACGTTTTGAGGGATGCGAGTGCGAGTAAATTGAAAAAACTTTGAAGTAGCTCGCATGCCGGATCACACATGACACTAACTGACATGATGTGTTCACACGGTGTGAGTAGCTGCACTGCAGTAACTGACTAGACTGACTCGTATGTTTACTCGCACCGTCTGAACCCGACTTAAGGCCCATTTATACGTTGCTAGTAGCTGACTTGACAATGAGCAGCTACTGACCCGGTGGACTCGCTTGACAATTGGTTGACTCGCCTTGTCCGTTCACACAGTGTGAGCTGCTGGCGAGAAACTAGATACTACGGCACGGGTTTACCAGGGATGCCAGGCGACTTTTCAAATGTCCATCAAATAGTCAGAAACAGCAATCAGGTCCGAATTTGTCAAATGATTGGTCCAAAATCGACTTCTTTATTGGCAGTTTTCATCTTAGGTTTTCAGTTGAATGTATCATCACACAATTTTATAGCAAAACAAACGCTGATCGTGTTTAAAAATACATACTTTGTGCTGAATTTCTTTGAACTGAAGGTACTATCCGAAAAAGCAGAAAGAGAAAAGGATTCGGGCCAGGAATTAGATGCAAAGAAAAGGAGCAACAAATACAATATTGAAGGAACTCTACGATGAGGATCCCCGAGATTACAGAGCAGTGTTGATAATAACACCTGAACAAGTGAAAAAACTGTTGGATTTAATTGCTCCACGAATACAACGCCAAGATACAGTCATGAGGGATGCTGTACCTGCAAGAGTTAAATTAGAAATGACATTGATGTGCCTTTGTTTTGGAATATCGTTGGGATTGTTGTCGATATTTTTTAGAATCTCGAAAACATCCATAGCTCAGATAATTCCGAAAGGATGTGATGTTATAAATGGTAGTCTAAAAGATTTTTTTTTTTAATTTTATTTATTTTGTGAAATGAAAATGATAGTCGATTTGCAGGTGCAATAAATACGCTTCAAAAATTTTAATAATGAATGAAAATGTACTTTTTTAAATCGAATATGTATTCTGTTTCTTAGAACAATACTTTTTTTTGTAAGTTGTGATCTGATAATGATTCTATATTAGAGATTCTCAAGAAAACTATCTCAAAAAGAAAGCGTGCCCCGCCAGCGTGCAAAACGAAATAACAATTATTTCGTTTAGAAACTATGAGGGTTTTATTTGTTTTTCCAATAATTTTCAAGTCTATAAATATCTTCACATATTTTCAAATATCTTAAAAATAGAGACATTTCATTACATTTGGCATCACTGATTCGAACGCTAAATTCTGTTTTTGACGTTGTGAAGCATGCAAGTGCGAGTAAATTCAAAAAACTTTGAAGTAGCTCGCACGCCGGATCACACATGACAATAACTGGCATGATGTGTTCACACGGTGTGAGTAGCTGCACTGCAGTAACTGACTAGACCGACTCGTATGCTTACTCGCACCGTCTGAACCCGGCTTTAGGGAGGCGAATTAAGTGCGATCCACACATTAATGTAACGTACTCGTCACGTTACGTAAATTATTCTTTCATGCAATTCTTATGGAAACATTCACATACAACGTCAAAATAATGACCCGTCGCGGCAGTTCAACGAAAACGACCGGTAGGATTTGTAGAGAAGAATAATTGACGGAGACGGATGATTCCTTGGGCTTTTGTTTTGATTTTGGTTACATTTTTATGCCAACATATTTCTCAGTACCAAATTTCTGCGTAAAAATCATTCGCTCCTAGCTGAGAAAAACAGTCTATATATTATTATTGTTGAATAAGAGCTGGGACTACGAGTTTAAGCATTTAAAAAGTAATCAAAAAATTTCATTGTATTTTTCAAAAATTAGAACTGATTTCTGACATGCTAATTCGAAAATTTTAAATTGTAATTTAAAACTGTTGTAGGTGGCGACACTATGAATAACATTAAAAAATCATTCATTGGCATTTGACGCGACGATGCTGCTGCAAGCATAGACATCTTTATTTTTTTCTATAGACGAAAAATTACAAGATTTCAAATGCATATTACGCAAATTGCTATTTATGTTATACTAGCTGTACCCTGCCACGCTTTGCTGTGGCACATTGTGATTGCATGATTGAGTTGAATTCTTCATTTTTTAAAGTTGTAACAACAATCCTATATGTGCTTGGTTGTTTTGTATATTGTATCATAGTTTGAGCTCAATCGGTTCCGCACTTTCGAGTTTGTAACGTGCACACAAACGAACAGAATTTTTTTATATATATAGAGATAGATGAGGGAAATCGAAAAATTTTAAATCACTTCGAAACACAATTACAGTTCATGATTTTGTCAAACACATGGAAAAAAAGATGTTTCCATCACATAGAATACATATTCATTACTGAAAAGTCGATTTTCATTAGAAGATCAATTTCAGAAACGTATTCTGGTCATATATAAAATCATGTTTCTTCCAATTTTCCAATTTTTTATGCCGTAACAACACTCCTTGAAGTGGGTTGTAAATTGTATCCAACTTTGAGCTCAATCGGTTCCGTACTTTTTGAGTTTTTGACGCGTACACAAACGAACAGAACATTTGTATATATATAGAGATCATAGACCACTAGATCGGTCATTCTTTGTGTGGACACCAACTGGACAACATCGTTGCTGGACGGGCTGGACGGCGAGGGATCGAGTGCCTTTCTCAAGGCAAGAGGGCGGAGGTGGTAGCGCTGGAGTAGAATAGAGTAGAGTTTTCAAAGGACCTTTCTCAAGGCTAGAGACGAATGAACTGCAAAAGTTTAAAGTCTCTATAATTCAAGACCTTCCTTCCTTCCTAGATCGGTAATTTATTCTCCATTAACAAAACATTGAAGATGATAATACAAGTTAACAGTTTAACGAATAAAATATGTGTTTTTTATATTTTACTCGCTGCTTGGGCTGTGGGGGAAGAGCGACAAACAACATGTTTGCGTAGAACTCCGGCGTTAGCCTCCATGGTAAAGACAAGCGAACTAATTCGGCGAAAAGATTGAAAGAACGGTCGTTCTTTAAAAAAACGGCATTTAGCCATACGAACTGATTCCGAATGAACTGATTACGAGCAAACTGTTTGGGAACAAATGACGGGCAGCTAAACTGAATACATGTGGAAACCAGTTGGACGAAATGGATGAATAAAACGAAAACGAGACACCGAGATAAGTTGGCTATTGTAAAATTAAGTTCAAGAATGCACTGTGAGGTGATGGCTTCCTCTCATATTCAGCTAAATTAAATAAACTAAAGGCGATCGAACTGGTCATATTCTGGTTTTTAATAAAGGATTTCATGTATATTTTAGAACATCGATACCAGAGAACTAGAGAATATCAAGTGTTTCGTGGTAATGTTGAAAGATGTATCTGTTTTTTTTCAACGTTTTACTTTTGAAAATAGACAGTATTAATAATTAATAATTCTGGATTTTTTCTACCACTACAGCTCTTACAATCTGTTTGAAGTTCTGTTCAGTTTATATAACAAATAGTTTTCCTAGAGCCATCATTTGGAGTATTGAATGAATTAAATTTACGGATTTCTGAACATTTACAAAATCTCGTCAAAGTCCTACGGCAATTTTCCATCCGTGTCTCTAGGCTCAGACCCTTCTACTTTTTTTTAGAGACTTCAGTCTCCTGGACTGATTCGCCTCTCTACAAACTCAATAATGCCGCAAGATAAAATTACAAAAGGTTTTTACAAAATACTTTACACTTAATTTTACACAGATTAAAAATTATTTCAAAACATGAAATACTTTTCCCGTTTGTTTTTCCTCCGGGTTTGCTCGATTTCTTGTTGTTGGTTGGATAGTAAGGATGGCCTTAGGTAATGGAACCAAGCCAGTGGGGAGGAATCTGCGACGTGAGAAGGCGTCTAGAATTTCTTGAAAGGTGGAGGAACAATTGTCTCGTACACTCCCGCTGATCCTGTACATGTTTCTCAGGTCCTCGCACTATGGTCAGACGCACAAGAAATGCTCGACGGAGTTGTGGATATTGTAGGTTGCAGAATTGATGGAGAGGTTCCCTGTTGAAGCCGTGTGAAACCGAACATTGGCTTTAGTCAGGATAGTACTTGCTGCTCCATTGGTTCAGGGAAACTATCCAGGGTGTGATGGGATGAGTAATAGGCATTGCTAGAAACAGCTCCTCTAAGCGAATCGATGTGCACAGCCCTCACCTTGCAAGTCTCCATGATGACAAGGACTAATTCTACGCGCAGCTGGAACGCGAATACGAACGCTGCCCAAAACATGACATCAAGATCATCATCGCAGATTTCAATGTTCAGATCAGTAGAGAGGAGGAGTTCAAACCTATAATTGGTATGTACAGCGTACCCACCAATTAACAAATGAAAACGGCCTAAGACTCATCGATTTTGCCACCTCTAAGATCATGGCCGTACGCAGTACCTTCTTCCAAAACAAATTCCTCCACCAGTATACCTGGAGGTCATCAAATCAAACAGAATCTCAGATCGACCATGTTCTGATAGACGGTCGGCATCGGACATAACTGACGTTAGAACCTATCGACGCGCTAACATCAATTCGGACCACTACCTAGTGATGGTTAATACTAGCAGGGTTTTCCAACTTTAAATTCCGAAAGTAAATTGAAATAAAACACACTTAGAATTCGAATTTCGATGAAACTTTTATTTCAAATTAAAGTTTGGTTTATGCCATTATGTGTGAAATACAACATCATTCAAATGTCCACGTAGGGCTTCCTCGCACTCCTTGATCCGGAACAGGTAATTTTCGATGACTATTCGGCACATATGGGGCGGTGTCTCGGTCATAACTTCACGAATGTTGTCTTTCAAATGTTCAAGAGTTTGCGGAGAGTTGGCATAGACACGGTCTTTCGCATAACCCCACAAAAAAAGTCTAGCGGGTTGAAATCGCATCATCTGGACGGCCAATTGTCATCACCAAAACGCGAAATTATGCGTCCCTCAAATTTCGTTCGCAATATGGCCATGTTCGGTCGTGTTGTGTGGCACGTGGCGCCGTCCTGCTGAAACCACATGTCATCCGTATCCATATCTTCAATTTGTGGCAAAAAAAATCGGTTAACATGCGGCCATAGCGCTCACCATTCACAGTTACCGTCTTGCTGTCCTCATTTTCAAAGAAATACGGCCCGATGACACCACCAGACCATAATGCGCACCAAACAGTGACTTTTGGCGGATGCAATGGCCTCTCAACAATCACGTGTGGATTTTCTGAGCCCCATGTACGGAAATTTTGGGTGTTCACAAAGCCACCGAGCTCGTAATGTGCCTCATCGCTGATGAAAAATTTAATGCGAAAATTCAGCATTTTGCTGCTGTTGTTCGTTCACCCAATCGACGTATGCCCGACGCATTCCATGGTCACCACGCTCTAATTTTTGTACCAGTTGGACTTTATATGGATGTAGGTGCAAGTCCAAATGCAAAATTCGCCACAATGATGTGTTTGACAAGCCCAATTGCTGAGCACGCCGTGGAATCGAAACATTCGGGTCATCCTCCACACTGGCAGCAACAGCAGCAATATTTTCGGCCGAACGCACATTACGATGATGCACAGGTTTCACAATATCCGCTACGGATCCAATTTGTTCGAATCTATGCACAACATTAGCGATTGTGTGCTCTGTAGGCCGTCCATGACGACCAAAATCCGTCCGTAATGCTCGAAAAACATTTGCCGGTTTTTCATCATTTTTATATTTTTTTTTTATCTTCGCTTATTTTTCGTCGGCCTATTTCCGCCACTTTAGTGCCAATCACCGACATCAGGGAGGCGACTCCACCTGTTCCTACCTATCAGACTCAACAACTCATGAGCCGGGCCAACTTCTTTTACTTCCGCTCCGAAGGAAGACGTAACCAGAGATTTTTCGCCTCAGAAAATCCCAACGACGCCAGCTGGGATTGAACCCAGGCCGATCGGATTGTGAGGCTGTTACGCTAACCAGACAACCACTGGCGCCGTCATCATTTTTATAGTATAATTTAACAAAATTAACACGTTGTGCGATGCTAAAACGATTCATATTGTAAAATGGCAGACATTCAACTAACGATATGACGCTTTGGTTGACAGCTATGTCAAACGGTTGTCAGCGCAGGGCTGTATACTTTCGGAAGCCCGAAATGGAAAACCCTGTACTTATGACAGATATACAACTGTACTTGCGTTGTACTTCGAAAATTGTATGTCTGTCACCATGTACAGCGCTAGTATCTTGCAAGTAACTCGGTACAATCGCTGTATCTGTACCGACCTGTTTCGCCGTTGTACATGGCTACAGTTGTGTACTGTGCGCAGCGCCATAGACGGTTAGTGGTGGGTAGCATGAACAAGCCGAATCAAAACACTTGGTAAACATTCTTTTCATTGACTTTCTCTTGAGTTAATAAATCAGATTGGAAACTTGTTTGTTGTGTTTGATTTCTAGACGCTAAATAAAAACCTTTTTCATTGAATTATGTGGTGAAAATTGGTAAGATTTCTGATTGTCAGTTTGACATGCGATACAATGTACAACCAATATATGTCTGTCATGCTACGATGGTACCCGTACAACGCTGTACACGTACAAAGCTAGTACAGCTGTATGTCTGTCCATGATATAATAGGACAAGTGTGGTGATGAGTGTCAGCAAGTGTTACACGAGAAAAACGCTGCGCGAGAGCTAATGCTGCGCCAAGCTATCCGTCAGAACGTGGGACGATATAGACAAAAGCGGAGACAGCAAACCCAACTCTTCCGGGAAAAAAGCGCCGCCAACAAGATAAGGAGTGTGAAGAACTAGAACTGATGAGACCGGAAACTCAATGCATCCCTAAAAGGCTTCGTGCCACGAACAGAAATGTGTTGGGATAAGGTTTGGAGTATCCTGATGAACGAACGTGAAGTGTCACTTCTATGAATACTTAAATGGCGTACAGGCAGAGGACCAAGATAACGATGGGAGCGATTACGTTGGTGCGGTACATAATGAAGATTAGAAATGCCATCAAACAGCTTAAGAACAACAAATTAACTGGGAAAGATGGAATCGGAGCGGAACTTATGAAGATGGATCCGAAAAAAAGGTTAATGTTCTGCATCGACAGATTGTCAGATGGAGTGGAAATATGTGGTTATTTGCACTTCATCTTCAAGAAAGACGACAAACTAAACTGTGAAAACTTTCGTACAATAATCGTCCTGAATATTTTCCCAAATCATCTTTTGTCGTCTATCGCCACTTACGAACAGATTCGTAGAAGGTTGTCAGGTCGACTTCATACTACTGACTAAATCTTCACGTTGCGGCAGATCCTTCAGAAATGTCGTGAGTTCCAACCAGTGCTTGGAAATATCTGCTTCACATCAATCTTTTCAGCTGAATTTTCGACCACATTCGATCATTATACCATTGAATTCGGGATACCGAAAATGAACCAACGCCAAACCTCACAATCACGGCAAGCCACTCACAGTTGATTCATTCAGTTTCGTTCATTCTCTCTTTCGTCCTGCTCTGCGTTCACGGAATGTGAGCAAAAGGAAATATCCGTAGTTTTCTCATTCATTGATATTAATATACCTGTTCATACACTATCAGTATCGTTCTCGGACACTGACGAAACGGAGAAATTCGTTCAGGGAGATAACGAAGTACAGAATGCTCATAATAGTGACAAGAAATTAAATTGTGGAAGCATGCAAGGTCTCTGTTTCAGTTAAAATGCTTTCATTTTACATAGTGAATATGCAATTCCAATTCCACTTGTCAGAAATGCTTCAAAAGACTCCAATTGCGATGTAAAATATACCATCTTGACTCAAATTTCGAACAAATAATTTTTGACTCAAATTCCGAACACACGAACATAAAATGGTGGTGTCCAAGACCCGAGAGCAATAGGAATATTTCGAGCTTTCTTTTACAAACGGGTCAAATTGTGCTATAGTATTAGCGATCCAAAATGGCAGCTTTGGCTGACGAAGTTTACATTCGCTACTCAGATCGATTTTACAGAATGCTTCCTCGCCATCCAATCCTATGGAATCCTTGTGTGTGTGTGTGTGCGTGCAGATCTTGCTCTTTTGTTGGCATTTTTGCTTGCGCCACCGATTTGCGTTGCGCTTTCGGAGCAACTGACTCAATGAGAAAATCACACACTTATCGGGATCAAGGCGCCTAGAAGTATATACTAAGGTGGGCCAACTTGCTAAAACAACTCTTCAGCCATCTTGGAAGTCTACTGTGTTTTGTTTGTAAACAAAACACAATACGCTATTGCCGAAGCTCGCTCGTGATCAGTCTGTCTCTTTCACGCTACAAGCAAATAATTCCCCTTCTACTTTCTTCCGTGCTGTTTTCATATACCGCTCCCCTAACCAACTTAGTGACGAAACGGCCTCACCTAGTACCATAGACCCGTCTTGATCGGGATGTTGAAGATAAACAGTAACAACTAGAGATGGGCAAAACAGTTCACTTTGATGAACGGTTCAGTCACAAACCGTTCATCTAAGTGAATCAGTTTTTTTGAACAGTTCTTTCGCTCTTTCGTTCAGCGGTATTCAGAACAACATAAAATATTAGCTGGAACCCAACGTCTATAGACAGCTATTCATATATATCGTTGGATTGGATAGTGTACGTATGGGATTTATATTTTTGAAATTTAGTGGGGAAAGATAGGGTGCTTCTTCTTTAAAAGTCGCAAACTGTATGTGAAAATATGTTTATCGAACGACAAAAGTATAAGTAATAATTTAATGCGAACAAAATATGTGCAATTTTTCATATTTTCTGTATGGACAACACACAGATTCCATGTAAGATCATATTTCATTCAGAGGAAAAATTCAGCAACTATTTCTACTAACAAAAGATGCACACAGATTCCATGTAAGATCATATTTTATTCAGAGGAAAAATTCAGCAACTATTTCTACTAACAATCAATTAATAAACAATTACGATAACACGTACACGCAATAGGGCAAACAATGGATTGAAAGCAACGAAAAAACTTTCTTCTCAACTTGCCCTCACTATGAGATTTTATGTTTACCTAATTCTTGAATCGCCCCAGCTTCCCCTAGATTTTTTTTCTGATAATCAGGAAGTATATGAATGTTTCGCGGAATTGAAGAAAATACATGAAATTGAAAATATACAGCATCGCCTTTAAAACTACGAAAATCTAATTTAATTTTTAACCCAAAATTGAGTATACATCAACAAAATAAACCTTGGATTACATGCATTTTGCTCGTAAATAACAATATCGTTTTATTTTTCATACAAGCATTCTCGTTCTATTTATCCATTCCGTCCAGTGCAAATCAGTTCAGCTGCACTCTTTCGTTCGAAAACAATTTGCCCGCAAACACTTCGTTCTCGAACAGTTCGTTCACGAACCGTTCGCTCGCAATCAGTTCGTGGGGAGAACTACCGTTCTTTGAAAAAGAACGACCGTTCGTTCACTCTTTTCGGCGAACTAGTTCTTTCGTACCGTTCGTGAACGGTTTGCCCATCTCTAGTAACAACATTCCTGACAATTCAATGGCAATGAATAAATGCGAATGAATTCTCTTGTCTCGAACTTTAAGAAAAGCTCAGATAGCACAGAATGAATATGTATGAACCTAAGACAAGACGTGACAACTGGCTTCTTACTCTTCTTTCTGCATTTTCGTCAACCAAGTGCTAGATAACAGGGAGCCGAGCCACGCGAGATGTGAAGGTTGCCAAATGTTATAAAATTTCGGAAGATTATTTTCCCATAAGAGAAACATGTGTTCTTTGTATCATGTTTTATTTGAGCTGTACAATTTTTCATCTTAATTATAAAATCGGGTGTCATATTTTAAACAGTTAGTATTTTCCTGTTATTTTGGTATCCAAAACAAATTTAAATGCAGAGAAAGCAAAAAGAAATAGAAAACGTAGATTTGATAACAGGAGTATGATATGTTGAAATACATGAATTGAATGAAAATTAACTTCTTCGTATCGAATTAATGTTCAATGTGAATGGAAAACTTTGTTTTCTTCATATGGTAAAATAATCTCTTACAAAAATGGTATCTGAAGATAATTTTATATTATAATAAATTTTAATGAGAATATCGGAAAGTGTATAGAAAATGGGTTAAGTTATGGTAAGAAAGACGTGCTTCAAGTAAATAAACAACGCCAAGTAAAAATTTTCATTCAGATTTTGACAAATTTAAAACTGCCTTCGGGCCGGCTAATCTGATGTGGTGAGATTAGTAAGCCTTGTTAAAAACTAATTTTGTTTCCAGGTGTCAACATTGTATAGTTGTCATCGCGGATACACTTCATTTCGTTTTCACCGTGAAGTGTATACGGAAATAAGGCCTTATAATTTAACTCTGACATCGTTCAAAAACTAACAGTACTATACAATGTTTCCCTCTCTTCGGGAACTGAACACAGGACGCAACAGAAACGAAAATATACAAAGAATCCATAATAGACATTTTCGCTAAATTGAAATATGAATGCAACTATTAGTCAATTTTGAATATATTTGGCAACACTGTGAAAAAGTTGGAAATCCCATTTTAGTATATTTATCTTTGTCAACTGTTTTCCTCATCAACCAATCAGGAGTCGAGTTGCAAGTGGTCCGAGTTTGACAGAAAAAGTGGTCCGGAATCGGCCCCCTATTGTCATGTCTCGTCTCAGGTATGAACACAGTTGTAAATTTGTTTGACGTCGAGTGAATGACAGCAGCATCGACAAGCAAAATAAACGTGTTATACTGATAAAAATATATTTTCAATATTACTTAACAAGCTCAATATTTCCAAGCCCTGGGTCCAACGCACCATCTATTCATCGACTTCAAAGCTGCATATGATTCAATAAAACGAAAAGAGCTATGGAGAATCGCGAACTAAAACGTTTTCCCCGGGAAGCATACAAGACTGATTAAGGCTACGATGGGTAGAATATGCTATGTGCTATGTGCGAATATTGGGTGGATCCTCTGATTCATTCAAATCCCGCAGGGGGTCTCTCTTGCCTGCTGTTCAACATTGCGCTAGAGGATGTTATGAGACAAGCCGCTTTTAACTTGCGTGGTGAGATTATCAATAGATCTAGTCAATTCATTAGTTTCGCTGATGACGTAGACATTGTCGGCAGAACATTTGAGACGGAAGTTGAACATTACAGCAGATTTAACCGCGAAGCTTAGAAAGTTGGACTAAGAATCAATGCGTTTAAATGCGTTAGCGGACCAATTTGTTTACCTTGGCTCAATAGTACAGTCTCAAATGATACTAGCCGCGAGATCCGGAGATGCATTATCAATGGGAGTCGTATCTACTATGATCTCCACAAACACTTGAGGTCAAACAGACTTAATAATCGTGTGAATGTTTTCTGTACGAAACACTCATAAGAGCTCATGCAACTCACCGGTGAACTCAGTGTCCAGAAAGTGTTCAAAGCTGGAAGGATACGCTAGGGAGGACATGTTGCGTGAATGTCGGACAACTATCCTGCAGAAATGGTGTTCATCGGGAATCCGGCTGGTACGAGACGACGATGAGTGCAGCGAGTGGAACAGGTCATGGTGACCACGGGGTGCTCGCGGAATTGGAAAGAGATAGCCATGAACCAAGTTAATTGGAGAAACATTGTGAATATGTGTGTTGTAAAGACGTCATGCCAAAATGAATAAATCCTCGCAATTAGTTAGCTCAACTGAATGGCACTGAAGTCTGGCCTAAACTGCAATCAAAACACCGCCTTCTATTCTATTTTAAGCTATTCTATTTTAAGTTCAAACGCTTTCGGAACCGATCAGCATACAACTTTCGAACAAAGACCTGTGGTTTAAATAATAATTTGAATTGCCTCAATAATAAGTCAAATTTATTATGACTTTCACATAAAAGCTTTAATCAATGCACTGTAATAACTTTAAATATCTCAGGCTTTCAACGATTCCACATAATCCAGGTAGCGTTTTTCCTGTTGCTGCTGGAGTTTCTGCAGCTTCTTCTGCTGTCCCTTGCTGATTTCTTTCCCCTCAGCATCGTGCGTCGGCAAACCACGCTCATCGAAGGCTGAATATTTATCCGCTTCACTGCGGAACATGTCAACGGGGTTGATTTTCCGCTGGGCATCCTTGGCTGCTTGAGCGGCAGCTGCTTCCGCCTTCTTGCGTTCCTTCTCCGCCGCCTTGCGACCCTCTTCCGCACGCTTGGCCTCGCGTTCCTTCAGCAGCACTTCGCGGTCGACCAGCTTCAATGCGGATGGGTTACCTTCACGGTCCTCCAGCCGGACGCCCAAGTTCGGGAGAATATCATCCCGAAGTTGATCGCAGAGGGTGAGAATTTCCAAGCTTTTAATCGTGCGAGCTTGTTCCCGAATCTCGGTGCGGAATTCAGACAGCGCGGATAAATACGGCATAACGGTTTCCTCGAGCTGTGAAGAAAATGTATCGTTATAATCAAAGCGAAATCAGTTGTTGATGGGACCTACATCTGCATTTGCCGCACTCCCTCCGATGGGGAAGCCAATCCCTCCTCGTGGACCATTGATGGCGCCGAAAATATGGAGAAGTTCCGTTATGTAGCTAGCGATTCTTCTGAGTAGCAACGCGTTTAATTCATTTTTGTGATCCCTGATGTATACATTGCTGTGGGAAACCAAATCTCTAATGGCATCCAGTGCCGTTCGGGTATCAACGTTATCGCAAAGTGCTTCATTAACAGATTCTTTTGTAGCATTCATTTTCCTTTGTAAATCGTTCTCAACGATGCTCCAGCTGTTGAACTGATCCCGTGGTTTTCCGCTGACCACATGGCGCGTCAAATCCTTGACGTTCAGGAAGAATTCATTCAAAAATCGTTCATACTGCACAGCCATTTCCATGGTATTTTCCGAGTAATCCAATGTGTCTTTCCATGAGTGCAGGAGGAAGGCTAGCCTCAGCTGAGTCGAGGTGTGTTTCTGTAGCGCTTGTTGGATTGTCACAAAGTTCTTCAACGACTTGGACATCTTGCATCCGGCAATCG
The DNA here is from genome assembly GCF_029784135.1 of Toxorhynchites rutilus septentrionalis. Classification (NCBI taxonomy): domain Eukaryota; kingdom Metazoa; phylum Arthropoda; class Insecta; order Diptera; family Culicidae; genus Toxorhynchites; species Toxorhynchites rutilus. The sequence continues at coordinate 20,229,799 of NC_073745.1, read as the reverse complement.
TCAGATGACCCGTGTGTAAAAAGTACTTTACCCATTCGGAACTATCGTCGTGCGCTTCGCTCTGAGCCAACTCGTTATCATGATGGGGGAACTTCAGATCCACCCCACCCGTGTGGATGTCCAAATAATCTCCACAGATATCGGAAGCCATCGCGGAACATTCTATGTGCCACCCGGGGCGACCCTTACCCCAGGGACTATCCCACCACGGTTCACCCGCTTTGCTACTCTTCCACAAGGCGAAATCATTCGGGGATCGTTTCTCCGAGAGACGATCTTCTCCCGTACTCAAATCCCCCTCACCTTCCTGCAGTGATTTTGCGTCACCATATGCTTCGGGAACAAGCTTTGCGTAATAGTGCTTCTCACGTTTATCAAATCCGGCTACATCGAAATATACCTAAAATAGTATAAGTAATTTATTCATATTCTCAAAAAATGCGATCATGCAACTTTACCGATCCATTTGCCTCATACGCCAAACTATTGTCAATAATCTTTTGAATATACTCCACAATCTGGGGCACATACTCGCTCACCCTGGTCAGAACATCCGGCGGTAGCACATTCAGCGCATTCATATCGTTGTGGAATTCATCCTCCCAATAGCGGGGCAGTGTTTCGAAGATGGAATTTTCATTCACCGTCGCACCTTCTTTCTTGTCCAACAAATCCGCCAGTGGATCCTTGGAATCCACAAGAAACTGCTGCTGGGCTTTCTGCACCTTTTCCGGTTGGCCACTTTTGACCGCAATCGTCAATTTATCCACAGCGTAGGTCAGCTTCTCGAGCATCCGCTCCATCATAGTCTTCTTGTCTGGATCGTCCGTTCGCGTGAGGTTTCCCCGGAAGGCACTCATAACTTCTTTGCTATCGTCCAGCATCTGTTCCAGAGAAGTTGTACGTTCCACGTAGCGTTCGTATAAATAGTTCTGTCTCGCTCGTTTGATGATTTTATCGTCGATATCGGTAATGTTCATCACGTACAAAATATTGTATCCAAAATAATCGGACAGCACTCGTCGCAGGATATCGAAACTAATGTATGACCGGGCATGGCCCATATGGGAGGCATCGTATACCGTTGGGCCGCAACTGTACCATTTTACGTTCCGTCCATCTCGTGGAACGAAGATTTCCTTCTGCCGGGTGAGACTGTTGTACAGTCGGAGTTTTGGTTCTTCTCCCGAAGGAACCGGAGTTTGCCACGTCGGTTGGGCGCGTTTCATTGACATAGCTGATGACACGATAGTAAATGCAATTTCACTTAAATTAGTACAAATCTGATTCAATTCATGCGCTAAACTAAGTTTAGGAGTAACTTGTTTTTGTTCATGAAATAATGTTGGAAATTGAGGTGTTTATTCCATCACGAGCCACGAGTCAAAGCGGCATGCGATTAGTCAGAATGGAAAAGATTTGTGGCAACAAATTATGACAATACAGTGCCTAGCATAATCTAAAAACCGGCGAGACGTCGGTAATATAGAGCACACAACATATTCAAGAAAAACATATAAGGTAGGGGAAAAAGAAATCTACTATTTCCTAAGGGAAATTCAAAACTTTATTCAAGATATTTGTCCGATTTGGGTCAATTGTACATCGTTCTGTTGTATAATGTGTTGCTATTTAGAATGCAATTTCTCAATGCCTCTCTCACAGAAGTCTTGGTTCTTATTGGCGAAAAACTAGTACATCATCTATGTTCACAATATTCTTTTGATCCCAATTTTTTATCACTCAGGAAGGTTCACAATGCGAGAAAAAGGTGGTAATCGCTTGGTGTCAGGTCCGGATTTCCTAACTAAGCTTCTGGAATTTTTGGAGTCACTACAGACGTGTGTGGCTTTGCATTGTCCTGATGAAACACAACACCTCATCTATTGGCCAATTCTGGGCCGTCTCTGGTCAATCGCTAGCTTCAACGAACCAGTTGTTGATAGTACTGCCGATCTACCCATAGTTGTCCCATGTTACTTTTTGACCATTTTCACTTTTCTTCATAAAACGTTTTCATGCATAATCTTACGGATAAACACAAAAAACATATAGTTTGTTTTCCAGTTTAAAAAAAACAGGAAGTGGGTTATATCTATGGTATAACCGCAAGGGTGACGTAGGACTATCGTTGATTTAGAGATCATTTGTTTGAAGTTGAATCTAAATCCATCCTGAATGAATGAATAAATAAATATTTGGGTGACTTAAAAAACGAGAGTGTTACGTTGGAGACTCAAGGTTTTATGCATCCAATATTGGATACAAAAAACCTTGTTCTGAAGAATAATCTTCAGAAGCTTTCCTGCTAACTGCACTTGATTGACAAATCACAAAACCAAATGTATGTGATCGCAGTATTATATGGATAGAAAACATTAAAATAAACTCGCTTGAATGTAATTTTCAATTCCAAGGGGAACTGGCAGATTATTTTTCAGCAACGATCATTTCTTTCCAGGTTTCCTCTCGATAACCAGCAAATGAAAAGAGTTGCGCGCGTGTATGTGTGTGGGTGTGGCGGCTGCTTCTATGTCTTCCCGAGGAACCGTATTTCGATGCTGATACTCTCTTGGTCACGAGAGTATCAGCATCGGCTTTTCTGCGCTCCCTCACAGTTAAAACAAACTGATTGCATTTCAGGTCAGGTCAGGCCAGGTAATGAATCCCTCGATCCCTCGCCGTTCAGCTCGTTCAGTAACGATGTTGAATATCATTTCAGTATGCTTTTCGTGCGTGATTGAATCGAGAGAAGGTGTGGTTTACGATGGCAATTTGGAAGGCAAACTAGAGGAGAATGAACTCTCTGAGTATGAAAATTTCGGCGACTGAGCAATAATCGATTGAAAATTATATGATGTTCGCGATACGAAATATTTTCCGTTTTTCATGTTATGCATCCAATATTGGATACGAAAATATCCTACTGATGGGAAAGAATAATCTTCAGAAGCTTTCCAGCTGATTACACTTGATTGAAAAATTACGAAATCAAATGTATTTGGTCGCTTTGTTCGCCATATAATTTGAAAACATTAAAATAAACTCTTTTTTTTTTTTTTTATAAATTCGTTTATTTTTACAGGCTCAGTTACATAAGTTTAAAGGAGCCGAAATCTTAAATATATTTTTAAAACTATATATATGAACAATTTTCTTAAATCTATGGTTAGTAATGTGGGAAACCGATTACTCGTGGTGGACTCGAGATTAAAAGGGTGACATTTTCTCAGGAAAAGGATGGGGTATAAGGAAAGTATTACAATGTTGATAATCACACACACTCAATTCTTAAATCTATTCGTACATCAGTTGTGAATTTACATTTCATTCTTCTGTTTATAGCAAGCGGACCAATTACTCACAAAGGAAGAAATGGAGGGTATAAGGATATAAGGATAATCACACACGAACATCGATAGATTTAAGGAAAACATATATTTGGGACATGTAATCAAGGTCTAACCGAGCCAACACATCTCTCACCGGCACATTGGGCTGCCTTCCTCTAGCCCGAAGGGAGTTCTCTAAATTCGATCTGGCAACAAGATACACCTCACACGACCAAACAACGTGTTCGATGTCGTGGTAACCTCGGCCACAAACGCAGATATTGCTGCCGGCCAGATTGAAACGAAAGAGTAGCGCGTCTAACGAACAGTGATTGGACATGAGTCGGGAGAAGGTGCGAATAAAGTCCCGACTCAAGTCCAGACTTTTGAACCATGGTTTGAGGCTAACCTTAGGGATAATCGAGTGAAGCCACCGGCCCAATTCATCTTCGTTCCATTTGCGTTGCCAGTTAGCGATGGTATTTTTACGGACTAAAGAGTAAAATTCATTGAAGGCGATTTGACGCTGATAAATATCGCCTTCAATCGCACCTACTTTTGCTAATGAGTCATTACCCGGAATTGAGCAATGAGAAGGGACCCACACAAAGGTAATGACATAACAGCGTCTGGATAAAGCACTCAAAATTTTTCGTATTCTCTCAAGGAAGTACGGCGAGTGCTTTTCCGGCCTCACTGAACGGATAGCTTCGACAGAGCTAAGACTATCCGTTACAATGTAATAGTGTTCAACAGGTCGTGAGGCGACGCTGTCCAGCGCCCAATGAATTGCTGCCAATTCAGCAATATACACTGAGCAAGGATTCTGAAGACTGTGGCGATGTGGCTTCTTCACCTATCCTGCGGCTGGTGCGCTTATCCGAGCTGCTTTCGTGTGCCTTACCACTGAAAGACTAACTAGCTATCTGCTTGGTCCCAAACAAACGAGTCGTCACGGTGCGAGAGTAGAGTAAGAAATGAACGAAAGCAAAGGAAGCGTCATTTTATAAACCATAAAAGTATAGAATCTAAACCCCACCCTTCGTTGCTTACCCTGAGAGAGAAACGAATAACATCGAAGTAAGTATACAGTAATGTATTTGAATCCGGACACTTTGCGTTACATTTAATACCATACCGCAGCCACAACATTTTCTGCATGTTGAAATTAATGCGATTGATTAGTAACTATCAAGAAACTATCAGTAATTAGCAACTATTAATCGCATAAATTCAACATGAAAAAAATGTTATGGCTGTGGTATGATATTGAATGTAATGCAAAGTGTCCGGATTCAAAAGCATTACTGTAAAAAAGAGTTAACTCGACTGAAATTTTTTCGGTTCGGCCTGCAAAAACGAAATTAAGAGCCCCCGCCGACTGCAGACTGACTTGTCGACCGATAGTTCGGTCGTAGTGTATAGCATAATGCATAGACGTGAGTATGAGCTTCCCCATCTCACATTCCAATAAGATTAATGGGTTTCCAAGTGGGCGCGCTACATACGGATACGAATGATTTCAATAACATGTTTTCGAAGCTATCATTAAGCTATTGAAACAATTTTTCGACTCAATAAATAGCAATCATATAACTCTTGGACATTTTATCTTTTGTATGAAATGATTATCATACTGTTCCGTTGATCCGAAGCAGAATGAATCACGCTTAAAGAAGGAATGGATTTTTTCTTGGAATTTAGTCAGCAGAAATAATGCCCTTTCCCAACAATTAAAAAAGACAAACGGTAAACAGTTTCATCAAAGTGATTTCTTCGATATGGGGATATATTCACTACATCATGTCATATATTTCATATTTTTCATTATGAAATCCATATCCATGGCACCTATCGGTATCGAATTATCATCGACACCACGATTTTCGCTAAATGCTCCTTTCAGTTCGGCCTGTAAAAAAACTTTTCTGAACTCTAATCCATCAAATTTGGAGCCCTGAAAAGGGCTGTTGATTATATGCTAAGCTAATATAGCACGCTCTCCTCGGATACGATGGGCCAGCTGGATGTCCTTGGGCATGATGTGACGCGTTTTGCATGGATAGCACACAAATTGGTATCTTCGAATAGGACTCCTGCAGCGTCATAACCGCGGAACTTTGGAAGCGCAAGTCGGTTTTGAAGTCCTGAGCAATTCCACGATCCAAATGCTGCAAAGGTAGCTGCGGATCAGCAATTCGGTCGACTTCTGATAGCGACGAATTTCACGCAAAGTTCCCGGTCGATAGCGATGTGGCTTCTTCAACTATCCTGCTGCTGGTGCGCTTATCCGAGCTGCTTTCATGTGCCTTACCACCGAAAGACTAACGAGCTCGAGTCCTCACGGTGCGAGAGTATAGTAAGAAATGAACGAAAGCAAGGGAAGTGTCATTTTATAAAACATAAAAGAATCGAATGTAAACCCCACCCTCTTTATTGTATAAGCTTACTGTATACTCACGAATATAATAAGGGTGGGATTTAGATTCTATACTTTTATGGTTTATAAAATGACGCTTCCTTTGCTTTCGTTCATTTCTTACTCTACTCTCGCACCGTGAGGACTCGAGCTCGTTAGTCTTTCGCAGACAGCTCGTTAGTCATTCGGTGGTAAGGCACACGAAGTCAGCTCGGATAAGCGCACCAGTAGCAGGATAGGTGGAGAAGCCACATCGCTATCGACCGGGAACTTCGCATGAAATTCGTCGCTATCAGATATCGACCGAATTGCTGATCCGCAAGCTACCTTTGCAGCATTTGGTTCGTGGAATTGCTCAGGACTTCAAAACCGACTTGCGCTTCCAAAGTTCCGCGGTTATGACGCTGCAGGAGGCTTATTCGAAGATACCAATTTGTGTGCTATCCATGCAAAACGCGTCACATCATGCCCAAGGACATCCAGCTGGCCCATCGTATCCGAGGAGAGCGTGCTATATTAGCTTAGCATATAATCAACGGCCCTTTTCAGGGCTCCAAATTTGATGGATTAGAGTTTAGAAAAGTTTTTTACAGGCCGAACTGAAAGGAGCATTTAGCGAAAATCGTGGTTTCGATAATAATTCGTTACCGATAGGTGCCATGGATATGGATTTCTTAATGAAGAATATGAAATACATGACATGATGTAGTGAATATATCCGAAGAAATCACTTTGGTGAAACTGCATTATAAAATTATTTGTGTACGAATGCCGCAATCGATAGTCGACTCTAATTTGCGCTGGGTAATTTCCTCGGAGGACTCGATTCCTCCTTTGAGCATTAATAATCTCTTTCTGGCAAAACGATGTGGTATGAATCACATTATTTGAATGATAGAATGAAGAAGTTTTCTGCCAATTTCCTTCACCTCCAAACGTATCTTTCTCCCGTTTGTCGTTTTCGCGTTCGCTAATCCTTTCTCACAACACCCATTTCTAGTTTGAGAAATTGTTGAGTAAACATTGTTTGCCAGTGCGCGTAGAGCGGGAATTCCTAAAGATTCATTGCACCTCTAATAAATTGCCGAAAGACGTGGTCTTACGTTGATCGCACTTGATTGAAAAAATCCAAAACGAAATGTATTTGGTCGAAGCATTATATGAGTAGAAAGCAAATAATCGCTCGAAAATGACTTGATTTTCGCGATGTGAAACATTTTCCGTTTTTCATGTTATGCATCCAATATTGGATACGAAAATTTCCACTGATGGGGAAAAAAATATTCAGAAGCTTTCCTGTTAATTGCGATTGATTGAAAAATAACAAAACCAAATGTATTTGGTTGCAGTGTTATATGGATAGAAAACATTAAAATAAACTATTTCGCATGAATGTATTTTTCAATTCCCAGGGGAACTGGCAGATTATTTTTCAGCAACGAGAATTCCGCGCGTGTATGTGTGTGTGTGTGTGGCGGCTGCTCCGATGTTTCAAGCGGAACCGTGGCATCACTCTCCTCCTGATGGATTCCCTTTTGGCCTTAGGTGCACAAACAGGCTCTTGGTGACACCGTTCATCAGCGCTTTCATGATAAACGAAATAAGCTTCACAACAACAGCGACAACATGCTCCAATCGCTGTTCAATCATAACTGAGTGGGTTTACGAGCGGCGCTCGCTTATATACCGATTGGTGATTTCAATAGCCTGTTTTGAAAGCAATTTTAAGACTATTGAAACAAGTTTTTGGATGAAAAAGTAACAAGTATATGACGCGTAGACATTTTATCTTTCAAATGAAGTGTTTATCATACCATTTCGTTCAGTTGTTTAAGAGCTATTAACGCTCAAAATCTCGGTCTCCGGCGTAACGCTTTCGTTCTCGAAACTTTGGTTTTACACCCCGGTATAGAAATGAAAGACGTAGTCCTACGTCAAAACAACATCAAGCTCTATTGACCCATGTTGATATTCTGTTCATAGCTGTCCCACAATATAATTTTTGTAGATCCATATCGAATAAATCGGTTCAAGTGCAAGAATTTCATGTCACACTTTCAGCAGGGCTAATGCACTCATTTCTGGTTTGGAAGAACGAACTAATTCTCAAACAAATAAGAAAGCTTTAACAGAACACGTGTACACCTTGTTAGCGAATGCCTAATAACAATGAGAATTACATTCTGCGAAGGTGTTGCAGATCATTCCTTTGATATTGATATTCTAGGCATAACAGTCCCACCATGAATTTTTAAACCCGTAATCAAGCTTGATTGATTCAGTGAGGGGATCTCACCACATTTCATTAAACAATAGTGTGTGGAACGGGTTGAACTACTCAAAGCAGTGGGTATTGTGCTGAACGTTGAGTATCACCTCTGCAATCAGGCACTCATTGTGAGCACCCATTCCACTGGCTCATCGTAGTAGTCGCCATCGCATTACGCGCTTTCGGTTTCCAACTATTCACCAGGTAGGTCGTGCGGAAACACAACTCGTGGAGTGGTCCCTTTTTCCTGGTGGCAATCTGGTATTCACAAATAGTATAGTGTGAGCTACTCGGTGTAAAAAAAACTCGGTGTATTGCTAAATTGAAATGCTTACAGCTTTTGGCAGACAAATATGCGAGAAAACTTTGATTGCGTTTTTCTTAGTTGCTGATTTTGGAACATGGGAAGCAACGGAAGCAACACATAATAAATTATGTCTTTCAAGTCTAACCAAATACACAGTAAAACCTTCCTAACCTTGCTTTGACCACGATCGTTTTCGCACAATATTGTAGTATCTGACCCATTTTGTAGTGGTCAGCAGTATGAAATGTTCTAGGGCAAAACATACTCTAGATCAGGGCCAGAAATCATCGAAGGTGGAAAATGAAGACCGATTCTACTCTCAGTGCTTCGCTTCGACTAGAACTGCTTCGGCAGTCACCCACAACAAAATGTAGCAATAAAACAATTATGTTCAAGTAGTTTTACACGTATATATATAGATTTATTTCACGAAACTCTTTCCTGTGTCGATCACTTCGTCACACCCACTCTAACTGACTGTCCTTCCTGTCCACAGTACAGGGCCACACTCAGGGATATTAATATTAATTATAAGATAGGTTCAGCTCCGTATCCAGGGGAAAACCCTACAACCCCCCTTTTCGCCAGATTTGTAGCAATAAAACAATTATGTTCAAGTAGTTTTACACGTATATATATAGATTTATTTCACGGAACTCTTTCCTGTGTCGATCACTTCGTCACACCCACTCTAACTGACTGTCCTTCCTGTCCACACTACAGGGCCACACTCAGGGATATTAATATTAATTATAAGATAGGTTCAGCTCCGTATCCAGGGGAAAACCCTACACAAAAAGTGACTTGAATGAATTGACTAGCGTTGACTAGCGAGGATGACTGGTGAACTAGTCCAGTCAGTGGTTATTTTAACTGACTCGAGTAAAGAATACAAATCTGCCTCTTCATTCAACTGACTTCAATCCACACTTCCATTTCCCCTTGACACTGATTCATACCCGCGTACGCAATCTTTTTTTTTGCGTCCATATACAGAGAAACGAAAACATGATTTCTGATGCAAAAAAGAAGTTACCCCATCAATGGAAGGTTTATTGTCTACCCATCGTGAACTCAAACCAACGAACTTAGACATTTATCAAGTATGCTTTAAAGGTCCTCGCGTTAGTATTAGTAAACAGCGTGCCAAATAGCGCACACACACACACACACACACACACACACACACTGCACGCTGTTTTATACGTGTGAGTAATTTTCGTGTACGATACAAATACAAAAGAATGTAGCTCACCTGTAGCGTATGCCAAACCACGTGAACTCAAACATCGATGCATGCACACGTACATGGGAGGGAGAAAGAGAATAACGAATTCGTTTTGGGGGAAGTCACTTCAAAATGCAATGAGGACAATTGGACTGGGAAGAATGAAATGATATAGTCGAGTCGGTAGAGGGAGATAGCGACTAAGCACCCGACTGACTGTTTAGCCATTTTGGCGAAGAAACTGCGTGAAGAAGCCAAAAGTTATTACTAACTGAATACGGATATAGTCAGTCAGATAGTCAGCTGACTATCCTCAGTTGACTATGACTATTCAGAGCCCTGCTCTAGATGTATTTGTCCTAAGGTAGATAATGAGTATATGGGTTGATCCGGTTTTAAAAGCGGCGTAAAGCTTTTTCGCTTTTCTGTGCCAATAGTCAGATCAGAGAGTCTGGGAGAGGTCCGAATGCGAGTAAAAATACTCGCGTAAGTTTCCACCGTTTCCCCTCTGATACGTTCTTACAAATGCACTGGGTCGGTTTTCATGAAGACGACAAACTTATTTCGAACAAGGGTTCCCGTTTCTGTGGAGTAATTGCAATAGTTGAATTAATAAAAGCTAATAGTGTTGCAAAGATTTCATTTACTTTTACAGGACTATTTTAATAGAAATATGTTGCTACAGTTCAACCGAAAAAGGAACCTGCTAAGACGTCCAAACGCCTTTCCAGCAATTGAGCCGATTGTCTAGCAAGAGGACCAGGTCCATCACCAACGCGTAGCGCAGATTGCTTTGCCGCTATACTCATAACTATGTGGATTTCTTTCGGGAAGATCCTAATCCATGAATTGACGACAACATCGCAGAATTTGAGTGTGAAATTCCCAAATTTATAAATGCCTTGCAAAACTCTATCCATCGGTCCGGGGGAACTTTTGGAAGAGATATTCACCAATACAATACAAGTGACCTAAGAATGATGAACTTCCGGAGGTCCTGTACCCAAAACTCTTTTTTTTTATAAAGGCTGTCGTTTATACAACACACTGCCAACTGAAGCAAATACAACATCGAACATAAGAACATTCCGAACTATTTGAAAGAAGTTCTTGAAAAATTATTTAGACTTGGAACCTGTTCTATACGATTTTTTTAGTTGTGTATTTCACTGCGAAATGATCATACTATTCCTCCACCTGTTCATGTTCACGTTCACGGGGACTCTAAACCAACCTGAAGGATACTCAAAGTTTCCCTAATCATACTACTCATGCGATAAAAAATATTTCTGTGTATTGCAAACATGTTCATAAACTTTTGTTGTGCACTTCCATACGGGCTATCCCTCGCAATCTACTTTATCATCTCGTTTGGTACATCACTTATATGTATTGGTGATACAATCTGTCGCTCGGACAGCAAGCAGCTGCCTTGGTGAAACGTCAAATTCGGTCTTTTCCAGCTAGTTGCTTTCAATTTTCGCGACGTGTTTCGGTTCATAGTGCTAGCGAATATTCCGAGAAACCTGCTGCAAAATGCAAGGTCCAGCCATTTTTATCGATGCCGAGATTGAGGATCAGGTTGGTGGATAAATTCTCGCAACGTATTATATATATGCAACACCGCTCACCGGAATAATTTTGTTTACGATTTGTATCAACTTTTGAGGTTATTTCTTAATGTTCTTATTATTACTTCTAGGCACAAGAACTGCGAAAGTTTTTCAAAAAACTTGGTGCGGAGATAAGTGAGGAAAAGTCCTCCAAAGGCATCGAAGATGATCTGCACAAGATCATCGGGGTGTGCGATGTGTGCTTCAAGGATTCCCAGCATACGGTGGAGGAAATCGATGCCGTCCTGAACAGTGTCGTGTCTATCATTGTGTCCATCCCGCTGGAACGTGGCGAAAATCTTATTCTGGCTTTCTGCGAGAAAATGACCAAAGCTCCGGAGCAAACCTTGGCCCGAGTGTGCCTGCAATCGTAAGTCGATCATTAGTTGGATGATTTTACGGTGAATTGCTACGTTTCATATTTTAGGCTTTGGCGCTTGTTCAGCAACCTGGAATCGACTTCCCCTTTGCGATACCACGTCTACTACCACCTGGTACAGGTGGCCAAACAGGCGGATCAGGTGAAAGAAGTATTTTCCGGTGTGGACCAGCTGAAAACTCAATTCGCTCAGTGTCCTCCTTCGAATGAGCAAATGCAGAAATTGTATCGACTTTTGCATGATGTCCTCAAGGATAGTAACAGTGAATTGGCATCAAAAGTGATGATTGAGCTGCTGGGAACGTACACCGCAGAGAATGCTTCCTACGCTCGGGAGGATGCCATGAAATGTATCGTAACAGCATTGGCCGATCCAAATACTTTCTTGCTGGATCCTTTGCTATCATTGAAGCCTGTTCGATTCCTCGAGGGAGAGTTAATTCATGACCTGCTCTCAGTGTTCGTGTCCGAGAAGCTTCCCAGCTATCTGCAATTTTACCAGAATCATAAAGAATTTGTCACGTCTCAGGGTAATAACAATCGGTTGTAATGTTCACTTCACTGTTTAGATATTAAATTTATTGTCCACTCGCAGGTCTCAACCACGAACAGAACATCAAAAAGATGCGTCTGTTGTCGTTCATGCAGCTGGCCGAAAGTAACCCGGAGATGACTTTCCAACAGCTGCAGGATGAGCTGCAGATTGAGGAGAACGAAGTGGAGCCCTTTATCATTGAAGTCCTCAAGACGAAACTGGTTCGCGCTAGGATGGATCAGAAGGCCCGCACGGTGCATATCTCGAGTACGATGCACCGAACCTTTGGCCGACCTCAGTGGCAGCAGTTGCGTGATTTGTTGCACTCGTGGAAAAATAATTTAACCACTGTTCAGGAAAATATGAAATCCGTTGCCGAAGCGCAAGTCGAATTGGCCCATAAGCAGTAAGGTGGCTTTACATCGCGTTGAAAGTGAAATATAGCATATACAAGTGTACTAACCGAGACGAAAAAGACTATTATTACTGAGTAAAGGTAAATTTAACAAGAGACAAACCATTACGATTCCTCCCACGTGAGTTAAGAAGACGGGAGTTTCAGGTGCGCGAGTGACAAATAGAACTAACTAAACAAAAAGCAAAAGAACTAGAAGTGAATTTGTGTTGTGGAGATCGGTGGGTGCCGTTCTCCCAGGCTGAATAAGCCTGGGAAGAAAGAGGGTTCCTACTGGGGTGTAAAGTTTCGTTCATCGCATAAATCTACATCGTAAGAATCCTAAAACTAGCCGCTAAGATTGTATTGAATATAACATCCCTGAACAATATATACAATTTTAAAAAATGAACGAAACTAACAAAGAGTATTTGCTTTTTATCCATAAAACGAATGAAAATATCTCTTCGGTCCATGACCGTTGCTCGTTAGTCACACGTTGCAAGTCGTCTTTCACCTAATCGATTCATCTTGTAAGTTGCGTGCCTCTCCACCTCGTTCCTATCGCTCGTTGTTGAGAGAACCATTTTCACCCACTAGCTGATGCTGTTGCTACTGGCAACGCTTCCGATTACACATCCAATACCAACCAAACAGAACCGAAGTGCCAGGTTCTTAGAACTGTCACAATTGTTGAATTAAACAATAGAAAAACGATTACTTAAACTAGAGGAAGATAGGTTCTATTAATTGGAAATTTTCACTGATTGATTTGTTTATATTAAAAATACGAGGTGAGCAGTACATCATATAGAAATAATGATTATATTTCTAAATTTAACGTAAAAAATATTATATTTTCTAGTGTTCATACACAATCACATTCGCCATTGCTTAACCTAAAACTAATTTGTTCTGGAACAAGGAAACAAAAAGCATTGAATTTTTAAGGATTTCTTTTTTTTATATATATCTTTAGATTACGTAAATTCCTAAAATAAATATGTTTTGTAGTTTAAAGCACTACGCTAACGAGAATCGTGCGTTATTCCATCCGTTCCCGAACAAAACTTTAAGAAATTCACAATGAATGTTCAAGGTGAGAGCATCCTAACCACGGATAATAGCATCACCTACAGTTGCCCTGCTTGCCAGAGGCCTGACTCCGCCAATAACCTTGTCGGCTGCGACAAATGTGAGAGTTGGTGGCACTACTCGTGTGTCGGAGTGGATGATTCCGTGCAGCAACAGAAGTGGTACTGCCTCAAATGTATCCCACCACCAGCAAAAACAGTTTCCAACGCCTCGTCAGCGTCCCGGAAAGCTCGCTTGGATCTGGGCATGGAGCGCCTGGAGGAAAAACGAGAGCTTGATAGGAAACAATTAGAGCTGGAGAGGAAATACGTCGATGCGAAGTACCAATTGATGGAGAATTCACTGTTCGAAGAGGTCGAGAATAAAAGTGTTCGAAGTCGGGTCGATGAAATTGAGTCTCGGAAGCAAGTTACTGACTGGGTGAAGGACCAAGCAGCAGGACAACTATCTTCAGATGTACCACGCGATTCATTAGCGGTACCACTAAACGTACAGCAAAACAGTTCAGTTCCGAAGGTTGATAGCATGAATGAGGGAGGGATCCAAGGTGCGAATAGAGTTCCACCAGTCGAAACTAAAAACGATGCCTTTTGTTTGCTGCAACAAAAGCTGAAAGATTGCCAGGAGATTCAGCAGCCAACTTTGCAGCAATTCTGGAATTACAAGAACAGCTACAGTTTTGTCAGCTCCAGTTACAACATCAGTTTACACCTATTTCCTCTCGTCCTGTAGACGTAGCGAAAGGAGCTGTTCCTAAAGTACCTCCGAAAAACTTAGGTGAACGGAAGAGAGGGCAGCAGCCTAAACAGTTCTGGCCCAAACAACAAGTGGAAAATAATCCTGCGGGCGAAGAGCCGAAAAGTCAACTCAACAACGAGCAGCAGCGAGACCAATTCGCGCCCTCATTACCGAGTGTTCCTCCACATCAACAGCAGCAGCGAGATCAATTTGCGCCACCACCGCCTGCCCCCTACAGTATCAAGTTCCTGCTGGTAATTCTTCCGTGATTAGACCACTGGGTCCGTCGTCAGAACAGCTTGTCGCCCGACAAGTAATGCCTAGGGACTTGCCAGAATTTTCCGGCAACTCCGAAGAGTGGCCGATGTTCATGAGCAGCTTCAAAAACACAACATCTGCTTGTGGCTTCAACAACGCCGAAAATCTTTCTCGACTTCAGCGGTGTTTGAAAGGAGCCGCACTTAAATCGGTGAGATATTATCTGTTGTCACCAGAATCGGTTCCGGACGTAATGCGAACACTACAAACCCTCTACGGTCGTCCTGAGATAATAATTGGCAAGCTAATCAAAACCGTGCGTGAAACTCCATCTCCGAAGCCGGAGAAGTTAGAGACATTGATTGAGTTCGGAATGGCGGTAAGGAACCTAACTCAGCATCTCATCGTAGCCGGACAGCAATCACACCTTTCCAACCCGATCCTCTTGCAAGAGCTGGTGAAGAAACTCCCGGCTGGTGTAAAATTGCAGTGGGCTCAACATCTGCAAAATCACCCAGTGGCAACACTGCAAATTTTCAGTGAGTTCATGACGACTGTGGTGGATTCCGTCAGCAAAGTTGTAGAACATGTAGGAACAACAATCGTTGCGGTGTCAATGGTTGTGAGCTCCGCCACCATTCGCTACTCCACACAACTCGTTCTACCATTTCCTCATCTGTAACAACGAGTATGAATCAGTCTCCCGAAAATCACACCCACCACCACTGTGGGCAATCGATATTGTTCCGAATTATTCCTGTTATCCTGCACGGGGCATCTTAGTCCATCAAAGTGTTCGCTTTTCTTGACGAGGGTTCTTCGGCGACTCTGATTGAACACAGTCTTGCAGAACAGTTGGATATCGAAGGGCCGAGTGCACCATTGTGCCTAAAATGGACGGCAAACATGTCTCGACTGGAATCTGAGTCGCAGCTAATTTCTCTGGATGTGTCGGGGATAAATCAGCAGAAACACTATCAGCTTACGAACGTTAGAACTGTTGAAAGTTTCAACCTTCCCACTCAGACTCTGCGTTTTGGGGAACTGCAACGAAAATTTCACTATTTAGGGGGCATCTCCGTCCAAAGTTATGAGAACGCTACACCACGTCTGCCGTTAGGACTTCGTGATATAGGACTCGCTGTTCCACAGGAGACGAGAGAAGGGAACCGTGGACCGGTGGCAACCAAAACACGATTAGGGTGGTGCGTGTATGGCAGCATTGATAACACTCTTAAAACAGAACACGTCAACTATCACATCTGCGATTGTTCGATGCTCTCATTAACGGACGGAGTTAAAGAGCTGAACTTGACTGGAAACGGAAACACTGAGCGCGTGTTGGGAATGCTCTGGAAGTCTGCGGAAGATGATTTAATATATTCTACATAATTTCGAAAGGACATCGCTTCAATCATCGATTCGGGAGTGAGACCAACAAAACGACAGATCCTCAAGTGCATCATGATATTTGATCCGCTCGGGCTCTTGGTATCTTTTCTGGTCCACGGCAAGATTTTGATGCAGGAAGTATGGCGCCAAAGGATACAGTGGGACGAGCGTGTCAACGATCATATCTACAGCCGTTGGACAAAATGGATCTCGTTATTCAGCCAAGTGCGGGAGATCCGCATTCGACGCTGCTATTTTGAAGACGCAAGTTCCAGCATGTATGAAACCCTAGAAGTCCACACATTCGTTGATGCCAGTGAGGATGCCTATTCTGCCGTTGTGTATTTCCGCGTCAAGGCCCCGAACGGCACCATTCAGTGCACAATAGTGGCTGCAAAAACGAAGGTTGCACCTATTCAACATGCTACGATTCCTCGGCTTGAGTTGATGGCTGCTAGGCGTTCGTCTTACAAATTTCGTTGTCGATGGGCATTCGGTCCCTGTACGGCGACGAGTATTCTGGTCCGATTCAAGGACCGTGCGAGCTTGGATTGGGTCCGAGCACCGCCGTTATCGCTAATTCGTTGCTTGTCGAGTCGGCGAAATATTGTCGTCAACGAACGCGAACGAATGGAGATGGTTGCTGTGATGGTTTAGGATCGAAATAAAACACGTGTGTACTCTACTTCATAACCCGTATATCTGATGTTTCTCTGTTCTCACATTTACTCTTTACATTTATAGTTCACAGATACAGAATAGACTGATTACCACATCTCCCCTTTTTTTATAATATTTAATAATTCATGAAACACTCATTGAAGCGGCTCGGCATTTTTATGGTACGTTTGGATCTTCCACTAGTAGTGAAACCATCTGTAGATAACGGCTGCTGTATAACATCAGCTATCCCATCTTGCTGTTGTGAATTATCCTCTGATGGAGTTTCTGATTCCATTGTGGATTCCATTGGGGTATCTGTCACTGTAGGATCCGCAGTAGTTAGATTAGAGCCTGAAAATAGCAACATTGAAATATTTTTGATAATGAAATAATACATTCGAACGATATACTTCTCTCTGAAGCGCCTGCTTCTGGATGAATTATTTTTTTCAGATGGCAGGAATTCCTATCGTAAAGCCTTCCAGTTTCTTGTTTTCGAACCGTTACTCGTGTTCCCTGTTTTGCCTCTACTGTCATAACAGTAGAATTGAATGTCGGAGTCAACTTGTTTCCATGCAGAACATTTTTCATGTATACTTTGTCCCCAACTTCAAGGCTTGAAAGTTTCGCCTTACGCCGTTCATTTTCTTTTTCTTTCCCTTTTTCCTTCGCAATGTGATCACGATCTCGGTAGTCGGTAGATGGTACAGTTGTGCAGACATCTTGTAGAGAAGTTATTTTCGTCCGAATATTTCGCCCAAACATGAGCTCGCTTGGAGTTTTTCCCGTAGTACTATGAGGTGTTGAGTAGTACATTAATAAGTACGTAAGCATATCCTGTCTCCAATCACGTTTCAAAGCCTGACTGATCTTGAGTCTTTTGACTAGTGACCGATTCTGGCGCTCGACTAAGCCGTTTTCTTGTGGCCAGTATGGTGTGGTCTTATTAAGATGTATGCCTCGGCGCTTACAGTATGTTTCAAACTCGGTGCTTATGAACTGACGACCGTTGTCCAGTGTGATGGTTTGTGGATATCCCAATCTAACAAAAATCCGCTCTAAACGTTCAGATGTCTCACTTGCCGTTATCTTACGAAGAACTTCTATTTCTTTGTAACGGCTAAAGTAGTCTACAATTACTAACAAGTAATCCCCCGATGGTAACGGACCTAAAAAGTCTATAGCGACATCCGTCCACGGCGTAACAGGTAATTTCCTCCTTCCCATAGGTTCTGGGCGATCAGGCAGGCTCACTAGTTGACAACCTGTGCACGAGTCCACTGTGCGAGCGATAGCCTCGTCCATTCCTGGCCACCAACATGTATATCTCAGTCGCTGCTGCATCTTCGTACGACCTGGATGACCCTCATGTCCTAGTTGTAACATACGTTGTCTTAGATCTCGTGGAATTACTAGCCGTGATCCTCTGACTACCAGATCTCCAACTTTGCCTAGCTCGTTCCGAAAAGCAAAATATGGTTTTATTCCTTCAGATGTGTGGTTCCACAGCCCACGGTCTAAACACTCCCGCAACTGAGTTAACTCTGGGTCACTAGAAGATACAGCTTCAAGTTCGTTCAAGTCGACGGCAGCTAATTCTAAAACATTACGAATGTACACCTCTGAATCTGGATCAAATGGTTCCACTTCTGATGGCTGCGAAAGGCGAGACAATGGATCCGCGATGTTCGATTTGCCTTATAATTGAATGACTGTAGTCTAAGAATCCAACGTTCAATACGGAGGCAAGGCGATGAATTGGGGGAGAATATTGCTTCTAAAGGCTTATGGTCAGTCTCCAATTCAAATCGGACCCCAATTAGATAAATTTGAAACCTTTCGACCGCCCACACCAGAGCCAGAGCCTCCTTCTCTGTTTGTGCATATCGACGTTCAGTTTCAGTAAGGCTTTTACTAGCGTAAGATATCACTCTCGGCTCTCCTTCGTAAAACTGTAAGAGAACTGCCCCTAACCCGACCGGAGAAGCATCTGCAACTACTCTCGTTTTCAGTTTAGGGTCGAAATAAGATAAGCTATCTACTTTTCCTATAGCTTGTGTAAGGTGGTCAAACGCTGCCTGTTCTTCGTTACCCCATTTGAAACCAGCTTTGTTCTTTGTGAGCTCCCGTAGCCGAAAGGAACTTGTGGCCAGGTCCGGAATAAATGCTCCAACATAATTGATCAAACCCAAGAAGCTACGCACCTCCTCCGAATTTACTGGAGTCCTGAAGCTTTTAATAGCTTTAACTTATCTTGTGACGGAGTCATGCCTTTTCCATCGAAATGATGACCAAGAAAATCAATTTCAGTCAGTTTAAAAACGCATTTAGACTTATTCAAAAGAACACCGAAGGACCGCAGCTTATTTAAAACCAACTGAAGCGATTCATCGTGATCTTTTTCTGTCTTTCCTGCTACGATTATGTCATCGATGAAATTGATAACATTTGAACAATCAGATAAGATTTGCTCCATTACTTTTTGGAACATCTCCGGAGCACACGATATTCCAAAAACGAGTCTTTTGTATCTAAATAGACCTTTGTGAGTAATAAATGTAGTCAAGGGTTTACTCTCATCGTTTAACTCAAGCTGGTAAAAAGCATCCTTGATGTCCAATCTCGAAAAGAAACGCGTACCATTCAATTTCCAACGGACGTCTTCAACAGTTGGAAGAGGATGAGTTTCATGCAAAATCGCTCTGTTTACTTTTCGCATGTCGATGCACAGCCGTATATCCCCATTATCTTTCACAACAACTACCATCGGCGAAACCCATTGACTGGGTTCCGATACACGTTCAATGATGTCTTTGGTCAGTAATTCTTTTAACTTTTCATCTACCCGTTGTAATGTTGAAATAGGCAATCGACGAAATCTTTGCGCTACAGGTTCCACTGACTTGTCGATCGGAATGTGTATTTTCACACCATGAATGCTGGGAAATGGTCTACTGGAAATATCTACTTGCTGCACAGATTCTTGCTTACTTGGGAGCCCTACAATCAAAACCCCCAAAAACATCGCCGTGTTCTTCACCAGAAGAGGTTGAGGACCATCCTTTACGACATAGAAGCGTGCTACAGTTTTCAACTGTTTCGGGCCATCATTGATGGAAATTTCCGCGTCGAACATATTGGTTACTATCAAACAATCCTTTTGAGCGTATGCTTTAAATTTACGATCTGACTGCAGATTTCCACCAATTGTCTGTACTCCATTACGGACCATTATTTCCCAAGTTTTATCATCTATTATATTTGATTGCACTCCTGAATCGATCTGCATTTCGATCAATACTCCGCCAACATTGGCCCATACCAGCTCCTCCGAATCATGAACGGATGATACCATCTCAACAAGTTCTATTTCTTCGTTGTCGGCTTCAGTGTCGTCAATTGCATGTAATTTCCGTGTATATTTACTCACCTTGTTCTGTGGTGGCCTACCAGTCGATAAATCAGCGGTAGGAAAAGCTTGCATATGATTTCTTTTGAATAAGTGTTTATTTGAAGACGACGTGTGAAATGATGACGTCACGGGGTTTGATGACGATGGAAAACTTCTTGACCCTCTGCCAGTACGATTGAAACAAGTTACACGAAAATGTCCTCTCATGCCGCAGTGACCACAGGTTTTGTTCCACGCTGGACATCGTTGATCTGTCCCGTGAGAGCGACCGCAATACTTACAAGATGTTCGAATGCTTTGCATTATTTCAGTTGTTCTAGGCATATGTTGTGAAATATTCTTTCCGCTGATCTGGTCACTGGCAGACCTTGAGGTCTCGTATGCGTTCACTTGCCTGATCATTTCATCGATTGTCAAATTTTATTCCTGAAGAAGTTTTTCCCGTAACGGCACAGGCACAAACTGTAACATCTTATCGACAACTGCGATACCAGCACTCTCCATAACCGTTGTTCAAAAATTGCATTTGGTCGCATGAACTTGTATTCTCATCAAGAATTTTTCCAAGCCTTCATCTGGTTCTGGTTGCATAGCCCAGAAAAGGTATCGCTCATGTGCTTCATGGCGCTGAGGAGCGAAGTAATTATCCAGCTTTCTTATGGCTACGTCATATGGATCGATATCATTGTTTATATCCTCTTCCACATCCGCTCCAGGAATATTGAAAAAGATTTCTTGTAGTCCAAATCCCCCTTGTGCGAGCAACAGATCTTTTTTCTCACTGGTATCCGTCACTTTTGAGGCACGCAGATAAATTTCGAATGCTCTCTTCCAGGTATACCATTTACTGCGACGTTCTGCTAATGGCACATCCGCATAGGAGAAAGGTGGAAGGTTCGAGAAACCTTTGAATTTATCCATGCTGCTTGAAATGAACACAGAACTATATATAAATATTAAAAATGAATTAAATAAAATCAATGTTTGTTTACTTTCGATCGGCTGAATTTCTTTCAGAAGCTTTTATACTCGCACGCAATCCCACACAAGATAGCGTTGTTTTCATCCAATGAAACTTTTATTTTACCTCCAAATTCCAGCAATAAGCAGTCCTTATTTCCTCACCTCAGAGTATTTTTTCCCAAACACCAACCAAAACAGCTACTTCAACAAAATATTCTATACCATCCTCGTCGCCACTTTGTGATGGTTTAGGATCGAAATAAAACACGTGTGTACTCTACTTCATAACCCGTATATCTGATGTTTCTCTGTTCTCACATTTACTCTTTACATTTATAGTTCACAGATACAGAATAGACTGTTTACCACAGTTGCCAAGCAATCTGAACGTAGCGGACGAAGCCACCAAGTGGGGGAAAGGCCCTTGCTTTGACGCTTCCAGTCGCTGGTTTATCGGGCCTCAGTTCTTGTACTCGAATGAACTAAATTGGCCACAGTCGGTACAGGGGATTTCTTCTACCGATGAAGAGTTACGTCCATGCAATGTCCATCAAGTAGCACCTCTATCACTGATTCAATTTGACCGTTTTTCGAACTGGCATCGCTTGCTACGGACTGTAGCTTATAGTAAACGTTTTGTGAACGCCAGCAAAAAGAAAATGCAGCAACCCTTTAAGAAGGAAATCCTAAGTCAGCAAGAATTGCAGAGCGCTGAAAATTTGTTATGGAAAATTGTTCAGCTAGATGCGTACACAGATGAGATCACCATTTTGCAGAAAAACGAGCGATTGCCCATTGATGAACACCAAACGGTGGACAAATCAAGTGCGCTTTTTAAATTGACGTCGACACTGGATGATCAGGGAATTTTGCGCGTTGATGGGCGCATAGGTGCTCTACAGGTAGCTTCGGCAGATCAAAAATGTCCCATCATACTGCCAAGGCATCATCGGGTGACATTCTTGGTTGTGGATAGCTATCATCGAAAGTATCTACATGCCAATTCTGAGACGGTGGTCAACGAAGTGCGCCAATGTTTCTATGTGCCACGGCTGCGAGTGCTGGTAAAAACCGTAGTCAACCGGTGTCTGTGGTGCAAAATACAAAAGGCTCGACCATCCGTTCCTAGAATGGCACCCCTACCTGCGGCAAGACTGTCCCCTTTTATTCGACCATTCAGCTATGTTGGCTTGGACTACTTTGGTCCTATCGCCGTGAAAGTGGGTCGTGCGAACGCTAAGAGATGGATCGCACTTTTTACTTGCCTCACAGTGCGGGCCGTACATGTTGAGGTAGCCTTCGACTTATCTACGAAGAGCTGTATCTGCTGCATCCGACGCTTCATAGGCACACGAGGTGCCCCGATCGAGATCTACTCCGATAATGGGAGAAATTTCATCGGAGCCGAGCGCATCCTGAAGGATCAGGTTAGACGGATTCATGAGGATTCAGCAGTTGTCTTCACCAACGTCGACACAAAGTGGATATTCATACCACCTTCCGCTCCTCACATGGGTGGTTCCTGGGAGCGGTTAGTAAGGTCTGTCAAAATTGCAATGAGCAGCCTTCCCCAAGAGCAAAAGTTGGACGATGAACCACTGTATACCGTAGCAGTGGAAGCTGAAGCTATCGTGAACGCACGTCCATTGACTTATTTGCCATTAGACGCGGCTGAACAAGAAGCGCTTACGCCAAACCACTTTTTGCTCGGGTCTTCAAGTGGCGTAAAACATCCGACCGTGAAGACGAGAGATCATTCTTCAGCAGTAGGCAGCACGTGAAAATTGATGCAGCACACCCTTGATCTCTTCTGGAAACGATGGATCAAGGAGTACCTTCCTACATTAACGAAGAGAACAAGGTGGTTCGGGGAAACGAAAATGGTGCAGCCAGGAGATTTGGTTGTGATCATAGACGATTCAAGGCGGAACGGATGGGTTCGGGGAAAAGTATGGTTGGTGACCCCAGGGAAAGATGGTAGAGTAAGACAAGCAGTAGTCCAGACGTCGAACGGATTGTTCCGGCGACCCGTATCGAAGTTGTCGGTATTGGAAATAGACCAGATAGGTAAAGCTGAAGCTGATAGCCATCTTTACGAGGCGGGGGATGTTGCTACTGGCAACGCTTCCGATTACACATCCAAACCAACCAAACAGAACCGAAGTGCCAGGTTCTTAGAACTGTCACAATTGTTGAATTAAACAATAGAAAAACGATTACTTAAACTAGAGGAAGATAGGTTCTATTAATTGGAAATTTTCACTGATTGATTTGTTTATATTAAAATACGAGGTGAGCAGTACATCATATAGAAATATAGAAATAATGATTATATTTCTAAATTGAACGTAAAAAATATTATATTTTCTAGTGTTCATACACAATCACATTCGCCATTGCTTAACCTAAAACTAATTTGTTCTGGAACAAGGAAACAAAAAGCACTGAATTTGTAAGGATTTCTTTTTTTTATATATATCTTTAGATTACGTAAATTCCTGAAATAAATATTTTTTGTAGCTTAAAGCACTACGCTAACGAGAATCGTGCGTTATTCCATCCGTTCCCGAACAGATGCAGTACGTGGTTCATTCGCTTCACTAACGTCCCAACTTTCATTTGCACTCCACTGTTGATGAACGTTCGAAAACCGCAAGGACGCGTCGATCCTCCGCGAGAATGGTGCAGGTCTCGTGGCGCTAGATGACTGTCTTGTAGATGATTAGTCTGGTGCGTAGACGTAGACTTTATTTGATCTAATCGTCTTTAGGAGCCCAAAGTAAACACGATTTCCTGGTTTCATGCTTCTTCGAATTTCTCTGCTGATGTTATTCTCATCGGTCACCAGTGACCCTAAGCATACGAACTCATCGACCACCTCGATTTCTTCACCGAAAACGAAAAAATCGAAAGTTTGTGCAACGATGTCAATGTCACTGACGAACCGATCAGTTCTATTCTGTATTTCGATCGACTTGGCAAACCCCATTTCCTGTTTCGTTCGAGTTGTTTATAAATTCGAATATCTATCGTTCTGTTGTGATGTAGGCGAGATGGTAAGCGTTGAACCACTGCGGCGCTCTTCTGACGCGAGAAGATCGTCGAGGGGCTTGTATCACTTGCGAAAATTCAGCTGCTGGTTCACGACCAGTCGATGACGTCGCAGTTGAGAGGGTCGAATTTGTTTCGTTTGGTAACGGAAATGATTTCGAACCGGACGACGCTCGATTCGATGATTCCAATCGGTGTTCCGGTGAGGGGACTGGAGTACGCATCACTACAGGTGTGTTCACGTCGCACTCACTCAGCAGAATGTCTAGCGGTATACTTAGTTTCTTGTTTTCTCGATGGGTCATTGCACCTCGGCTCTTCAACTGGTTTATGTGAGAACGGATCAACTTCCTATTATCGACCCATACGTTGTACATTACACAGCCGATCCTCTCCACTACCGTTCCTGGTGCCCAAGTCCACTTATTGTTGACGTACACTTTGGCGTAAACGGTATCCTTCGGAACGAACGACCTGGATTGAGGATTGGCTTGATTCTGCATTGGCGGTGCTTGGTTGTGCGGTACACGTAGAAGTTCCAATGATGTTCTGAGCTGACGATTGTACATCAGCTCCGCAGGCGATCTTCCATCTGGCGTATTCAGATTTGGTGTGGTTCTGTAGGTAAGTAGGAATGTATCTAATGCCATTTTGATGGAACCTTCTCCCTCCTGAATCTTCCTGACCGCCCGCTTAAAGGTGTCCACAAATCTTTCGGCTTGCCGTTGGATTGTGGATGGAATGGTGCTGTTGTCACGTGTTCCACTCCATTTTCAACGCAGAACTCCTTGAATTCGGCGCTTGTGAAATGCGTGCCATTATCGGACACTAAGACTTCTGGCATCCCTTTGTTGGTGAACACACTTCGTAGCAGGTTAATTATAGCCTTCGCTGTGATGGACTTGGTCGGAAGAATTTCCTGCCATTTACTATATGCATTCACTACGATGAGATAGTACTCGCCTTCCAGTGGGCCAGCATAATCGACGTGAATTGTCTGCCAAGGAACCACGGGTTTTGGCCATGGTACTGGTGCTGCTTTTGGCGGAGATCTTGCTGCTGACTGTTACAAGCTCGAACGTAGCTAGTGATCTCATCGTCCAAACAAGGCCAATAGACAAAGCTGCGCGCGATTGCCTTCATCCGTTGGACTCCTGGATATCACTTATGCAGTTGATTCAGGCATCGCTTTCTGTAAAGTGCCAACCTGTCACTGAACATAATACTTCCATCGACGATCGACAGCGCTTCCTGGCGGTCGTAGTAGCGCAGTAACTTTTGGTCCTTAATTTCGGCACGATTTTTCGGCCATCCGTGTTTGATGAAACGGTAGACTTTCTGGAGAACTGGATCGGAATTTGTGGCTAGCTCTACCATCCGAAAACTGAGTGGAAGCTGACTGATTGTGCTGTTGGCTACAGATTTTAGGTCTTCTTCGAGGTTTGTGCAGGCTACTACAAAATCTTCATCGGGTTTGATGTGCTGATCAATTAGACGCGACAATACATCCGCATTCCCGAATTTATCTGTTGCGACATATTCCATTGAGAAGTCATAGGACAACAGTGTAAGGGCCCAGCGCTGGAGGCGATTAGCTGTATATACCGCTATACCCTTCTTTGATCCGAAGATCCGCAATAGTGGAGCATGAGGAGTTCGTCTAACGGGTATCTCAGCGAGCGCATATTCGGGACAGACTTCCCGTAATAATTCACGGCTCCCAAGAATGAACGGACACCAATCAGATCGCGAGGGGGAGGCATGTCCTGGAATCCCTTGATTTTATTCGGATTCGGGCGAGGTCCGTCTTTATCGAGCAAGTGGCCCAAATATCCGAGTTGTTCCCGTCCAAAAGAGCACTTTTCTGGTCGAATCGTAAACCCGAGTTCTTGAATGCGCTGAAGTACTGCGTGCAAGTTTTGCTGATGTTCTTCAGGGGTCCTACCACCGACGACACCATCATCCAGATTCCGACGTGAAGCGAAGTCCTGCCAACATGATGTCTATCATTTGCTGGAATGCTCCAGGAGCTACCTTCACTCCGGGAGGGAGCCTGTTATATTGGTATTATGTGGAGAAAACCTCTCAATCTATCAACTGGGGGAAAGACGACGGAGAAAAACAACGATTACTAAACTTCAAACCGAGAGAGGAGAAACTTTGCATAGCACACAACAAATTGAAAACAACATGTTAGACTACTTTAGTGGACTATATGCAGCAACAGAAAGCGGAGAGCAAGATGTCGATGTTTTCAGATGCGATCGAATAATACCTGAAAATGACGAAACAAACACTGCATTAATGGCAGAGATATCTACCACCGAGATTCTCCGTGCCATACGCACATCGGCAGCACATCGCGCTTAGGCAACTACGGCGATAATCTTCGTATTATTCAGCCGGGTGACGTCTTTAGAGAACCCCCATTGAACTGACAGGAGCCAACATATTGGGTATCCCACTGACAGTTCTGCTTGAGATTTTGCTAACGATCCTAGCATCAATCATAGCACCCGGCTGGTATTATTAACAAGACACTCTAAGGTACACCAAGGCGTGTAGAAGTATATCCTAAGGTGGGCCAACTTGCTAAAACCACTCTTCAGCCATCTTGGAAGTCTACTGTGTTTTGTTTGTAAACAAAACACAATACGCTAGTGCCGAAGCTCGCTCCTGATCAGTCTGTCTCTTTCACGCTACAAGCAAATAATTCCCCTTCTGCTTTCTTCCGTACTGCTTTCATATACCGCTCCCCTACCCAACTTAGTGACGAAACGGCCTCACCTAGTACCATAGACCCGTCTTGAGGTACACAACAGCAACTCAGACAAACCAACCGCACATTAGATAAGTCGACATTTCTTCAGAACATTGATGAACTAAATCTTGACGACACAATTGACCCCATCAATCGTTCGAGATCCTGCGATGAATCGTCCTTTTTCGAAGTGTTGGACGAAATTCGTCCAAACAGTTCAGTTGCACAACAAACTGACAGACTTGTTGTCGGAAATCGGCGCGTGCAAATTATATCGCAGCAAGAGTCTCGAACCACTCTCCAAACGGTTGCATCTACACCGGCTGTGCCAATAAAAAATTCGAGTAAACCTTCTGTCAACGAGTCTTCGTCTTCATCTTTTGCTCATGATAATGGTAAAACTAACCAGCCGCAATCTGTCATCTCCGGTTATCGTACCTCGTCCAGCAACAAGAATTTAATCGGTGCTAATGTTTGCCGGCCTAGCACGGGGATTCTGAGTGTTGCCAAAATTGGACAGGATACTGACGAAATGGCAGCGTTCTATGTGACTCCGTTCACTCCAGATCAAAAAGAGGATGACGTAAAGCAACAAATTCTGGATATTGCAAATGTGGACTCATCGTTGGTAAAAGTCGCGAAACTAGTTCCTCGTGGGAAAAGCCTGGCGGACCTGTCCTTTGTTTCTTTCAAAGTGTCCGTCAGCAAATCTGTGTCCAATGTGGTCAGCGATCAATGGTACTGGCCAGAAGGAGTTACCGTTCGAGCTTTTGATCAAACGACGCAGCTTCTACTCGTCCGAAACTGTCATAGAGGTGGCAGAAATCGAACAGCCGACATTCAGCATTGAGGACAACTCGAGATGCACACTAACAGGCTCTATGGACTGCCCTTATCCTCTCGACACAGTCGAGCCTTATTTCATCGGTTCCTGCCGCAGTCGTCCCGGCCCTGTGTTCGATATTGGAGATAGGGCAGTCCAGCCTGTTCCGTCAGGCATGTATAATTTTATTTCGACCAGATCTACCCCTGATTCGCTGTTTGGTTTCAGCGATACACCGTTCAATCGGCAACACTCTTCAACTAGTCATACGATTTATCACGAGCTATTGTCAATCTGAGTCCGCACCGCGCGCATCAATGATGTTCATCGAGAACCGGGACGTACCGCCGTTTGCACTATGGAAACCCCTGATCCCCCCACCACAGTCGGGCCACTGCTTCCAGTAGTCATCAACCGTCCCGGTCCTGTGTGCGATAACACTCCTGAATGAAGATTACAAAATCCTCGGTCGTGTAATGAAGACTCGATTAGAACACGTGCTCCGAATCCATCGGCTACCACGCGAAGTGCAGAAAAGCTGCAATCCAGGGCACTCGATATTCGAAGCTACTCTCGCAATTAAAGACAAAATAGCAGAGATTATCGCGAGAAAGAGGAGAGGAAAATTGATCTCAAACGATCTAGACCACGCGTTCGATCGGGTGTCGCACTCCGTAGTCTATGGAATTGATAAAACTAAAATAAAATCGTGGGGCACGTTGGATTTCCATTATCCACAATTAGCGACTTCATCATATGTCCCACGATTTTTTAGTTTTATTATTATTTTAGTCTTATCAATGCCCTAGACCAGGGGTTTTTAAATAGTGCTCCGCGGGACATTTGTGCTCCGCGAAGTTATAGCAAATACTCCCAAAAATGTTTTTTTTCGAGTTGGGTTTTCAAACTCGAAAAAAAAAACATTTTTCAATCCAATTTCACTGGGCATATAGTGAGTTATTTTGTTTACTCCGGGTCAGATCAGGGGTACGACTAAAACGTGAAATCCCTCATATTGCCAGTGTACCCAATATTGCTGCGGTTCACTGACATTTTGGTTCAATCAATTACTGTTGTTCACATCTCGGTCCGGTTATATAGTCGAATAGTGTCTAACTTTAAACTCCATGTTAAATGTAAACACTTCCATGTGAAACCGAAATATGAAAATCGCTCATGCAGTTAGAATAAAGCAGCGCATTTTTCGATTTCGATCCTCGTAAATGATATGTTGATAAACAAATTACGCCATATTTATTTTGATTTTGGGTAGCCCTAAATTCAATTGATGTCTAACCCCTGGGTCAGATGTCGTGTTACTGCGACGCGCAATTGGCGATCTAACGTACAAATCTACACCTAGGCGGCGCTGCGGTGAAAGTGATGATGGTTTTAAATTTTGCCATGTGAGCTTATGGGAGGTTTGTAATTCTTTCCATAAATTACAATGTTATAATCATAATAGATTATTTGATTGCGATGAGTTTGGAAGAAATTGATTTCTGTGCAATTTTATATATAACATGTTATTTATTTACCTCTTTCAGCAGTGAAAACTATAAAAATGTTGACAATGGTTGAATTAAAGAAGGAAATTCGAGAGCACAAACAAACACAAGTAGAAAAATGCACGATTCGTGCAAGTGAGAACTACCTTGAAAAGCCCTGAAGTAAAATATACGTGATTTGTTTTTGAGTTTTAGGTTACATTAGCATCATTTTCTTAGTTCAAAAACAAAATCCAGATGTCTCACCGATCGTTTACGTTTTGCGTTAGATCGCCAATTGGCGATCTAACGTACTAATCTACACCTAGGCGGCGCTGCGGTGAAAGTGATGATGGTTTTAAATTTTGCCATGTGAGCTTATGGAAGGTTTGTAGTTCTTTCCATAAATTACAATGTTATAATCATAAAAGATTATTTGATTGCGATGAGTTTTTAAGAAATTTAATTCTGCGCATTTTTATATATAACATGTTATTTTCTTATCTATTTCAGTAGTGAAAATTGTATAAATATTGACAATGGTTGAATCAAAGATGGAAATTCGAGAGCACCATCAAAAACAAGTAGAAAAATGTATGGTTCTTGCATGTGAGAACTACCTTGGAAAGTCCGAAAGTAACACATACGTGATTTGTTTTTCAATTTTAGGTTACCTTACTGCTACTTGCATAATTATTTTCGAGCTTTTAGTACATTATTATGTTTAATCACAATTAAACCGTTTAACTTAAAAAGTTTTTTCTACTTATTTTATGTTATTAAGAGTTTCGGATATTTGTTAGACTGGTGTTGCGCTAACTTGAGGTGTTGCGTGAGCAAACAGAAACTTTTCTAGTTTTTCAAAACCTATATTTTCCTAGATTGTTTGGTTAAGAATTCCTGAAAATTTAATTTAATTTTTGCTATGTTTAGTTTTTATATATATACTTTAACTTGATCGAATAGAAATTACTTTCTATTCATTTTGATATGGAAATGAAAGAATTTTCAGTGTTAAAGAAAACTTAAAAGTTGATTTGAATAATAAATCAACACTTTTCGCACAAGGTATATGTGCTATTGAATTCTACTGGATTAATTCAGAGAGAGCCTTTCGAAATGGAGGTTCGTTGCGACCATTGTTTGTGGATCACATGTCTGTCACTAGGTTGCAACACGAGAAATCACCCTCCAGTTTTGTATATGAAGAATCAGCGGATTTTTTTGCAGGATTTTTTGAAAGGGTGTTCGAAAAGGCATCACCCGTTACAGAATTACAATTGTGATAAGCTTTGATTTTATTCTTGGCTCTTCAGTTTTAGTGTGTAAAAATAACTAAGATAGTCATGTTGAATGAATGAATTGTCTATGTTTGGAAATTATACCATCAGTGTCATCCTTCGTTATTTTTTTTAAATATTCATACAGTGACTCAAATCCGTAATCGTACTTCACCATGCAGATCTCTTTTCCCTTCTTTTGAAAGTCGAAAACGAGCTTTCGGAACATTCTATTTAGATAAAGTCATAGTGTCATATGAGAGTTAAAAGGTTTGCTATCTGTTTTCGGAATAATGATTTTTATTTCTCTACAAATCTTTCTTTGGCCTTATCTATGAGTTTTTTGGTATATTCGGAAGGAGTAATTATCATTTTTTTCATCAAGTGGTTTTTAAAACCGTTATTTATAGAAATTTAATGGTTTCTAAATTTCCTACACGTATAACTTCCTCAGTTTTTGCCGGGATTGATGTCGGAAGATTGTGGAGGAATATCAATAACTTTTGAGCAATTGTAATGTAATTATTTACGAACTTTATATGTCTTGAGCTCTGGGTCATTGGCTTGGCAAAACTTGAATCCTCGATTCCATCCCATTTTGTTGACACTTTGCTTCATATTTTCCTTCAGGATGTTCAAGTAAACATTCTGAACCAATACACCATCGATGAAAACCATATTGCTTATACATGCACCCTCATATCATCCCTCCACCAGCACCATGTTTAAACGTTGCTTTCAGTTTTGACGTAGAACTACGTCTTACATTAAGGGTGCCAAATCAGAAAACAGGTCACGCTTTTATGAAATAAAGTTAACGTTAATAACTATTTTTGCTGTGAACGGATTTTCACGATTTACATACCAATCGAATCGGGAATTCTCTAAAATTTGTTTGATATAATATATATTACTACCCATTGTCTGTATATGGTTTAAATTGACGAAAATTGGAAGCAATCTCATTTCCCCATACATTCGTTCTGTCCATTTGTGTGATTTCCCAAACAGAGCTGTCAATAACGAGCAACGAGGAGAAATCGTAAGATTTAAAGTCTCCGTGTAGTGATCCCCGATTTTTGAAATTAATCGTTCATCAGCTAATCGAATAGTTTTCAGCAGTTTGTTATTCGATACGATTAATCGGCCCAAATAATCGATTAATCGATTAATCGCCACACTGAGAGAAATAATTAGTTGTATTATTATTTCTCATTTGCTAGAAAGGATGACAGCTGCGCTTATCTTGAGCATGAGAAAGTAATGCTACTTTTTTCGAGACCAGCCAATATTAACAGAAGCGTTTTTTTGAGAATAGCGAAAAATCATGAGAAGTGTTTATATTTCTAGTAGCTTTGAGCCATCAATGTATGGCTCTGTATGCATGCTATAACAAACGCTTGTTTGGCGCTTGATTTACGTTGTACGAACGATTCCTAGAGGTGCGATTCCACTGAGGCAATACTAAATAACAGGTAGCATGATATTTGATACTTGCGAATATTGTTCTTGTTGTTGTTTCCATACGGTGCCAAAGATATATGGATGTAGTTATATGATGTGGAATAATGGTACTGGTGCAACAAATATATAATCGACTGCAGCCGAGTCTATGTCAATTACGAAAAAGGCCACCGGAATAGCGTTCGAGGTAAATTTTTAATGCAATGACATGAAACAAATTGTGACATACGATAGGATTAGGGTATTGTTCTGCGAGGGCGATAATGAATCATCAATGAATTATCAACAACTGTTTCTACAATTTTAAATACCATTTCAGGGCGATCAAACTATTCTACCAAACAGTTATAATTCACAGCATTATAAAATAATATCCGCGACTTGAATAAAATAACAGCGTAGTTCTACGTCAACAATGCGGTCGTGTCTTGGACACAACCTCTTATATATTTTTTTTACATTTAATTCGTCGTAGGCTTCCTTTATACGAAACAATCGGAGCCAAAAATATCGAATTAGGACCCATCTAAGGAAATAACATCTTACCAGTAAGACATTGATGAGTTTCATGCTGTTTGGAATAATCAAATTGGAGTTACTGATTTTTTTTACTGAGAAACGGTTTGTCCCTTTTTGCTGGGCATTCAAGTTACCCTTCCTAGGCACATTGCAATTTTTTTTTGTTTGTTCAATTAGTTTTTTTGATGGTGTAATGGATCAGAATGTTTACTTGAACATCCTGAAGGAAAATATGAAGCAAAGTGTCAACAAAATGGGATGGAATCGAAGATTCAAGTTTTGCCAAGCCAATGACCCAGAGCTCAAGACATATAAAGTTCGTAAATGGTTACATTACAATTGCTCAAAAGTTATTGATAAAGGGTGTGTCACATCAAATTGCATCACGGAAAAAACGCTGTAGAAATTCTCCCAGTAGACCGATCCTTTTGAAAATTTTAGACAGTAAAATAAAAACTATTAAACAACTTTTGGCATTTTCTTTTTATTCATACTTCGAGCCCAAGCCCGTATGCTCGCACCTTCCTCTTTACCCCGTCCATAAGGTTCTGTACAACGTCAGGTTGTAGTTTTTTTTGAACTGAAATCCATTTTCTCTTGAAGTCCGCCTCCGATTTGACAACTTTTGGGTTCTTCCGGAGGGCCTGCTTCATAATCGCCCAATATTTCTCTATTGGGCGAAGCTCCGGCGCGTTGGGCGGGTTCATTTCCTTTGGCACGAAGGTGACCCCGTTGGCTTCGTACCACTCCAACACGTCCTTTGAATAGTGACACGAAGCGAGATCCGGCCAGAAGATGGTCGGGCCTTCGTGCTGCTTCAATAGTGGTAGTAAGCGCTTCTGTAGGCACTCCTTCAGGTAAACCTGCCCGTTTACCGTGCCGGTCATCACGAAGGGGGCGCTCCGCTTTCCGCAAGAGCAGATCGCTTGCCACACCATGTACTTTTTGGCAAACTTGGATAGTTTCTGCTTGCGAATCTCCTCCGGAACGCTGAATTTGTCCTCTGCGGAGAAGAACAACAGGCCCGGCAGCTGACGAAAGTCCGCTTTGACGTAGGTTTCGTCGTCCATTACCAGACAATGCGGCTTCGTCAGCATTTCGGTGTACAGCTTCCGGGCTCGCGTCTTCCCCACCATGTTTTGCCTTTCGTCGCGGTTAGGAGCCTCTGAACCTTGTATGTACGCAGGCCCTCCCGCTGCTTGGTCCGCTGGACGAATGAACTTGACAAATTCAGCTTATTGGCGACGTCCCGGACCGAACTTTTCGGATCACGTCTAAACTGCTTAACTACGCGCTTGTGATCTTTTTCACTGATGGAGCATCCATTTTTGCTGTTCTTCACCTTCCGGTCGATGGTTAGGTTCTCGAAGTATCGTTTTAGTACTCTGCTGACCGTGGATTGCACGATTCTCAGCATCTTACCGATGTCCCGATGTGACAACTCCGGATTCTCGAAATGAGTGCGCAGGATTAATTCACGACGCTCTTTTTCGTTCGACGACATTTTTCCAAATTTACGAAAAATTGACAGTGAAGCATGGCCAACGTGATCTATACACTCTTATCTGATTATAAGCGAAAGCTGAAGATATAATTCCTAAAAATTAAATTTCTACAGCGTTTTTTCCGTGATGCAATTTGATGTGACACACCCTTTATTCCTCCACAATCTTCCGACATCAATCCCAGTAGAAAACTGAGGATGTTATCTGTGTAGGAAATTTAGAAACCATTCAATTTCTAAAAATAACGGTTTTAAAAACCACTTGATGAAAAAATTGATAAATACTCCTTCCGAATATACCAAAAAACTCATAGATAAGGCCAAAGACAGCTAAAGGTAGTTGCAATGAATAAGGATTACCATACTCATGATGGAATTCGAAAATTGACCAACGCCTTCGAAATTGAGTAGAGTTTTCAACCAGTGTACGATTATGAGTTTGAGTCAATTTTCATACATTAGCACATACATTCGCCATTTGTAGAGAAATAAAAACCATTATTCTGAAAACAGATAGCAAACCTTTTAACTCTCATATGACCCTGTGACTTTATCTAAATAGAATGTTCCGAAAACTCATTTTCGACTTTCAAAAGAAGGGAAAAGAGATCTGCATGGTGGAGTACGATTACGGAAAAACAGTCCGACAGCTCTTCACACGTCAGTCAAGAGCACAGTTTCCTAATTATCGAGAGGCGTTATAAATGGGAACCAATTTAAAATTAATCGACTTTCTCCGCCAGAAACTGCTTTGTGCTAACGAATACGCGGCATATCAAAAATTTTGACAGCTTTTTGACCTCGCCCGAATATTTGCCTAACAAAACGCATGTGGTGAAATGTGGCAATTCCCGAAACAATGGTTCGTTCCGTTCGAACAATGCAACATTTCTTACTAATGAAGGGACTGACAGCTTCAGGTAACGTTCGTTACGATTTAATTCTGCTCCTGCCCAAAGTTCAACTCAATCATTCATCGATTGAAATTCAATATTTTCCGCTACATCGACAGGAAACGCTTTCAACGCGTTTCCCAATAAAAGAATGGACATTCAAACGCAAAATCGCACCTTCCGAAAAAAAAAAATACATATACCGAGGGGACTGTCGTGGCGCGCAAATTTCCTTATTTTTTTTTTGTTTTCATCACATGCATATAAAGAGGCGTTAATTTTGACTTATTGACACCATCATCGGCAAAACGCGTTGAAAAGTGGGGGAATAACGAACTTTGCTGCCTGCCTGTGTGGCTGCGGTGGCTGCTTTCATGAATCTTTAGGGAAATCATGATGCCGATCGGCGCACTTGGAAACTTTCGCGCTCAAAAATTCCATCAGCCGACATTACATTTTGTTGCCAACATATGTAATGTTATTATGACATGTTGATATGGGAATGGAGCGACACCGATATGCAATTATAGCGGCCGGATAGGAATTTCACTTTTCTCGGCCACCAGCAAATCTCCCCAGAGCTTCCGGGGTTTTTGTTTATTGACTCCCTGTGCAATGTTGGATAAGCTGTTTGCGGTGTCTTTCACCACCTCCCAAAGAAACGAATCAAACTGTCATTTTTGATATGACGCGCGCGCCCGCGTGTTTCCTCCGTGTGTCATATTTGCACGGCGTTCACGGACAGATAAAATCAGTGCCTCTGTGATGATGTTTCGCCACCACCTGTCAGGGTCTATCAACAAGCAATCGGCATGTTATGACAGATAAAACGCAAAATGGGCCGATCGTAAATCTTGGAATGATTGTTGGCTGGCTTCATAAAATAAGTAACAAACCGGTAGAATATCTCTCGCAAATCATCCGTTGCATTTGGGGGTCTATTAAGCTGTACTTGGATTAGAGCTGGCATTGGTGGATTTTTAACAGTTATCCCGAGGCGATAGTAAATAAAAAAACGGCATTTTTTTGCTAATAATATTTCATGTGGATTTAATATACTTCTTGATGTTGTACACTTTGTGAGAGGGAATGTAAATACTTCATTTTCTTTTCTGGCGCGCAATGATAACGTTCGATATTTTTGTATACGCATTAGTTGCTCCAAATTAAAGTGTAATGATATAATTCTTGCAATTTATATATGTACAGGAAACGGTTTTTTTTGTGCGATATTTTTTGTGCGGTATATGAAAAGAAGCATATAGGGGAACCCGGGGCAAGAGTGCCACCTTAAGCTAATACGCGTTTTTGAATGCTCTTTTGTTATATTTTTTCCATTTGTTTTTGCGAGTTTGTTCATTTATACTTCTATTTAGGTGTAGCTATGCATCAAATTGTTCAAAAGTTATGTTTACTATGAAAATATTTCATTTACAAAAATGATGTTTTTGACTTGTATTTTCCCAGTACGGGGCAAGAGTGCCAATCTTATAAAAATATAATTTTTGATGAAAAAAGCACTGTGAAATTCACGGTGGTTCCAAAGAATGCAAACTCAAGTTCTGGTGGCGTTCACGAAAACCGGCAAGCCAATCTTCTCCGGCCAATTTGGATGTTTTATGGAAAGAGTGATCTAAATAATTTCACTCTGCGGTTTTATACCATAGGTTCGGGATGTCGTGTGTTGTCAGCCCATAAAATAACTTCTGCATATTAAGGATGTTACTCACGAGTTACTCCTCCTGTTGTTTTGAAAACACAGTTTTAAAACGGCCTAACTTCTGCACATATTTGGCCAATGTTCTTCTGGGCAAACTATGTTCCTCCGCAGCTTGTCTCCATGATTTACAGAATGTACGGCAACAACCATAGTTTCCATCTGCCACTGGTTTCGGAACGAAATCCGTTCATATTTACAAACCATGACCACAACGAACACAACCACGATTACACTATTTGCGTTTGACGGATCGAATTCGAGGTTACGACTATGGCATTTTTGCCCCGGTAATAATGGCTCCTTCTGCCCCGGAACTTGAGAGATAACCCATATATTTTTTATTGAAATAAACGCGTACGATTTAAATTAGTTCATACAGTAAGTTGAATAAAAATGATTATTCTATTTGTATTTATGGGTGGAGTCATGCAAACATATAGAAACTGAGGGTATTTCGTTAATTTGCGCCTGTGCGTTCTTATATAGATTGCAGTTGTAAGAAGCTCAGTTAGTATTTGTCTATTTTGCAATAAAAAATGTTTAAGGTTCTGGCTGATAATATGTGAGATATATACAGTATCTGTATAAAACAAAGTTCTGTAGTTAAATAATTGTGAAAGATGGAAATAGGCAAAATAATCAGATGGGCACTCTTGCCCCGGGTTCCCCTATGACGAAGTTATCGTCCATTTGGTTTTTTTCGATAGTTTATATGTATTTCATTGCGAAAAAAGGTGTCGACATAGGACTGTGATTGTGTGTAGTAATTGCATTTGAATTGAGTTTTTCAATGTTCAAAATCTGTAATTTTTTTCTATTCTGATACATCAAACGGAAACCTAGAAAAAAACCGTTTCCTGTATCCATTAAATGGGTTAGATGAGATAACGTGGTAGATTCCGGAACCACATTCTGTTCATGAATGTACACAAAAATACAATTAAAGCCATTACTACCCTCTTCATCTATTTATTCAATTATGCAGAAGACAACAAGGAACAATCATTTATCTTTTTTAATCACATGTCTAAATAGTTAAGATCTACATAAATATAAGCCTAAGTCAAATAAATCTATGACTATATGATCTGCTGTAGTGAATTGATCTCATTGGGTTTAAGGGTTGATTAAGTTCTACTTATGTATAGGAGAGGGAAAGGAGAATGAGCATGTCCATTCGCGGAAGTGAGGAAGTAACGACTAAAGGGTGTGTCACATCAAATTGCATCACGGAAAAAACGCTGTAGAAATTCGCCCAGTAGACCGATCCTTTTGAAAATTTTAGACAGTAAAATAAAAACTATTAAACAACTTTTGGCATTTTCTTTTTATTCATACTTCGAGCCCAAGCCCGTATGCTCGCACCTTCCTCTTTACCCCGTCCATAAGGTTCTGTACAACGTCAGGTTGTAGTTTTTTTTGAACAGAAATCCATTTTCTCTTGAAGTCCGTCTCCGATTTGACAACTTTTGGGTTCTTCCGGAGGGCCTGCTTCATAATCGCCCAATATTTCTCTATTGGGCGAAACTCCGGCGCGTTGGGCGGGTTCATTTCCTTTGGCACGAAGGTGACCCCGTTGGCTTCGTACCACTCCAATACGTCCTTTGAATAGTGGCACGAAGCGAGATCCGGCCAGAAGATGGTCGGGCCCTCGTGCTGCTTCAATAGTGTTAGTAAGCGCTTCTGTAGGCACACCTTAAGGTAAACCTGCCCGTTTACCGTACCGGTCATCACGAAGGGGGCGCTCCACTTTCCGCAAGAGCAGATCGCTTGCCACACCATGTACTTTTTGGCAAACTTGGATAGTTTCTGCTTGCGAATTTCCTCCGGAACGCTGAATTTGTCCTCTGCGGAGAAGAACAACAGGCCCGGCAGCTGACGAAAGTCCGCTTTGACGTAGGTTTCGTCGTCCATTACCATGCAATACGGCTTCGTCAGCATTTCGGTGTACAGCTTCCGGGCTCGCGTCTTCCCCACGATGTTTTGCCTTTCGTCGTGGTTAGGAGCCTTCTGAACCTGGTAGGTACGCAGGCTTGATCCGCTGGACGAATGAACTTGACAAATTCAGCTTATTGGCGACATCCCGGACCGAACTTCTCGGATCACGTCTAAACTGCTTAACTACGCGCTTGGGATCTTTTTCATTGACGGAGCATCCATTTTTGCCGTTCTTCACCTTCCGGTCGATGGTTAGGTTCTCGAAGTATCGTTTTAGTACTCTGCTGACCGTGGATTGGACGATTCCCAGCATCTTACCGATGTCTCGATGTGACAACTCCGGATTATCGAAATGAGTGCGCAGGATTAATTCACGACGCTCTTTTTCGTTCGACGACATTTTTCCAAATTTACGAAAAATTGACAGTGAAGCATGGCCAACGTGATCTATACACTCTTATCTGATTATAAGCGAAAGCTGAAGATATAATTCCTAAAAATTAAATTTCTAGAGCGTTTTTTCCGTGATGCAATTTAATGTGACACACCCTTTACTCAAGCTATCATAATCTGATATGCGTGAGTATACCCTTTCGAACTTTTAAATCAGCAGTCAATCAAATGCATTATTTGCATTTTTTTACATAACCAAACAACATGCTCGATATTATGACATCCTGGACCACAATTACATAAAATGTTGGTAGCAAGACCTACACGATAAAAACGTGAATTGACACATACAATACAATAACTGATAAATGCCTATTATTGGTAAATGGAGAATAATTCATTATACGCATCAACTCGCATTGTGAGCTAACGCCCGAATTTACGCAAAAAGATTACTCGTTGCGTCGGAGACGAAAGCGAGTGGTTAGTGCAATCGAAAAAAACATACCCGTTTTAATTGTCAAATTGTTAACTTTTTTAACTATATTCACTGTTCATGTTTTAAGCAAAAAAATTTCTGGATAAATTTCCTGTTTAATGGTATATAACACAACATATGTCGCAAAAACGATTTTGAATCATGTGCGTTTGAAAACTCTAAATGAGTCGTTACATTTTTCGTAGAGTGCCCCCCCTATATAGAAATCAAAGACATAGTCCTATTTCAAAACTATACATACTTGCGACTAAATTATCCAGTTCTCAAATCATTCCCATCCATCCATCAAATGCTCTAAGTTGCGCGTGACATGATTTCTAATAGCAACAAAGTTCGACATGCAACTAAAGCACAAACAGCCACGCGCAACCGAAAAGGCAAATTTTCCCATCGTAAAGCAGGGAAATAGAAGGAAATCGAACGGTGAACGGCGTGGAGTTAAATAATTTTTTTTGAGGAAACTCTTTTATGTCCCTATCTACCGCACAAAAAAAGGTTTTTTTTTCAAATTGTGTACCTTACACGATTTTTAATTAAGTTTAAATTAAGTTTTGCACGATCTTTTATGAAATTCTTTGTGCGGTCCCTATCCCCCTCACACAAAGAGGTTTGCCTGTACTTTTTGGCGATATTTGTAAAACCCACCCAAAATCTAAGTGTGTACAAGAGGAAGCTATTGTTTCCACTTAACCAACCTTGATTTCCTCATCCTCATTCGTTTCTGTTGAACCTGAATGTTCCTCCCCTCCACCTACTTTGTATTCGTTCTCAATATCAAACGAAGCATAAAGGTTAAGTTTTCTTAAATGTTTGTTATCGTATTATCTGCATTATGTGTGCTAATGAAACCACTGTGGCATTTCTTTTCTGAAACTAAAATCAAGTAGCTAATTCTGTATAATAGAACATTCGATCCGAACAGTCATACTAGAGCAGAGTTTCTCAAAGTGATCGATTCCAGTTTCTCAAGGGTCGACAAAAAATAAATTTGATTTTGGGGATCGACGAGGTCTGAAAATCGACCCCTATGAAATAACACAAGTTTTTATTTGAAATATTCAAGATGCTGCATAAGTTGCGTTACGTGAACCACCCTGCTATAAGAATGACTAATATTTTAGTAGAAAGTATTTTTGCTGTAGACGAATTTCATGCCAACTCGACTGGCCGTTGGCAGCACCATCTCAGATAGTAAAGAAACGTTGTGGGTGTAAAGACATGGGTCATTTAAGTAACTTTGCATACTTGAAATATTCGAAAGACAATTAGACTACTTTTTGGAAAAAGCCAAATTTTTTTTCTTAAATTTTTACAAAAATTTATAACTCAAAAACTATGATACCTACAAAATTTATATCAAAGGATAAAATGTAGGAAATTGTTTAAATTTTAACGAAAAAATACTAAACAATTTTTGGAAAAAAATTTCGCTGAAAAAAAAGTTATTTTAAAAATTAAAATTCATTTTTTTCAAAAACGTATTTTTTTTAAATTCCCAGAAATATATATATGATTAGCCCTTAAAATTTCCAACAAGTCGTCCATATATCGGAAGATGGGCAATTTTACAGGGAAAAAGTATTTCTAACAACTACTTCTCTATATTTTCTTTGAAAAAAATACAACTTATCCTAATTTTGTTTGAAGTCAAGATAGCGATATAGTGTATTCGACAAAGTTTTATATCATATTAAAATGTGAACTTTTGTCGAAGGCGTCAACTTTCTATCTGTTATAGTTTTTGGAATGTATGTCATTTTTTGTATGAAGACTCCTGAATAAAAAATAATGTTTTGCTCGTAACATTTTTGTGTGTAAATTCTCACGTT
Organism: Toxorhynchites rutilus septentrionalis; assembly: GCF_029784135.1. NCBI lineage: Eukaryota > Metazoa > Arthropoda > Insecta > Diptera > Culicidae > Toxorhynchites > Toxorhynchites rutilus. The sequence continues at coordinate 20,188,641 of NC_073745.1, read as the reverse complement.
TGACATGTTATTGGCATGTTTCCGAATAGAGAAAAGAGAGCACGCAGAGCATGTGAATTGCGATAATTTATACATAAAAATGTAACGAAATAAACATTAATAGTATTTTTTCAAAGAAAAAAATGAAAAAGTTGTTGTTCGGAAAACTTTTTCCATGTAAATGTGCCCGTCGTCCGATGTATAAAAACTAGTTGGAAATTCTAAGGGCTATTTATATCTATTTATTTCAGAATTTTAAAAGCATATGTTTTCGAGAAAAAAGAATTTTAATTTTAGAAATATTTTTGATCCAATGAATTTTTTTTCCAAAAAATTGTAGATGTTATAGTTTTTAAATTAAGATTTTTTAAAAAAAAAGTTGAAAAAACTCAAAATTTAAAAAAAAACTACAAAAAAAAATATCAGACCTACAAATTTTTAGTCAAAGAATGGAATATAGAAAATTATTTTGGTTTTCATTAAAAATTATCAAAAAAAATTTTGGAAAAAAATTTCATTCAAAAAAAATATTTTAAAAATTAAAATTCATTTTTCTCAAGAACATGTGCTATATCTAATTCTGAAAGAATTAGATATAGATAGCCCTTAAAATTTCTGACAAGTTTTCAATACATCGGACGATGGGCACATTTACATGGAAAAAGTTTTTCGAACAACTTTTTCATGTTTATCTTTGAAAAATTGCTAATAATGTTAAATTCGTAACATTTTTTTTGTATAAATTATCGCATTTTAAATGCTCTGCTAACTTTTCTCTATTTAGAAACATGTCAAGAACATGTCAAACGTGAGAATTTACACACAAAAATGTTACGAGCAAAACATTATTTTTTTCAGGAGTCTTCATACAAAAATGACATATATTCCAAAAAATATAAAAGATAGAAAGTTGATGTCTTCGACAAAAGTTTATTTTTTAACAAGATCTAAAACTTTTTCGAATACACTATATCGCTATCTTGACTTTAAACAAAATGAGGATAAGTTGTATTTTTTTCAAAGAAAACATGAAAATGTTGTTGTTAGAAAAACTTTTTCCCTGTAATAGTGCCCATCTTCCAAATTATGGGCGACTTGTTGGAAATTTTAAGGGCTATTCATATATATATATATATATTTTTTGAAATTTTCAAAAAATGCGTTTTTGAGAAAAATGAATTTTAATTTTTAAATTAACTTTTTTATCAGCGAAATTTTTTTGGTTATTTTTAATGAAAATTTAAACAATTTCCTACATTTCATCCTTTGACATGAGTTTTGTGGGTATCATAGTTTGTAAGTTATAAATTTTTGTAAAAAATTAAGAAAAAAAAAATTGTTTTTTTCCAAAAAGTAGTCTAATTGCTTGAATGACCCATGTCTTTACACCCACAACGTTTCACTTCTATCTGAGATGGTGCTGCCATCTCCTAAGACGAATTGGCATGAAATTCGTCTGTACATTTTGAAAACTCAACAAGACAATGAGCATATGCAAGATGAAAAGAAAAAAATACAAAAAGTACAAGATGAAAAAAATTCGGAAAGTAAAAAACTTGAAGAGGTTCGTGCATGATAATGTGTTTGAGCGTACAAGTCCTTCAGGCACGTTTTAAATTACTCTGTATTTTAAACATATACGCGATTTAACACGAAGGAAGTCATCATCAAATCCGTGTCCGAACATGCTCCTGATATTTTACTGCAATACGTGCTTGAGTTTAGGTTGCAAGTTCATTTGCGTTCTGAAATACGTAGGAGCTTGAATGATAATATACTTATCTTCTAATTTAGTTCAAGAGATTACAACGTGTTTACATAGCTAAATAAAGTGATTGTAAAAGAATCTACAAAATGTTTGATTACCTATGAACATGGTGTAACAAAAAAAAACTTTTTTCAGAAAACTTGAGATGGGTCGCGAATAGGATTGGGTGATCTTAGATCGATATTCAGAAGATCGATATTTTCTTTTCCGATTTCCGATTTTTTTGGATCGATTCTTTGTTCTCCAAAAGCGAAAATTGATCTTGCCTATCTTTTTGATTGTAAATTTGTTTTTCAGCGAACATTAATTTTAATCTATCGACTATTAGTTTTTGAAATAATTTTTTTTCAGTGTAGAATATCAAAAAATGATAAAAAATATTTAGCCTTTTCCATATGTTAGTCTAGATAAATTTTCGGAAAATTAAGTATGCCAAGCTGCTTAATTAGGTAAGGTCTTCACGCCCAGAAAGTTCTGAGAGGGTCATGCCCAGAGTCCTGGCACCCCTATCTCAACCAGTGCAAATTTAGCGTAGGCAGCATAAAACTAGGCCCGCGGCTCACGTATCAAAGTAAATAAAATACCAGGTATATTACTCTCCGCTTTTTTCATGTAGTGGTAGGCAAAGAAAAAAAGCAAAAAATAGTTTTAGGAGAATCCGCGATAACAGTGGCAGTGATTTTAAAAATAGCTTCTTTGTATTGGAGAGCAATATGGCGATGTAATATACCTGGTATTCTATTTACGTTGCTCACGTACCTCGCACATAATTCAATCGAACTGTCATGGTTAATTTTGTTTGTTTCGCAATATTTTGATGGCGTTTTCGGTGTTTCGTTTCGTGTTAACTTACAAAGTTATGTTTAATTTTTTTGAGGCGGCTGTTGGAAATCATATGTTAATCTTGTTAGGCTACGCTGATAGCACCGGTTATATGCCTTGTTAGCGAAGGAATTTTGTGCCGAAGGTCACCTGCGATCATCATGCTGGACCAAGCGGAGCAAGTTTTCTACGTCTTTTAGGGTGATTAATGGCTCCGATCAGTACGATCTTACGCACTGAATTTATAATTCATTCCAGGACTGAGGCGGTTCAAATGATTTTTGTGGATATCGGCGCCTCGATGATGATACTTTTCGTTGGATTCATCGCAACAGGGCCACCCGGTATAAGGTTTATCGGGCCTGGGGCTCCCGTGTAGGTGGTTGTATATCTTGCGTCGTGTTTATGGAAATAATCTACATACTGGAGATCGCCTGGATTTTGATTCTTTGCCTCTTTAGTATGGTTACTTTCGTGTTCACTATTTTCTGGAACATTTGTGAAAACCCGGATCTGCGGTCCCATCGGAGCGATATAGTTTTGACGTAATTTTGTAAGTGTGTATTATTACTCGTGGAAAAAACGCTTGTTGATGAATTTGTTTTAAATTCAGATTTTATGTTCTCTGCCGGGGTCAAACAAGAGGATATGAAAATTCGTGACCAGAGCAAGGTTGAAGCTTTCTGCAAAGATGTGGAAAAGTGTGAAATCATGTTCATCACCGCTACTGTAAGCTATTCGCTGATTATCCTCAGTTTGGTGCAATATGTGCTTGGCAGTAAATTATGCACATATTCGGATCATGAAAAGTTCCAGGAGCTTCGGGAGATGCAGAATCTGATCGAAATGGAATACACCGTTTTGTCCGAAGGGTCGTTTTGAGGATACGACCCAGGGAATTTTGTTCGAGCACAGCACTTGATATTGCCAGCAAGTCACGCAACCGATTTGCAAAAAAAAAAATTATAAAAAAATGTTTCAGATGTTCTTACATTCGTTCGTATAATCATTGTATCGTACTATTCGGGTGAATAAGTTGACATAACTCCCGATTCTTTGATCAGTATTCATTAAGTATTAAACTTTACGTTATTACAAATGACCATTATTGTAGCTCCAATCGTTTGTTCCATATCTGTTAAATTCTTCCTACGTAAATCATATGTAAAACATAAAAAAGTTTGTTTCTCTCATTTACGCCAAATTTCTCAACGTATAACTTTTATCTGACTTGTCTTTCTATGCGCACATTTCTTTACACTATGCTCTTCTTTGTTACTATCAATAATTACATCAATGGGACTCAGGTTTTGAATCCGATAAAACTACGGAAAGAAGGAAACAAGTGAGCAAGTGTAGGATTTTGGTTTCGTTGTCGGAACCAAGTGAACTTTTCAGGATGGTTTTGTCCCTGTATTTAGAACCAGAAAAAAATGGAACTAATAACTTATACTAGGGGATAAACTTTCGGTTTTGAAAAGAAATTTCCTGCATCTATGCATCTGAATCGCATTATAATAACATGATAACAATAACCAGATTGATAACTGTTTTGGAAAATTGACTATCCGAGTGTATTTAAATTTGAAAAAAAGGCACCTTATTTGTTTTTTTTCATATCGCAGCAAACTACATTTGTACTGTGTTTAGTTTCTCAAACTTCTAAATGATAAGGAGAAAGTAACGTAAGTTCCCCGACCAATAAATGCTTGGAGGACACACGTGGAAAATCAACAGCCATGGGAGCAACTCGAAGAGACGTTCGTAAGATCTTGACCAATAATGTCACCAGCGTATCGAATTCGCCTAATAAATGGATATATTTTGAAAAAAATATATTTTATTTTACTCGAACTATACTTTTTACGGTTTTGTTTCTCTGAAATAATTGTAGTGGATGTCATTTTTGAGGAAGCATGTTGGTTACTGTTCCCTAGCTCGTAGCCTCGTCTGGTTGAACCTGGTAAATCGGATTCATCAGATTTGCTGGTGGCTTGGGTGGATGCACCTGACAGGTACGAATTCTCAAGATTGATGTCACCAACTTCATAAGCTTGACTGTTCAAGCCAAACACAGTAGGTATACTTGGCGTTTGCAGGTCGGGATCTTGAGAACGCAAAAGCAAATTTTCCCTGGATAAACCCGACGAATTGGATTTCGAATGGCCGGAAACTTGGAGCTCATCATTCAGATTGAATGAGTCTGATGTGTTTGATACGTCAAGCGTTTTAATATTTTCAGACGAATGTTTATTGCCAAAGGCGGTAGCTAAATTTAACGAAAAAATTTGGTTGTATATGAAGTCTAAGAAACATATTGTTGTACCTGATGCGTCGGATTTGCGTCCTACTTCTGGATCCAGAAGAGATACGTTACGGTGGGTGTGACTTTGGTGTGATAAACAGGAACTATATGAATCCTTCGAACTATAAACACATGCTCCGTTGAGTGAATCGGATATGAGAAACTCACTTTGTGTTAGGAATAAATGAACAATATTTGGTAGTTGTAGCCTGCAGTACGTTTACGTAAATAAATGAATACCTGTCAGGTTTTTGGCAAAAACTAAAAACAGTGGGAACAGCTGCATCGGTTAAATAAAGTTGGGTTGCGCGAGAATAGTAGGAGTTGCGAGTGAAATGTTTTGAACAAACTCTCACTGTTTTAAAGTTAATGGAGTCGATGTTAATGCAAATATTTTCAGCATTTGCAATAGCTTGAAGCCAACGATTCCGTTGGTCAGTTTTCTTCGGGAAACGATGTTTGGATACCCATCCGGAAGTTTCATTTGTTGATTTGCGATTAAAATCACTGTGGCAGGATCGCACGAAGCACTTCATTTTATTATTTTGATGTTAATTTATTCCAATAAGATACGATCGTAGTGATATTGGACAACTTGAGTAGAAACTGTTGAAATGCACCAATCTGATGACGTTGTACGTTGCGTATGATGAGTTTGATTGTAAACATTTTATAAACAAAAACAAAGGTTATGATTTTTATGCTCGTGATTTTCTATGCTGACTACGAAGAGGCGGCCATCTTGACAATCCCCTGGTCATGCCAACATCTGATCGAGTAGGCACGAAATCCGTCAGAAGCAGATTTGTAAATTTGGTCATTACAAAACAAGTGGTCATCTTCTATATATTAGGCTGTCATAAAAGTCCTGCGGTATTTTTTTTTGAATTTTCCTTTGTTCATAAAATTAGTTACAATCATCTGTTTTAAGTCAAATATGCGCCGTTTTGTTCGATGACTTGTTCCCAACGAGATGCCAACTTCATAATACCCCTGTTATAGAAGCTCGCTTCCTTATTGGCAAAAAACTCGGATAGCCAATATTCACAGGCCTCTTTTGTGGCTAACTTCTGACTACCTAGCTCGTACGCCATGGACAAAAACAGGTGGTAGTCACTTGGTGCAAGGTCCGGACTATCCGGCGGATGCAAAAGAACCTCCCATTTGAGCTCCCGGAGCTTCTGGCGCGTCACCAAAAAGTGTGTGGCCTGGCGTTGTCCTGATGGAAGACAATGCGGCCTCTGTTTATCAAAGATGGCCTCTTCTTCATGAGTGCTACCTTCAAGCGGTCCAGTTGTTGGCAGTACAGGTCCGAATTGAGCGTTTGGCCATAGGGAAGCAGCTCATAATAGATTATTCCTTGACAATTGCACCAAACACACAGCAGAACCTTCCTGGCCGTTAATGAGGGCTTGGCCACCGTCTGAGCCGCTTCAGCGGGCTTCGACCACGACCGTTTGCGCTTCACGTTGTCGTAAGTGACCCACTTTTCATCGCCAGTCACCATCCGCTTCAGAAACGGGTCGATTTTGTTGCGATTCAGCAGAGATTCACATGCGTCGATACGGTCAAAGATGTTTTTTTTTGCGTCAACGTGTGTGGCACCCATACATCGAGCTTCTTTGTGAATCCAAGCTTCTTCAAATGGTTAATAACGGTTTGATGACTTATCCCCAGCTCTTGCCCGATGCTACGGCTGCTACTATGCCGGTCTTTCTCGGCTAATTCAGCGATTTTGTCGCAATTTTTGACGACAGGCCTTCCGGAGCGTGGCGCATCTTCGACGACCTCTACACCAGAACGAAAACGTTGACGTTGAACCATCGTTGTGCGGTGGAAATGGAAACTGTATCGGGTCCATAAACTGCACAAATTTTATTGGCAGCTTGAGATGCATTTTTGTCTTTGTCATAGTAGTACTGTAAAATATGTCGGATTTTCTCTTTATTTTGCTCCATATTTGCGACACTATAACTCACGAACGACTTAACCAAACAAAACACTGTTAGTGACTATATTATAGCAAAAATACCTTTCCAACAAGCTATAGTATGACTCGATACAATGAATACAACTAGAACTACGCGCTTACAACGACACCTCGCAGAAATACCGCAGGACTTTTTTGACAGCCTAATATATATAAATGGATTTCTGTCTGTCTGATTCTTATGGACTCGGAAACTACTGAACCGATCGACATGAAATTGGGTATGTAAGGGTTTTTGGGGGCGGGGAAGGTTCTTATGATAGTTCGAGACCCCTCCCCTCTCTCTGAGGGGGGGCTGCCATACAAATGAAACACAAATTTCTGCATCACTCGAGAATTAATGAAGCAAATGGAGCAACATTTGGCATGTGAAGGTTTTAGGGTGCAATAAATATTTTTACGGTGGTTAGACACTCCACCTCCCTCCCTAAGGGGGGGCTACCATACAAATGAAACACAATTTTCTACATTACTCGATAATTAATCAAGCAAATGAAACGAAATTTGGCATGTGCATGTTTTAGGGTGAAATAAATGATTCTATGGTGGTTAGATACTCCTCTCCCCTCTCTTAGGGGGGCTGCCATACAAATGAAACACAAATTTCTGCATTACTCGAGAACTAATCAAGCAAATGGAACCAAATTAAGCATATGGAGGTTTTAGGGTGCAATAAATGTTTTTACGGTGCTTAGACCCTCCACCCACCTCTCTAAGGAGGAGCTGCCATACAAATGAAAGACAAATTTCTGCAAATTTTATGCGAAGGTTTTAGGGGACATGAAACGTTTATATGGCTCTCTCTCTCTCTCTCTCTCTCTCTCTCTCTCTCTCTCTGATAAAATGCACTCCTATATCGTTTTCTATCTATATAAATAGAAATGGTTCGCCGAATGTGTTTATAAGAGCAAAACTTGAGAAAGGGATTGTCCGATTTAGAGCTGTCTTCTTTCTATCATATTTTCTGTATCAAACATTTATTTCATGTAACGGAGAAACATGGTTTTTACAAGTGGATGAAAAGTCTTGCACGAGAATCGTGTCTCAAAATAATTTGATGTTATAATGTCGAGTTTTGGTAGAATTACTGAAATTTAATAGAAAAAAATAATTTTAAAGGGTAGATTAAAAGATCAATCAGTGAACAGTTCTGCGATTGGACCCATGAACGTGCGCTTATTAAAAAAACGTGAATGTGATAACGAAAAATAAATTTTGGGCGGGACGAATTTGCCGGGTCAGCTAGTAAGTTATAATTACACCACCAACCAACGTTGACTGTATTAGAAAGTCATTAGAAATTGAATGTAGCACAAGACGATAAAACAAAGTTTAGCTAGTGATGAAATGGATAGTGGTTTGACCGGATACCAGATAACAGATATCCGGCCAGCCTCGAGTCTCATCCCATTATAAGCTTATACAAGACTAAGAGAAATGACAGGCGAATATGAGGCAAATGAAGCGTTTAATTTTAGAAATAAATAAACACATTTTTAAATAAGAATTATGAACGAATATTAAATTTTTCGTTCAGAATAAATATCCTATTTAATAGTGTATCAAGTTTTCTACAAAGAATCTGGGACATTTTTTTTCCTGATAATGATTATATCATAATATTGAGATTTATATAAGTTGTACTTAGAGTTGTCTTCAGAGATGGTAATCTGAGAGGGGGTACGCTTACTTCACTACAAATCAAATCTAAATTATTATGACCGGCGACTGGCGGTTGAATTAGTTCGCTTTTATATATTTTATTATAGCATTTATATATTCGAGGTAATTTTGCATGTTGTTGCATCAGAAAAGTGTCTGGACAGAGACGAGACCGCCTAAAGAACACCGATCTCACTTCGGTGTTCTGCTGGAAATTTATTATTTCATCATCATCATTATTCATCATAATTTACCACTGGTTAATTTCGAGTCCTGTTATAAAGTTAATACTGTTATGAGTTGAAAATGATTGATATTTAATATATAACAAAATTATAACACATTAATAACATAATAACATTTCTGACATGTCAGTAATCACACCTTACTTACTTGTGCAAGATTTTTTTTTGTTTATTGTCTTATGATTTATCTTAAGTTAATAAGATTTTTTTTTGTAATATCCGATATCCGGTACCCGGTACCCGGCCGGGTAGCAAATATTGGCCAGATAGCTACTGGATGTCTGTTTTATCTCTAGTTTTAACTCTCCTGTACTCGCGCGCAAAATCATAACTCGTATATTCGCGCACGGTGTCACAGACTGTAATTTTGCTATTGTGTTTTTCTAGGCGTGATGGTATTTAATTAAAATAAAAGAAATATAAAATTGAATCTTCAAACTCCAGAAAATATTTTTTCTTCAACTCCATTCAGCCTTTTAAGAACTAAGAATTATTGATTCCCGGTATGTGAGATCGTGAGCTCGAGTACAGGATGGATTTGAAGGAATTGAAGGAAAAAAAATAGGTCATACTAATAAAAACTCAATAATAAATTATTCTACAAAATAAAAATAATTATCAGCTCGAATTATACCAACAGCTTTCACCCGACTACAAAATAGAGCATAATTCTATTTTTCATAATTCGATATTTAATTTCAGAAATTTTTAGTTTCTCGTTCATCAATGTTGTTCTATTCATGATTGAAATTCATGAAAGAAATCTGCATAATTAAATCACATTCACATAGTTTTAAAATAAAAATAACAATACTTCAATAAAACTTGCATTCGCAGTTTTCAAAATCGAAGCCTAGGAGTACATATGCGGGCGAACGGTAGACCGAGGACTACTGTTTGGCCATCCCTGATATACGGGAACAAATCTGCATATACGAAACGTCTTTCTGCAATCCTTCCAATCGGGGCTTCGAGCAGCTGCTTCGAAATTTCCTATAATTGCTCCGATAGCTATTCCAGCATAAATTGCAATCTGACGTCAGCTTCATAAAGGGTGCATTTCTTCAGCAATAGCAGTTCAACAGCGACCAGAACTGGTTCGAGGGCATCAACCAATTTCTTTATCGCTATCAGTTCTTCAACGCTGGAGCTGAATTTTGTGTTTCGTTTTCAGATCGAGCAGCGATTTTTGAACTGAAGTTTTTTGGTTGTAGGTCGGAAGTCATAGATCTTATTTGATTCTCGAGTAATATTTCAAAGCGGCATAAAGGCAAATATTATTTATGGCGAAAAAAAATTACCGAAATTACCGGTTAATGATTGTAAAATTACCGGTAACTCGGTAATGGAAAATGACCCGGTATTACCGGTAAAATCTGTAACGGTAAAACCGGCAACGGTAAAACCGGTTTACAATCCCTAGTATTCTAGTGTATAGACATGAATTTCGGACGTTTTTTCGAGCTCCGTAAAAATAAAACAAAGAATATCTTTACTATCTATTACCGTTTTGTCTCATATTCCGAACAGTCTCAAATTACAAACACTTCATTTTTAAATGTAAATTTACTATACTTCAACATCCGGCAAAACGATCCAACACTCTATGTTTTTCAAATACCTGGGTGTATATTTTGATTCTAAGTGTACCTGGGGGAGACACATTGCGTATTTGAAACAGAAATGCCAGCAAAGAATCAATTTTCTCCAAACAATTACCGGAACATGGTGGGGTGCCCATCCAGGAGACCTCATTCAGTTGTACAAAACAACGATATTATCAGTGTTAGAATATGGCAGTTTTTGCTTCCGATCAGCTGCCAGGATTCATATTCTCAAGCTGGAGAGAATACAATATCGTTGCTTGCGTATAGCCATGGGGTGTTTGCATTCGACACATACGATGAGTCTCGAAGTTTCGGCAGGAGTACCCCCGCTTACTCTTCGGTTCACAGAATTATCCTACAGATTTCTCATCCGTTGCAAGATCATGAATCCATTGGTGATTGATAACTTCGAAAATCTACTCCAACTGACTCCTCAGTCAAGTTTTATGTCTTTATACCATGAGTATCTTACCCACGTCGTGCACCCTTCACCAGGCATCTCCAACCCAGTTTGCTTCCCATACTTCTGCAATTCCTCTGTCACTTTTGATCTGTCCATGCGACAAAAAATCCATGGAATCCCAGATCACCTACGCTCCGATTCTATTTCGCCGATATTTTCGGCAGAATATGGGAAAGTTAGATCTGATAAAATGTTCTTTACTGACGGTTCATTCATAAACGGGTCCACTGGCTTTGGCATCTTCAATGAAAATTCCAGTGCCTCTTTCAAACTCAAAGATCCTTGTTCCGTGTATGTTGCTGAACTGGGTGCGATATACTACGCACTGGGGATCATTGAAACATTGCCCATCGACCACTATTTTATTTTTTCAGACAGTCTCAGCTCATTAGAGGCAATCCGCTCAATGAAGGTTGATAAACGCTCATCTTATTTCCTAACAAGAATAAGACAACTATTGAGTGTTTTGGTCGTAAAATTATTCAAGATTACCTTAGCATGGGTTCCCTCTCATTGCTCGATTCCGGGGAATGAGAAAGCGGACTCGCTAGCTAAGGTGGGCGCTTTAGAAGGCACACTTTTTGAAAGGCAAATTGCTTATAATGAATTTTTCCACATTCCTCGTCAGTACACGCTCGTAAGTTGGCAGTGCATGTGGAGTGGTGATGAGTTCGGTCGTTGGTTACACACGATTATCCCTAAGGTCTCGACGAGTGCATGGTTCAAGGGATTGAATGTAGGTCGTGATTTCATTCGCGTGATATCTCGGCTTATGTCCAATCACTACAACCTAAACGCGCATCTCTATCGCATTGGGCTCGCAGCAAACAATCTTTGTGATCGTGGCGATGGCTACCACGACATCGAGCATGTTGTCTGGTCGTGTATCCGGTTCCATGCTGCTCGCTCTCAGCTCTCTAGAGCACTGAGAGCACAAGGCAGACAATCGGATATCCCCGTCCGGGATATCTTAGGTAGTCGTGATCCTGATCTGCTGCTTCATCTATACCTGTTCCTCAGAAACGCCGATGTCAACGTTTAATGATGTTTCCTTCGTTGTGTCCCCGTTTCATATCCCTCCTATCCGATCGATAAACTTTTACTTAGTCGCGGCAATACATACACACACTCTTTACAGAAACACGGGCCAAAGGTTGTGCAGTCCACTGATCATTCAACAAGAGCCAAAGGTTGTATCGCTCATGACAACTCTACACGAGCTGATGTTTGCGCCGGCTAGTGACCATTCTATCCTTGATTCATCGAGTCGAGAAGACGCACCACGCTAGATATGGGGTACAGACTAGGGGGCGTTGCTGATTAATGGTCAGCTGCATCCCAAAAGGAAGTATCCCGTGTCGGGCACAGGTACAGAGCATTTGAGACAGCAACATCACAATTACGAAAACACTTGTAATACTAACCTCGAGCCAACCGCGAGTAATCGGTTACATATTACTAACATAGTTATAAGGGAAACCTTGTCGAAATATTGAACTCCCGGCCCCGTCAGGTATGACGCCATATGAGCCTTAATAAAAATATATATTTTGGATAAAAAAAAAAAGGGGAGGAAGTTCATGCATCGAAATGATTGCTTCAGATATTAATTCTGCAAATTTTCTCCAGTCAATATTTTTCGTGAGGTCATATATGTTAGTCTAGATAAATTTTCGGAAAATTAAGTATGCCAAGTTGCTTAATTAGGTAAGGTCTTAACGCCCAGAAAGTTTAATTGAGTTCTGAGAGGGCCATGCCAACATCTGGTCGAGTAGGCGCGGAATCCGTCAGTAGCAGATTTGTAGATTTGGTCATTACAAAACAAGTGGTCATCTTCTATATATATAGGGGAGAGGGAGGCAAGTTGGCGAGTCCTGGATCTTGGAATTATTTTTTTTTTAATGTTGATGCTGATTTATATAGCCTGAAGTGTTTTCTATCATATTATCTATTGGATGGGCTAAAAAACTAAAAAACTTGTCCACCCAAAAGCATTGCGCAAAAAGCGTCGAATGCCTGGAGGCAAGTTGGCGAATATGGTTTGGCCATCTAAAAATCGACAAAATGCAATAACAATTATTTATTTATCCTTGGTTGGAACAGTGGATATGCCATTTTCATCAACACTGTAAATGTCACACGCAGGAAAACGATACTGAGCTCGTATATCTCCCAAAGTTCGAAAAAATAGTTCACAATTTTCTTTATTGTGAACTATTTTTTATTTTTTATTTTTATTATTGATTCTTTATTGAAGAATCTTTTAATTATTTTTATTATTGATTCTTTATTGAGGTATTTTCTGGATTTCACAGAGATAGCTTATGAGCCTTCATAAACATTTCAACCCATATCCGTCCAGCGCATGTTCCTTTGAACGAGTGCTCTATGCCCTTTTTAACCGCAAACAAATATACAATTCTTCGAAGCTGGACCTGAATGTGGCTTTAAAACGGCCTTTATTGGACGACGTATCCTGAAATTGATACAGATTTAATATTTCTTGCATAAAGAACCTGGAAACGCAAATGCTGAATTGAAAATCTAACCTCCATGTCTGGATATGTTCGTCGATAGCGTCTCAAAGTTGGTTCTGGCACACCGAACTGTTTTGAAGCACCCAGAACAGACAAACCTTCTTCTATAACATTCTCCAAACTGGTGTCCGACTAATTTTGGTCTCTTTTTCGCTTGTAAGTTCTAGCCATCTGCAAAAAAAAACCAAAAATTAACAAAATGTTGCAGTTCGCCAACTTGCCCCTAAGCGACTTTTTCAATAAAAAAAATTTAGCTAAAAAAAATTCATGATTGAAACTCGCCGGAAACAAACAGATTATGTACAATAGAGTACCTATATTATGTATAAAATTATTTTGAAATTTTAACTTTTCTCATAAAGTGGATAATGAAATTTAAAAAAAAACGGAAAAAAACAATATCACGATTTTTCTCATTTTTGTTTTTCACTTTTTTGTGATAATGTTTTCGGCAGAGTTACTGAGTACAAAATTTGGCCTTGTTATGATGTATCTTCAGTAAAAAGTAGGTGGCGCCACCTTCATTACAACGGGTCAAATTATCGATTCGTCATCTTGTCTCCCTCGCCAACTTGCCTCCCTCTCCCCTAAAAATGGATTTCTGTCTGTCTGTTTGATTCTTATGGACTTGGAAACTACTGAACCGATCGACATGAAAATTGGTATGTAGGGGTTTTTGGGGGCGGGAAGGTTTTTATGATAGTTCGAGACCACTCCCCTCTCTCTAAGGGGGGGCTACCATACAAATGAAACACAAATTTCTGCATTACTCGAGAACTAATCCAGCAAATGAAACCAAGTTAGGCAAATGGAGGTTTAAGGGTGCAGTAAATGTTTCTATGGTGGTTAGATACTCCTCCCCTCTCTATAGGCGGGGCTGCCATACTAATGAAACCCAAATTTCTGCATAACTCGAGAACTAATCAAGCAAATGAAACCAAATTAGGCATATAGAGGTTTTAAGGTGCAATAAATGTTTTTACGGTGCTTAGACCCTCTACCCCCCTCTCTAAGGGGGAGCTGCTATACAAATGAAAGACAAATTTCTGCATAACTCGAAAACTAATGAAGCAAATGGAGCCAAATTTGGCATGCGAAGGTTTTAGGGGACATGAAACGTTTATATGGTGGACAGACACTCCTCTCTCTCTCTCTCTCTCTCTCTCTGATAAAATGCACTCCTATATCGTCTTCTATCTATATAAATAGAAATGGATCGCCGAATGTGTTGATAAGAGCAAAACTCGAGAAAAGTCAGCTTTAGGGCTGTCTTCATTTTGTCATATTTTCTGTATCAAACATTAATTTCATGTAACGGAGAAACATGGTTTTTGCAAGTGGATGAAAAATCTTGCACGAGAATTGTGTCTGAAAATAATTTGATATTATAATGTCGAGTTTTGGGAGAAGTAGATTAGAAGATCAATCAATGAACAGTTTTGCGATTGGATCCATGAACGTGCGCTTACTAAAAAAAAAACGTGGATGTGATAACGAAAAATAAATTTTGGACGAAGTTTGCCAGGTCAGCTACACCATCACATACACATTCACATTCTGGCAGTGAAAACTATGGCGAAATTGGATGGTGACAAAGGGGTCCAGGAGAAGCGTTCTTTTCTAGAACTGGGACTACCACCAAGATTTCGACGTATGGCATCGTATGGCACGTTTGGATTTTATGGCTTTATGGTTTATGGTTTACTTTTTTATGGTTTTATGGATTATTGTTAGTGGAGTTCTGGATGAATATCAGCAGTTGAATTTCTGATAATAATTTTCAGTTAAACAATTTCAAACAATATAAACAATTTCAATTAAAATTAAACTATTCATCAGGTCGTGTACACCAATGGCGAAAAAATATAAAAGCCATGACCACCAAAAAAAGAGTATGAGTCTATCACTCACTGACAAATTCCGGGAAGGCCTAAAGATTCACTATAGAACTCGCTGTCGCGAATGATCTGCACCGCGGATCAACCGCTCGCGGATAATCGGGGTTCTACTGTACTGTTTTTCTGGATTTTAAATATTTTTTTTGTGGGTTTCATTCTGAGAATCAAGATCAAATTCCTTTAATGTTTGAATAAAAATGTGAAATGTTTATACCATTTTTAAAGAAAAGAAAACAGTTATATTGAACAAGTAGATAAATTGGAAAAAGGCCTTCGATTTTTCAAAGATCGATTCTTTTGTACCGATTTAATCGGTAAATCGATCCTTACGCCGTTAAGAAAATCGATCCGTCAAGATCGCAAAGCTTTTCCATGGAAGACTTTGGGTTGGTTGATTTGGATTTGTCAAACATTTGTCACATTTGGATTTGGTTGATTTGGATTTGTAAGTGCTATCAAAAAGCTTCGAAGCAATTCTTTGAACACTCGATTATTTGCTCAGCTATCAAGAGCCTCTTAGCAAGATTTTCAGCTTTTTTGAATTTGTGTTTCAGTTGCAGGGTGACGATTTCAACTCGATTGAAACTATATCATTGGCCTTTCTGACAAAACTTTAGAAATAAAATTTGAGCAGAAAAGATTATTCACAGCTTCAAGACCATGTTATATTATCATATGTCACTCACTTGATGGCATTACACAAAGATTTCACTAAGATTTTTTAAGGATTTTTAAAATTTTCCAATTTCTTCAATGGTGAATATGTCCGTACTATATCGCAGCTATGGAATGAGCCATAATGATCAGGTAAGAAAAGTTGATTATCATCAGCGCAGATGAGGAGCTCAAGCAGGAGCACAACCAAAGTTGTCATAAGTTCGGGTTGCAACGCAACATTGAAACACAGTATCCTGCAATGTGCTGAAAAATATCTTCTCGTTCTTCCATCGTCATTCTTTGTCGAAAAAAGGCTTCAGTGTGGTTACAAACAACCCGAAACCGGAGAAATCATTTAAAAATCAAAGAACGCGGAGATTTAAGGCTTTATCTAACCAATATTAAACCGTATTTTAATATTTTGGTAGTTGCGGATAGATTGGTTTGCGATTTGAATGTTATTATAGTTTGTGAGTAATTTGTATTAATAATTATTAATTACATTTGATAATTAATTAAATACACTTGATATTTTTCATAGTTTTATGTCTATTTATTTTGTTGAATACGATGAGATTTTTTTTTTCCTATCAGTGTGACTTTCAACTCTTTTGGCTAGTTTGTCGTATTACCCCTAATTTATTAGAAGAATGTCGGTAGTGTGAATTGAACTCGTGACCTTTTGCGTGAGAGGTACGAATGTTACCACTACGCCAGATTGTCTCCATCAGAAAATAATGTGAAGTTTACTTATTTAACTAACTGCAATGTTTCATCCGTCATTCTTCGCCGATTGCCCGAAGTAACCAGACGAAGGAAAGTCGCGTCCAAGTTCCGTTATCGGTTACCGCGTGATTGTTGTTTTTTTGCCGCTGAAGAGTTCATTTCGTTATCTGGATAGTGAGTGAAGTGCCCTGCCTGCAAGTGGATAGAGGCTTTCATCCTCGGAAAGCCAAGCATTGGTTTTTGTTTTGTCGCTGCTTCGCCGACATTGGAGATTTCGCCGAGTCATCGTGCCAACAGTGACAGTGCGGGTAAGCTTTCACCGACGACTGTGTGTAGTGGTGTCGTAGGCACATTCCCACCACCAACGAGCTTTCAGCACGCTCCCGTTCATCTGCACTGGAGTGCGTTCATAGGTGAATAAGATTGAATATTTTGAGAGAAAATATTTATTAATTATAAGTTTTTTTTTTGTTTGTTTTTGTGAATTATTATTATTGTGAAATATTATTTAAAAAAAAAATACTTAGAATATAAGTGCCAATTTTAAAATGGCAGAGGGTGGGGGACCTTCGTATATGGAGGTCTCTTACTCTAGTTCCCTCCTAAGTGATAAAAAAAAGTCACTCAAACGCGTACCAAATACGGAAGATACTTCTTCTGGGGACGAGTCAGCTAACCCTACAAAGCCTCCCTCCAAAAAACTAGCAAATCTCCCATCTGCCCTTAACGATCCCACTCTACCTTCAACCTCGTCTTCTCCCTCTGTTCTTCCCGCTCCTTCTCAACCTTCGTCTTCCCACTCTCAATCCCCGTCCTCGCCTTCCCCCCCTGTTATTCCCACTCCCCGTGTAAAGGTCTATCCAGAAGATGCGCCCGGAACTGGTCCCTGGGTTGTTCTCTTCAGGCCTAAGCCAAATGGAAAGGCGTTGAGAGTCATGCAGATCGCGAAAGATCTGGCAAGGTATACCTCCGTTTCGGAAATTTCGAAGGTTAGACCAAACAAATTGCGAGTTGTCGTGAATGATCGAAAAGACGCAAACAAGATTGTTGTCGATCAGCATTTTACAATTGAGTATCGGGTCTACATTCCCTCTCACATAGTCGAAATTGAGGGTGTGATAACCGAAACGGGCTTGACGTGCGAATACATTACGAGTGAAGGTACCGGCCGTTTTAAAAAACTGCCCTCGACGACTGTTAAGATCTTGGGTTGCCGCCAGATCGGAACAGTCTCCCATGAAGGAGAAGAAAAGAAATTTACGCCGTCCAACTCGTTTCGAGTCACCATCGCTGGTTCAGCTCTCCCTGACTACGTGATGGTAGATAAATTGAGGTTAGCCGTGCGACTTTTTATTCCAAAACCAATGACTTGTCTAAAGTGCAAGTCAGTTGGTCACACGGCTGCTTATTGTGCCAATAAAGAACGATGTGCCACTTGCAGAGAACAACATGAGGGGAAATCCTGCAGTGCGACTGAGCATAAGTGTCCATATTGCGGGGGATCCCCACACGTGCTCTCAGCTTGTGAAACATACAAGGCTCGCTGGGAGAAACAGAAGCGCTCTTTGAGGGAACGCTCTAAACGCACTTTCGCAGAAATTTTGAAGGGCGCTTCTCCACTGGCTCAAGAACAACAACCAATCAATACACACAATGTCTTCGCTACGTTGCCAGTTGACGAAATGGAAGCGGATACAGCTAACGGGGGCACGCCGTTTATTTCTTAAGGGAATCCCCGGCGCAAAAATGTGACCACTCCCAAAGTTCAAGGACAAGTCCCTCCGGTGATACCCCCTGTTAGCTTGCCCAAAAAATCGAGTGCAGCGGATAAGCAAAATCAGGTCCCTCCTGACCTCCGTGGTAATAGTTCACCTTCGAACGACCCAGCACTCGAGGGGACATCAAAAACCCCAACTGTCCCTGTTTTTCCGTCAAGTTCAACTTCCCAATCGGGATTTATAAAGTTGTCTGACCTTGTGGATCAAATCTTCACGTGTTTTAATGTTTCCGACTCCATCAGAACCATTGTCACCGCAATGCTTCCAGTACTAAAGACAATTTTGCAGCAATTGATGCAAACATGGCCCCTCCTTGCAATGATTATCTCTCTTGATGTCTAATTTAAATAGAGAGGTCGGAGATATCACTGTTTTACAGTGGAATTGTCGTAGTCTTATCCCTAAATTGGATACATTCAAATTTCTAATTCATAAACTCAATTGTGATGTTTTTGCTCTGTCCGAAACCTGGCTCTCTTCTCAAAATGATCTCTCTTTCCACGATTTTAATATAATACGCTTGGACCGCGATGACAGATACGGAGGGGTACTATTGGGGATCAATAAGTGTCACTCATTTTTTAGAATTGACCTTCCACCTATTGGAGGGATCGAAGCTGTTGCTTGTCATGCAAACATCAGAGGCAAAGACCTCTGTATAGTCAGCTTGTATTGGCCTCCGAGAGCTGCGGTTAGCCGCAAGCAACTTGTTGACATGTGCTCACTCCTTCCTGAGCCACGATTGATCTTGGGAGACTTCAACTCTCACGGAACTGCCTGGGGGGAACCGTACGACGATAATCGTTCATCGTTGATATATGACCTTTGTAACAGCTTCAATATGACCGTTTTGAACACTGGGGAAACAACACGTGTACCTAAACCTCCTGCTAAACCAAGTGCTCTTGACCTCTCGCTTTGCTCGAATTCACTATCGTTAGATTGCAAGTGGAATGTAATCCAGGATCCCAACGGTAGTGATCACTTGCCAATCAAAATTTCTATCACCAATGGGTTGAATTCTTCTGAATCAATAAACATGGCATACGACCTCACAAGACACATTGACTGGAAAAAATATGCGGACGCGATTGCTCTAGCCATCAATTCCAGAGATGGTTTGCCTCCATTGGAGGAGTATAACTTCATTTCTCGTTTGATCTACGACAGCGCGGTTCGCGCTCAAACGAAACCCATCCCAGGTTCCACTATTCGTCGAAGGCCTCCCAATCCATGGTGGGATAGCCAATGTTCCAAGCTTTATCAGGATAAATCGAACGCATTTAAAGCTTTTCGAAAACGTGGAACTATTGAGAATTTTCAAACGTATTTGGACCTTGAAAATCAATTTAAAAACTTGATCAAAGGGAAAAAACGTGCTTATTGGCGAAATTTCGTGGGAGGTTTATCACGAGAAACGTCAATGAAAAAAATTATGGAAAGTGGCTCGAAACATGAGAAATCGCTCTTCACCCAATGAAAGCGAGGAATATTCACATCGATGGATTTTTAATTTTGCACGAAAGGTTTGTCCCGATTCCGCTCCAGTGCAAAGAATTATTCGAGATATACCACAAGATAGGTGCGATCTTGATTCCGAGTTTTCGATGGTAGAATTCTCTCTTGCTCTCCTTTCATGTAACAATTCTGCTCCGGGATCGGATAGAATTAAGTTCAACTTGCTGAAAAATCTCCCTGATGTGGCGAAACATCGCTTGTTGAACTTATTCAATCGGTTTCTGGAGCATAATATTGTTCCAGATGATTGGAGACAAGTACGAGTTATAGCTATTCAAAAACCCGGAAAACCCGCGTCCGACTTCAATTCGTACCGCCCAATAGCAATGCTGTCTTGTATACGGAAATTGTTGGAGAAAATGATTGTTTCGCCTTGATCGATGGGTTGAAACGAATGGCCTACTCTCAGATACACAATATGGGTTCCGCAGGGGCAAGGGGACGAATGATTGTCTTGCGTTGCTTTCTTCAGAAATTCAAATGGCTTACGCCGAAAAAAAACAAATGGCTTCAGTATTCTTGGACATAAAGGGGGCCTTTGATTCTGTTTCAATAGAGGTTTTGTCAGACAAATTACAATCTCGGGGTCTGCCGCCTCTATTGAATAATATGTTATATAACCTGCTTTGTGAGAAACATTTGAACTTTTCTCACGGAGATTCGGCAGTAAGTCGGGTCTCTTACATGGGACTCCCCCAGGGCTCATGTTTAAGCCCCCTTTTGTACAACTTCTACGTAAGCGACATTGACAATTGCCTTACACAAAATTGCAGCCTAAGACAACTTGCAGATGATGGAGTGGTGTCTGTCGTAGGATCAAACGAATCCGACCTGCAAGAATCCTTACAAGATACTTTGAACAATTTTTCAACCTGGGCCATTGGGCTAGGGATCGAATTCTCCACGGAGAAAACAGAGATGGTGGTTTTTTCTAGGAAGCATAGACCAGCAAAACCAAAGCTTCAACTTTTGGGTAAACCGATCACTCATGCTATGTCATTCAAGTATCTTGGGGTCTGGTTCGACTCCAAATGTACTTGGGGGGCCCATATTAGGTATCTGAGTAAAAAATGCCAACAAAGAATAAACTTTCTCCGTACAATTACCGGCACCTGGTGGGGAGCCCATCCCGAAGATCTTATAATGTTGTATCGAACAACTATTCTCTCAGTGATGGAGTATGGCAGTTTCTGTTTTCAATCAGCTGCCAAAACACACCTCATTAAACTCGAGCGAATTCAGTATCTTTGTCTCCGTATCGCGTTGGGATGTATGCCCTCAACGCATACCATGAGTCTCGAGGTTTTGGCAGGCCTACTCCCACTAAAAGATCGCTTCAATTTATTATCTCTTCGGTTCCTCATCCGGTGTAAGGTTATGAACCCATTGGTGATCGGAAATTTTGAGCAGCTGATCGAGCTAAATTTTCATTCTGGATTCATAAGCTCATATCATGAATTCGTCTCTATGCAGGTTAATCCTTCTTCGTATATTCCCAACCGTGTTTGTTTTCCTGACTACATCAATTTCTCTGTGCATTTTGATCTGACCATGAAGCAGGATATCCATGGAACATCAGACTATCTTCGATCGAGGATCGTTCCAACGATCTTCGATGCAAAGTATGGGGATATCAATTGTGATAATATGTACTTTACTGATGGGTCCTCTATAAATGAGTCCACAGGATTTGGAGTGTTCAACGAATTTTTTAGCACCTCACACAGTCTTCAGAATCCTTGCTCAGTGTATATTGCTGAATTGGCAGCAATTCATTGGGCGCTGGACAGCGTCGCCTCACGACCTGTTGAACACTATTACATTGTAACGGATAGTCTTAGCTCTGTCGAAGCTATCCGTTCAGTGAGGCCGGAAAAGCACTCGCCGTACTTCCTTGAGAGAATACGAGAAATTTTGAGTGCTTTATCCAGACGCTGTTATGTCATTACCTTTGTCTGGGTCCCTTCACATTGCTCCATTCCGGGTAATGAGAGGGCTGACTCATTAGCAAAGGTAGGTGCAATTGAAGGCGATATTTATCAGCGTCAAATCGCCTTCAATGAATTTTATTCTTTAGTCCGCAAAAATACCATCGCTAACTGGCAACGCAAATGGAACGAAGATGAATTGGGCCGGTGGCTCCACTCGATTATCCCTAAGGTTAGCCTCAAACCGTGGTTCAAAAGTCTGGACTTGAGTCGGGACTTTATTCGCACCTTCTCCCGACTCATGTCCAACCACTGTTCGTTAGACGCGCTACTCTTTCGTATTAATCTTGCCGACAGCAATCTTTGTGTTTGTGGCCACGGTTACCATGACATCGAGCACGTTGTTTGGTTGTGCGAGCTGTATCTTGTCGCCAGATCGAATTTAGTAGTCACCCTTCGGGCCCGAGGAAGGCAGCCCATGATTCCGGTGAGAGACGTGTTGGCTCGGTTAGACCTTGATTACATGTCCCAAATATATGTATTCCTTAAAGCTATCGATCTTCGTGTGTGATTATCCTTACACCCTTAGTTTTTCCTTTTCCTTTTCCTTTGTGAGAGATCGGATCCCTTCTTAAGAATAAGATGAAATGTAAATACATATTAGATATAAGATAGGTTTAAGAATTGAGTGTGATGAGTGTGATTGAGAGTGTGAGTGTGATCATTGTCAATATATCCTCATATCCCCTCCTTTTCCTGAAGAAAATATGTCACCCTTCTAAACTCGAGTCGACCGCGAGTAATCGGTTTCCTATATTATTAACATTAGAATTAAGGAAAAATGTTTATATACTAGTAACAATACAGTAAGGAGTTCGGCTCCTTTAAACCTATGTAACTGAGCCTGTAAAAATAAACGATTTAAATAAAAAAAAAAATAACTGCAATGTTTTTAAATTAATAATTATTTAGTAAGAATAAAATACTAAAGATAGTATTTTCGAAGAAATTTGGTTATAGGGGTCTGAGGTATGACTTCATTCTGGAAAAGGGGTCTCTTGCCCAAAATAGTTTTGGAACCCCTTCACTAGAGGGAAGAGGGATTGGTATCTCAATAGACTTAGTTCTGCATAATGATTGACAAATGAGGGTTCTTCAAGAGTTCCTCATACATGATTACTGCAAACGTCTGTAGAAATAGTTAAATCAAATGCAGATTGTCTAGCGTTAGCAAGATTTAAATATATTCGTGATTCTTCGTTCTAAATGTTTAGATCGTAGAAGCCTAACAAGTTTATCATTTCATGGCCTCAAAAGACTGTTTCCGAAATATTAATTTCCTACTAGTATTTAATTTTGTTGATAAAAACAAGCAAGTGCATTTTTGGGAAAAAATTGATAAAAACCCCTAAAAATACTTTCTCTTAACTTTTTTATTTCTCCAATGGTACTTAATTCCACTAATTCAAATATTTAATGACTAATTTTGTCTTTTATTAATTGAAAGCAAAAAAACAGTTCTGCTGAAAAGTTCATAAGGTTGAATGGATACGTGTGAAAAAATTTGACTACAATCGGTCGATTGGTTCGTGAGTAACAGCATTGAGAGTGAAGCAACTTTTGTTATTGTGAAAAAAAATGGAAAAATCCGAATTTCGTGTGTAATTGCATGAATTGAGCCTCGAATTGCTTCCAGCGACTATTTTCTGTTCGCAGACCTGAAGAGAACGCTCGCTGGCATGAAATTTAAGACCGATGATGAAGTGATTACCGAAACCGAGGCCTATTTTAGAAAAATCGAAAGAGTACCCTAAAAATGGTATCGAAAAGTTGCAAGAACGCTATAATCGCAGTATCGCCCTCGAAGGCAATTATGTTGAATAATAAAATTGAATCTTGCAAAAAAAAATTGTTTTACTGTGTTACCTTATAAACTTTTCAGCCGAACAGTTAATCATTCCGACTAGCCGAAGATTAATGCAAACAGTTTGTGTTCGGGAAAAGTTCAATAACTTTGTCATAGTTGAAATAGTTTAGAACGAATGTGTTCAGAAATGGCGGTAAACTATACAAATAGAAATGGTTATGTTATGCAAACTGTCAAAGTTTTTTGATTAATCATGTGAAATAGTCCTTAAGTTATACTCTGTGTTGTGTGTTGTTTAAGATTTTGTTTGCCATTGAAAAATTCGTTTCAGGAAACAGAAGCCATATTCTCTGAGAATTTCTCACAAAGTTGCGAATACGATTTTCCAGTATTTTAATTATGATTTTTTTCCGATTTTTTCTCCCAAAATACAATTCGACAGCCACCAATAAGCGTTTCGAATGGTTGAAACAACACTTCATCAACTTCACGGAAAGCAAAAAAACGCCATCCTTTCGAAACGTTGGCGTCTACATTTTCCCCCCCAGCTCTGGTCGCCTACGCGATACTTAAATGAAAGGGAAAACTCACGGATGCGGCAGATTCGACGACGCGAAAAAAGAAAGGTCCGGTTGTTGAAACGCGCGCAGGAATCTAATTACAGTTAAATTATTCAAATTTTCAAAGCGTGTTATTTTTCCAACGTGCTCTCTCTCTCTTTTTTTCTTCCCCTTTCAAGGTTTCCCGGGAACACTTTTGAACCCATTCTAAGGATTAAAGGAAAAAGCTGCGACGTGTAGCAGGTAGGTGGGTGAGGGAGGAAAAGGAAGAAAGGAATCGGCTCCAGTGTCCTGCGAGAGTCCTGTAAATGCGCGGATGGGTTGGGGTAATAAGAAGCTGCCTTTCGTTTTTTTTTCGTTCGCTTCTTCTCCGGGTGGATGAACATGCGGAAAAATAAAACAGAGAATAGTTGGGAGCGGGAGGCTTGAGATACATTAAGGCCCCACCGGAGTCGTTCTTTCTCCCAGTTTCATCCCCAACCCACTGTGGCGGTGGGTGGCAAAAGCGGAGATAAAATTAAAACGCAAAGTACACAGTTTGGACGCTTTCGGCTACTCTTTTTTTGATCGTTCTTCCGAAGAGGGAAAGCCTTTTGCGCTTGGCGAAGTAATTTTTTTTTACATGGCAATGGACCATCACCACTACCAAGGAAACAATGTCGACACCGTGAAGGTGGGGTTGATCATTCCTGGATCAACCGTAAGAATCATGCTCCACGAAAAATTATAATTGCGAGCATCCCTAGGTTCTCCGCGCTCGAGCAACAGAGTACATAGGCATCTTCTAGTCGTCATCGAGATTTCAACCCTCTAAGCAAAATTTAAATAAGCAAAGGCCGGGAAAAAGCGCGGACCGAACGCAAATGAGTCGAAGCAGGACGGAGTGCGCCAGGACGAAAAAGCATCGCGGCACTTCTGGCGGCTATAAAAATTTATACACTCTTTCTCTCGCTTTCTCTTTGCCTCATTGAAGTTTCCGTCGGTGGGTTGTTGTGGTGGGTGGTTGGGTGGTTGGGTGGAGGCTAGCCGTACGCTAATAACGGCGAATGAACGCGAAAGGCGAATGGGTGACGACGACGACTACTCGGTGAACAAGTGTGCGTCGAGACGTGGTATTAACCATTTTTTCGTCTCCCCCTTGCCTGGTTACATCGTACAAGTGGTGGAAATTAGAGGGGAAGAGGTAAGCAGTACGCGAGAATTAAGGATGCTGTATGACGGCAGGACGGAGTAAGTGAAATAGGGGGAGGTGGGAATGATGCAGGGAACTGGTGCCTTTTCACGATGCGCTATCATATTTATCTTAATTTGGATATTCTTTATCGCCGAAGGCTTTTGAATTAGTGCTTATGACTTCGGAGGCAATGGAAGTGTAATTAAATTGGAGAAGGGGAATGCTTTCGGTAGTGAGAGTAAAGCGTATATATGGCGCTGAAAATAAACTTACAGAAATGATTTGCCCAACGGAACAATTTGCACTTCCGTGAGCAAATTTCATTGAACCATTGAACTGCGCTGAAAGCAATTTCGTTGTATGCAGAGATCAATCCAAACAATAAATTTTAGACAAATATCCTGCCCAAAGATTGGCTGAGTGATTCCTGAGATGCTATTTTTGGTGGCTTGCTTGATGAACGAAAATAGCTCAGCGCCAAAAAACTTATTTTTGTAAGAATCTCGAGTCAAATCTTCTGGGGCTTTCAACGTGTTTGTTTGTGTCCATATGTAAAGTGAAGATGCGGGCTCATGAATTTGTTTGCAGTGAAACTTTCCGATGGCTTCGTATTTGTCGATACTTCATGTTGTTTCCTAAAGTAAATTTATTTACATTTTTGTGCTGTTATGACATAAGGAATAAACATTCGATGTTACTTATGAAGAAGTTTATCTTGTTGGTACTATACCAATGGTTATCAATATATAATACCTCCTGAATTCTTTCACTAAACATCTGCCGATGCGATTTTATTAGGAGGATAGGTGTAGAAACGATTATAACAATTTGATTATGCTCTTTTAGATGCATTAACTACTAACAGTTCGGTTGAAAAGTTTATAAGGTAACACAGTAAAACTATTTTTTTTGCAAAATTCTATTTTATTATTCAACATAATTGCCTTCGAGGGCGATACTGCGATTATAGCGATCTTGCAACTTTTCGATACCATTTTTAGGGTACTCTTTCGATTTTTCTAAAATAGGCCTCAGTTTCGGTAATCACTTCATCATCGGTCTTAAATTTCTTGCCAGCAAGCATTCTCTTTAGGTCTGCGAACAGAAAATAGTCGCTGGGGGCCAGATCTGGAGAATACGGTGAATGCGGAAGCAATTCGAAGCCCAATTCATGCAATTACACAAGAAATTCGGATTTTTCCATTTTTTTACAATAACAAAGGCTACTTCACTCTCAATGCTGTAACTCACGAACCAATCGATCGATTGCTGTCAAATTTTGACATGTATCCATTGGAAGATGGTGCTTTGGTTTGCCATACAAATGAAACACAAATTTCTGCATTACTCGAGAATTAATCAAGCAAATGAAACGAAATTTGGCATGTGGAGGTTTTAGAGTGCAATAAATGTTTCTATTGTGGCTAGACACTCCACCCCCCTCTCTAAGGGGGGCCATACAAAATAAACACAAATTTCTGCATTACTCGAGAATTAATCAAGCAAACGAAACCAAATTAGGTGTATAGAGGTTTTAGGGCGCAATAAATGTTTTCACGGTGGTTAGACACTCCACCCCCTTTCTAAGGGGGAGCTGCCATACAAATGAAAGACAAATTTCTGCATGACTCGAAAACTAATCAAGAAAATACCAAATTTGGCATGCGAAGGTTTTAGGGGACACAAAACGTGTCTATGGCGAATAGACACTTCTACCGTCTCTCTGAAGGGGGAGGGGGGTTGCCATCAGTGCTTGGAAATATCTGCTTCTCATCAATCTTTTCAGCTGAATTTCCGACCACACTTGATCATTATACCATTGCATTCGGGATACCGAAAATGAACCAACGCCGAACCTCACAACCACAGCAAGCTCCTCACAGTTGATTCATCCAGTTTTGTTCATTCTCTCTTTCGTTCTGTTCTGCGTTCACGGAATGTGAGCAAAAGGAAATATCCCTAGTTTTGTCATTCATTGATATTAATATACCAGTTCATTCACTATCAGCATCTTTCTAGGACACTGACGAGTCGGAGAAATTCGTTGAGGAAGATAACGAAGTACAGAATGCTCACAATAGTGACAAGAAATTAAATTGTTCAAGCATGCAAGGTTTCCGTCTCAATTAAAATGCGTTCATTTTACATAGTAAGTATGCAATTCCAATTCCATTTGTCAGAAATGCTTTTCAATAGACTCCAATTCCGATGTAAAAAAATATATTTTTTTTTTTATTAATTCGTTTATTTTTGCAGGCTCAGTAACTTAAGTTTAAAGGAGCCGAATTCTTAAATATAATTTTAAAACTATATATATAAACAATTTTCTTACATCTATGGTTAGTAAGGTGGAAAACCGATTACTCGCGGTGTACTCGAGTTTAGAAGGGTGACATATTTTTAGGAGAAGGATGGGGTATAAGAAAACTGTAACAATGTTGATGAACACTCAATTCTTAAATCTGTTTGTATATCTATAGTGTTTTTACATTTCAACTTATTATACTATTTATAGCAAGGGGACGAATTACCCGCAAAGGAAGGAAAGGAGGGTATAAGGACATAGGGACAATCACACACGAAGATCGATAGCTTTAAGGAAAACATATATATGGGACATGTAATCAAGGTCTAACCGAGCCAACACATTTCTCACCGGCACATTGGGCTGTCTTCCTCGGGCCCGAAGGGAGTTTTCTAAATTCGATCTGGCGACCAGATACACCTCGCACGACCAAACAACGTGCTCGATGTCGCGATAACCTTGGCCACAAACACAGAGATTGCTGCTGGCAAGATTGAAACGAAAGAGTAGTGCATCTAAAGAACAGTGATTGGACATGAGTCGGGAGAAGGTGCGAATAAAGTGCCGACTCAATTCCAGACTTTTGAACCACGGATTGAGGCTAACCTTAGGGATAATCGAGTGAAACCAACGGCCCAATTCATCTTCATTCCACTTGCGTTGCCAGTTAGCGATGGTATTTTTGCGGACTAAAGAATAAAATTCATTGAAGGCGATTGGACGCTGATAAATATCGCCTTCAATTGCACCTACCTTTGCCAATGAGTCAGCCTTCTCATTACCCGGAATTGAGCAATGTGAAGGGACCCAGACAAAGGTAATGACATAACAGCGTCTGGATAAAGCACTCAAAATTTTTCGTATTCTCTCAAGGAAGTACGGCGAGTGCTTTTCCGGCCTCACTGAACGGATAGCTTCGACAGAGCTAAGACTATCCGTTACAATGTAATAGTGTTCAACAGGTCGTGAGGCGACGCTGTCCAGCGCCCAGTATATCGCTGCCAATTCAGCAATATATACCGAGCAAGGATTCTGAAGACTGTGTGAGGTGCTAAAAAAATACGTTGAACACTCCAAATCCTGTGGACTCATTCATAGAGGACCCATCAGTAAAGTATATATTCTCACAATTGATACGCCCATACTTTGCATTGAAGATCGTAGGAACGAACCCCAATCTAAGATAATCTGTATTTTCATGGATTTTCTCCTTCATGAACAGATCGAAATGCACAGAGGAATTGATGTAGTCAGGAAAATAAACACGGTTGGGAATATACGAAGAAGGAACAACCTGCATAGAGGTGAATTCATGGTATGAACTCATGAATCCAGAATGAAAATTTAGCTCGATCAATTGCTCAAAATTTTCGATCACCAATGGATTCATAACCTTACACCGGATGAGGAACCGAAGAGATAATAATTTGAAGCGATCTTTTAGTGGGAGTAGGCCTGCCAAAACCTCGAGACTCATGGTATGCGTTGAGTGCATACATCCCAACGCGATACGGAGACAAAGATACTGAATTCGCTCGAGTTTAATGAGGTGTGTTTTGGCAGCTGATTGAAAACAGAAACTGCCATACTCCATCACTGAGACAATAGTTGTTCGATACAACATTATAAGATCTTCTGGGTGGGCTCCCCACCAGGTGCCGGTAATTGTACGGAGAAAGTTTATTCTTTGTTGGCATTTTTTACTCAGATACCTAATATGGGCCCCCCAAGTACATTTGGAGTCGAACCAGACCCCAAGATACTTGAATGACATAGCATGAGTGACCGGTTTACCCAAAAGTTGAAGCTTTGGTTTTGCTGGTCTATGCTTCCTAGAAAAAACCACCATCTCTGTTTTCTCCGTGGAGAATTCGATCCCTAGCCCAATGGCCCAGGTTGAAAAATTGTTCAAAGTATCTTGTAAGGGTCCTTGCAGGTCGGATTCGTTTGATCCTACGGCAGACACCAATCCGTCATCTGCAAGTTGTCTTAGGCTGCAATTTTGTGTAAGACAATTGTCGATGTCGCTTACATAGAAGTTGTACAAAAGGGGGCTTAAACATGAGCCCTGGGGGAGGCCCATGTAGGAGACCCGATTTACTGTCGAATCCCCGTGAGAAAAATTCAAATGTTTCTCACAAAGCAAATTATATAACATATTATTCAATAGAGGCGGCAGACCCCGAGAGTGTAATTTGTCTGACAAAACCTCTATTGAAACAGAATCAAAGGCCCCCTTTATGTCCAAGAATACTGAAGCCATTTGTTTTTTTTCGGCGTAAGCCATTTGAATTTCTGAAGAAAGCAACGCAAGACAATCATTCGTCCCCTTGCCCCTGCGGAACCCATATTGTGTATCTGAGAGTAGGCCATTCGTTTCAACCCATCGATCAAGGCGAAACAATCATTTTCTCCAACAATTTCCGTATACAAGACAGCATTGCTATTGGGCGGTACGAATTGAAGTCGGACGCGGGTTTTCCGGGTTTTTGAATAGCTATAATTCGCACTTGTCTCCAATCATCTGGAACAACATTATGCTCCAGAAACCGATTGAATAAATTCAACAAGCGATGTTTCGCCACATCAGGGAGGTTTTTCAGCAAGTTGAACTTAATTCTATCCAATCCCGGAGCAGAATTGTTACAAGAAAGGAGAGCAAGAGAGAATTCTACCATCGAAAACTCGGAATCAAGATCGTACCTATCTTGTGGTATACCTCGAACATTTTTTTGCACAGGTGCGGAATCAGGACAAACCTTCCGTGCAAAATTAAAAATCCATCGATGTGAATATTCCTCGCTTTCATTCGATGAAGAGCGATTTCTCATGTTTCGAGCCACTTTCCATAATTTTTTCATTGACGTTTCTCGTGATAAACCTCCCACGAAATTTCGCCAATAAGCACGTTTTTTCCCTTTGATCAAATTTTTGAACTGATTCTCAAGGGCTAAATACGTTTGAAAATTTTCAGGGGTTCCACGTTTCCGAAAAGCTTTAAATGCATTCGATTTATCCTGATAAAGCTTGGAACATTGGCCATCCCACCATGGATTGGGAGGCCTTCGACGAATAGTGGAGCCTGGGATGGGTTTCGTTTGAGCGCGAACCGCGCTGTCATATATCAAACGAGAAATGAAGTTATACTCCTCCAATGGAGGCAAACCATCTCTGGAATTGATGGCTAGAGCAATCGCGTCCGCATATTTTTTCCAGTCAATGTGTCTTGTGAGGTCATATGCCATGTTTATAGATTCTGAAGAATTCGACCCAATGGTGATGGAAATTTTGATTGGCAAGTGATCACTACCGTTGGGGTCCTGGATTACATTCCACTTGCAATCTAACGATAGTGAATTCGAGCAAAGCGAGAGGTCAAGAGCACTTGGTTTAGCAGGAGGTTTAGGAACACGTGTTGTTTCCCCAGTGTTTAAAACGGTCATATTGAAGCTGTTACAAAGGTCATATATCAACAATGAACGATTGTCATCGTACTGTTCCCCCCAGGCAGTTCCGTGAGAGTTGAAGTCTCCCAAGATCAATCGTGGCTCAGGAAGGAGTGAGCACATGTCAGCAAGTTGCTTGCGGCAAACCGCAGCTCTCGGAGGCCAATACAAGCTGACAATACAGAGGTCTTTGCCTCTGATGTTTGCATGACAAGCAACAGCTTCGATCCCTCCAATAGGTGGAAGGTCAATTCGAAAAAATGAGTGGCACTTATTGATCCCCAATAGCACCCCTCCGTATCTGTCATCACGGTCCAAGCGTATAATATTAAAATCGTGGAAAGAGAGATCATTTTGAGAAGAGAGCCAAGTTTCGGACAGAGCAAAAACATCACAGTTGAAGTTATGAATTAAAAATTTGAACGTATCCAATTTAGGTATAAGACTACGACAATTCCACTGTAAAACAGTGATATCTCCGACCTCTCTATTTGAATTAGACATCAAGAGAGATAATCATTGCAAGGAGGGGCCATGTTTGCATCAATTGTTGCAGAATTGTCTTTAATACTGGAAGCATTGAGATGACAATGGTTCTGATGGAGTCGGAAACATTAAAACACGTGAAGATTTGATCCACAAGGTCAGTCAACTTTATAAATCCCGGTTGGGAAGTTGAGCTGGACGCAAAAAAAGGGACATTTGGGGTTTTTGATGTCCCCTCGAGTGCTGGGTCGTTCGAAGGTGAACTATTCCCACGGAAGCCAGGAGGAACCTGATTTGGCTTGTCCGCTGCACTCGATTTTTTAGGCAAGCTAACAGGGGTTTTCACCGGGGGGACTTGTTCTTGAAATTTGAGAGTGGTCACATTTTTGCGCCGGGGATTCCCTTTGAAAATACACGGTGTGCCCCCGCTAGCTGTGTCCGCTTCCATTTCGTCAACTGGCAACGTGGAAAAGGTATTGTGTGTCGATATTGATTGTTGTTGTTGTTGGGCCAGTGGAGAAGCGCCCTTCAAAATTTCCGCAAAAGTGCGCTTCGAGCGTTCCTTTAAAGAGCGCTTCTGTTTCTCCCAGCGACTCTTGTAAGTTTCACAAGCTGAGAGCACATGTGGAGTCCCCCCACAATATGGACACTTATGCTCAGTCGCACTGCAAGATTCGCCCACATGTTGCTCTCCGCAAGTTGCACAGCGCTCCTTGTTGCCACAATAAGCTGAAGTGTGGCCGACTGACTTGCATTTTTGGCAAGTCATGGGCTTTGGCACGAAGAGTCGCACCGGTAGCCTCAATTTGTCCACCATAACGTAGTCCGGGAGAGCGGAACCAGCAAAAGTTACTCTAAACGAGTCGGACGGCGTGAATTTTGTTATTTCCTTTTCTTGGGAGACTTTACCGAGTTGGCGACAGTTCAAGATTATGACTTCCGCCGAAGGGAGCTTCTTGAACTTGCCAACTCCTTCACTTCTAATGTTTTCGCACGTCAGACCCGTTTCAGTTATCACCCCCCCCCCCGATTTCTACGTCATTGGAGGGAATCCATACGCGATATTCGAGGATGAAATGCTTATCAGCAACAATCTCGTTTGCATCCTTCCGTTCAGACACGACAACTCGTAATTTGTTCGGTCTGACCTTGAAAATTTCTTCTACGGAAGTGTATCTGGTCAGATCTTTCATGATCTGAATCACGTTAAGGCCTTTTCCATTTGGTTTTGGCCGGAAGAAAACAACCCACGGGCCAGTTCCAGGTGCATCTTCTGGATAGACTCTGATACGTGGAGCGGAGACAACAGAGGGAGAAGACGAGGACGAGGATTGAGTTGTAACGGTAATATCAGAAGGAGGAAGCGAAACCGTGGAAGGGGGAGGGAGACTGGGAGTATTGGAGGGCTGAGGAGGGAGAGTGGGAGAATCGGAAAGTTGGGGAGGGAGACTTGCGAGTTTTTTCGAGGGGGGCTTAGTAGGGTGAGTTGACTCGTCCCCGGAAGAGTTATCGCGTTTGAGTGCTCTTCCTGTTTCCTTTTTCATACATAAGGGGGAGTCACTTGTTTCCATGTCGGAGATCTCCACATAAGGAGACTCCCCACCACCCTCTGCCATTACGTGGAACTTTAATTCTAATTATGATTTTTGTATATAATATATAGAAAATAATAATGAAATAAAAATAATGAAAAAAACAAAAAAAAACTATATCTTATAATTATTTTTTTATGACTATACCTAAATTTACACACACTGCGTATGATTCAATGACTGCTTCCGCTGACCACGCTCTCCACACTATCGTCAGTGTATTGGTGTCGAACGGGCAATCAATGCCGATGCACGAACAAAAGATTACAGCGCTCGCTGTGGAATAATTTCTCCTCTCGTTGACTGAGATTTGCTTGCGCACTCCACTTATTCACGTATGTGGTCCGGTGCACGCAGTCGGGGCGCGTTTTTGCTTTCGTGTACGGAACGCACCACTGGCTAACTCAATTCACAAACTCAATTGTTCTAACCTAAAAAAATATTGTCTTGACTCAAATTTTAAACATTTAGTTTTTGAGCCAAATTTCGAACAGACGAACATAAAATGGTGGTGTCCAAGACACGACCGCAATGGGAATATTTCGAGCTTTCTTTGGCAAACGAATCAAACTGTGCTATAGGATTAGCGGATGAAATTGCCAACATCCAGCTTTGGCTGACAAAGTTTGCATTCGCTACCCGGATCGTGCTGCATAATGCCTCCTCGCCCTCCAAGCCTATGCAATCCTTAGCTGTGAGTGTGCATGCAGATCTTCCTCTTTTGTTGGCATTTCCGCTTGCACCACCGATTTGCGTTGCCCTTTCGGAGCAACTTCAAAAATAACTGAATGAGCAAGGCTCTGACTCAATGAGAAAATCACACACATATCGGGATATTGAAAATGAACAGTCACAACATTCCTGACAATTCAATGGTAATGAATAAATATGAATGAATTCTCATGACTCGAGCTTTAAGGGAAGCTCAGATAGCACAGAATGAATATGAATGAACACAGTTGTAGATTTGTTTGCCGTCGGATGAATGACAGCAGCATCGACAAGCAAAATAAACGCGTTACACTGATACAAATATATTTTCAATATTACTTAACAAGCTCAATATTTCCAAGCCCTGGTTGCCATACAAATGAAGCATACATTTCCGCATAATTCAAGAACTAATCAAGCAAACGGAACTGAATATGGCATGTGGAGGTGTTATAGGGAAGAAACATTTCTAAGGTTCGACGCTCTTCCTCCCCTCTAAGGGGGTCTCCCATACAAATGAAACACAAATTTTTGCATAACTCGAGAACTAATCAAGAAAACGAAACCAAATTTGGCATGTGGAGGTTTCAGGATGCAATAAATGTTTCTGTGGTGGTTCGAAACTCCTCCCCCCTCTCTTAGGGTGAGCCGTCTTACAAATGAAAAACAAATTTCTGCAGAACTCGAGAACTAATCAAGCAAATGGAGCCAAATTTCGCATGTGAAGATTTTAGGGGCACGAAACGTTTCTATGGTGAATACACACTCCTCCCCCCTCTCTAAGGGGAGAAGAGGGGAGGGGTCTGTCTTTATTCTATCATATTTTCTGTATCAAACATTTATTCCATGAAACGGAGAAACATGTTATTTGCAAGTGGTTGAAAAATCTTGAACGAGAATTTTGTCTGAAAGTAATCTGATATTATAATGATGAGTTTTGGTAGTACTAGTACTAGGAATTTTTTTAGTAAAAGGTAAATTCAACGGGGTCGATTAGAAGATCAATCAATGAACAGTTCTGCGATTGGACTCATCAACTTGCGCTTAGAAAGAAAACGTGAATATTTGAAGGTATTGATAACAAAAAAAAACAAATTTTGGGCGGGACGAACTTTGCCAGGTCAGCTAGTATATATATACAAATCTCATGTCGCGATGTTCGTGGCCGAACTCCTCCGAAGCGACTCGATCGATTTTAATGAAATTATACTCAAAAAACTTGCTAGGCATGAGCATAGGTCGTAAACTATATAGTTTACCGCTAGGATATCGATTATTCTATTTTTAATACCGATTAGGGTGGTCCTATGCAAGAACAAAAATTTCTGAATATTTTTGTTTTTGTATTTTTGCATAAATTTAAGAAATACATATAACCGTATCAAACCATATTCACCTCTAACTCCTATTTTTAATCGCGATATTTGTATTTTTATATAAACAATACCAAGTAAATGATCCGCGGTTCGTTTCTCAAACAGGACGTATTTATTTGCGTTGTTAAATGTCAGATGGCATTTCGTCCTCTTCATCGAACTTTCACACCACACATACGTAAGTAACCTCAATTCGAGTAAAGCCAGGCGCATCGCCGGCGAGCTGGAAGTGTTTTTCAATGAATTATTGAAATTATTCTAATCACACACATGCTCGAAATGCGAAATAACAACCACGCTATTGTCGTCAATCCTGATAAAAAAAAACGAAAAACGTGTGTAGATCCAATGCGTCACAGTTACTTCAATCATTAACAATATCATCACTCATTTTGAATTAATATTGTTCTAATTTGTTCTAATTTCTAATTTGTGTTGTTTTTTTATTTACGCAGTCGAAACAACGTCATTCTACGATGTCTTAAGCTGTGCCAATATTCTATGGTCAATGAATACGCAAAGGTAGAGAGGGAACGATTGTGATTCCCATGACATAATCGACAGAATAAATTCACTTGCGAGACGCTATCATGAGCAACACCGACACAGCCTTTGCTCAAACAACAGCACGTGTGTTCAAACAAGAGAAATTAAGTCTTTAATGAACTCTAGTACAAAATCACACGTTTGCTCTGAGCAAAAGAATAGAGTAGTTTCCTCGAGAATTCCACATCCATCTACCGAACAATTATTCTCCTGTATTCTGAAATTCAATCGAATCAGAATTACCTGAGCGGATCGCCACTCAAGTTCAATCGAGTTGTGCAAATGTGGCAACCTTGCCATGTAATTGACTATTCTTGTGAAGCGAAAATGGCAATGAATTTTCGGGTGAAATGAACACGCTTTTAGAACAAAATGTATAAAAGAAAAAAGGACTCTACGGAAAAATAAGATAGTCGCTAATATGTCTTCTGTGTAAAAGGATAACACATTCCGTGCAAGTGCGGAATAATGTTGAACGAAAATTGTCACTGATAATGATTTGATATTATGGATAATGTTTTGACGAAAATGCAAAGAGATTTGTGGAAGAAATATTACGTTAGAACTTCTTCTAAGTATTTAAACAACATAGAAGTTGGGTGTCAAAGGAAAATTTATATAGTGGTTTGATAGCTTCAATTTGGTTGATAGAAATAAACATGTTTATTAACCATTTGTGGGGTAAAATTAGTATTAACACTTTCGAAACTACTAACCTCTAATGTTATTTCAATCCATTAATTTAGATGTTTCACAACTATATCCTGTAATAAATTTTCTTATTGTTTGAATGAAAAAAAACATAATCATTCTACGTAGCGTACTTTTTGAAGTAGAACCAGTTTAAGCTAACAGAGCTCAAAACCAAAACCAAGAGGTTCAATAACTCTGTGATTGTTGAAATTCGAACATATGCGTAGAAGGTTTTTTTTTATCAAACATTATCGTCTATTACTTCCTGAGTGATACTGGATAATTTTATTCTTTTTATGTGAGAAAGGAGTTTTATGACTTTAAGGGGATGTATCAAAAACTGGAGTCTCGATCGAGCAGGCATCAGGTGTAGAAGTTTGTTTTCGCTGCTCCGTACGTTAAATGTTTTTTCGCCGAACGTTTTTGTTTCGGGAGTTGTTTCAAACCCGTTAAAAAATGTTTTCTCTTTCCCGATAAACTAATTACAGGGAGATTTATGTCAATCTTCCGCATATTGACCCTTAAACCGTCGTGAAAAATATTGATTTGTTCACCAGTCAAGTCGTCTTCATGTGTGTGTGCATGTTTTAGTTTGGTCGTTCGCCGGCTCCTGCGATTTCGTGTTATGACATGTGTACGATTCTCGTGTGCACGATTAGAATAAATTCCAGTGTTTTATTTTTATCGCGAATTATGTGGGGCCGATATCTCATGTTATTTCACATGAAAGCGTAGCAGTAATTTCATCAAGAAAGGAATCGCCGGCATTATTGGTCTGAGCAGGAATCGCCCGCATTACTGTCGGCGTCAGCTAAGTTTTGACATAGGACTATAACTTTGATTTCTATACAGGGGGATTACTCTACGAAAAATGTAACGATTTATTAAGAGTTTTCAAACGCATATTACTCATAATCGTTATTGCGACATATGTTGTGTTATACACTATTAGACAGGAAATTTATCTAGCATTTCGGAAAAA
Source organism: Toxorhynchites rutilus septentrionalis (assembly GCF_029784135.1). Lineage (NCBI taxonomy): Eukaryota > Metazoa > Arthropoda > Insecta > Diptera > Culicidae > Toxorhynchites > Toxorhynchites rutilus. Next base: position 20,151,020 of record NC_073745.1, on the reverse strand, counting down.
AGTGTTTTAAGTGATTAAATAACTTGATGTGAACATTTTCATTCAAATTTTAACATTAACAATTCAAACAGTTGAAAACTGGCTTCGTGTTTTCTAATATCATAGGTATTACACTAACGAGATAGGGACCCAAACTATGGTCCCTAATTGAAAGTCACCGCCAGACGTCGACACTATTCCTTTTTCATCGCGAATTCACGCTTTGTCCGAAAAAAAAAACGTTTTGAAACGGAACCTAAACAATCAGTTGATAGATGTTTGACAAAGTAAAAACTATGTTCGAATTCGAAAATCAAATTAGTAAAGTAAACTTTTATTCATAAGGATTCAAGTAAATACTAGGAAAGTTTACTTTACTTGGAAACGGGCAGAATAAGTAAATACTTTTTTTTATTCATACGACCTATTGTATTGTATGTTGCCCAATCAATTCGTGCTCAATTCACGTCTTTATTGTGTAGGTCTTGCTACTAACAATTTATGTAATTGTGGTCCAGGATGTCATAATATCGAGCATGTTATTTGATTATGTGAAAAATACAATTAATAAATTTAACTGGCTGCTGATTTCGAAGATCGAAAAGGTATACTCACGCATAGGGGTAGTGGGGGTAAAGTGGTCACCTGCTTGTTTGGTAGTATAACTATTGACTATTGACACCCTATTGATAGTCATCTTATGTTTGAAGAATTTTAAGACTTTTGAGTCACCCTGTATTACAGTGGAGCTGTCGCATGTAAAGAAATAAATAAAAATAAAAAATGCTCTCTCGGCAGCCATTCGGCCGTTTTTTTGTGCGGAATTTCTAGTGAAATTTAGTTTATTTTACATGATATTTGCGAGAAATCAACAGTTTGGGCGACTGTTCACATATTCTAGGGGAGGTGAACAGATATTTTGTTCAATTTCAGCGATTATTTCGCATTTTTCGTATTTCGTTATTTGGGGGGCAACCTGGTCAGTGGAGGATTACTACTGACAATGTTCTGTTTTCAAAAGCTGATATACCTTATCACCTTCTGCTCCCAAAGGGGTCCCTTTTGTGGTTTTGACCCAGGAAAAATATTCCACCCCAACCTAAACCAAACCTCATTTTGTGTGTTTGTGTTTGTGTTATGTGTTTCCTACTATGTTTTTGTACGTATGAGAAAATTTCAATTACGATTCTAGGTGAATAGGCCTAGCTCATTTCATACATGTACCTACTATTTCAATAATGATTTAAACAAATTTGGCCAAGAAAACACGTATAAATCTATCTCATCTAGCGTGATATGTGCGAGTGACCTCGTTAAAAATATGTTCGATTTTTCAACCTTTTTTCTAATAATGAAAAATGTACTATTTTCAATTTTCATGATAAAAACCGCTTACTATCTTGAACTACAATTAGTTGAGCTACAATATTCTTCGAAGAACGGAAATTTTAGTGGTATGTGGACACAGGAAATGACCATGTTCCTTAGGGTGACCACATTCCTCCGATACATGATGACTCTGTGACCACAAATGATACATGATGACTCTTTGTGTTCTTCTGCATAATTGAATAAACAGAAGAAAAGGGTAGTAATAGCTTTAATGGTATTTTTGTGCACATTTATGAACAGAATGTTGATTCTACCACGTTATCTTATCCAACCCATTGAAAGGATACAAGTTCATACAGAAAACGGTTTTTTTCTCCAGATTTTGAACAATGAATAACCTCAATTCAAATGCAATTTAGGGACTCAAAATGAAAGTGGTGTAAGTGGCATCATCGACTTTCTCTTTTGGCCATAACATCGCTACAACCACACTCCGAGCTGTATTTGACAATGTGTAAGATAGGTCTGAACCTCATCTATCGGATTCTTTAGCAAACACATATTGGAACCTTTTTGCAGTTGAGTTACTAACCAAAGAAAAAATTGATGAAAAGAAAACGATCAAGTCACTTACATCCCTTTCCTTCTAAGCCCCTCAATTACTACATACAATCACAGTCCTATGTCAAGATTCCGTCCGTGCCCCAAGACCCATAAACTTTTTGCTTCTTCCCCCCCTTTCTCTCTCTCTCTCTCTCAAGCCGGGTTCAGACGGTGCGAGTAAGCATACGAGTCGATCTAGTCAGTTACTGCAGTGCAGCTACTCACACCGTGTGAACACATCATGCCAGTTAGTGTCATGTGTGATTCGGCGTGCGAGCTACTTCAAAGTTTTTTGAATTTACTCGCACTCGCATCCCTCAAAACGTCAAAAAACAGAATTTAGCGTTCGAATCAGGGATGCCAAATGTAAACAAATGTCTCTATTTTTAAGATATTTGAAAATATGCGAAGATATTTATAGACTTGAAAAATATTGGAAAAACAAATAAAACCCTAATAGTTTCTAAACGGAATCGTTGTTATTTTGTTTGGCACACTGGCGGGGCACGTTTTCTTATTGAGACAGTTTTATTGGGAATCTAAATATAAAATCATCATCGGGCACAATTTTCATTCAAAATTCACTCACAACTTGCAAAAAAAAGTATTGTTCTAAGAAACAGAATACATATTCGATTTGAAAAAAGTATATTTTCATTCATTATTTTAGTTTTTGAGACGTATTTATTCCTCCGGCGAATCTACTATCATTTTCATTTCACAAATTGGTACACGAAGCTGCTGTCAACGCGAAGTAAATCAAATTTTGAAAAATCTTTTAGACTGCCATTTGTAGCACCACATACTTTCGGAATTAATTAAGCTATGGATGCTTTCGAGGTTCTAAAAAATAGCGACAATAATCTGATATATATTCCATATTCCAGAAGAAAGGCACATCATTTCTAGTTTCACTCATGAGTGTATATTGGCGTTGTATTTGTGGAGCAATTAAATCCAACAGTTTTTTCACTTTTTCAGGTGTTATTTCCAACACTGCTCTGTACTCTCGGGGATCATCATCGTGGAGTTACTCCAGTATTGTATTTGTTACTCCTTTTCTTTGCATCCAATTCCTGGCCCGAATCCTTTTTTCTTTCTGCTTTTTTCGGATAGTACCCTCAGTTCAAAGAAATTCAGCACAAAGTATTTGTAAACACGGCCAGCGTGTGTCTCGCGATAAAATTTAAAATTGTGTAATGATAAATTCAACTGAAAACCTAAGCCGAAAACAGCCAATAAATAAGTTGATTTCGGATCAATCATCTGTCAAATTCGGACCTGATTGCTGTTTCTGACTATTTGATGGACATTTGAAAAATCGTCTGGCATCTCTGGTAAACCCGTACTTAGTATCTAGTTTCTTGTCAGCAGCTCACATTGTGTGAACGGACAAGGCGAGTCAACCATTTGTCAAGCGAGTTCACCGGGTCAGTAGCTGCTCGTTGTGAAGTCAGCTACTAGCAACGTATAAATGGGCCTTCAGATACATCATACGGGTAACAATCAGTGTTGCCACATTTTCATCTGTACTTGGAAGGGTAAAAAACCTTTTCTTATCCGTACTATTTCCTTCAAAAATCTGTACCATTAAAATGTTTGTTGAATGAAAAAAAAAACTTTTTTATTAGCATGAAATTTATTACTCAAGCTTCAATTTACTAATCTCTTTGATGATACCTATACATATTCTGGCTAAACTCCGACTTTATATTAACTATTAATTGTAAAAGGTTTCGAGCTTCCCCACGCAAGCTTAGATCGCGGTCATCGTGTAATTGAGCCGATTTAGAAGCTTACTTTTATTGTTGTTATAATCAGAAAAAGATCGCTTGATAGTTACCGAGGAATGCTTTATAGTAAGAATATTACAAACGAGGCATCGAAGCTTCGAAATTGCGAGAGAAATTCAATTCTTTTCAGGCATTCGAGCTCTTGTAAATCCCCATCGTAGAGACCCAAAAACGATTTCAGTGTCACATTGATGCTTGTTAGATTCGGAAAGTCTTTAGGAAAACACTGCAGTAACCTTGAGGGTCGAATCCTTGAAATCGAATCTCTTTCACATTGGCTTCAACAGCCCCACGTGTTATAAATTCAACAATGAAAAATCTGTATTTTAGGACAAAAATCTGTAATCTGTACCGTATAAAATCTGTATTGAAAAAACCGAAAAAAATATGTACTTATCCAGATAAATCTATACATGTGGCAACACTGGTTACAATTCGAAATAGGAATTTTTTTTTTCAATATATTTTTTTCTCCATCATATCTTTTGAATATCATTTCAATCGTAGGCATTGAGAAGCTTAGAGGTTTGTACATACGTGATAGGTGTTGCCTAAAGAGAGAACTTCTTCACAAATAATTCACATTAATCATTATTTCTCAAAATTATTCTTTTTTCACAGCTACTAATGGAACAACAATCGGAAGGCCAAAATGCATTTCTAAGCAATTTAGTATCATAAGATTTTATAAATCAATTCATTCATCAGATGCTTTTGCCATTAAGCGATAGTAATAGTAATAGTAATAGTAATAGTAATAGTAATAGTAATAGTAATAGTAATAGTAATAGTAATAGTAATAGTAATAGTAATAGTAATAGTAATAGTAATAGTAATAGTAATAGTAATAGTAATAGTAATAGTAATAGTAATAGTAATAGTAATAGTAATAGTAATCACAAGCTGCGCCAATAACACTGACTGAGTGTATCCGATGGCTTACCTTTCTTACTAACACATTTCCTAAATTCCCGAGATATTTATGAGAGGTCGTAGAGTTCTCTGCACCTCGCTTAAGTAAATTTCGAACTAGCATTCCTTCCCTTTCCTCAGCAGTTGCATGGACGTGGCCAGGACAATTCTTTACTGTTAGAGAAAACATGCCTTCATTTAAGAGATACTACCAATCGTCAGTGACGGATGGAGGCGAGCTTTTGATGTAACAGTTCTGAACGCTAAAATCGTGGACACCACTCTCTAAAAATTTTATTCCTTTTTCATAACGAGTTTACCTTCCAAGAACGAGATTATAGGGGTTGACAGATCATTTGCATTTCAAATATCAAAACATTAGATACCACCGAATATGCTTCGAATGGTGTGAGTGTTTGTTGAGAAGGCGATGAAATGATGTCGCCATTTTTATTAATTGCCCTAATTTAACCAACATAACCCCTAAATGCAAATTTGCCATTTTTTCATTATAGATGGAAACTGTTGTCGCACTCATGTGTACGGTACTCTAGCAATAGTTTGGGTTAGATATGAGTTTAGAATGTCGGGAATTATTTGAATACGAAGGCAAGATTGATATCAGATGACAGTTCGATTTTGTCCCTCACTCCTCGGAATAACTTTCTCGGGTTTATGAAATTAATTTGTTTTGCATTTTCAAGCAATCTCATTTGGAGATCGCCTTGTTGAAAGTACTTGAAATAACCTCAAGCATGTTGTTAATAAACTTGATCCCCTTTTTCCAAAGAGTCTCTCCAAACTGAACAAAAATTTCCATTGGTTAGCAAGAATGTACATCTGAAACGTAAAAATAAAATTTCCCATACACATCACATTCACGCACATTTACAATGATGTCCAGAAGCGCAAATAATTCACCACTCAAATCTTATCGCCGCTCCTTGATCTCCTCATAGGTCCAGCAGAATCGGAAAATGTTCTCGAGAAGAAGGAATGACGAAAGCGTTAAATGATAATCCGCCAATTGTCATCCAATCGAAGGCAAATCAAATTCAAATTTTGTCAACAAAACGACACCGACAGGCTTTGTCGTCCGTCATCTGGTTCAAGCTGAAGTGAGGGGAGGACGAAAAAAGCCCTCGTGCTTTCTACATGTGGTCGGTTTGGTTTTATTTCTCCTTCGATACAGGAAGTTCATTCGAGGCGTAACAGCGTACGCAATTCATCCCGGCCGAGCATCCACCTCTACGCTTGCATTTCGATGTGAAACGAGGTTCATAAGAGGTTAATTTTCAGTGAAACTGAAATGAAATGAAAAGGTTGGTAGATTTTAGCGGAGATAAGGGTGACCACAGTAAAATTCTGCTAATCACGACCCGTAATCAAAACGGCATATACCAGTCAGATTCAGAATGGGATTTTTAAGTGGTTCTGAATCGCTCTCGGGAAACATCTGCGATCACCAAACAACCATTTCCTGTCGAAGGTATCCACAAAATTGACTGTCCCATCTCAAAAACGGTGTATAATTCTAAATGACACTATAAAACAAGCAACAATGCAGTATCCGCGTGAGCCGTAAAACGCTCAACTAATGTAAACCCATGCCGGAATGGCCCCGCGCCTCGATAGCATTCTTACCACGCGCGAATTATAAAAAATTAAACTTTTAAAAAGCCGAATTAAGATAGCAATTCGCTGATTAGGCGCACCCAACAAACGTGAAACAAAAATTGGTCCCGACACAAGCTCAAACAATATCAACGAACAAAAAAAAAACATCATCGTTCAGTCCTCCGAAGTCGTACACGGAAAAACAACATAATTAATGAGTGTAATTTAATAAGTATTCATAAAGGACCTAAAAACACTGCCAAACTCACTCTAACCAAAAGTCAGATTCGGATGAGTGGGAGGAGCGGTTGAGGGTGACGTTGGCATCGTCCTTTCGGCGCTTCAGCCAACAGTGATATTAAAATCCATAAAAATGAAAACAATTTGCCTCCGCTACTGCCCCGGCTTCCTAAACCGCTGGTCGTTGAGATTGGCAAACACACTTACTCACCTGAAATGTGCGTGTAATTTAAGAAATTTAACGATATTAATTGTTGCTTTTTACGTTTCATCTTACGCATTCTGTGGGCCATTTGCTCACTCTTGGAGCCTGGCGGCTGACAGTCGGAGTGTGTAAGCCGAAGACGGAAGCAGATTCCATCAAAGTACGACCACACTCAAACGTTCGCTCCCCGAATTAAGCGTGATTGGAAGGTAATGGTCTATTTGTTTTTAAGGCTCGAGGACCTGCTGAAGGATCACCATCAGAGGCGACTCTCTCCCCCCACTCATGGATTCGCGAACGGTGACCGCCGAAACCATCGACTATAATGATTTCCGAGGCCGAGCTGCTCCCACAAGGTGTGGCACTCGATGTCTTTTAAAACCCCGTAAAATCCATCAAACGACGGACGACGACTTGTTTGAGTGGGATGTAGTAATGAAAATTTAAATTTTAATATCTAGCTTCTATTTAGTTTGGCGCAGTGTGGGCTGTTTGACGAGCTGGGGAGGGAGGGGTTTGTCGACCGAGGAGATTCGGATAAAAATTTTCGCTGAATGGGAACGGTCGGGAATCGGAATGAGTATAAGATAATGGGAATTGTGATATCCGCCACCAATAAATGTGGAGTCTATCTCCCATATTGGTGAATGGCAGTTTTGAGCGATTACACTCGGAATAAGCCGCAAATAACCGAAATCTTATCCGTCCATCATCGATATGGATGATACCTTCAGACTAAGTTCCGAAGATGAAATAATTATTTTGGATAAAATGTAATACAGGCAAACCTTTTTTTATGCGGGGGATAGGGACCGCATAAAAAAGTCGCATAAAAAAAACGTGCAAAACTTCACCAGCAGCTTTAAAAAATCGTGTTCGGTACACATTTTGAAAAGAAACTTTTTTTGTGCGGTAGATAGGGACCGCATAAAAAAAGTTTCCTCCAAGAAAAAAACTCAAATCTACGCCATTCACCTTCACCTTTGCTTTGCGATGGGACACTTTGCCTTTTCGGTTGCGCGTGGCTGTTTTGTGCTTTTAGTAGCATGTTGCTGTTAGAAATCATGTCATGCAAAAACTTAGAAAAACATTCTGCATTTGAGCATTTGATAAGAGGAGGGGAATTCAGAAGTGGATAATTGAGACGCAAATATGCTTTTTTCGCACTGACATGCATACAAACCATCGAAAAAAACTAAATGGACGATAACTTCGTTAAATATGCTTCTTTTCATACACCGCACAAAAAAAAAAATCGCACAAAAAAAAAACGCACAAGAACAGAAAATCGCACCAAAAAAAAACCACACGAAAACAGATTTTACTGTATTTGAAAAAAAAAAGGTTTCAGTATTTAAGGAATCGCTTTAATGAATCAATTGTATATTGACATCTTTTGATAGAATAAAAGTAGAAGGGTCTGAGCCTAGGTGCACGGACGGAAGTTTGACGTAGGACTGAGATTGTTCAGAACATCTGTTTTTTTGATGTAAATTTTTTCATTGTTCAGAAATCTGTTAGTTTTACTCTTTTGAAACTCCAAATAGTAACCCTGAAAAGGGTCGTTTGTTATATGTACTCATAACCGTCAAACGGTTTGTAACGAACAAAAAAAGCTTCTGACAGGAAGTTCACTGTCTAACTGAAAACGATTAATGAATATCAGTGTGACACATAACAGGGTGGAATGATAGATGAAGTATATGTCGATCGGTAAAAAATTATAAAAAATTATATCGTCATTGATTACATTGAATATAAAGTTTATAGGGAAGAAACAAAAAACAATTTTAAAATACTTACGATTTCGTGATATTTTGAGGTAAAATACACACGAAATCATGAAGTTGCTCCATTTTTAATGGATAACTATGGTATATTGATTTCTTTCCATTGTCTTATTCTTATTATTAGTCTTATTCTAAGGTAAAATACACACGAAATCATGAAGTTGCTCCATTTTTAATGGATAACTATGGTATTGTGATTTCTTTCCATTGTCTTATTCATATTACTAGTCTCATTCTAATGCATCGGGAGCAGAAGCTTTCTCGGTGAAATAATGTTCGCTTGTAGACTATCACAATCAAGTCGTATTGATTCCACTGCTCAATCTGTCATAGAAGGAATTGAGTCATTGAGAATTATGAATATTATTCATGAAGATTTTTTTTTAATATTTCATTTTTGTGATGCGATGTAATGTCGATCTCTATAAGTCCTCGCGTGATAATCGCTGTCATCCTCCTAGTATTGATATCATTTTTCGCTGTACCCCATGTTGCCGCAGCCCGGAAGACACTCGCTTAAGTTGTTCGTCACCCCGTCATATACAGAAGTCATTCGCTAACTAAACTATCTTCAACTGGACTTATCTATAACGTACGTTAACTGGGTTGCAAAGCCGTTATGTCTCAATAATAGATGCCATTTTCAATTTGAAGTATTGCTTTTGCTGTTTTGCAGTCCAGTTAGCGAGTAAAATTCGATAATTGTATTGATTTCCGGGTCCAATTGACAAACGATTACTATATGGGTGACACTTTCCTCGTTGCTTTGATGAAATCTTGCATGAAATTTGAGTGAGGCATGAAATCTTAGGCCATATAAATAAAAACAAAATTCAGCTTTACTTTACTTCAACCGAGTATTCGAGCAGTGAGATTGAGTTTTTACTACGTTTGGTATGAATAAAAGTAAGAACTAAGTATTTACTTTTCAAACATGGATGTTTAGCTTATTTCGTATGAATAAAACAGCATTTATCAAGTATTTACTACGTAATTATCAAGTGTGCTCATGAGCATACTTTGGATCTGAAAACACTTTCATTCGTTTTGATGTTATATCCGATTTATGTTTAATGCTGCTATCTTGCGCCTAAAGTTAAACAAGTTAACAATCCGTATGGCTTTGAGCTTCGGTTACTAGTTTGGGGGAGCGTTAAAAAAATGATTGATTTTCAGGTGAAATGAACACGCTTTTAAAATTTAAATTGTGAATGAAAATTAACCTCTCCGTACCAAATTAGCATTGTATTTAAATATTAGAGGCGAATGAACTGAAAAGTTTAAAGCCTCTTTAATCCAACATCATCATCATCATTTAAATAAAAAAAACTTTTTTGCAGGTGGTGGAAAAATTTTGTAGGAATCTGTTTATGAAGACAACTTTATTTTGTAATGAAAAGTTTCAGTAACAATGTTGGAAATGTATATACAAAGGATTGAAGTGTTTGAAGTAATTAAATAATGTAAAAATTTTCATTCAAATTTTTACATTTGAAAACTGGCTTCGTGTCTTCTAATCTGATAGGTATTACGCTAACGAGATTGGGACCCAAACTATGGTTCCTAATTGATAGTCACCACCAGACGTCAACACTAATCCTTTGTCATCGCGAATATACGCTTTGTCAAATAAAACGTTTTGAAACGGAACCTCAACAATCGGTTGACAGATGTTTCACAAAGTAAGAACAATGTTCGAATTCGAACATGCGTTAAAATGAAATTTGTAAAGTAAACTTTTATTCATACGGATTCAAGTAAATACTAGAAAAGTTTACTTTACTTGGAAACGGACAGAATAAGTAAATACTTTTTTTTTATTCATACGACCTCTTGCATCTGATTACTGAATTTGTTTGATAGAACGAATTATTGCACACAATTTTGTGTTGCATACAACATTCATGGGAGCGAAGTTGAAAGTTCCCTTCACATCCGCTCGCAAACGTACCTTTTTTATTTGTTAAATTACTCACTTGTTTTATTATTTTCACTGTTGATGTCTCAGGCGAAAAAAATGCTGGATAAATTTGCCGTCTAATGGTGTATATTATAACATATATCGCAAACACGATTCTGCGTAATATGCATTTGAAAAAACTCTTAATTAACGTTACATTTTTCGTAGAGTGACCCCCCTATATAGTAATCAAAGACGTAGTCCTACATCAAAAAATCGTCCTTAAAAAAGTAACCTCTAACATTTGATACGTTATTAGTCACAAATGGGTGCATATTTTCTGAACGTATATTCACAGCATGTTTCGTTCACGATTGTAAAGTTGTTTGCGAGATGCCGCGAATCGATTTGCACATTTAGTGCACCGAGAAGAGTTTAACATACAATCAAATTACGAAAAGGACCAAATTTATCGCGGGGGGGTGTGGAACGAATAGTTGAGAAGTTTGGCCATGAGTGTTCCCTGGAGGATTTACCAAGAAGTGGTCATAAACCCGATTCAAGTGACCCCGGATTGGACTAAAAAGTCGTTAATTATATTCGTAACCAGCATCGGATTGATCCAGCGGATTAAAAAGAAACACAATTTGAAAACCAACAAGTTGCAGTGAAAAACGGAGTCACCATATCTTCCTCTTTCCGAATTACGTCTGGTGTTTCCTAGGGCTGCACCCTTGGCTCTTCCCTTTTTTGACGTGGGACTACGTCTAACCGGAATATATGGAGGGTAAAATGAAAACCTAAACACAGAACATGCAGGAAAAAATGAAAGATTTCGAATGCTTATAGCTCGAACATTTCGTACTGGATAGGAGAGATGTTTGCATCACTTGATAGGGAATATTTCTACGCATCTATCGCAACTAACAAAATGTTGTTTTTCATTAGATAAACAATTGAATAACTGTAAAATATTAGGCGTTATCTAAACGCCCTAACTGCATCGTTTTGATTGGCCCGATTTACGGTTTCCCTAACACAGCCATCAAAACCAAGCAGCCTTGGGGAAATCGGCATTGCAAATACTTGAAAGTAGGGGGACTTTTGTTCTCATCGAAAAATGTTCCCTAACACAGACTTTAAAACCGAGCAGTGAAATCGGCATTGCAAACACACGAAAGAGCCTAGAGGCGAGTGAACTGAAAAGTTTAAACCCTCTTGAAGCCAAAAAGAAGAAAAAGAACACACGAAAGTAGGGGGAGCTTTTGTTCCTACCGAAATGTGTTCCCTAATAGAGATTTCTAAACCAAGGTGCCTGGAGAAATCGGTATTTCAAATTCATGCAAGTCGGGGGTATTTTTGTTCCGACTGGAATGTGTTTCCCTAACACAGACTTCAAATCCATGAAGCGTGGGGAAATCGGCATTGCGAATTCATACAAATCGGGGGTATTTTTGTTCCGATTGAAATGTGTTTCCCTAACATAGACCATTTGTAACCATTTTTCCAAAATAAAGCATTAATTTTAGAAAAAAAAACGAAGAAACTTACCGGTACTCCTATTAATTACCTTTTATGGGAAATTCATCGAACTCAATTATCTGTCTTAGTTTTTTTTTATCACCATCCGAAAAAAGAATATTTTTTTTAATGCAAACGTTACTATTCGCGCGTTGCAGTAGGCCTACAACGGGCGGAGTTTTTGTTGCCATATTTCTCTCCTCATTTCGTCTTCGGTTTCACAATGGTATTGAAATATTAATATTACGCATTCCTTCCTTGTTTGTGTTAGAAAGATTTTGAACACAATACTATACGCGGGGCGCGACAGGACACAACATTTATTGTTCTTACAAACGTAAAAAGGATGTTAAATTTACCTTTTTATTCGACCGGTTTCGGGCTCGATGCTGCCCATCTACAGGACGAGCGCGAAACCGGTCGACTAAAAAGGTAAATTTAACATCCTTTTTACGTTTGTAAGAACAATAAGTGTTGTGTCCTGTCGCGCCCCGCGTATGGTATTGTGTACATTAGTTCTTACGTTAGCACAATCCAAAAAAATGAGAGAAAGGTTTTGAACTGTTGCAGTTCATTCTCTCTCGTCTCTTGCCTTGAGAAAGACCACTGTGGAAAGTTTAAACCGTTCGCACGTACGTGGTTTCAAATAACAAATGTCTTAAATGTATGGGAAAACGCCTCCAATTTCCATTGATTTGAACTGTTTACGGATTGGGGAATTGTTACGTAAAGCATGTAAAACAAATATTAATGAAATTCGGATTCGATGGGTATGAACATCATCAGGATTCGTTTGTAGCGAAAATAGTTATTAATATTAGCTTTTGACGTAGAACTACGTCTTTCATTAAGGGTGTCAAATCAGAAAACAGGTCACGTTTTTATGAAATAATGTTAACGTTAATAACTATTTTTGCCGCGAACGGATTTTGGCGATTTACATACTAAACGAATCGGACATTCCGTAAGATTTGTTTAATATGCTATACATTAGAATCCCCTGGTTTTTAAATAGTTAAAATTCATGAAAACTTTAAGCGTTTCCCATACATTTGTTCTGTCCATTTGTGTGCTTTCCCGAACAGAGATGCCAATAACGAGCAACCTATCGACGACCAACGGAGAGGAAATCGTAGGATTTAAAGTCTCCGTGAACAAAGGAAAAGTAGAAGAATGAAGGGGAATACTTTCCAAGAGTATAAACAGTGGATCTCGCTGAGGCAAACTTTCATTCGGCATCGGACTGTTGAGTAATCCAGTTCACTTTGCTTTTGTCGATCTAAGATTGGACCCCACCAGTGGTAATCCAACTTGGATATCGTCGTTTGGTTTTTCTGTTCGTTTTTCGCGTTATTCGTATCGTGTGTTTCTCTTTCCGCGTCATAAATTGAACGTTTCACGTAGTGTGTGATGAGCAAGAAGAAGAGGAAGGCAGGCTCGAGCCCTGCAAAAAACGAACGCCCCTGGCAATTAAAATTTCGAGGCAAGCGTCATCCAATGATGCACGCGATGTTGATGCAGTGAAAAGCGCTCGCACTGAACCGAGCCTTCGTGAGTGTGACACCGCATCGAACAACAGCGAAGTAGGCGATTGTGGGATATAAGGCGGCCATGGAAAAATATACATCTATATAGACATCATATTAATTATTCATTCATTGGATGTGTACTGACATCAACCCATTCCTTGTATAATGTGCACAACAGTATCTATAAACGCTATAAAATTGAAAATTTGTCTCCAAATGAAAGATTCTGTAAACGATTTCTGGAGCGGTAGGTGTTTCTTGGATCGAAGGAAAATATTTCGAAGATAGCCTCTGAGTGTCCAACCCTGGTCACGACAGCGATTTCGGCGCGTCGGTTGAAAATGTAAACGCTGTTACCCAGACAGCAACTAAAATCAAGCTCCCCCCGCAGGTGGTGAAGGCGATCGCTCTTGAAAAACTCATCAGCGAATTCGCATCGATGGATGCTACAGCAGAGTACAAGCTGTGTGGCATAATTCAGTTTTTTCCCAAGCAGTTAACATTGTCTGTTTTCCGTCATCATAAGGGTTCGTTGGTGCCTTTGAGAATGCATCAATTCATTAAACTGACGTTATGGCGAAGCAGGCGTTAATATTGTGCGCCAAAAAATAATTTGGGGAATACCAAGTATCTTGAATGTCTTACTGGAATGTTATAAGTTATTTGGGTTCGCGTGCCAGTCGCAAAACTGCCTTCAACTAGGATTGCATTTGCACTCATATTGATCATAATGAAGTATTGCTACTGTTTTCGAGGTTGTTATTAACAAAAATAGTTTATTTCGCTTGTGTAGTCACCAAGAAAGCAAATGTCGTTCTGGAATGTTGTATGTGATTAGGTTTCGCTTGCCAGTAGCAAAACTTCCTCCACTAAGGGTGACAGCTGCGCTGTGAGCATGAAAAAGTAATGCTTTTTTTCGAGGCCAGTAATATTAAAAGGAGCGTATCTTTTGAGAATAGCGCAAAATGATGCGAAGTGTTTATATTCCTAGTAGTTTCAAGCCACCAATGTATGGCTCTGTTTGCATGCTATGGCGAACGCTTGTTTGGCGCTTGGTTTACGTTATACGAACGATGCCTAGAGGTGCGATTGCTTTGAGGCGTTACTAAATAACATGTAACATGATATTTTTTTTTGATAAATCGTTTATTTTTACAGGCTCAGTTACATAATTTTAGAGGAGCAAAACTCCTATCTGTATTGTTACAAGTATATATAAACATTTTTCATTAATTCTATAACATGATATTTGATACTTGCAAGTGTTGTCATTGTTGTTGTTTCCATGCGATGCCAAAGATATATTGATGTAGTTATGAGATGTGGAATAATGGTGCTGGTGCAACATGTATATAATCGACTGTTGCCGGGTTTGTGACAATTGCGAAAAAGGCCACCGGAATAGCGTTCGAGGTAAATTTTCAATGCATTGACATGAAAAAATTGCGACATGCGATCAGCTAGTGAATTGTTTTGCGAGGGCAAGAATGAATCATCAATCAATCATCGTCAACCTTTTCAAACCATTTCAGAGATTTTTCTACTAAGCAGTTGTTTCTAAAACTTCACATCATTGTATAATAATATCCGAAGGTATAAACAAGCGACTTATAAAAAATAACATCGTAGTTCTACGTCAACAATGCGGTCGTATCTTGGACACAACCTCCTATAATGCAGAAGCATTACCCAATCATTGACCTTCAAGTACCTTGGTGTCTGGTTTGATTCAAAATGCACTTGGAATACCCACATTACGTATTTGAAGCAAAAATGTCAAAAGAGGGTCAACTTTCTCCGTTCGATTTGCGGCACGTGGTGGGGAGCTCATCCGGGAGATCTCATAACGCTTTATAAATTCGTTCCAATTTTAGAAGGTAATATAATTGTCTGCGTATAGCCCTTGGCTGTATGCACTCAACGCATAACATGAGTCTCGAGGTTCTGGCAGGAGTAATTCCTCTACAGAACCGATTCTGTCACGAAGTCACGAACACACTTGTGATTGAAAACTTTGAAAAAATTCTTCATCTGAATATACAATCTCGGTTTATGAGAATTTATTACCACTATATTTCATCAGATATTTGTCTTCCATCGTTTACTCCAGATCGTGCTCACTTCACCATCAGCAGTTCCTCAATTGAATACGATCTGTCGATGAAACAAGCAATACTTGGGATTTCAGATCAGCTTCGACCAACTTTCATTTCCCGTATTTTTAACCGAAAGTACCAAAAAGTCAATTGCATGGAAAGATACTTCACTGATGGGTCTCGCCTCAATGGATCCACTGGCTTCGGTGTTTTCAATGAAAATTCGAGCGCCTTCCGTAAACTGCCGGTACCTTGTTCCGTTTATGTTGCTGAGCTGGCAGCAATCGACTTCGCATTGGGGATGATCACCAACAAGCCTGCAGACCATTACTTCATTTTCTCAGTTCGCTTGAGGCTCTCCAGTCGATGAAAACTAGTAGGCACCCATCTTATTTCCTCACAAAAGTGAGGCAGCAGATGAGTGCACTGATCGAAAGATCATATAAGTTAACCTTTGTATGGGTCCCCTCTCATTGCTCAATTCCTGGCAATGAGAAAGCGGACACTCTCGCAAAGGTGGGTGCCCAGGAAGGCGAATTGTTTGATAGACAGATTTCATACGATGAATTTTTCCAATTACTTCGTCAAAGTTCCCTCTTGAGTTGGCAAACTGATTGGAACACTGGAAGTCTTGGGCGGTGGTTATATTCAATTATTCCAAATGTTTCTTCGAGAGCGTGGTTCAAAGGTCTGGACGTAAGTCGTGACTTCTTTCATGTAATGAGTAGACTTATGTCCAACCACTACTCGCTAGATGTGCATCTCCACAGAATAAATCTTGTTCAAAGCAACGTCTGTCGGTGTGGAAACGGTGACGATGACATCGATCACGCAGTTTGGCAATGTACGGATAATTACGCAGCCAGAGAGTACCTTTTGAATGCCCTTAGGGCCCAAAGAAGACAACCCTATGTTCCTGTTAGAGACGTGTTGGGAACTCGCGACATCTGCTATATGAAGTTGATCTATATGTTTGTGAAACGGACTAGCATAAGAATTTAATGCTTTTGTGTTTTTTTTCTTTTTCGTTATTAGTTTGTTTGTCTTGTCCCCTCATCTCACCGTCGCCCACCCTCGACAGATAATCGAACACCAGATTCTATCCCTGGTCTTTATGCACAATGCTACAGTGCGTGCGGCAACTCTCGGCTACTAAACATAGATTTAAGTTGAAATTCTGTAAAAACAAATCATGAATTAGTGGCTCCGCAAAGCTCATGCGATTGAGCCTTACAAATAAATGAATTGGAAAAAAAACCTCCTATAATTTTGTCTTGAAAAAATGGCTTGTTTTCTGAAACTTATAACATTTGGAAACCTTGACATTACGCGTGATTCCACATCACTTGGTCGAAGAAAAACCTAAAAGAAGAATAAGAAGCCAGTCGTCAAGTCTCGTCTCAGGATCGAATACATGTATTAACATTTTCAGTATACATCCTTGAGCAGTGATACTAATGATTCGATTGAAAAGAGCGAAATTATATTCACACACTCAATATAACTGTAGTTCCAAGGATTTTTCAATTCATCTAGTACATAACTTCAAGGAGAGTGATTCATGAACTGCCCGGAAGTACGGCTCTTGAAATATAAATGAATTATTTATCTTGATTAAGACACACAAAACACAAGGGGTGTGCCGTTTGGCAATACTTCTTCATCGCACTGCCATTGCTCATTAGTGATATTGATTAAAATTCTAGCTGTAAAAATAAAATTCGCCCTGTTCTCCACGGGCCTCAGCCCGGTTCTCTCTCACTCTCGCTCCTCAGCCGGGTAATTTAATCCCCACGAAAACGTCTTATCATTAAACGACCGTTCGTTCGTATTATTCTACCCGATTATGTACACCAGTTTCAACGGCAGCGACACATTGCCGCGCCCAGTCCCACTTAAGCATTTAAAATTCGTCACGAAAGAACAAAAAAAAAACGTAAAGCAGGAGTACATCCTCTGAGGACCAAACCGAGGACTAGCATGAGAAGCGAAAGAAATTAAAAAAAACCCCATCTGCAAAAACGAAACCAGAGAAAGGAGGAAAAAAAAACGAAGAAGACTCACTGCTATCTCCGGTGAAAAATCACAAAACAAGCTATAAATTTGAAATGAAATCATATTAGAGGGCAGCGGCAGCAGCATCCTTCAAGTGGGGTTGCAGCGAGAGGCTGTGAGAGGGTGGGTGTAAGGGAAACGGGGGAAAATTTGCATAATGTAACCCCCTCATTTTTTTTTCGCTCTCCGTTAGATTCGCATCGCCTCGGCTAGCTCCGCTACGACCGTGTCGAGGTTTTCTCATTCATTTATGAGACTAAGGTTGTTTTTCTTTCGGTCCCTCTAGGATTTTTTTTGTTCTCGATTCTTGGATGAAATGAGTTGCAAATAAATTTCCAATGCTCTCTCTCCCTGCTTAAAAAGTGCGGGACGAACCGTTTCCGTGTTTTCCTTCGGTGGCACCAATATATAACCCCTAGCTGGCATTTGGTTTCGGCATGTAGTTGTAAGTTTCGAAGAATTATATTGATTTTAATCTATGTAAATTGAAAATTTCAATCAAGTGGGAGATTGGATGCAACGTGAAGCGCGATTCGGGCGCTTAAATAATTGAAAACATTCCGCTGGACGAGACTCCCAGGCTTCGCTAATTTCTGTCCCGCATTCCGGGAAGCGCTGGAGGTAATTTACATTTGGAATTGTTGATTTGTTTATCTTATAATTGTCTCGAGACAACCGAGATAAGCCGGCAAATTAGCGTGAGCTTCGCGTCTCGATTGTCCGCCAATGGGAGAGTTTGCTTTCGCCGTTGATTGCCATAGCGGCACGGAAGATTCGATGGACTCCCGCTGATTGAGGAAGAAAAAACAAACTTATTCAACCGAGAGCGGTAAGGGGGGAAAACGTTGTGTACACAGGAAAATTTTAATTTTTGATTATTACGAGCAAACCACACGAGAAGCAATTTTGATTCGACAATTCTCGAATGAATCTACCACAAATCAAATTATTTAAATTTCCCTTCCCAACTAACCGTCAATGTTTCTGTGCCGAGTTCCAGGGATGGTCGTTGGTCTTTAGGAGAAGGAGAAAAAAAAGTTTCCGCCAAGAAAATATAAACAAAAAGCTCCAACAAATAAATATTTTCCTGCTGAAATCCGCCCACGAGCCAAAGTATACACAGAAGATTCACCGTCACGGTTCTTCGGATATTTCATAATTCTTCAAATTTTCGGAAAACCCCATTTTACGTTACTCTGTTTCGAAACACTCTCTCTCCCCTCCCCGCCCCGCTGTTTTCTCCCGTCTAATTATTTCCGATAAGAAGCTTAAGTATATCGAAGCAAACATTTCCTCTTTCTGTTTGCTTCTTTTGCGTCGATCAAAAGAAAGTACTTTCTTCACTTTTGAATAACAATCTGGAGGCTAAAATGCGAACCCACGGGTTTCCCAGGTTCCGGCGGATTGGGTACACCTGAAAGTTGTCGAAGAAATTAATACACATCGATAAACACAGCACAGAGCTAGCAGCGCGGTTGAGTTAGCAGATGCTGCCCACTCATCATCATCATCATCGCACTCCGCATTGGGGAAGTTTGCCGACAGTCTTCTAGTGTTCTAAAAAATGCGATGATTGTGTGTTTATAATTTTCCAACTTTTGCACTGTGTTTGATTGCGTTTAATCGATACAATTCAGTTCGTTTATCCAAGTTTATCCAATGAAAGATTGATTCGAGAATGAGATGAATTTGTATTAAGACAAAGAATAGCGATTCTTCGTTTTGGAATGATCTAGATTATCGTTTTTTTCTCAACCGATTCCAGTTTTGAGTTTTTTGGCTTTTCTCTGATCCAAAGCCTCGTAGTTGTAGGTTTTCACCTTATCCTTGTCTTTTGTGTTGATTTTAAATACCGAAATCAAACTCAACACAATCTACACAAGTTTGCAGAAAACTGAACCCAGATTCTCAGATTCAACACAAAATTTAGATTCTAGACTCTGAATTTAGACCGTATTTATTTTTACATTTAGACCGTATATTTTACAAGAAGCAATTTGAAAGCAGCATATGAAACTTATCAGAAACCGATTCTAAAGCTTATTGGATCTCGTTGCTGGAAAATAGGAGTGTGATACAGCAGGCAATGAAAATCATTAAAAACAATTCCATGTGAACACATTATGAATTCGAGAAAACAAAATTGATTTAAAAAGTTAGATTTTAGATGGCGAGGACAGGAATTTCGATGTACCAGAGAATAGAAGTTTTGTAATTGCATTTATTGAAAAATTTATTGAAATGTTCTTGTAATAAAATGGTGTAAATAATAAACATTATGTAATTAATGAATAATTCGCCCAAAATTAACAAGGTGAAAGTATATATTTCAAATTAATTACAAAAACAATTTTTAAAAACGAAAATGAAGTAAAAAACTAGAAGTGGGTTATATCTGTGATATAACCGCAAGGTAGACGTAGGACTACCGCTGGCTCTGAAATCATTTGTTTGAAACTACATCTGAATCAATTTTCGATGAAAGAATGAATAATTATTTCTAAAGATTGCTGAAAGGTTTCTTTGTTAGTCTGTGAGTGGATGATTAATGCAATTCAACAATTTCATAACAATTTCATACTCATAATTGTTATGAAATTGCTGAATTGCATTCAACTATTTCGAATTTGTTGGTGGTCCAGAAAAGAACCGAAAGGATTTGCGTGGTTTTGCAAAAGCAACTGATGAAGTTTGATACATAATTCTATTTTGTTCTCGTGAGAATAATACACGAGAGTTTTCATGACCACTCCACGCGGAAGCTGAATAGAAACTGATGCTCTTGGACACAAGGAATCCGAATGCGCAAATCTTCCTTCGCTCGACCGCAATCACAAGCAAACACTCCTTCATGACCATCCCATGCGAGAGCAAAACAGAAACTGATGCTCTTAGATACGATCGCATCACGGGAACCGAATGCGCAAATCTTAAGGCGCGTTCACATTATGTCGAATGATGTCGATCGGCCTGTACCAGGCGGTATATTCGATTCGTTATGTAATGTGAACGCCCTATCGGGTACACGAAGCCGAAGTCCCATCGGATGCACGAAGCCGCCACGAACACACGAAGCACAATATCGTTAACAGGGTTGCCAATAATATTTTTCAAAAAACTGGAAGATTGCTCTTGAAAAAACTGGAAGAAAACTGGATCCTGAAAAATCATCTTATTTCAAGAAGTTCGGCTTTGATTTATTTAAAATCATTTCACAACCTACTCTAGGGCTTGAGAAATAGAACTATTACGAAGCTTCGTGAAGTATTTATATATATATTTACTAGCTAACCCGGCAAACTTCGTCCCGCCCATTTACTTGATTAATTCTCGAGTAATGCAGAAATTTGTGTTTTATTTGTATGGCAGCCACCCCTAAGAGAGGGGGGAGGGGTATCTAACCACCATAGAAACATTCATTGCACTCTAAAGTTTCCATATGCCTAATTTGGTTTAATTTGCTTGATTAATTCTTGGGTAATCCAAAAATTTGTGTTTCATTTGTACGGCAGCCCCCTCTAAGAGAGGGGGAAGGAGTATCTTAACACCATAGAAACATTTATTGCATCCTAAAACCTCCACATGCCAAATTTGGTTTCATTTGCTTGTTTAATTCTCGAGTAATGCAGAAATTTGTGTTTCATTTGTATGGCAGCCCCCCCTTTGAGTGGGGGAAGGACTGTCTAACCATCATAGAAACATTTATTGCACCCTAAAACTTTCACATGCCAACTTTGGTTTCGTTTGCTTGGTTAATTTCCGAGTAATGCAGAAATTTGTGTTTCATTTGTATGGCAGCCCCCCTTAGAGAGGGGGGAGGGGTCTCAAAATATCACGAAAACCTTCCCCGGCCCCAAAAACCCCTACATACCAATTTTCATGTCGATCGGTTCAGTAGTTTCCGAGTCTATAAGAATCAGACAGACAGACAGACATCACTCCATTTTTATTTATATAGATAGATAGATAGATAGATAGATAGATAGATAGATAGATAGATAGATAGATAGATAGATAGATAGATAGATAGATAGATAGATAGATAGATAGATAGATAGATAGATAGATAGATAGATAGATAGATATATTTATATTATTATCCGATGTCATTATGTCGAAAGGAGGTAATAATCAGCGGACGTCATGTAATTACGTGTAATTACGTATGAATCGGCGGTAGGTCAGTATAAGCGGAGCCATAATAAACGGATTTCACTATAGTTCATAAAATAGCGAAATAAACCGTTGATTAACCATTCGAGCAGATCAAAATAACGTTACCCACCACTCGAACATTACTGCAAAACAATATTTGAGAATCTTTTCATCTTGAACACTTGAACACTATTTGGATAACACTTCTCGTATTTATTGCTCGACAATGTGAATAATAGGGGTGTTTGGGGACACGGTTTCTGATTCTAGATCACTGCATCAAATCTAATCTCAATCCTCTATCCTTTTCCTCGAATTTTGATATTTTTGTAGTGTTTATTTTGACCATCTTCGCTCCATTAAGCATTTTTATAAGCTATTTTGTTATGAACATTGCACCATTCGTTGTTGAAATGGTAAATCAATTGGTCTTGACTTCAGAATGTTTTGGAGAATCTAGAACATAGAATATTTATATAAACTCAAAGACAAAGTAGCGCGTTGTTGCTTGCGTAGTCACCACACGCACTACACGCTAACCGTATGGAATTCGGAAGTGTAAGCAGGAGAAAAATAACATTGAGAGTATGTAAGAAAGAAAATAAAGATCGATTTAAAGTAAATACACCTTGCATCGATCGAACGTTGATCAAAAAGTCAAAAAACAAAATTAAAAAAGTGAAGGAGGGATAATATTTATGCATTATGAATTTATTTTACATGAAATTGGTAAAACTGAAGCACACATATAAAAAAAACTGGATAAAACTGTAAAATATTCTAAAAAACTGGAATATTTTAGGGTTTAACTGTTTGACTGGATCGAACAAAAAAAACTGAAAGAATCCAGTCTAAACTGGAACATTGGCAACGCTGGTCGTTAACGCTAATTTACTTCGTTTTGTTTTGGTTCGACTTTCTCGAACCCCACCCACTTGTTTCGGGTTCGGTTCGGTTTGATTCAAGTCGGTTTTCGGCACGTCGCACAGTGCGTTGAATATATGGGGATGCGTGATAAAAATCAAAACAACCCTTATAGTCATTTTTTTGGATAGGTATAATGGAAAAAATGTTAGCTATGATGAAATCTACTATTTGCATTAAAGACTTATGTATTATTACGTAATCGCAAAAGTGTCTTAAGCGCCAACTTGATAGTGTAAAGTATATTAATAGTGACATAAAATTAAATTGTTCTCTGGAATGCTTCTCCTGTTTAGATAAAAGGCTGTTAACACACAATCTTTTATATCTCATCCGACGACACAGTGACCTAAACGCCACCGTGGTGATTTTTCATTTTTTTATACATTTTTACGTCTAAGTTGCTAATGGTTCATTTTTAACAATCAAATACATTTTACTCTAGGGCAATGTTTGATTTATATATCCTTACTCATTGCATAAAGGATTAATGCTTTATACGATTTTGTTTGCATAAAAGACTAACGTTTTGTACATAATCGCAAAAGTATGTTAAACACCAAATTAATAATGTTGAAATAGAAATAAACAAAAAAATAATGAAATAGAATGCTTTCCGGAATATTTCTCCTGTTTGGATAATACACAAATAGTATAATCTTTTATTTTTCATCCGATGGCAAAGTTACGCAAACGCCACTATGGTAATTTTTCAATTTTTAAATGTTTTCTATTCTAGGGTCACATTCAATTTTTACATTCTATACATGTATTGTATAGCAGGACAAAATCTACACTATTTATTATTTATTTATTATTTTGAAATTTTCCTTAAGGGTATTTTTTTCTCTCTATTTTGTAATATTTGTTAGTTTATGAATAAGTACACCTCTTTTGATTAATGTGATGAGATAGCTTATGTCTTATTTCTTTTCTTACATATTTCGATTATTTTGTAAATTGTTCAGTTTCATTAAAAAGACAAACAGAATCAAATTCAACAGTATCAGCAAAAAAAGAAGAAATATCATTGACATCCGTGTCATGATTATTCGCTATAGTTTTTCACTTCCCTGCTATGGAAGGGTCAGAAGAAAGCAGCATATAGTTCATCAAGTCCTTATTACTGTAAATTCTTGATGCTTTCCTTGTATGATTCAACCTGTTCTCCCTGATCAGCCTGTGTGTAACTTCTAAAACCTCTTTCGATAACTGGCCACTAGGCAGATCAAATGCTTCCATAATATCTGAACTGTGTACCAACTTATGCACAGTTACTGGCATAAAATACCGTCCGTACAGGCTTATGTAGAGACAATGTCCGACAATAGTTTCTGGTATTTGGACATTTCAATTTTTCGCCCCGACGATATTATACGGAGAATTGTAGCGAAATTCGTTATCAGTCATTGCTTGAACCATACCCCGGTTTCGGTTTGTCGACAACTAGACCCATCCTTGACTTGAACGCCTCTTGAATTTCTCGCTTCCTGCTTTCATACTCTTGCTTATGTTCAGCAGTTTTCACTTGCCAGGTTTTGAATGGCAATCTGTTGAAATGAATGATAGTTATTATTTATACACTATTAAATATTCTATAATGCTAACCTTTAACCGATGTGAATTACGCATTCAAAACATTTTATTTTGCAATGCAGTGGTGATAGGCCTAGCTTGTAAGTTTCGGTATTTGGTACTGTCTCAACAGATTTCGATGTATTCATCTCTTTCGGAACAGATCCACAAATTCGGCATTTTGCAGAAGCTTTATTTTCGGAAAGCACATTTGCTACCTTTCCATCTATTAAAGTAAGATGGAATTCAAAACTTACAACGATCTGAGCGCTATCGATATTGATGTTGAAAATCTGTAACGCTTTAATTTTCTTCTCCATTTCTGACTGAATGGCAAGAATAGCTTGTGAGTCTTCCTTCGTGAACACAAATTTAAGCGGTCTACAGTACGATGTTGAACTTGGCCGAGGATTCATCCAGATGATAGGGTTATTTGCGGAGTTGATCAGTTTTAAGGGAACCAGTGCAACGACTAACAAACTTTCGTCTGAACTTCCTGCTTCCGTAAACTTTTGCTTGTATGCACTATCCCCTGAACTGCCGTCAAAACCCCATTTACAGACGAGATTGACTGAAGTTGAAGTCATTAGCGAAATTTCTTTGACGATGCTAGCGGAGATGCAATTCATAAGATCTTGTAAATCTA
This sequence comes from Toxorhynchites rutilus septentrionalis, assembly GCF_029784135.1. Lineage (NCBI taxonomy): Eukaryota > Metazoa > Arthropoda > Insecta > Diptera > Culicidae > Toxorhynchites > Toxorhynchites rutilus. The sequence goes on along the minus strand of NC_073745.1, from coordinate 20,126,148 downwards.
CTTCAGTAGACGTCTCAGTCGCAGAGATCAATTTAGGAGTTATTTTTGCTTTTTCTTGTTTCAATGCATAAAGACTTGGTAGCAAATTTGGATGTATTTCATTCAAGGTACTTCGAAGTACATTGTACTTTCTTTCAGAGAGATCTAAATCAACATATAGAGCATATTGGCAGCGAATGCAAGCGTCGCCTTTTTGTCTTTTTCGAACATTCGTTAAACGATTTCTGAGGTCTTCCTTTACCAATTTGAGGAACAGACTGCAAATCGTCTTTAGTTTTATCATTCTGATATGCCGGAAGCTTAACTGGTTTTGACAACCAGTCAGAATTTTGCTTTTCGAATTTTGAATATGATCTGCAGCATTTCGACCACCTCTGGTTAATTTTGTAGCAATAAACTTTGCAAAATTTCAAAAGCTCTTCTTCAAATTCTTTAGAGAAATTTCTCTTATCCGTATTACAAAAACTCAACAAAAAGGTGAACAAACGACCTTTCTCTGGGAGGGGTCAACCATTGTTCGAAAATTTGCTTATTCTTGATTGTAGAAATATCATCTAAAAAACGTAAACTGTGGTCAGAAGAGCAGACTTGAGCAACAAGAATCACTTGCAGAATATCAAGGGTATAATGACTGAAAAGATGAGGGGTGTTTTGGTGCGAAACTCCGCGGAACTTTTTGACGTAGAACTACGTCTTTCATTTCTATACCGGGGTGTAAAACCAAAGTTTCGAAAACGAAAGCGTTACGCCGGAGACCGAGATTTTGAGCTTTAATAGCTCCTAAACAACTGAACGTAATGGTATGATAAACACTTCATTCGAAAGATAAAATGTCTACGCGTTATATACTTGTTACTTTTTGATCCAACAACTTGTTTCAATAGCCTTAAAATTGCTCTCAAAACAGGCTATTGAAACCACTAATCGGTATATAAGCGAGCGCCGCTCGGAAACCCACTCAGTTATAAGTGAACAGCGATTGAGGTACCATCGCAGGAATGAATGGATGTTTCCCTAACACAGACTTCAAAACCATGGAGCCTTGAGAAATCGGCATTGCAAAATGGATACAAGCAGCGGATACTTTTGTACTCGCTTGCGCTTTTGCAAATCGGAATATTTCCCTAACACAGACTTCTAAACCATGGAGTCTGGGGAAACTGACATTGCAAAATAGATGCAAGCAGCGAGTACTTTTGTACTCGTTTTCGTTTCTGAAAATTGGAATGTTTCCCTAAGACTTCGAAACGATGGAGCCAAGGGAAACTGGCATTGCAAAGTAAATGCAAGCAACAGATACATTCGTACTAGTTTGCGCTTTTGCAAATCGGAATGTTTCCCTACCACAGACTTCAAAACCATGGAGTCGGGGGAAATTGGCATTGCAAATGAGATGCAAGCTGCGAGTACTTTTGTACTCGCTTGCGTTTTTGCAAACCGGAATGTGTTTTACCTACACAGATTCCGAAACCAATAAATTGGGAAAATCGGCATTCCAGATCTCGGCAGTACTTTTTATACCCCCATGCATTTTTACACTCCGGATTGCTGAATTTGCTAACATGGTCAACAAAAGCGGGTACAAATGCAACGCTTTGGCTCGGTTATTCAAGACTGCAAGCCCCTTCATGTCGCAAGCTCACTGAACTTCTACGCATACCCTTTGATGATTAGGCAAAATGTTGATAATAAATAGGGATTTGTTTGCAATTGAATTCGTAAATTGTTTCGTTCATTCACTAGTTTAATCAATAATTTACAGCTCTGCGCAGCGGCGATATCGTACCCAATGAGGAGCATTCGAAGTGCGATTATTGCTAATTGAAAAAAACACAAATGATTACTAAGCCAACGGCAGTCCTACGTCAACCTTGCGGTTATATCATAGGTATAACCCATACATAGTTTTTTGCCGAAGGATTTGAAATTTTAGTATCTTTTTTTCTTAAGGAACTTCTTGACTGCACATGCTTGTTCTGACAAATTGGGTGGGCTAACAAGGCTACTGAGATCGTTTCAGCATGCCTGAAACATCTATAATACACACCGCCTACATAGTTTGGGTGAATATAAAAGTGAATTTTTTGACTTTTGCCTATGCGACGCCGCACTGTGCGGCGTCAGCACACGCCATTGCTGTAGAACCAATCGACACGGATATTGATCGAACAAATTAAACACGTCTCTCCTACTTGAGAGTCTGCACTGAATGGATGGCGCCACCACTGACATACCGCTATACAATGCTGCCAGAACATGACATTGATCATATTAACGTTACATGACAGTGTTACAAGCACTCCAACTGTGGGAAGAAGGAATCTACAATTATTGAGCCTTTTATGCACCTTACAAAAACCGTTTCTGTTTTATTTAAAAAAACATTCGTAGCGCTTTTATTGAAAAACTGTTAGATATATAAAAATGTAGATAGAGAAAGACGAGAGTCTTCATATAGATCTTCGATGTGAGTGAGGCGAAGTAGAATTCTCACAACTGGACGAAAAGTATATAATTTTGGGGAGTAAAAAACTTGAAAATGCCGAAAAAAACTGAATAAAACTGTGAAAATTTCAAATAATTCTGGAGATTTTTGGCCTTTGACTGTTTCATTGGCATGCTTGAAAATAAAATTGGCAATATACAGGAAAAACTGAAAGGTTGGCAACCCTGCCTGTAAGACTTGTTGCATCATGCTGAAAAATAATCCAAATTGAATCGGTGTAATGTGCGCATATGTAAATTATGACCGTGGTATCACGAGCGATATAAAAAATTATAGGAGGTTGAGTCCAAGATACGACCGCATTATTGACGTAGAACTAAACTGTTTTTTTTCTATAAGTCGCCATATATTGGTGGGTTGAAACTACTAGGAATATAAACACTTCTCATCATTTTGCGCTATTCTCAAAAGAAACGCTTATGTTAATATTACTGGCCTCGAAAAAAGTTGCATTACATTCTCATGCTCGAGGGAAGCGCAGCTGTCACTCTTAGTGGAGGAGGTTTTGCTACTGGCAAGCGAAACCTAATCACATACAAAATTCCAGAACGACATTTACTCTCTTGGTGACTTAGACAAGCGAAATAAACTCTTTTTGTTAATAACAACCTCGAAAACAGTAGCAATGCTTCATTATGATCAATATTAACGCAAATGCAATCCTAGTTGAAGGCAGTTTTGCAATTGGCACGCGGACTCAAATAACTTATAACATTGCAGTGAGACATTCAAGATGCTTGGTATTCCCCAACTAATTTTTTGGCGCTCAACCTTACCGCTTGCTTCGCCATAACGTCAGTTTAATGCATTGATGCATTCTCAAAGGCACCAACGAAGCCCTTATGATGACGGAAAACAAACAATGTTAACAGCTTGGAAAAAGACTGAATTATGCTACACAGCTTGTTCTCTGCTGTAACACCCATCGATGCGAATTCGCTGATGAGTTTGTCAAGAGCGACCGCCTTCACCACCAGTGGGGGAGCTTGATTTTAGTTACTGCCTGGGTACAGGGTTTACATTTTCGACCGACGCGCCGAAATCGCCTACTTCGCTGTTGTTCGATGCGGTGTCACACTCGCGAAGGCTCGCTTCAGTACGAGCGCTTTTCACTGCACCAACATCGCGTGCATCATTAGATGACGCTTGCCTCGAATTTTTAATGCCCCTGGCAAAGCGTTCGTTTTTTGCAGGGCTCGAACCTGCCTTCCTCTTCTTCTTGCTCATCACACACTACGCGAAGCGTCCAATTTATGACGTGGAAAGAAAAGCACACGATACGAATAACGCGACAAACGAACAGAAAAACCAAACGACGATATCCAAGTGGATTACCACTGATGGGGTCCAATCTTAGATCGAAGCGCAGTGAAAGCAAAGTGAACTGGATTGCTCAACAGTCCGATACCGAATGAAAGTTTGCCTCAGCGAGATCCACTGTTTATACTCTAGGCAAGTATTCCCCTTCATTCTTCTACCTTTTCCTTTGTTCACGGAGACTTCAAATCCTACGATTTCCCCTCCGTTGGTCGTCGATAAGTTGCTCGTTATTGACAGATCTGTTCGGGAAAGCACTCAAATGGACAGAACAAATGTATGGGAAAATGGAAACGCTTAAAGTTTTCATGAATTTTAACCATCTACAAAGCAGGGGAATCTAATGTATAGAATATTAAACAAATCTTACGGAATTTCCGATTCGTTTAGTATATAAATCGCCAAAATCCGTTCGCGACAAAAATAGTTATTAACGTTAACTTTATTTCATAAAAACGTGACCTGTTTTCTGATTTGGCACCCTTAATGAAAGACGTAGTTCTACGTCAAAAAATGCACTTTATTTATTACTCCGATACACTACACGTTTAGTTTACAGGGAAACTTCGATATAACGTACCCTCGTTATAACGTACCCTCGATACAACGTCACTCGATATAACGTACATTTTACCTCGATATAACGTACACATTATCAAAGTCCAAAAAAATATTTTTTTAATATTTTTTTTTTTGAAAGAACAATAAGTTTATTTTGATACTAAAGCTTGTATTGTAACTTTAACCGATCCCGAAATACAACTGTTTTGTGAATCCGGATTCTAAATGAATCAAACATCAATCAACAAAACGAAGGGAAACATCATGAGAAAAGTTGGCTTCGTCTTCTTATTGATTTTATTCATCAACCTTACTCAAACAGCAACACAATAAAGTAATATAAGCTACGTTTCGGAGTTCTTTATTATGCTTCGATATAACGTACAGTTCGATACAACGTACAAGTTTGAAAGTAAAATGTACGTTATATCGAAGTTACCCTGTATTAGTTTACACTTTGGATATCAATGAGGGACTGAACTCTGGCTTGGCCTGCAACCTATTTTATTAGAACGAACTGCAGCGTCATCATCCCGTGTTTGGTGGCTCGCAGGTTTCGGATTGCATTTCTCTTCAATTAAGCTGCATGCGCGGAAACAATGATGTTGCCATGCTGCGGGGGCGAGCTCCCATCGTAACGTGCATGCCTTTTTTTTTCCTAGCCGAACAAACTATCGGCTGACAAAAAGTCTGCAGTATACGGTCTTACTGTTCTATACCTCTATAACAAACCAATTATATGTACAAAAATAATTGATATAACTAATTTCAAAAATAAATAAACAAATAATCTTTAGACATCATTTGCCGAAAACGAAGAAAGCTACCAGTTAGTTGGGTCAGGAAACTTGACCTTTTACTACCTCGACTTGAAGTACGTCTCTTTGAATGCATCGGAATATTTCTATTTTTTAATTTTTCTATTCTTATCTACTGATCTCTTTCTTTGGAGAGGAAATGCTGTGTGTTTTAGTTTGAAGAAAAAGTAAAATCATAACTCTATAAATTATAACTGAAGGGGCCCGGTAAATTATCAGTACGGAAGCAATTGATGTATGAGTTATGTTATATCCGAACAAATATTTCATTCACTCATGCTTTCTACAACTCACACTGTCCACAAGCTTTCTCGTTGTAAATTGTCATTCCTTGTTTTTTTTTTTAAACAACAAAACCCAAAACATTCGCAAGTAATGCACGAACCCTTTGCAAAGACAAAGTTTCACGATAAAAGAAAAATTCTTCTCACATTTCCATGCCACCCACCCCACCTCACATCCCACGCAGCTCATTCGCCGAAGTTCTTGGAAAGTATAAAGAAGAAAAAATAAAACTGGGTAGAATCGATTACTGCGCGCTGTATGCGTCCCGACCGGATTCTGTAGCATCGCACCGAGCTATTCCGTATCTTCATTATACAACCCATTAATGAAACCTTTTGCTTGGTGCTTTCGAGCAGCCCGCAGACAACGACAGCGGCGGGAAGACTACCGTACCGTACAATTACCCGTCGCAGGAGGGAGGCAAACAAGGGGTGAAATTTATCCCTTCCCACGTTGGGCGATGAGCATGCGCCCTAATTTCGGAAATGTTTCCATCTCATTTGCATATCAACAGCTGCTTTTAACCCTTTCGCCATCGCAACAACGTTGGACTTTTTAACCAGAGGGAAGAAGGAAAAGGGTCAAGTTTTTTATGATTGTTTTATATCTTGATTACACGCCTTCTTCTCTCGTGTGGCAGAGCACGAAGCGCAATGATAGGCTAACGGGCGATCCCCAAATGGCGGATCCAGTTGGGTTTTTTGTGACAGTTTTTCGGTTTAACCCTTTCGGTTGGCTCGGACTGGATGATAGTGGTCGTGTGTTTGACATGGGTTTGTATAGGTCACTCGGGGTAGCCATTATAGTCGAGAAAGAGAGCGATGATTGGTGACTGCCTACGGAATTCGTTTTTAGTTAATTAGAGCGAAGCCATTCGGATTTGGCCCGGCGATGAAAAATAGAAACAACAGACAGATATCCCCTCGCAACACTCCCAGCGCTTAACTGGAAAATTAATGCAATTATTTACGGAAGCAGCTGGGCCGGTTGGATTTCATTTCCATAAACTGTGATTAAAACTGTAGCAACTCTCCCCGGAGACTGAGTGCTGGCCGATGCAAATTCAACCCTAAGCCGGAGAGAGGACGGATCTACGTAATCACGATAAAATTCATCCAACCGCTTAGGGGGAATTTGGGATTTAAGCAGCAGCAGCACCATTTCGTTCCGTTTTTCGTCCTCGCGTCGTGTAAGTACTCTTCTTTATTAACCACTCAACCACTCCGAAAGAGGCCGTCGTCTTCTCGATGGCACCAACGCCGCCGCCGCCACCGCCTGAGGGAATGCCATCACACAACTCTACTCCCGCTCCGTTTGGTTGGTAGGATTTTTGGCCATTACCATGGCAGTAGAGAAGATAGCGCGCAGATTCCGGTGCGCGCCTCATGTGACCAAACCGAAAGGTAAATTAGTAAAATTAGCAAGCCAACCTGGATACACCTGGCGACGGTAATTTCGCTTCCATTATCATTTTAAATCGAGAACCGCCAAACTGCCGAAGCTGAGGAGGGCACAGGATTGCGGGAGGGGAAAGACGAGGTCCGGAATCGGTTAATGTTCGTCGTAGCTTACGGGAGGCTGAGTTGAAGGTAAAAGAAAGCCTTCGGATGGTGGAAAAAATAAGATACTCTGGGTGGGGAGGTGGAGGCCGGAATAAAAATCCTTTTAGGAATTTGCTGCCATTAAAAGTGTACCCGGGATGGGGAATTTCGCCTGCGTATGCTATGCGTTTTAAAGCTTTATGAATCTTGAACACAACTGTACTATTGTCAAAAATAATCGCCATGTTTCATCTTGTACATTCGTTAGACTATATTTGGTGTTGTACGGAAGAGTTATAGAAGTACCTATCATCGCAATAGTACAGGGTTTTCCATTTCGGGCTTCCGAAAGTATACAGCCCTGCGCTGACAACCGTTTGACATAGCTGTCAACCAAAGCGTCATATCGTTAGTTGAATGTCTGCCATTTTACAATATGGATCGTTTTAGCATCGCACAACGTGTTAATTTTGTTAAATTATACTATAAAAATGATGAAAAACCGGCAAATGTTTTTCGAGCATTACGGACGGATTTTGGTCGTCATGGACGGCCTACAGAGCACACAATCGCTAATGTAGTGCGTAAATTCGAACAAACTGGATCCGTAGTGGATATTGTGAAACCTGTGCATCATCGTAATGTGCGTTCGGCCGAAAATATTGCTGCTGTGCCAGTGTGGAGGATGACCCGAATGTTTCGATACCACGGCGTGCTCAGCAATTGGGCTTGTCAAACACATCATTGTGGCGAATTTTGCATTTGGACTTGCACCTACATCCATATATGTCCAACTGGTACAAAAATTGGAGCGTGGTGACCATGGAATGCGTCGGGCATACGTCGATTGGGTGAACGAACAACAGCAGCAAAATGCTGAATTTTCGCATCATATTTTCTTCAGCGATGGGGCACATTTCGAGCTCGGTGGCTATGTGAACACCCAAAATTTCCGTATATGGGGCTCAGAAAATCCACACGTGATTGTTGAGAGGCCATTGCATCCGCCAAAAGTCACTGTTTGGTGCGTATTATGGTCTGGTGGAGTCATCGGGCCGTATTTCTTTGAAAATGAGGACGGCGAGACGGTAACTGTGAATGGTGAGCGCTATGGCCGCATGTTAACCGATTTTTTTTGCCACAAATATGGATACGGATGACATGTGGTTTCAGCAGGACGGCGCCACGTGCCACACAACACGACCGAACATGGCCATATTGCGAACGAAATTTGAGGGACGCATAATTTCGCGTTTTGGTGATGCCAATTGGCCGTCCAGATCATGCGATTTGAACCCGCTAGACTTTTTTTTGTGGGGTTATGCGAAAGACCGTGTCTATGCCAACTCTCCGCAAACTCTTGAACATTTGAAAGACAACATTCGTGAAGTTACATTTGAATGATGTTGTATTTCACGCATAATGGCATAAGCCAAACTTTAATTTGAATTAAAAGTTTCATCGAAATTCGAATTCTAAGTGTGTTTTATTTCAATTTACTTTCGGAATTTAAAGTTGGAAAACCCTGTACCTATTATGGTAATACGAGTGAGTTTTTTTTATTAGTTTAGAAAACATATCTTATTTTTAAAGGCTATAATATGATTTTTAAACATCAGAAATCTCTTCTTTGTCGATTTCGGTACTTGATTCCATGCCAAGCATTGTTCTTTTGTTAAAAAATTAGTTTGAAAATAGTGTGTCCCAATGATGCTTACTTTATAGCATTTTGCTAAGAAATATGCGGTCGAAATAATGAGATTTTTATGCTGTGAAGTGGCTGTTTTGATGCAAACACAGTGTAGACCGGTGATTTTCAACCGGGGTGGAATTCGCCCCTAGTGGGGAATTTGGTCATTAAAAGGGGGAATTGTGCAAGGCAATCTTGAACATTTGCTTCGCTTTGGAGATGACAATGACTAGCAAAAATTTCCACAAAAACTTTATTGGATCTGAAACACTAAACCTACCGATATTTATTGTATATCTATTCCTAACAAATGACTCATCTTTCAAATGTCTTATACTTTGCTATGTACAGCGAAACATATACTATTTAGCACAATTTGGTAAGAACAAATCTTGAAAAACGCACTGATGTACTTTTTGTAGAAAAGTGGTAAAGGTAAATGGTAAAAAATCAGTTTTGACCAAATTTCAAAAGAGGTCATTTGACCCTGTCGTGGTAGGTTTAGTGTTAGCATTGTAATCTCGCATATCACCTTTTTGATTTTTACTAGTAAAGTGATTGAAGCATATGATATAAGTTAGTCGATTAACCGAAACTTGTACAATAAGAATGATTTGCTACTCCCATGCGTCATTCGGTGTGTTTTCTTTGTGTAATTTCGCTGGTTCAGGTCAATCAGGAGTACAATTACGAAGTGCACAGTCAACCGAAGCTCAGCTCAGCTCAACTGTCCACAATTGTAATTATCTTTTTTCACAATTAGGGTGCTGAATACTTTATTCTTCTAAAATTCAACGCAAGCGGAACATTTTTCGTTTCAATCTAGTGTCATACGCAGTCAATCAAATTTATTTTTCAAATGCATTTTGTATGAAAAAAAAATCAAATTTTGGAACGTGGAAAAAATTGCTTAAAAAAACAAATTTTCTCCACGCGGCTGCCATTTTTTTCAAATAACATGTTTTTAATTTTATGAGGTTCATGCGATAGCGGCATCTTTATTGATTGAGAATCTGTTCGATTTTGTTGTTTCACATAACCAGAACCAGTCCTTCTGTGATTGTGATTTGTGGACGCCATTTTACAATTTTTTTTGGTTGAATAACTTCGCAATGTTCGAAAAACTTTCGTCAGTGAATGTTGATGGAACAGACGACAAAACAGTACAGAAGGCCATAAACAAGAAAATTGTACAGCATTTGTCAAGACTTTACAACAACGTTCGACAGCGTTCTCGCCAATTACGATTTCGGCGGATATCGTTCAGTCACAGGTGCCATACTGACTTGCCAAACTTTATATACCTTTTTTTGTAATCAGATACAAGTCTAAAATCAAATTTGTTGCGAATATAACTTGAAAACCGTCTGTATTCTTACATTACTTTACTGATATGCTACAGACTTTCTTACAAAATACTGATAGGGGTGAAGCACCGGGATTAATTTTCATAAAGCGGGGAATTGAGCAAAAAAGATTGAAAACCACTGGTGTAGACGCATACATTATAACCTTCTTGATGTTGTGAATCGACCAATTTATACGATATACAATATCGAAAGCTGCCTTGTTCCTATTATGGTTGTACGAAATCGCTGCAAAGCTGAAAAGCTGAAGATCTGCTATGTTCCAATTATGGTTTTACGTTGTTATGTTATGGCTGTTATGCTATTATGGTTGTACCTCACGTTTTCACGCTGTGCAATCGCATATCATAGGGCACTTTTAAACGCTTAGAAGTGTTGTGAAATAGCACTGTGCGTGTATGACCGAAGCATATTTGTTTGATCCACTCTGTTGAAAATTAAATCTTAGGTGAATGTGTTAATATCCTTTTCCTGAAGAAAAGTGAAAACTGCTTCACACCCACACGCCTTTGTGATTCTCCTGTTAGCTAGCAGAGAGGCCTAGCAACGAGGAGCAGGTAGTTGTTTTACAACCGGGAAGCACATAACAACAGTCTAATCTAGAGATGAAACGGATATTCGGTATCCTGCCGGATGGTCAATATTTGGTATTCGGCCGGATACCGGATATTAAAAAAAAACATAAATTTCTCATTAACAGAAGATAAATCAAAAACGGAACTTGTAATGCTTGTTAATTCTTTTTTGATTTGTAGTTAATTAAGTGTACCCTCTCTCAGATTATCATCCCTGAAGTTCTTAGTTTATTTTATTTTGAATACAAATAATTGGTTTATGTTCTTTGCATTTTGAAATTATGTGGCACAGAATCTGTCCATGGTTATCACAAGAGAAAGTTGATTAAGAGAATCGATCAAAGCAAAAGCAAAAATCAGGCAAAAATTGCCGAATAATGAATAATAAATAATAAGTCTCGTACAGAATCTATTGGAATTTTCGAAACTGCCTTCTGATTTGGGAATAATCGCATTATCACACAAAAAGATAGAAGCATTTAAGTATTACATCTAAAACCTTGAAGCTTTAAAATGATGTATATCCCATCTTTATGCGTTGGTTTTCCACAAAGTTACAGCGTTTCTAAAATCACTTAAAAACTTCTATTTCTCGCTCCGTTCCCATAATTTATGTCGAGTGTAGAATCATCGACATAGTATTGCATACTAGGAATAAGATTTAGAGGCATAGTTTTGTTTAAAAAATATTATTGAAGTAATATTTTAATCCAATTAACACTATTTCCATGTGACACCGACTATTACCATAATTGGTACACTTATTACGAAACTCCAGGTACACTGTTACCATAATGGGTACATGGAAGTGGCATTTTCAAACTTGTTTTTTTATAAAATTTAGTCAATTAATCATCGAAATATCAGTGGGAATCTTCAAAAACAGAGTTCAAACTGCTAGAAAAAGTATACTTTGTATACATTTGAACTAAAATAGAGTATTTATTCGACATATGTCCTCCATAATTGGTTCACTTACCCTATCTATATAATTAAAAATGATTTTGTGTCCGTTCCCCGTTATCTCGAGAACGGAGTGATGGATTTGTACAGTCAATATCAGGTTTGATGCGTCTTAGTCTGCATCAGGTTTATATTCCAAAATAGAAATTATATACCACGAACGTAGATCACGTACAGAAAAATAATTTCTGTGAGAACTTGAGTGTCCGAAATTATTTAAATGAAAATATAAATTGTGGGTTAGCCGGGTTAGCTAGTTAATTATAGATATACACATCTCATTCTTGTTAAACATACCCCTACATTATGATGAATGCTCTTGTCACATTCTCGCCCGTATTCCGAAATCAATTTACATTCCGGAATACGATCGAGTAAAATCCAATTGAGTTGTGCAAATTTGGCAGCCTTGCCGCGCATTTCGACATTTACAACGTTGAGCTTCGTGTTGCATTTCTGTGAATCCAAACAGATTCGTTGACCAGAAATGAAAATGGTAATGGATTTTCGGGTGGATTAAATACGCTTTTGAAATAAGAAATAACAATAACACATTAAAAATTACTAACTCTCAAGTTTTCCACTTCCAAAATGTTATTTAAACCCACTAATTTAGATGTTCCACTATTATATCCTGTACTAAATTTTCTCATATTTCAAATGAAAGCAACATAATCATCTTACGTAGCGTATTTTTTAATGTAGACTCAGTTTGAGGCAACAGAGTTCGAAGGTGAATGATCTCGGTTTGTTCGATTTAGGGTGTTTTCATGCCACTAGTAAATGTAAATCGATTTTCCTTCATGAAAATCACATATAATCAATACGAGTTTGGGTTTCTGAAAGCCCTACAAGTCTATAGTTGGCAATACTACCATAAGGCGTTAAAGTTATTCAAATTTTTATGTTTGTAACGATTTTCTTCAAAGAGGTATTATGATCATGGTTTGTCCAAAAAATGATCATGGTTTGTCCGGTTTTAGAAATCACCACTTTCGAATGAAAAATTTCGAATTTTTAAGTAGATGTTGCATTTCTCATTGCTTGAGTTTACTGTCATCATATTGATCCATTCATAATTTAGGCTTTCGCCAGAATATTTACTTTTCTTGGGCATTTCAAAAGTGTTCACCTCAACGCACTCAACATAGGCAAACTTTATTTCTGTTATGCACGAAGGACAACATGCGAGGGCAGTCCGATAAGTACTTGGCCAACAAAAAAAAAACAAAAATTTTGGAAAAGGGGCGATTTATTTCTCAGCATAGTCTCCTTTTAGCTCGATACACTTGACCCATCGATGCTCCTCCGATTCTTCTCAAATTTCTGCCCGGCGAGTGACTTTTTCAAGTTGGGAAACAATAAAAAAGTCGCACGTGGCCAAATCTTGAGAATACGGTGGATGGGGCAGCAATTCGTAGTGCAATTCGACCAATTTGGCCGTGGCGACGGCGGAATTTCCATTTTTTCCATTTTTTTCTAAAATTCGTGGACACGCCCGCTCCCACACACACGGTCAAAACAAAACTACGAGTCCGATTCGGCTGAAATTTTGACAGTAGCTGTTTACGAGAATGTACTACACGATAAGTAATCTCTCTTGCGATACACCATCGGGCGATGAGGCTGAGTACTTAACGCGCAAACCGGTTGCCATAGAAATTATGTGGACAAAACAAGATTAGTGAATCGGACAACTCATGATCAGAATTGTGGTCATCGAAATGCGTTAATTACTTGGTTTAGCTATGTAAATCTGATACAAATGGTGTTCAAGCATGATGTTTATAATAATTGTAAATGTTATAATCCAGAAAAGGTCTGAAAACGTGCCAAACAATAATCTGGTGATTGATTAAAAGTTAGCTCAAATGAGGGGCGCCTTGACACCAATAGAAGGTGGATTTATTAATCCTTTAAAATATGTGAATCCGTAAAAATATACTATAAAACTACTGTAAATCATGAAAAAGACAATTTTATTTACATGTTTTGAAACATTTGAATACCTGATTTGACACAGGTGCGCTGAATTAGAGCATCCAAAAAAATGGACAAACCATGATCATATTTTCGACTGGATAAACCATAATAATTTACCTTTTGAAAACATTCTGAGAGATTTTGGATAAATTAATTTTTTTTCATGTGAGAAAAATGTTTTCTGACTCATCTATAAATAATTAAATAAATTTTTTTTTTCTTTCATATTCAATAAACGAAAATATATGCATAAAAAAACGAATAAACAATTTTTTTTGACTCGATTATATTCAGAGAAAAGAAATCGGAGACTTTATATAATCGAGTCCGTCCTGTACTAGAGAATTTATAGTAATTGGACCCATGAATGGTCCGGTGACCGGGTGACTCAAACATTTGTAGGGAAAAAAGATTATAGTCCAATCTATCTTTTTTTTCTAATTAAAATATGCTTTTTTGTAGGTTGGGTTTCAGGGTTTAGTAAGACATTATTTATTTATTTTTTTATTTAATTGGCTTTCAGTTTTATAACGAGGCCTGATGAACAATATTCCTCCAATTCACTCGGTTGTGGGCTGCCGTTCTCCAATTTCTTAAGCACCGCATACTCGCCTCCGGACCTCGATCCACTTGGTCTAACCATCTAGCTTGTCTTGGTTTAGTAAGACAATAAATTTGAAATGTTTTGTTTTCACAGGAATTCGCTGTTCGAAAATTGCGTAATTGTACGCTTTCGTTATGTACATTTCGAAACGATGCCAGAGAAACGCCCTCTCTTCCGAAGATCTAAACTCTGAGTGGCGTTAGCTGAGAATAAATATCGAAACATTTATAACGTTTCATTAGGCATATCAGCTTCATCGTTAAATGCTGAATTCCCTATTCAAGTTAAACATTGAACATTCATTAGCACCATAAAACTTCGACCTGAGAATTGCGCCAGTCAATCTAACATGCACTCCAGAATTAAACATCAGGCTTGGATAAAAAATAGCCACAGCTTTCACTATGAAATATTTTTACACGAAACTGAATCGCTCACAAACCGAGCTTAATTTTTGTGATGCGTAAAAACAACGAAATCCAGCGAGGCTGAGTTCTCGAGTCAAACACTGCCATACCCTTTCGCGCGAAGGCAGCCGGCCAACTTTTGCGTGGGCTTTTTCATGAGCGGGACCGTGCCACCCTTTTTATGTAAAACTGGTAGCAACAGTGAGGCAGTGAGAAGAAATTTTCGCCACCACCCACCACTCATCCATCGGTGAGTGGCGGAGGCGCGTGGAGAGGAGGCAAAATGTGAAGTCAAAAAAAAAAAAAAAAAGGGAGAAACCCGTGGGCTGCGATGAACAGACTCGCTAAAATCGCTTCCTTTCAGCTGCTGGGCTATTAAAACCGAGATCCCGTTCCCCGCGATTCGCGTCGTTATTTTTCTTTGCGCTTATTTCTTTCTATTAAGAAGGAATCCCTTTTTCTTTCCTCTCATCGCAGCGGAGCCGCTTGAAACTAACCCTGCCGGGGGTGGTGTTCAGGAGGGGGATGAGAGAAATTTGCGTCCAAGGCAATTTTCAACAGCGAGCTAACAGAAAGTAAAAAATGGAACACAGAAGAAAAGGGGAGACGTCTACGTAGAGGAAAGTCGTGTTTTAAATATATAGCCGATATTTTGTACTTTTACTTCCACTCTCATACCCTCGGCTGGGGCTTCGAATGCCGATGCTGAGAAGAAATGGACCGGTTTCGGAAATGACCTTCCCACAACCCCTCTTGAGCTCAAACAATGGGGGAAGAATTAAAATTCATGGCACAGTCTTAATTGCAAAAAGTAAGTATCAGTAAAACAACATTAATCTTGGCAGGAGAATGAAAATATGACTCCCAAAATTTGGGTGCTGCAAATATTGTTAAAATCTGTATAAAACAAATTTGCCGAGCTATCGCAAATCTCCTAAATATCCTGTAATTTAATTCAATGCTTTTACCACCGTCGGATCACAATGCAATCGCAATGATCCATCACACCACCATCATCTGTTGCCGGGCGGAGGAACATCAAAGGATCCATTTCCGGCGTATTATCCTTCCAAATTTACCCTTTTATTACGTGTGGGTGCTTCCATTCATTTCCTTTTTTTGCACTCAACGCGTGTAGGGCGTCACCACTTTGGCCAAATAGAGCCAAATTTATTAAATTGATTTGCCCCCACTATCATAATAATATGTAACACCGCACTTTCACAGTTCTCTCGAGAGCGAAAGTCGACGACAAGCGCATTTACTTTTTTGCGGGACTTTTGTTTTGTGCGGGAAAAAAAAGCTGAAATCAACCCGCTGAAAATGGTTGTCAGTGGTGAGGGTGTCTCGGATGGGTCAAAATGAAAAAAAAAAACCGTTGAATGATTCATTGAATTCATTTGCGAAGCAACACAACGTCAAGGATGACGCCAAGCGATGACGATTTCAATTCATTAAAAAGAACGTTCTTTTTTTCTATTGACATAACCACCCCACGAATTGCGTACCCCCCATTATGGAAACATATGTTGAACACGATGTGTGACTATCCTTTACATATGCGAGCAAGCTCGAGATGAAGCAACAGCCCGAGGAAGCTGGGAAAAGCGAAAGTGATCTGCTTGTACCACCCACTGGAAAAAAAGCCGAAATGGGTTGCGGCGAGAGTGTAAAACGATTGCCATCAGACGCATGTGTGTTTGTGTGTGGGAGGGTGGGAAGGTGGTCTCACTTGGCTTTCGGTTGTTGATCTGAAACGGAGAGGAGTACACAAATGCGCCCAAGATTACCCTGAAGCGGAACGTCTTAACCACTTCAAAGAACGGTGGAAATAATAGCGAACGAATTGAAAGTACACGGGTATAACTCGGTCTTTCTCGATCATTTATTTGTGTTCATGTGAAACCTTTGGTTTGTGTAAACAAATATATGTATATTTGATGATAAATTGGGAAAGATGATGGACAAAACAATATATAACTTTACGATAAATTTCTCCAATTGTTGAAGCAAATGTCCACCATGTCCATGTTTCTGCCTAGATTTTATTTCTTATTTTCAAATAGGCAATAATTGTTTCATTGTGCGTCGAGAACGACGCTTAAATTATTGTTGGAACAGATTCACTCAGGACACAACGTCCTCCGGTTTCTGGTGTGTGCAATGATTCCAAATTTCATCAACGGTTATAAACCGACCCCAAAAATTCTTTTGACGTTTTAACGCTCTAACGCTCTAATGTCATCAACTAGTGTCATTAGAATACCGAATTTACCATTACCGAAAACCGGTAAAACCGTCCTAATTTCACAATTTTAATAAGGAAAGCATTTGTCGACAGAATCTTGGAACGATGGTTATCTAACCAATAAAGGAGTACGGAGTACGGAGTAGTAGATCCATTGGCGGATGCTATCAAATCAGTCGAAGTCGAAGAAAAGCGTCGTAGAAAATAGGGTAAAATAGAACAGCCTGGAAACAGTCACATCAATATCTGTTGATGAATTTTGCCGAGCATTTTCGGAATAACAGACGTCCAAACTGAATGACGATGCTTCTCATCTTTTTTGCGTACTACAGGTTTATTATGTTTTCCCAAAAATTTATACAATTTTTAATCGTTGAAGAGAAAAGACAATAATTAGTTTCCAGGAAGTATGCACTAATTTTTTAAACAAAAATTTTAAATGAATTTTTCTTTCGTTTTCGTATCGTATCCTATGTAAAAGAGTAACATATTGTGAAAAAAATATTATATGCAAAATGTTTTTGATAATAATTGTATTTATATATACAGCCATTCCTCAGATTTTCTTAAAAAGTGGAAGTTTTGTTCTTTATTGCAAAACATTAGACCCGTATTTTATTATTTTTTTGTTAGGGTGCCCATTTTCATTTTAGGGTGATCCGAAATATCGACTTTTTCCCCTTTTTCCAAAAATGACTTTTTTCAAAAATTCTTTTGAACCACTGAACCAATTTAGATGTTCGATATATCAAACCAAAGCTAATTAGCTAGTGATTTTTGGAAAAATGCTACGCTTGCAAAAATTCCAGGTTTTGGTTTTGTCATTATTGGTTGTATTCGTTTTTCATAGTTTTCATGGTCTCGGGACCAAGTGCGCTATATTTTTTATATTCTTTATGGAAAGCTGTGGATTTTTAACATAACATATCTCGAAATCAGGGAGGCGTTTTTTTCGTTTTTGAGTTATGATTATTCAAAGTTACCCGATGGTCCAATCAAAATTTTTTCCCTTTTTCCCAAAAACGACTTTTTTCAAAAATGTATTTCTTTTGAACTACTGGAGTGATTCAGATGATCGGCATGTCAAATTAAAGCCTACTTGCTAGCTTTTTTGAAAAAATAACACCTCTCTGGTATTTGGATATATTATGTGAAAATACCTCAGCTTTCAGGAAAAAATATAAAAAAAGATGGCGCCCTTCGACCCGAAACGATGTAAGCCATTAAAAACAAATATAATCAATAATTACGAAATGCGTTTTTATACTGAATGTAATATTTTTTTCAAAGAAGACTACCTCATTGGCTTTAATTTGATATGTTGATCATCTGAATCGGTCCAGTAGATCAAAAGTTATGATTTTTTGTAGTGGAAAAAATGGGGAAAAATAATTTTTGGACCATCGATTAACTTTGAAAAATCATAATTCAAAAACGAAAAAAAACGCCTCCCTGGTTTCGAGATATGTTATGTGAAAAATACTCAGCTCTTCAGAAAAAATATAAAAAAATAAAGCACCTTTGATCCCGAGACCATGAAAACTATAAAAAACAAATACAATCAATAATAACGAAAACATGGTTCAAACTTATTGCAACTGTGGTAATTGGCTAATTGCTTTGATTTGATATGTCGATCATTTGAATCGGTGAAGTACTTCAAAAGTTATGAATTTTTGAAAAATGTTATTTTTGGCAAAAATGCGAAAAAATGGATTTTTCGGACCACCCAAAAATGGAAATGGTCACCCTAACAAAACAATAAAAAATAAGCGTCTAATAGTTTGCGATAAAGAACAAAAGTACCACTTTTAACGAAAATCTGAGAACCACTATATCGGTTTGCCATGGAATGGCTGTATATAAAAATGGATTTCTGTTCGTCTGTCTGTCTGATTTTTATGAACTCGGAAACTACTGAACTGATCGACATGAAAATTGGTATGTAGGGGTTTTTGGGGTTGGGGAAGGTTCTTATGATAGTTCGAGACCACTCCTCTTTCTAAGGGGGGCTGCCATACAAATGAAACACAAATTTCTGCATAACTCGAAAACTAATTAAGCAAATGGAGTCAAATTTAGCATGTGAAGGTTTTATGGGGCAAAAATTGTTTCTATGATCAGTAGGCACTCCTCCCCGCTCTCTAAGGGGGGGGGAGGAGGGGGGGGGGTTGTTGCGACATACAAATGAAACACAAATTTCTGTATTATTCAAGAATTAATCAAGCAAACGAAACCAAATTTGGGATGTGGAGATTTTGAGGTGCAATAAATGTTTCTACGGCGGTTGGACACTCATCCTTCCTCTCTAAGGGTGGCTGTCATACAAATGAAATACAAATTTCTATATTACTCGAGAACTAATCAAGAAATGTTGTCATTATTAGACCAAACTTGGCATATTGAAGTTTTAGGGAGCGATAAATGCTTCTATGGTGAGTAGGCACTCCTATCCATTTTCTAAAGGGGTCTGCCATACAAATGAAACACAAATTTTTGCATAACTTGAAACTAATCAAGCAAATAGAGCCAAATTTTGCATGTGATTTTTTTATGTGGCAAAAATTGTTTCTATGGTGAATAGACACACCTCTCTCTCTCTCTCTCTCTCTCTCTCTAAGGGGGGGGGTGGTTAGTATGTTCTGCCATACAAATGAAGCATAAATTTCTGCATAACTCAAGATCTAATCAAGAAAATGGAATTAAACTTTGCATATAGAAGTTTTAGGGATCGATAAACGATTCTATAGTAGTTCGACACTCCTCCACCCTCTCTAAGGGGAGGCTGCCATACAAATGAAACACTAATTTCTGCATTACTCGAGAATCAATCACGTAAATGGAACCGTATTTGTCATGTGAGTTTTCAGGGAGCAATCAATGTTTCTATGGTGGTTCGACACACCCATCCCCCCTCTACTGCCACACAAATGAAACACAAACTTCTGCATAACTCAAGAACTAATCAAGCAAATGGAACCAAATTTGGGATTTGAGGGTTTTTGGGTGCGAGAAATGTTTATATGATGGTATGAAACCCCTCTCTCCTCTGGAATAGAGGGGGGGGGATCCATAAAAATAATATACATATTGCAACCAAACATATTCCAACCAAACATGACAATTGTACATTTTCGAAAAACTCTGAAGAAAATGGAAAAATTTGCGAAAAATAAATTCCCATATGTTCTACAATTTCATAGTGACAAGCTTTGTTAGTCCATTTGGATCGCCGAATGTGTTGATAAGAGCAAAACTCGAGAAAGAAATTGGCCGATTGAGGGCTGTCTTTATTCTATCATATTTGCTATATCTAATATTTATTCTATGTAATGGAGAAAAATGCTATTTGCAAGTCGTTGAAAAATCTTGTACGAGAATTGTGTCTGAAAATAATCTGATATTATATAACAAGTTTTGGTAGATATACTAGGAAGTGTATTGTGAAAGGTAATTTTAAAGGGTAGATTAGAAGATCAATCAATGAAAAGTTCTGCGATTGGACCGATGAACGTGCGCTTAGTAAGAAAACGTGGATGTGATAACGAAAAATAAATTTTGGGCTGGACGAAGTTTTCCGGGTCAGCTAGTGTTATAATAAAGAGTTTTCATTCAAAATATGAACAATTGAAAACTGCCTTCGGGTCTGGTGATCTGATCTGAGAATAATTTGATCCCTAAACGGATATCGCTGCTAGACGTTGATAATATTCATCTGTTATCGCGAATTATCCCACATATTTAACAAATAAAACATTTAAACCGCTTGATGGTAACAATACATTTGGCAACACATAATAACTGCTGTGCTTGCTGGATCGCACGCGACTATGATTTCAAATCACGGATGGATTATTTAGAACAAATAAGTAGAAAACGGACAGAAACGAATATATGAGTTGCTCGTTATTGACGGTACGGGTAGGTAAGCACACTAATCGACAGAAAAAATGGATTTCATTAATTTAAACTATTTAAGGGATTAAGGAATTGTAATGTATATCATATCAAATCATAGACAATCATAGATAATTGTATATCATCAGAAGTAGTGAAAAAAGATATTAAAGTTAACTATATTCCATAAAACAGTGACCTCTTCTCTGATTTGGCACTCGTCCTGAAAGACGTAGTCCTACGTCAAAAAGTCCTGATATTTCCTGATTGCAACGAAAATACAGTATTCGTCTGTCGTTGAATTCTGTCGATGTCCATTTCCACCAGAATGTCTTTGGCTGGTAGTTAGAGGCGAATGAACTGCAAAGTTTAAAGCCTCTCTAAAAAACGAATTGAGATTTCGCTAGTAAATAAGTGGACTTATCTATTGTTATCTATATATATATAAATGAATTTCGGGGAAGGTTCTTATGATATTTCCAGACCCCTCCCCCCTCTCTAAGGGGGGGCTGTCATACAAATGAAACACAAATTTCTTCATTACTCGAGAGTTAAACAAGCAAACAAAACCAAATTTAGCATGTGGAGGTTTTAGGTTGCAATAAATGTTTTT
This sequence comes from Toxorhynchites rutilus septentrionalis, assembly GCF_029784135.1. Classification (NCBI taxonomy): domain Eukaryota; kingdom Metazoa; phylum Arthropoda; class Insecta; order Diptera; family Culicidae; genus Toxorhynchites; species Toxorhynchites rutilus. The sequence continues at coordinate 20,104,773 of NC_073745.1, read as the reverse complement.
ACGGTGGTTAGATACTCCACCCCCCTTTTTAAGGGGGGGGGGGGGTAAGTTCTGCCATACAAATGAAACAAAAATTTCTGCATAACTCGAGAATTAACTAAGCAAACTAAATCAAATTTGGGATGTGGAGGTTTTAGGATGTAATAAATATTTTTAAGGTGGTTAGACACTCCACCCCCCTCTTTAAGGGGGGGCTGCCATACAAATGAAACACAAATTTCTGTATAACTCGGGAATTAATCAAGCAAATGAAACCAAATTTGGTATGTGAAGGTTTTACGGGGCACGAAAGTTTTCTATGGTGAATACACTCCTTTCCCCCTTCTCTAAGGGGGGTTGCCATACAAACGAAACACAAACTTTTGCATAACTCGAGAACTAATCAAGCACAATGTGGGATGTGAGGGTTTTTGAGTATAAGAAATGTTTCTATAATTTCTATACCCCTCCCTCCTCTGGAATGAAGAGGGGGTCCCATAAAAATATTACACATATTTCAACCAAAAATATTCCAATCAAACATGACAATTGAAAATTTTCGGAAAACTCTGAAGGAAAAAGGGAAAATTCGGAAAATTAAATTCCCATATGTTCTACTATTGCATAGTGACAAGTGCTGTTAGTCCATTTGATGTTTGCACTAGCGAAATTGATCTTTGTTCGAAACTGGGAATGGATTTTAATGTGATGAAACGCACTCCTATATCTTCTTCTATCTATACCAAAAAATTGTGAGGGGTTGTATCGAGGACACGACCGCATTTTCGACGTAGAACCACGAAATTATATTATCCTTTCCACTTGTTTTGACGTGAGACTACGAATGTGTAGTGAATGTAGATGAAATTGCATTGCCGTTTCGCAATATCTCGTTGTGTTTTGCTTACTTAATCCTCGCTCGCAACTGCGGTTTCTTTCCATTCCATCAGTAGAAAGAAACTCTTCCCCATACTCCTCCTTCCCTTGTCTTTCCGACAGGAAAAGAATCCATTCTCGCTCGATGTTCGCCAGCAACGATGTTGCTCCGATGACCACGAGGCGAGAAGTGGTGTGGGTTCAAATCGTGGATGGCTTCTTCAAACCAACTAAGTTGGAAACGAGCTGAAACGAATGTATTAGTTACTCGTTATTGACAGTACGGGTGCGAGAAGCACACAAATCGGCAGAACAAATGTATGTTTTCATAGTTTTCATTAATTTAAAACGTTTAGGAATTAGGGAATTGTAATGTATAGCATATCAAACAAATCTTAGAGGATTTCCAATTCGATTGGTATGCAAATCATCAGAATCCGTTCGCTGTGAAAATAGTTATTAACATTCCTTTATTTCATAAAAACGTGACCTGTTTTCTGATTTGGCACCCTTCCTGAAAGACGTAGTTCTACGTCAAATTCTATCATATTTTCTGTATAGAACATTTATTCCATGTAACGGAGAAACATGTTGTTTACAAGTGGTTGAAAAATCTTGAACGAGAATTGTGTCTGAAAACAGTCTGATATTATAATGATGAGTTTTGTTAGAAATACTAGGAATTTTAGGGTGAAAGCTAAATTCAACGGGGTCAAATAGAAGATCAATCAATGAACAGTTCTGCGATTGGACCCATGGACTTGCTCATAGTAAGAAAACGTGAATGTTTGAAGGTATTGATAAAAAAACAAATTTTTGGCGGGACGAAGTTTGCCGGGTCAGCTAGTCTAAAATAAATGAAGACAAAAAATTTGATGTAATAGGTAGGGGAAGTGGGGGCATAGTGGTCATCATAAGGAATATGCCCATTCCCAGCGTCCACATACCGCTTCAATTCTCGTTTTTCGAAGAATATTATAGTTCAACTCATTGTTGTTCAAGATAGCAAACGGATTTTACTATGAAAATTCAAAATAGTATACTTTTCATCATTAGAAAAAAGGTCGAACTTTTTTTTTGCTTGGAGGATATAGTAGGTACATGTATGGCCTATTCACCTAGAGCAGGGTCTCTCAAAGTCGATCTCGGCTTCCCAGGGGTCGATTTTTTTTCCCTTGTTGGGTGTGAACCACTGCGTCCATTAGTTTGAACTATTGTGGTATGCCCCATTTTTTGTACTACGCTTCAAGCTTATCTACTGCTTATTGATGAAGAAGTAGACTGAAAGCTATAGCGAGATAGGTGCCAATCAGGAATAATCTGTTTGATAAAATTTATAGTCCTGATCGGCGACACAGACCAAACTTCCTTGGGCTCCAGAATAGCCTTATCAAGGTGTTGAAGTCTGCGTCTTGTTAGTGCTCCGCATTTGCAGAGCAAATGTTCCGAGGTTTCGCTTTCGGCATTACAAAAGCGACAAATATCATCTTGCACTAAACCTATGTTTTTGAGATGGTATTTACTCGGACAGTGCCCTGTTATAAGACCAGTGAATGTGCTGAAGTCTTTCTTATTAAGACTCAGCAATTGTTGAGTAATTTTAATACTCGGCGTGATAAATTTTTTTGACTGGTTGAGTTGTACAGCCATCCAGTTGGCCATTACTTCCCGGTCTTCCCATTTCTTCAGCTCACTCTTCAACACACATTCAGAAATTCCACAGAATGGTTCTGGACCAGTGAAGGGTGAGCTTGAGCCGCGTCTTGCGAGTTCATCTGCTTGTTCATTTCCCTCTATACCGCAATGGCCAGGAATCCAGTACAGTTGTACCGAACTTCTCTGACACAGTTGTCGTAAAAGGCAAATGCATTCCCAGACAATTTTTGAATAGCACTTGAAAGCATTGAGGGCTTTAAGTGCTGCTTGACTGTCTGAGAAGATACAAATGTTAGCATGTCTATAGTTTCTTTTAAGGCAGACATTTATACATTCTATTATTGCAGCTACTTCTGCCTGGAAAACTGTTGGCCAGTTCTACAGAATACTACAGAAATTTTTATTCTGGGACCATACACTCCAGCACCTGTTCTGTTACCCATTTTCGACCCATCGGTATAGAACAGGATTGAACCATTACGAACATCGGGACCACCCTCATCCCATACTGAACGAGAAAGTTCGATCACTGTGTATGGAATGTCATAATTGGTCCTTGGCTCCATCCAATCGCTGTTCATCTCTGAGGTTGGTCCAACGGGTAAGAGATTCAGGATGCTCAAATGACCAGTTTTGTCCCCGTCTAATATTTTTTTATATCTTTTTAGCTTTAGAGCGCTTCTATTAGCCTCCAGCTGAACATGTTGACTCAAAGGTAACAAGTGAAGGATAGCCTCCAATGCCTTTGAGGGTGTGCTTCGCATTGCTCCTGTTACAGCAACGCATGCCAGTCGTTGGAGTTTGTTTAGCTTTTTTGTAGCTACAGTCTCCTTAGTCTTTGGCCACCATACTAATGAGGCATAGGTTATCCTAGGCCGCACAATTGCTGTATAGACCATAACACATAACCATTTTTGGTTACAGGCCCCATGTTCTACCTATCATTTTAGAACATGCCCATAGGGCAATGTTGGCCATACTGATAATTGCATCTAAGTGTGCGTTCCAGTTTAGTTTAGCATCTAGGATTACGCCTAGATATTTCACTGAAGCGCTGAATTTTATTTCCTCTCCTCCAAGATTTAGAGTCTGCAGATGCAGTTTCTTCTTTTTGGTGAAAGGAACAATTGTTGTTTTTGAGGGATTTATGCTCAGACCTTCTTTGATACACCATGATTGTGTAAGGTTTAAGGCCATCTGCATCCTACTCGATATCACATCGTCGAATTTGCCACGTACCATTATGACTAAATCATCAGCAAAACCCACGGTTTCTAAACCATTCGCCTCCAAACTAATCAGAAGGTCGTCAACCACCAGTGACCAAAGTAGAGGTGTTAGAACCCCTCCTTGTGGGCAACCTTTCGTTGCAATCACAGATGTCGATGACCCACCCAGCTCCGAGGTGATTTGTCTATTTGTGAGCATGCCTTTGATCCATTCGACTATGCAGTCATCGAAATGTCTTCTTCTCATAGCCTGTGCCATTGATACATAGGAAGCATTGTCGAAAGCCCCTTCGATATCAAGAAACGCACATAATGCAGTTTCTTTTGACGAAAGAGATTTTTCAATTTTAGTCACAAGCGTGTGTAACGCTGTGACTGTGGATTTGCCTGATTGATAGGCAAACTGGTATTTAGATAAAGGGCATTTGGACATGAATACAGGCTTTATGTATTCATATAATACTTTTTCCATAGTTTTCAGCAGTATTGATGATAAACTAATTGGTCTGAATGATTTTGGGAGTGATTTATCACGTTTCCCAGCTTTTGGAATGAAGACCACTTTAACGAGTCTCCATGTGGAAGGAATGTGCTCTAGTATCAGACTTGCCTTAAAAATCTCGATTAGAGATGGAATCAGCTTAAATTCTCCTTTTTGAATCAGGGCTGGAAAAATTCCATCGGCACCTGCGGATTTGTACGGTTGAAAGGATCTCTCCTCGTGAAAACCATTCCAGCAACTATCTTTGCGACATCCTTTGCACTTTGAGAATTCCTTCGAGAGCATTTCATGTCGCGGTTGTAGTTAGGACTGGTATCAGAATGAACCGATGTAGATCCCGGGGAGTGAGTTTTCATCAGTAAGTCTAATACTTCTGAGGGAGATTTTGTGAACGAACCGTCGTCCTTTTTGAGGGAACCTAGCCCGTTCGAGTGGTCTTTTGCAAGAGTCTTACTTAGTCTTGCAACGATTGGGGTACTTTCAATGCTTTCGCAGTTATTTACCCAAGATTTTCGTTTAGATCGTCTTAGTTCTCTATTATATTCGGTTAGGGCGCTCCTATATTGAGACCAATCCGAATTAATTTTAGCTCTGTTGAACAGCTTCCGCGCTGTTTTACGTAGCCGCTCGAGCCTTTTGTTCCACCATGGAACGTTTCTTGTCGAAGAAACTCTCTTAAGTGGACAATTACTGTTGTAGACAGAAACTATCGTATCATTTAATTCTTTTGAAGTTGATTCGAGCTGTTGAATCGACCTTATTCTTGTGTTAAGAGTTTCTGACTCGAGTTCAAGTGAATATCGTTCCCAGTTGGTTTTTCTTGGATCACGATATTCTCTCTGTACTGTCAAGCCACCATCCCATTCGAAGATAATGTGTCTGTGATCAGACAAAGACGCCTCTTCCGAAACGTGCCAGTTGTGTATTTTCGAAGAAATTACCGGACTGCACAGTGTTAGGTCCAGGACTTCTTGTCTGATAGCGTTTATAAACGTTGGTTCATTGCCTATATTGGCAATGTCAATGTTGTTTGAAGAGAGAAATTCTAAAAGACAGTCACCTCGACTGTTTATGTCAGTACTACCCCACAAAGTGTGATGAGCATTGGCATCACAGCCGATGATGAAGTCTTTTTTGATTTCTCTGCAATAATTTACGAACGCCGCAACCTCTTGGGGAGGTGCCTCAGGTACGTCACCAGGGAAATAAGCCGACGCAATTATTATGTCGGATCTTCCCTTGGCGGTTGGTATCTCAACTCTGATCCCTTTGAATGAACTCTGTTATAGGAAAGCATTTAATATTTGCTTTTACTAGAACAGCAGTTCTTGGGGAGTCATGCTTGTCGTCGTAGAATAACTTGCATGAACCAGTATGAATACCAAGTATTCTTCCTTTGTGGACCCAAGGCTCTTGAATTAAAGCTAAATCCATAGCGTCTTCAATAAACCTCCTAGACAGCACGCTAGATGCTGCTTTAGCGTGATGGAGATTTATTTGCAGAACCTTAGTGTTCTGCGTTATTTTCGACCGCTCGTTTTGTTCATTTGGATGTGGATTATTCATAGAAGTCCCACGAGTCTCTCGGTAAAAAAAGGTCCACTGCATCAGTGACCGGCTTAATGCAGCAAGGGCAGACGATACTGTGGGGGGAGCCCTGGTGCTCCACAGGCTCCGTTAACGGCAAGGTTTAAAACCCCCCCTACCATTCATCCCTCGGCACGGGTCGCTTCACACCTTGGTTTAGGGGTTTATCCATTACTTCCTTTCCATAATAACCATGGATAACAGCTATTACAACCATCCTCCTTTTCTGGGGCTTTGGACCCACTGCTCTGGTTTCTCAATAATTTCAGGTTCTTATTCGGACATGCTATTATTGAGATCCGTCATTCGCAGGCGGAGTTTCCCAGGGGTCGATACAAACGAAAACTGATTTCGGGGTTCGACGAGGTCAAAACATCGACCTCTATTAAATAACACAAGTTCTCATTTGAAACTTTCAAAATATTGCTGTTGTATTACGCGAATCAACTTGTTATAAGAATGACTAATATTTTAGTAGAATATATTAGGTTGGGAAAGTAATCCGATATTGTTGCGTAGAATTCAAAACTTTATTTAGGATATTTAGGACTGTCCGATTTGGGTCAAATATGCATCGTTTTTTGTGGTATCATTTTAAAGGTAATTTCATAATGTCTCTCTCATAGAAGTTTTGATTTCTATTGGCGAAAACTATAGTGATCGTTTTCACAATCTTCTCTTGATTCCAATTTCTTATCATTCAGTAAATGTTGCAATGCGAGAAAAAGATGCTAATCACTTGGTGCCAGGTTCAGACTAGATTTTATTACCCAACCAACCTCCCGGAGTTTCCGGTGAGTCACTGTTGACATGTGGGGCCTTGCGTTTTCCTGATGGAACAAAACATTTCTACTGCTAGCCAATTTTGGCCGTTTCTGGCCAACCGCTAGCTTCAAACAGTCCAGTTGTTGATAGCAGTGTTGCCACACGTACAGATTTATCTGAAATGGTACAGATTTTTTCGTTATTTTTGGTACAGATTCTGTACGGTACAGAGTACAGATTTCCGTCAAAAATTACAGACTGGGACAGATTTTTTCCGCGTGTGAAATTTCTTACATTTGATCAATGCAACATTAATGTATCATACTACTTTTACGCCGCAGTATCGCAATCTACCAATCTAGATTTCGAAAAACTATGTATAATCATCATCAAATACACGAATGACTTGCAAATGTGGATATAGTGTTTGTAGTAAATAAATGAGTGTTTTTTTCATGCTTTTTAAAATAGATTTTTCTCTATAAGGAATATTTTCGATGGTACAGATTAAAATGTTGCAACGCTGGTTGATAGTAGAGATCTGAATTTAGTGTTTGGCCATACGGAAGTAACTCTTGAACAAATGATAATTAAGTCCCACCAAATACACACTAAAACCTTCCTGGCCATCAGTACTGGTTTGGCACCGTTTGAGCTGCTTCACCATGCTTTGACCACGATCGTTTTCGCACAATACTGTCGTATGTGACCCATTTTTCATCTCCAATCACTATCCGTTTGAGTCTTAACTTTAAGAAATGGGTCGATTTGATTCCGTTTGGTAAAGGCTTCTCAGATGGAAATATTATTTAATATTATTAAATATTAACAAGGTGCATCGTTCATGAATTCGTATTGGAAAAACGACAAGTAAAAAAGCGTGAACTAGTTCGTGTGAAATAATGTGCTTGAGTGTACAAGTCTTTCCGGCACGTATTGACTTGTGCTATATTTGACACATATACTCGATACAATAGGAGGCAGTCATGATCAAATTCAAGTCGAAACATGGTCATTTTATTTTACTGTATAACAAGTTTGCACTTAGGTACCAAATTCTGAAAATCTGAAGCTTTTAACTTACACACTGGTACAAAAACGAAAGACGTAATCCTATATCAAAATCCATGCCAAAGCAAGATTAGTACTGTACAGTTTTCTTGTAGATATTGTGAGAACACTTTATGAAGCTTCATCGGAGCTCAAATGATAATACACTCATCTATTCATTTAATTCAAGATATAATAAAATATTCACCGAATTTAATGTCTATTTACCTTGTTGAATTTCGTTGAGAAAATTAAGGTAAGGTCACTTAGCCCTTTATGAGGCCGTGATAAGTATATTGTCACCCACAAAAATATTTTTTCCGCCGCACTTCGAATATTATTTCAATATTTTGCTTACCCAAAGACTTCTAGAGGTATACTCCACTTTTTGAGGTTGCTCAAAATTTACGATATTAATTTGCGATTCATTTTTATGTAGGAAAACCGCGATTTTAGAGCACCGGCAACAAATTCTGTTTAATTTCGTTAAAAATGCTACATGTTGATAAGTTCTTCGCTGTAATCGTCTTTCCCAATTTTCATGCAGTTTTTCAATAAATGGTGAATTTGAAGGAAAATTAAAATTTAAAATTTATTCTTTGTAAGTCTATATAAAACAAAGTTTTTTCGCTGCACTTGAAATGTTGTTTTAATGTTTGCTTAACCAAAGGTGCAATAAGGTGAGCTTACAAGGCAGCTACAGTGTTTTTGGGTTTAACGGGCAGTGGCAACTATAATGCCAACTGTTTCAATAGTTTATTTTTTATCAAAGATAAAAATGTTCTCTGAAGTTTGAGTCGATGCCTTGTTTCTACGGCCTTATAAAGGGTTAACGAACAGCAAAGTTTTCCAATTGTTCAACTTTTCGCATGATTGAAGAGATTTGGCCTTAGGGGTCTAAGGTATCACTTCATTCTCGAAAAGGGGTCCCTTGCCCAAAATAGTTTGAGAACCCCTGACCTAGAGTCTCAATTTAAATGTTCTCATGCATATAAAAACGTAGTAAGAAACCCATAACGTTCCGCATAATGAGTTTAGTTGGAGTGGCATATTTATCCAGGATCAATGCCACGAAAGGATCCTCTCCAAGAGCAGAATGTGATGCGGTATATCAGCTTTAGTAAACAGAACATTGTAAGTTGTTATTCACCTATGACCACATTGCCCCCAAACATCAAAGTAATTTCTATGCTAATTAATCGCTGAGATTAAACAAAATATCTGTTCACCTCTCCTAGAATATGTGAATAGTCGTCCAAACTTAATCGATATATCACATTGAATAAACTAAATTTCACGAGAAATTCCTTGGATACCATACGCACAGAACTACGGCCTAAGGGCTATCGAGGAAGCAACTTCTGTTTTTATTTATGTTTTGACATGCGACAGCTTTACTGAAGTACAGAGTGACTCAAACGTCATTGAATTCTTCAAAAATAAGGTGACTATCAATACGGCATCTATAGTAAATAATTATACTACCAAACAAGCAGGTGACTCCTTTGCCGCCCATGACCAATTTGCCCCTACTACCCCTATATGATTGCTAATAAATTAATATTTGGCAAAAATGATCGGATATCGATCCAACTTGGATTGAATATTAGGTTATCCATATTCATAAATCCTCACATTATACTTTCAAGCATTTAACTCAGAGCGTTGTACAAAAATGGCATCATGGGATTTTCTGTTAGAAACAAAAATGGTTCACCTTCAGATGAAAACACCGAAAAAAAAAATGAAGGAATGGTGCCCGGAAATCGTCATTTAAGTTCGAGAGAGCTAGCCCGTGATCTCTCATGAAACCGTTAGTCATATTTTGGTTGAAGTTCTGGGCATAAGAAAAGTCGCAGCACGACTAGTGCCACAAAGGATCAATTTTCTTCGAAAATTTCATCACAATCAAGTAGCATGCTTGAACGATCAAATTCTGATCCCACGTTCATCCATCTCTCTAGATATGGCTCCGTGTGACTTTTTCCTATTTCCGAAACTCTAATTATCGCTCCGTGGGACCCGTTTTGACATAAGACATAAAAACGAATTAACTACGTTGACTGCAGGCAGTTCATGAAGCTATAAAAGGTGTTGCAATGACTGGAGTGTTAGTTGGAAAAGTGTATTGCTTCAGAAGGGGTCTATTTTGAAGGGGATAGTAGAAGTTTAGATGATAAATAAAGCTTAAGGAAAATAGAAGCACAAAATCGCGGTGTATATTTAGCAGAATGTATATCGATAATAGAGAAAATAAGCCACCTCAAATTCTCATTTTTCTCATTCTCACATTCTGATCTTCATTCAGTAGTTCTGTCAAATCTTTTTCGTGTAATGAGAGTCCAAATTTATACTAACATTCCCAATTTTACCAGATTTATTTATACAACGTTATTTTTTCATTGATTTTGATTTCATAGATTATTATTTTTTATACCCCGGACGGGAAAATTAGTGCCATTCAAGAATCCGTGGTTACTGCCTTTTTCGCAAATATCAACTTATTTTGGAGTTTTATCCCGAATAAACGATATAATAATAAATATATAATATTTACACAATAATAAACGTTTTTGGGTTTTTTTTTTCAAAAAATAAAACTGATGACTAGTAAATAGTAACGGGAGAAGCAATGTTCGAATAATGTGGTGGGTTCTGTAAAACATTTGACAACATTTACGCGTCTCGAAATATTTTTCTACGACTTCACTGACATGAGGCCGAGCGTTATCACAAAGTAGAATAACTTTATCACGTCTTCGCCAGTATTTTTGCGTTTTGGTCCGCTCAGATGAGGAGCTAGATTTGCGAATCGGTTTGGCGATCGATGTCATCAATTGATTAAGTTCCAGTCTATGAGGCACGTAATTCCCTTGTATTTGAGGGGCTTAGAATGCAAGGGGTGTAAGTGACTTGATCGATTTCTCTTCATCAACTTTTTCTTCAGTTAGTAACTCAACTGCAAAACCGTTCTAATGTGAGTTTGCTATAGAATCCGATAGATGAGGTTCAGACTTATCTTCCGCATTGTCAAATACAGCTGGGAATAAGTTTGCCGCTAAGTTATGACCAAAAGAGAGGGTCGATGTAGAGAAGTCGATTAAATCTAATCCCCGCAATTGATTTATTTCAATGATTCTCAATAGCACAATTATGTTCGGTTAAGTTTTACCCAACGATTGCCTCGATTTATTATCCAACATGAGAGAAGAATCGGTCCATAGTGTGAGCCGTTGTGTTATTTTTTCATAAATGCAAGAGTAAGAGGATTGTTTATTTCGTGGTTCGCAGTTTTTTGTACCTTTAAAATGTGCAAGGATAGACCTTGTAAAGATGTGTGAAGAGTCCACGACACTAACTAATAGAAAAAAAAGTATATAAAACGGCTGTAATACAGTTGAATTCATGCAATTTCATAAAATAAATGTTCTTTCAGTACAGTGAAACAGAGTTTATTTGCATGTTTTGAAACGGAACTGAAAAAACACTATTACTGCTTAACAGTCGAATCCCGCAAAAAGTCAAAAGCTGTTGCATCACAAACTTATTTGTCTGGAAACAAACGAATTCAATTCTGAAATACACTGCGTTTCATAACTATAGAACCAATCAAGTTTTCAGAGATATGTAAGAAGTCGGTTGAATTGAAGTACATAAAGTATAGAGTTCAGAATACAATAACAATCTTCATTTATGAGACCGGCCATTCGAACTTTATTGTTGTGTTCAGACGCGAAACCTTTAAAAAAATTAAAATTCCAGTGTTTCATAACTATTGAACTAGATGGAAAAACTCTCACTCATTCACAATATTACAATAATTTCCTAATTTATAGGTCATCTTTAGTTCTCAATCAGTTCGAATAACCCATTCGGGGTGGTTTCGACCTAGCTGCGCCATGTTGTGGTGTGTATCTCGTTCTACTGCTTGTTTAAATTCTCCAAATCACTCATACTGCTTGTAAGTTGCATCCACTATTCGAACGATCGCCCCCCGTAAGTTCTTCATAGGGTTTTGATCTGGTTAAACAAGCTGATCAGTCCAGGAACTGAAGCCACTTTTTTTAACCATGCCATGACTTTCCGGAAGATATGAACTGATGCCAAATTACCCAATTATAACATTGTATCTTATGCACAAATAGAAGTAAATAATTCTGAAGTACTTCATTGCACTTCTGACTGTACATTCGTGTTGATGAAAAGCTATCTGAACCAGGCCGTTTTGAAAATATTCTCCTCAAACCATCAAACTGCCGCCTACAAAGATACGAGTTGAAAAATTACATTACACGTTCCGTAAGTCCTTCCAGCATGAAGAAATGCTGCCAAATTGAATTTATTTTTACTCCTAAAGCAGTGAAATTCATGGAAAAAGCTTCCATATTAGTTTTTGGACCCGCAGCTTTGAATATGGGATTTTTATGGTTTGGGGAGAATTTTCTCAAAAAGGCCTGGTTTAGATAGCTTACCAATTTCATTCATACCAATTCGATTCATAAAACTTAAACCAAACATTTTATTGCAATGGTACGCAAAATAAAAATAGAAAACATGTATAAAAGCTCGAGTTCGAGAAATAACAAATCAAACAATAAAAGCAAAAAAATTAATAGCATCAATATTTAGTGTGGCCTCCTGAAGCTTCAATGACCTGTTGAAGACGTTTAGGGCATACTATCCACCATGTTCTGGAGGTGCTGAGGGTAGATTTCGTTCTACGCCTTCTGGAGAGCCGTCAAATAAATGTCCGTATTAGTGTCACCATCTTTCACCACTTTGTTGTGGTTCACAGGTTCTCAATTGGGATGAGGTCAGAACTTTGTGGTGGCCATTCAAGGGTTTTTTTTTATGTAAACGGAAATAGGTTTTGGTCTACTTGGTAGTACGCTTCGGGTCGTTATCCTGTTGGAAAACGAAGCTGTTTCGTAGGTCAGTTTTTCGAAGCGTCTCCTTCAGATTGTCCTTAAGGATGTAAATGTAGACGTCTCCTGTCATGATTCCTTTATATGTTTCCGGGCAAATTCCAACCGTTTCACTTCATTTTTCTTGGCGAAAATCGAACGTTATTTTGTGAATCTGCTCTCGAGTCCATGCTCAGCTAGTTTGCGGCGTACCGATACTCTTGCCGATACTGCCAACGAGAGGTTTTCCTGAATGACTTTGCCTGACACTTTTGGAAATTTCCTCACTTCCCGAATGATTCGTTGATCCGTCCTGTCTCGATCGGTCTCCCGACGACGGCCTCTTCCTGATCTGTCAGGAAGCGAACCGTAAGCTTTGTGCGTGTGCATAATTTCACGGACTGCTTCCTGGCATATTCCGAACTTCTCTGCAATCTTCCGCTGTGAATTGATCCTGACTTGCAATGGGTGAAATTTCGGACTTGCAAGTTGTTCTGTTCCCACCCATTTTTATTTTGTTGATTTTTTTTGTGTATAGAAAACAACATTCGATTTTTATGTGCCAACGTAAACAACATTTTGTTTATATCGCGAGAACTGAATCACTGAAAGGTGGTTAATAATATCGCACAGCCCTAGCTGTTATAACATGTGGATACGAGGGGTTACTCAAAGCTTTTGAATAATATTATTTTTTGGGGCTGGGCTTTAAGTTTGGCATTTATTTCTAATTGCATATTTGCACACTTCAAAGCAGTCATGTAATGAAGTAAACAAAATCTAAAAGAACTGACAAAACTTGTTAATTACTTGAAAGAGTAATAGTTAATATACTATTCTATGAATTTACGGTAGTAGTTTTTAATGAAGTAGTCCAGAATTTGAGAAAAATATTAAATATGCAAGGTGGGCGTTTTCTGCCTTTCACTGTATTTCAATTAATCGCTATTTCACAAAACACGATCCGTTTTTGTAATGAGTATTTGCAAATAAAATCGACAAATGACAAAACATGAGTATTTTTGATTCGAATGAAAGTGTGTATTCCGTTTGGATTAGAAGAAATATGAGTTTTCCACAGCAATTGGGAATTTTTTGACTCAAGCGTAACTTTTGAAAAGGGCGTATCGATTTTAGTAAGAGAAATCTTTGATAATTTATATCTCAAAAACTATGAGTCGTACCGAAATAGTATCTTAGAAAGAGATATTGAGTATTGATGGTTGAATATGAAAAAAAAGTACACTGAGAAAAAAAATGAGTACTCTTTTTTTTATTTACAAAATAAAAATTCAATTTGCAATATCCAAAATACATATTTTTTAATTTTTTTAAAAATTGTTTCATGTATGCAGAAAATTTAAAAAAAGGGCTCAAGATGGTAAAACTATTTTTGACGAACTTGGTGGAGCATAGAATTTTTAGGAATTTCCGAAACTTCGAATTTTTGTATGTTAGCAATCATTTTTAGCCACAAATTATGAATCCTGATGTGTTTTAAAATAAAAAAGGTTATTATCAATCTCCTTCTAAATGTAGCCATTCTCGATATATTTCAAAAAATATTTCTAATTTATTGTCTTTTTATAGTAAATAATCCCTTTTAATATGTTTGTCGTGTTATACCGTAATGTTCATGAAATTTTATGAATTTGCTTATAATTTCCAACAACATTTCCAAATACATCATCATGGTTCATTTTTTGACTCAAGCGTAACTTTTGAAAAGGGCGTATCGATTTTGAAATACATATTTTTTAATTTTTTTTTAAATTTTTTTTATGCATGCAGAAAATTTCAAAAATGGGTCCAAGATGGTAAAACTATTTTTGACGAAATTTGTGGAACATCAAATTTTTAGGAATTTTCGAAACTTCGAATTTTTGTATGTTACCAATCATTCTTAGCCACAAATTATGAATTCTGATGTGATTTAAAACAAAAAAGGTTATTTTGAATCTCCTTCCAAATGCAACCATTCTCGAGATATTTAAAAAAAAATTTCCAATTTATAATATTTATTATCGTAAATAATCTCTTTTAATATGTTTGTCGTGTTCATAAATTCATAAAATTTCATGAACATGACGGTATAATGTTCATGAAATTTTATGAATTTTCTTATAATTCCCAACAATTTTTTTGATTGATTGAAGTTTGTATTAAGATAAAAAAGATTTTTTAGTTTCGCTACGTTTTGTATTAACCCACATGTCTTCGAATGTTTCGTAACGTAACTCCTAAACATACGTCTTTACCATAACGATGTATTTGGAAAAGTTGTTGGAAGTTATAAGCGAATTCATAAAATCTTATGAACATGATGGCTTAACACGACAAACATATTTAAAGGGCCTGTTTACTATTAAAAAGTCAATAAATTACAAATATTTTTTTAAATATCTCGAGAATGGCTACATTTAGAAGGAGATTGATAATAACCTTTTTTGTTTTAAATCACATCAGGATTCATAATTTGATTGAAAATGATTGCTAACATACAAAAATTCGAAGTTTCGAAAATTCCTAAAAATTCGATGTTCCCCAAATTTCGTCAAAAATAGTTTTACCATCTTGGGCCCATTTTTTAAATTTTTTCTACATGACTTCTATTTTATATGAAAAAATTGAAAATAATATAAAAAATACATATTTTTTGATATCGCAAATTAAAATTTTATTTTGTAAATAAAAAAAGAGTACTTATTTTTCTTCTCAGTGTATTTTTTTTTTGTTCAAATCAACCCAACAATACTCTATAACTCTTTCTAATACACTATTTCGGTACGACTCATATTTTTTGAGATATAAATTATCAAAGATATCTCTTACTCAAATCGATACGCCCTTTTCAAAAGTTATGCTTGAGTCAAAAAATGAACCATGATGATGTATTTGGAAAAGTTGTTGGAAATTATAAGCAAACTCATAAAATTTCATGAACATGACGGTATAACACGACAAACATATTAAAAGGGATTATTTACTATAAAAAAGACAATAAATTAGAAATATTTTTTTAAATATATCGAGAATGGCTACATTTGGAAGGAACTTGATAATAACCTTTTTTATTTCAAATCACATCAGGATTCATAATTTGTGGCTAAAAATGATTGTTAACATACAAAAATTCGAAGTCTCGAAAATTCCTAAAAATTCGATGTTCCAAAAATAGTTTTTCCATCTTGGGTCCATTTTTTAAATTTTCTGCATGACTTCTATTTTGTATGAAAAAAAAAAAAATAATATGTATTTTGAATATTGCAAATAGAATTTTTATTTTGTAAATCAAAACAAAGAGTACTAATTTTTTTTCTCAGTGTACATTTTTTCATATTCAACCATCAATACTCTATAACTCTTTCTAAGCTACTATTTCGGTACGACTCATAGTTTTTGAGATATAAATTATCAAAGATTTCTTTTACTAAAATCGATACGCCCTTTTCAAAAGTTACGCTTGAGTCAAAAAATTCCCAATTGCTGTGAAAAACTCATATTTCCTCCAACCCAAACGGAATACACACTTTCATTGGAATCAAAAATACAAGTTTTTAAAATCTGCATTTTTAGGACGATTTCATTTGGAATTGCTGTATGTAATGTACCGACGGTCAACGAATAACGACAAAAACAGTCATTTGAATGTTGAACTGTTTTGATTTTAATGGTTCAATGGGGTAAACACATACCCGAATCCAACATCCACGACTCACAAATCTAGCGACGAGGAAAACAAATTCATCCATATCATTTTTTGACAACGCATCACCATTTCAAGAAGAATTCCGCTTGTCATAAAACTCCGCTGTCAATCCAAAAAGCAAGCACGAAAAAAACACTACCTTCTCTCACCCACTAAGATGTGAGCGCAAAAAAAATCAGATAAATTTCATTTCTCCATTAACTCAACACTTCTTTACTCTTACTTAAAACATACATCGTTGATAAAGTTCGACTTTATTGCGTTATAATCTTTGCGGAGGAGGACAGGACGCGTGCAAGGCGGAGAGAAAGAGTGAGCAGGAAAAAGTTTCACGTTCCATCACAGGATGAGGGACGGAACACGCCTGGAAGGTATGCAGCGGGCACCCGTCACGTAGCTCACATATTCGCTGAGTGTCACTTTATTAGCATAGAAATGTGAAAAATTGGTTCTCCCAGAATCAGTGTGAGCAATACTTTTCCCTTCTTGGGTTTCCTTTTCTTGTGGGCTTCATGAAGTCAAGAAACAACAGCTAGTAGCTACTGGATTTTGAGTTGCGGGCGGGAGTCCACCGCGTTTGAGACTGAAGGCGGCATCAGAGCGCCACCAGAGAACGAGGCGGAGTCTGACTCGTCAAAAAGCTAAAACCATGTTAACGTGTGTAAAGGAGATCATAAAATATTTACTGCTGGAATCTGGAATTACAATGTTTTTACCTTACAGCGCTAATGTAATAATAAAGTTGACTTGGTTCTGGCTCTGCTCGGGTTTGGCCTCCCGAAAGGCACACGAGGAACCGGGGATCATTGTCAATTCGCTCGGCGTGTTGTCCTGCAGCTAAAAGATGGGAGAAACAGAGTAACAACAACGGCGACAGAAAAAAAAACCCAAAAACTGTTCGCACATCTCACTCACTTGCGGGTCATTAATTTTTTAAACCAAAAGAGAATACCATATCACAACTCGCAACACACTCTCGAATCGCGGCATGTCGACCCGAAGAGTGGTACGTTCCATAATTTGGACGGAGACGTGTTGATTACTCAATCTGCGCCGGGGACCGAATTTTGGCGTAAATGTACCCACGAGCGCGGTTGAAATGAGGGACGTGACCTAAATGAGGATTGGAAAACGAATGGGGCGGCCGTGGCAGCGGTGCAAGTTGTGGAAGCTGTAGCCAAGAGATATAGTGACTGAAGAAGTGTCACTTGCTTCCAAAATGACAACTAACGAGATGGTGAACTATGAGCAGCTCATATGAATAACAATGTAATATCTGAGATATATAAAATATTTCCGTTAGTGGATGATGTGGCTCAAATAGGTAGGGTATATTCTAAAGATTTATCGTCATTGAAATGAGCTTTTTTAGATGCAAACTTTTCCAGAGTTTATCGAAGTACAATCACCCAATAACCAATCAAATTTTATTGTAATGAATTGACACTCAAAACAAAGGGCTTAGGAAGCTCATTCCCCTCCCAAGTTATATTCAAGACGATTTTTGAAGCAATTTCGGAAGAAGTGCTTTTTGGAGTGTTAAGGGATCGTTGAACCGGCTTCAAGGGGTTTAGAAGTTCTCTAGCCTCTCTAGATACGTTAAAGACAAGTTTTTGTTTTATGTTTCTCACATACATTTATTGTTATTATCATTTTATTTAATGGTTATAGTATTTCAATAATATTTTACGAGTTCTGTTTCTCTCAATTTTGTTATTCTTCTTTTTTCAATGCAGGGAAACCAACCCTCCGATAATGAAATGAGGGTCTTAGACACTCTTTCAAACGTTTTTTGATTCCTCCAGAAAAAAACCAAAAAAAAACAAACACTGCCTAACTCTACGTATGTGCCAGATAGTGACTCTGTTCTTCTATCTTCGGCACAATATTTGGCTAATTGCTCTCAACTTCCACGTATTAAGTAATACCAGTCGGCCCCGGAATTATCCGAAAATCGTTGGGTGGTATTCATTCGTCCTAAAGGGAACCTCTAAGTGTGTCCCAAAAAGTAGTCAAGTGTCTTAGAAATGACGAAAGTCGAAAAAGATAAACTTCGCGTTGTGCTCTCAAATTACAAAGATGCGAGTGCGACAGTGAAAAACTCTTCTTTCACTGATGAATATAAAGTTTATATTCCGGCACATATTGTTGACATCGATGGTTTTGGAAAAATCTGGTTAAAGATAACCAGAAGATTTTGTAAAAGCTAAGGGTATTCTCCATAATGTGAATCTTATTTCTTATATTGAAAGTTTGGAGGTGAGATTCCTGAACTCTCAATTGAGGGTACAAAAAAAGAAGTATTTTTCATCTGGCTCTTTTAAAGTATCCTTCGAAGGCACAGCGCTTCCAAATTATGTGCTTATTGATAAACTTCGTCTCCCAGTTCGGTAATATTTTCCTAAAATAATGACTTTCTCTAATCGTAAACTATTAGGTCACACAAAAACCTTCTATTGTGATAGAATGAAATGTTCAAAATATGGAGACGATCATGATGAAGACCCTAGTAAAAAGGCTGCTGATAATTGCACCATTTGTGGAGGTGGATTTTTTGAAACTCAAGCAATGACTTAAGGACCGTTCTAATCGATCCTTTACTGATATGCTCAAACCAGCATCACCTCAGGCATCCGAGGTTTCAGAAAACGCTTTCTTTGTTTTATCCGAGGATGATGAATCGGATTCTCAATTCGTACAATAATCACAAGAAGAGACAGGAAGAGAAAAATTAATTCCTCATCCGAGCCTTCTAAAAAAGCGGATTGATCTCTTACAAACCAGAATCATCTTCAAATTATTTTGTTCTTCCAACAATACCCCTCCTGGTTGAGATTGACGTGCATTTCCCTGAATCGTCAAATCATCCCAAATTTTCTTTTTTTTTTCAATCGGTTCCAAAACCCCAATCTTTTCCAGGAGGCAATTCCTTTTGGTCAATTGTTCAATTGGATTCTAGTCTTCTTGGATCCACAGGCAACTTATTCACTTGACTGCAATATACATGGCTTTACAACATAACGTTTTTATTAAAAAATGGACTTTTTCGGATGGTGATAAAAAACCTAAGACAGATAATTAAGTTTGATAGTTTCCCATAGAAGGTAGTTATATTAGCTTACTTGCAAATAAATTCTACGCCCTTGCGAGCGGCCTTCCGGAAGTTAACCGGAACATTCGCCATGGCGACGAAAACATGCGTGTAGGCATGTTTTTGAGTTCTTTCTTCGTTTTATTTATCAATCCCTTCTCAGTTTTCGCGATAAATTTGTAGGAGTAGATCTTACGCTTCAGGTTTGCCCAAAAATTCTCGATAGGACGCAGCTGGGGGACGTTGGGTGGGCTCGCCGACTTGGGTACTAAATCGATATTCGGCCGCTCCATCTCGCCGCACGATCGCTTCGAGTTGTGGGTTAACGCGCCAAATCGACCAGAACACCGCGTCCTCGCCTTCATGGTATTTCTTGATGAACGACGCAACTTCCGGCAGGCACTTCGTACTAGAAATTCCCCCGTTCACGGCTAGAGCGGCTTTGACATCCCCTTCTCGCTGATTGTTAGCCACAGCAGCACCTCCTTGAGGAACTTGGTGTTTGAAATAAACTTCACTTCGGTACTCACATCCTTCCTGGGGGAAGTAAATGCAAAGTACCCTGCTAGTCGTTGCCATCCAGGATGAGATAGGTCTCGTCGTCCATCACCACCGCCACGTTGCAATTCGCAGGGAAAATCTACTTGATCATCTTATTCAGCCGCTGCCGCTGCATCATTGCCTGCAGCTCCGAGACCAGTGGACGGGACTTCCGCTCCCTGACATGTATGTCCATGTTCTCCAGGTACTTTTTCATTGTTTGGCCGGTTGCACCGACCTTCCGGCTAAGCGCACGCAGCGATATAGCCACTTTTCCCTTGACCTTCCATTTCAGCTTTCCTTTGTCCAATAGTGCCAAGAAGAAGATGCCGGAACGAGTGTATCCGGCGTCCACAAAATGCCGCACGATGTCCGTTTTCGACGCGTTGGAGTACCGTTTTTGGAACGCGCACACTTCTGAACGGAGTAGCTTCACTGTTTTCGCCATCACGGTTAGAGTTCGACAAGAGCTGTCAATTTTTTTTCTGTTGGCTCATGGGTTACTATGATTGATGCTGCATGGGTAGTTTCTTCAGTGCCTCATAAGGTAAACCCATTAAAAATCGGCAATTTTTGTTCATTTTTTTAAATGCAAACGTCATCAATTTTTTACATTGAAGAAAATAATAAAGGGTGTGTCACATCAAATTGCATCACGGAAAAAACGCTGTAGAAATTTATTTTTTAGGAGTTATATCTTCAGCTTTCGCTTATAATCAGATAAGAGTGTATAGATCACGTTGACCATGCTTCACTGTCAATTTTTCGTAAATTTGTAAAAATGTCGTCGAACGAAAAAGAGCGTCGTGAATTAATCCTGTGCACTCATTTCGAGAATCCGGAGTTGTCACATCGGGACATCGGTAAGATGCTGGGAATCGTCCAATCCACGGTCAGCAGAGTACTAAAACGATACTTCGAGAACCTAACCATCGACCGGAAGGTGAAGAACGGCAAAAATGGATGCTCCGTCAGTGAAAAAGATCACAAGCGCGTAGTTAAGTAGTTTAGACGTGATCCGAGAAGTTCGGTCCGGGATGTCGCCAATAAGCTGAATTTGTCAAGTTCATTCGTCCAGCGGACCAAGCAGCGGGAGGGCCTGCGTACATACAAGGTTCAGAAAGCTCCTAACCGCGACGAAAGGCAAAACATGGTGGGGAAGACGCGAGCCCGGAAGCTGTACACCGAAATGCTGACGAAGCCGCATTGCCTGGTAATGGACGACGAAACCTACGTCAAAGCGGACTTTCGTCAGCTGCAGGGCCTGTTGTTCTTCTCCGCAGAGGACAAATTCAGCGTTCCGGAGGAGATTCGCAAGCAGAAACTATCCAAGTTTGCCAAAAAGTACATGGTGTGGCAAGCGATCTGCTCTTGCGGAAAGCGGAGCGCCCCCTTCGTAATGACCGGCACGGTAAACGGGCAGGTTTACCATAAGGAGTGCCTACAGAAGCGCTTACTACCACTATTGAAGCAGCACGAGGGCCCGACCATCTTCTGGCCGGATCTCGCTTCGTGCCACTATTCAAAGGACGTGTTGGAGTGGTACGAAGCCAACGGGGTCACCTTCGTGCCAAAGGAAATGAACACGACCAACGCGCCGGAGCTTCGCCCAATAGAGAAATATTGGGTGATTATGAAGCAGGCCCTCCGGAAGAACCCAAAAGTTATCAAATCGGAGGTGGACTTCAAGAGAAAATGGATTTCTGTTAAAAAAAAAACTACAACCTGACGTTGTACAGAACCTTATGGACGGGGTAAAGAGGAAGGCACGAGCATACGGGCTTGGGCTCGAAGTATGAATAAAAAGAAAATGCCAAAAGTTGTTTAAGAGTTTATATTTCACTGTCTAAAATTTTCAAAAGGATCGGTCTACTGGGCGAATTTCTACAGCGTTTTTTCCGTGATGCAATTTGATGTGACACACCCTTTATATATCATGAAACTAACCATCGAACAATTAAAAAATCTCTACCACTATCCCAACAGAAATCTCTGGTTTTGATTGGTCGAAATTGACGACACAAACAGCGGCTCATGTACTTACTTGTACTAGTGGATTTACGAGATTTTTGTATCAATCGATTAGGGCACTCCATAACAATTCATTACAATAAATAAAATAATGTATTTTATGAGACTATTAAACAATTGAAAAATCTCAACCATTATCAAAACGGATATCCCGGGTTTTGTTTGTTAGATTCGTAAAAGCAATCTTTGCTCTCATATCCAGTGTATCTGCAATTTGTAGAAATTAGAATACTGGTGGTGTCAAGCGTATCTCTGCACGCATTTACGAAGAAACCCGAGGAATGCTGAAAGTATTCCTGAGAAACCTTATATCGTGATGTGCACCATGCAAAGACTAATCACCACCCTTCTGCCATAATCGCTCTATTGTACTATTGGTGAAGTGCAAAAAAAACACCAATCAAACTAAACGGTTCTTTTTAGGGCCATCAATTTATTAACATGTTCGTCACCCAACGCGACGTTTCTAAGTTTCTTGCGAGGCTGAACATAAATTATTGAATGAAGTTCAAACTCAGTTTGTAAACAACTTTCACATGATCTATCCATATTTTCTGCAATTTGAAGATGAATTGACAACAATAATACATTTCAATTTCATATAATATGGGTTTCGCAAATAACTGCAGTACGAACCATGCGTACAATAAAATAATAAAAAAGTATAGTATGAACATTGTATTAATATAGTTACGATTTTAGCATTTTTTTTTACATTTGCTATAGTTGCATTTAAGTGCCTATTCTGTCATGTTCCTTTAATGAATCCTATTTAATTTGAACGAGGAAAGTGTCACCCATATCCGGGTGCCAGGGCGACGAACGTTTTTTTTTTTTTTTTTTTTTTTAATTTAATTTATTTTCAACTGGCTCAGCAACGTTAAGCATCAATGAGCCGTGTTTATGTATAGGGAAAAGCCTCTGTGAGTAGAACTATGCAAATGTTCTTTCTCATAAAGGCATAAAAACCCTATGATTTTTTCAAGAAATAGAACAATATGAATAATTATAAAACAATTCATTATGAAATATTATTTAAGACTTCTTCTTGAGGATTTTTTATAGAGAAAACCACCTCCTTGAAGATTGCGAGCAATTGCGTGCATCTGAGTTTTTTTGAGTTCTGAGGAAAATAGTTGAAGAAAAATGAAAACGTTAATAACCATATATTATTGATAAATAATAAAAATATTCATAACAAAAAACAAAAAAGTTGGAGAAGTAAACGATAATCAAAAATAAAAGAAAAATACACACATACTCATACTTGAAAGTGTATGGATTTGAGGAAGTAATAAATCAACATAATTGCATCGAGATTACGAGTAGCCAGAACGTCACGGATCGAAACATTGAGTGGCATTCCCTTTTTGCGAAAATTTTCTATTAAAGATAACCTTTTATTTTGAAATTCAGAGCAATACCATATAATGTGATCAGTATCGTGGTAACCTGTACCACAAATACATAGGTTACTATCACTGATGTTAATTCGAAAAAGATGTGCATTCGAGGAATAATGATTAGACATGAGTCTGCACACTACTCGAATGAAATCACGAGAATAATTATATCCTTTGAACCATGGTTTGAGGGAAACTTTAGGAATGATAGAATACAGCCACCGACCTTTATCACTACCATTCCAACTTGTCTGCCAACATTGAAGTGCATGTTCACGAGGAAAATGGAGATATTCATCAAAAGTAATTGGCCTATGAAATAACAGTCCTTCCGTAGCGCCCTTCTTAGCAAGAAGATCAGCTTTTTCATTTCCTGGTATCGAACAATGAGAGGGAATCCATACAAAAGTGATATTAAATGATCTACTTATCAAAACACTTAAAAGATGTTGGATTCCAGACAAGAAATACGAAGAATATCTAGACCTTACCGAACGAAGTGCCTCTAAAGAGCTGAGACTATCAGAAAAAATGTAAAAATGTTCAGGGGACAAGGTCTGAATATGTTGTAATGCAGTGTATATTGCAGCCAATTCCGCAACAAACACCGAACAGGGTAAACTAAGCTTACGGAATATGGAGAAGTTAATATTAAATACCCCAAAACCTGTGGAACCATTAAGACTAGATCCATCAGTAAAAAAAATTTTGGTTGAGTCAATATGTTTATATCTTGACAAGAAAATTGCAGGCATGACTATTTGGCGGAGATCACTGGAAATACCACTCACATAAACTTTCATTGACAAGTCAAAATTAATAGAAGGATTGAACAAAATTGAAGGAATGGTCTGGAAACCAAGTAAAGCAGATGGGCTTTCCAGGGTCAGAAATTCAAGATATAGCGACATTCGCTTAGATTGAGTGCCTAAGGTTAGCATTTTTTCAAAGTTTGTTATCACTATCGGATTGAGTGTTTCACAACGTATCAAAAAACGAAATGATAACTCGAAAAAGCGCACAGAAAGAGGAAGGATACCAGCTAAAATTTCTAGGCTCATTGTATGTGTTGACTGCATACATCCTAGAGCAATACGCAAACAGCGATATTGGATCCTTTCCAGTTGCATAATATGAGTACGGGCAGCGGACCTGAAGCAAAAACTTCCATACTCCATAACAGATAGAACGGTTGTTTTATACAACCTAATCAAATCGACGGGATGCGCCCCCCACCAAGTCCCTGTTATGGATCGGAGAAAATTTATTCGTTTCTGACATTTTTGTTTCAAGTAACCTATGTGTTTACCCCATGTGCCTCTAGAATCAAACACAACTCCTAAATACTTGAATGACGGCGAGTGCCTAATTGTTCTATCCAAAAGTTTAAGTTGCAATTGTGCGGGACGGTGTTTTCTTGAAAACACAACCATTTCTGACTTTTCAGAAGAAAACTCAATACCCAATTTACAAGCCCACTCAACCAAATTACCAAGAGAAATCTGCAAGGGATTATACAGATGAATACTGTCTTTGCCTGTTACCGACACTACACAATCAGCTGCATATTGTCTCAAAGTACAGTTTCCTGATAAACAAACATCGATGTCATTTACATAAAAGTTGTAAAGGATTGGACTAAGACATGAGCCTTGAGGAAGGCCCATGTAGCTAATCCGTAAAACTGACGAAGAACCATGGGAAAAACTCATATGTTTTTCACGCATTAGGTTAAACAAAAAACTATTTAATTTTGGAGAAAACCCATTTAGATGAAGTTTTTCAAAAAGAACCTCAATGGAAACTGAATCAAACGCACCCTTGATATCTAGGAACACTGATGCCATTTGTTGCTTACTACACAAGGCTATGTCAACCTCTGATGAAAGCAGAGCAAGACAATCATTAGTTCCTTTACCTCTACGAAACCCGAACTGCGAAGGTGAGAGGAGGTTGTTGGATTCGAACCAGCTGTCTAAGCGACATAGAATCATTTTCTCTAATAATTTTCGAATGCAAGAGAGCATTGCAATTGGTCTATAAGAATTATAATCAGAAGCAGGTTCACCAGGTTTCAGAATAGCTATAACTTTAATCTGTCGCCACTCATGCGGAACAACGTTCTGCTCAAGAAAAACATTGAACAATTTTAACAAACGTTTCTTCGCATTATCAGGTAGATTTTTCAATAAGTTGAATTTGATCCTATCTGACCCCGGCGCCGAATTGTTACATGACAGAAGTGCAAACGAAAATTCAGCCATACTGAACGGAGGCGCAATATCATCAGATGTCTCCAAGAAGGGAGGTGGAGCAGGTGCTGAGTCTGGACATATCTTCTTGGCAAAGTCAAAGATCCACCTTTCAGAATATTCAACTTGTTCATTTGAATGAGTTGAATTTCTCATTTGTCTGGCAACTCTCCAAAGAGTGCTCAAGGAAGACTCTCGGGAAAGCCCATTCACAAAATTACGCCAATAGCCTCTCTTTTTGGCTTTTATGAAGCTTTTGAATTTACGCTCCAGATAAATGTAATTGTCGTAACGTTCGCAGGAGCCTGATTTACGCCAATTCTTGAAAGCATTCGATTTTTCTTTATAGAGATTTGTACAATCTTGATCCCACCACAGATTAGGAGAAAGTCTGCGAAACGAATTCCCAGGAAAACGTTTCGTTTGGGCATCAATAGCACTGTCATGAATTAAACCAGCTAGAAAATTCATGCTGAACATTTATAGTTTCAGACGATTTAGAATAATTTGAAATAGAAACGGTGATCGGCAAATGATCACTTCCATGTGGATCTTGGATAACCTTCCAATGACAATCTAATGATAAAGAGAAAGAACAAAGGGATAAATCTAAGCGACTTGCGCGGCCTGATGAAGGAGCAATTCTTGTTATATCACCTGTATTTAAAACTGTCATGTTGAATTCATCGCAAAGATCATAAATAGAATTAGCTCTTCGATCATCAAAAGATTCACCCCAGCCAATGCCATGTGAGTTGAAATCTCCCAAAATAAGATGAGGTTGTGGAAGAAGCTCAATTATATTCACAAGGTTTCGATAATTAAGCATTGTACTTGGTGGAATATAAATAGAAGCAATGCACAAATCTCTACCCTTGATGCGTGCCTGACACGCAAGAATTTCAATTCCTGTGACTAAAGGCAGGGGAATCCTGTAAAATGGATAACATTTTCTAATACCTATGAGAACTCCTCCATAGGAATCATCACGGTCTAAACGAATAATATTGAAATCATGGATGTTTAATATATTGTCCGAACGAAGCCATGTTTCAGATAGAGCAAACACATCGCAATTCAAAAAATGGAGCATTTGCTTGAAAGAGTCAAGTTTTGGAAGAAGACTTCTACAATTCCACTGTAGAATAGTAGAATTCTCTGACTCATCCAATAAATAAGGCATCGAAATTAATGAAGGAGAGGAGGGGCCACTTTGCAACCATTTGTTTAGCTAACTGACTGATAGTAGGAAGCCAAGCATAAATGAGACATTTCAATGAATCTGAAATTCCGAAAATATCAAAGATCCATCTAACAATTGAAGAAAAGCAAATACCTCCTGAAAATGATTGGGGTTCAGGAACCGATCGAGAAGCAAATCTGGGATGACTTGACAATTCAGGGAAATGAACGTCATATTTAGAGGATCCCCAACCAGGAGGGTTACTGTTGGAAGGAGCAGAAAAATGAGAAGAAGCTTCTGGTTGATTAGAGGATAATCCTCTTTTTTTAGCAGGCTTGGAGGAGGAAGAATTTTTTCTCTTCCTGGTTCTTCCCGCGATTATTGGATCGAAAGTAGTATCCGATTCATCATCCTCTGATAAAGCAGAGAAACGATTTTCTGAAATCTCGGATACCTGAGCTGCCTTGAGTATATCAGCAAAGGATCGCTTAGAACGATCTTTAAGTGACTGTTTAAGTTTAATTGAACGGGATTTGTATTTTGGACAGTCTTTAACTGTGTGAGGAACACCTCCACAAAGAATGCATTTATCAGCATCCTTGTTGCAAATACTTTCATCATGATCTACTCCACACTTAGAACATTTAATTTTATTGCAACAGAAGGTTTTAGTGTGACCTAACTGTTTGCAATTAGTGCATGACATTATTTTGGGAGTAAATAATCGAACTGGAAGACGAAGCTTATCAATGAGCACATAATTTGGAAGAGTTGTGCCCTCGAAGGTGATTCTAAAAGAACCAGATGGGAAATATTTCTTCTCGTTGCCATCAATTATAAATGAATTTAGCGATCGAACTTCTAAAATTTTCACATGAGGAAGTTTTACATCATGAAAAATACCCTCTGCTTTTTCGAAATCTGCTAGTTGGAGAGATTTTTCCGAAACCACACCATCGATTTCAACAATGTGTGCCGGAATATACACTCGATATTCAGCAGTGAACAAAGAATTATTTACAACTGCGTTAGCGTCTTTACAATCCGAGAGCACAACACGAAGTTTGTCTTTATTAACTTTTGTAATCTCCAAGACACTTGAGTAATTAGATTTCAAGTCTTTACAAATTTGGGTCACTCTTAACGGTTTCCCTTTGGGACGGAAGAATACCACCCAACGATTTTTCGATGAACCCGAAACGTTCTGGTATTGTCGTATTCGAGAAAGATTCTTGGGAGGAATATTCTCAATGATTGGATGTTGAGGAGAATTAATTAGATTTTGAACCGAACTGAGTGAAACAGAATCAATTGTTGGCTGTGTCGAATTTAACTGTGATTGTTTTTTATTTTTCTTCGGAGGACGAACTTCAGAAAAACAATTACTAGGAGAAGCTACGATGCTCATATCAACATCGGAGGGTTCGTTCCCCTCCATTTAGATAGAATTGTGTAATAAAAATGAGAGCAGAGAGAGCATAAAATGCCTAACACTCACAGAAAACAAAACTATTATTTTTGTATATATATAAAAAAAATAAATAAAATTAATTAATTAATTAAGTAACACAAAACAAAAACATAGCTGTTTTATATTTTCCAGAGGCAGGGAATCTTCAGAAATCCTGCACCAAGGTTCAATACAGCGGGAAGCTTCACACACACCGAAAAACACTTGAAAATTCAAAATTCGTATATCTTCTTCGGGGAATTCCACTCGCTAAACAAATGGCTCCAATAACTTCACAACTTCTTCGAGAAATAGTCTTCAAAACACTGAAATGACCTACAAGAAAAAAAAATCACGAAGAAAATCTGCAATATTCGTTTTGATGAAAATTATACGTCACCTTTATTCCACGGCTTGCTGATGTATGAGGGCGACGAACGTGTTAACAAAGAGATTAATAATGAAGTAGCCTAACGTCGTATGCGGTCATATCTCGGACACAACCTTCCTGTAATTTTTTCATGTTTTTAGAGGTACTCCGTTCAGTGAGGACTAGATATACGCCGTATTTCTTGTCTGAAATCCAACAGTTTTTGACTGTTTTGATAAATAGTTCATTTAATATCGCTTTTGTATTCTCATTGTTCGAAACCAGGCAATGAGAAAGCGAACTATCTTGCTAAGAAGGACGCTATTGAAGGAGACTCATTTCATAGGCCTATTACTTTGGATGAATATCGTCATTTTCCTCATGAACGTGAACTTGTATCTTGGCAGTCAAGTTGGAATGGTAGTGATAAAGGCCGATGGTTATATTCTATCATTCCTAAAGTTTCCCTCAAACCATGCTTTAATACGTTGAGCCTCGGCTTGTTCTTACTGCGTTTTCCATTCAGCCCGCATCAAGAGCCTTTGCATAATATTTGCATAATATCAAATAATATCGAAGTTATTTGTTTGATTTAAGATTTTCTGAAATCCATACATTTTCTAATATTAATATGTACGTTGTTTTTTGACGTAGAACTACGTCTAACCTTTCGATATAGGGGGTCAATATTTCAGTGTGAAAAAGTGTTCAGTTTTTGAACACTAATACCTCCTCAATTAATGAATGGATTTTGGTTCCAAATACACACATTACTGTTTTTCAGCTCATATAAAGTTCAAATTGATGAAAAGTTGGAAGAAAGAATTCCCTACTTTCCCATACATTTTGTCTGCGATCCCGCAGAAAACAGCTATTCATTACAAGCAATCACGGGTACGGGCGAATCGTATGGACAAGGTGAAGGAGGGAGACAAAAAAGAGATTATAAATAAATATAGGCGGTCGCTACAACGTTAACTATATGGCTATATAAAGTGAGCGATGGTTGGGCTTGGCCACATTTAGTGATGTCTAATTTTTTCATTTATTCGATTATCCATTAATCGTTAGGGCATTTTTCAATATTCGATTCATTCGAATAATTGTCTTTCAATATTCGATTAATCGAGCGAATATTTATTTCTTGTAATAATCACGTATCACGTTGTTTTTCTGGTCGCGTGGTTTATCCGGTTGTCGATGTTACATGGTTGGATAAAAAAATGTTGGATAAAAAAATGTTGGATAAAAAAAATTATATAGCTTAATTCTTAACCTAGAAATGCATTAACCATGAGAAAGATTCCTTTTTTTATTAATCGCGATTACAGTGCAATCATTCGATGTATTTATATTTTGATTTCAAATTATTCGATACAAAATTACTCGATTATGATTTCAGATATTCGATTATTTGAATTAATCGAACGATTAACCGACGTCTCTAGCCACATTCTATCATCGGACGCCAAGCAGGATGGACGATATCTTGAAATTGCTTTTCAGCATAAGAGATATCGCTGCATTTGCTGGGAATGTATGCGGTGCCATACCGCAAGAGTGAGAGACAGGAGTTTTAATGGGATGTGGAGCAGGAGAGCCTATCGAAGTGTGTTAAAAGCGGTGGAAGCGTCGCGCCGGGTGAATGAGTGGCTAATCGGGCTCGATTTGATAGAATGCTGGAGTTTTTAAACGGTCTTATTTAGATGTGACATATTTGTATGTTTGTATGTAACATATTTGCAAAAAAACACCAATCAAACTAAACGGTTCTTTTTAGGGCCATCAATTTATTAACATGTTTGTCGCCCAACGCGACGTTTCTAAGTTTCTTGCGAGGCTGAACATGCGGTTAAATTATTGAATGAAGTTCAAACTCAGTTTGTAAACATCTTTTACATGATCTAGCCATATTTTCTGCAATTTGAAGATGAATTGACAACAATAATACATTTCAATTTCATATAATATGGGTTTCGCAAAAAACTGCAGTACGAACCATGCGTACAATAAAATAATAAAAAAGTATAGTATAAACATTGTATTAATATAGTTATGATTTTAGCATTTTTTTTACATTTGCTATAGTTGCATTTAAGTGCCTATTCTGTCATGTTCCTTTAATGAATCCTATTTAATTTGAACGAGGAAAGTGTCACCCATATCCGGGTGACAGGGCGACGAACGTGTTAACAAAGAGATTAATAATGAAGTAGCCTGGCTCGTCGTATGCGGTCATATCTCGGACACAACCTTCCTGTAATTTTTTCATGTTTACTGATAGTCTCATTTTTTTAGAGGTACTCCGTTCAGTGAGGACTAGATATACGCCGTATTTCTTGTCTGAAGTCCAACAGTTTTTGACTGTTTTGATAAATAGTTCATTTAATATCGCTTTTGTATTCTCATTGTTCGAAACCAGGCAATGAGAAAGCGGACTATCTTGCTAAGAAGGGCACTATTGAAGGAGACTCATTTCATGTGCTCCCTTGGCCGAGTGGTTAGCGTCACAACTAACATGCCGGGTGTTCGGGTTCGATTCCCGTTCTGGTCGGGGGAATTTTTCGTCAAAGAAATTTCCTCCGACTTGCACTGTGATCACGCGTATTCTAGAGCTTGCCACTCAGAATGCATTCAAGGCGTGTTACTTGGCATAGAAATCTCAACTGAGTACTAATAAAAATGACGCAAGTAATACTACGTTGAGACGGCGAAGTTCCTCTAGGAACGTTAGTGCCATTGAAGAAGAAGAAGAAGAATGTAACATCTTTGTCTATGGCGCGGTACCACATTAATTGAAATTTGACCCCTTTCCTGTTGATCGGTTGATCTGAAATTTGGAACACACCTTTATCTCTGCAGTCATTATAAAACTGCGTATTTAATTATCTTGAAAATCCAAGATGGCGATCGCTTCAAAATGGCGGATTACATATTTTCTCAAAACCCCATCAATATGGGTATCAAATGAAAGGGATTGACTAGTAGAACACAGTTATTCATGAGGAGTGCAAAGCCCAATTAGTTCACGATACCAGACGGTAAATTACTATTACGATATGCTTGACATCAACTGTGTGTTTGTTGCCGGCTGAACAATAACTCCTACAACATTTGCACGACAAATTTTGATTTTTTCGTATTTGAATTTAAACGTTTGAGTGTTTACTGAGTGCTGAGGTTTTATTTTATCCTTTGATTTTTTTCTGTAATTTTGTACATGATAAGCTGCTCATTCTTGGATCTGTGCTCCATGATATTCGAATAATGAACACCCCTTGGTGTAGTCCTACGTTTCTCCGGTTATGTCCCCGACATTACCCACCCGTCTTTCTGATTTAATTTTATAAATTATTCAAATTTGTAGTTATGACCGTTAACTTCTAACTTTTTTTCTCAGAATTTTATTGTGAATTTTGTCTTTATCTATATTGTATTGTATTTGTGCTTTTATTTTATAAAGAACATTTGTATTGATCTGCTCACAGAGGCTTTTCATTTTTCTAAAACAAGGCACATTATTGCTTTACGTTGCCGGATCATTTGGAAATAAATTCAGTATTAAAAAAAAAACAACCGATGCAAGTTCAACTGCTGTAAACAGATTATCCGCAACCCCCACACGCGCAGCCACATCCACCGCCGGACTCGGGGGCGGCCTCTTTGATAACCGCTTCCAGCCGTCGCACGCAGTCACCGATATGGGCCGGTTTCAGTCCCGCCAGATTCGTCACCGCATACTCAAAGTGGCAAAAGTTCAAATACGTAATACCATCCGAGCCACAGAATGGTTGCAAAACCGGGGGACACATGCCCTCCTCGGCCGTCAAATCCTGCTTGCAGAATCCGTCGTACGCTTTCGTGATATGGGGCATACTCTTGGTCACGCACTCGAATATACAACGGCTGCTGTAGGTGTGATTGTTGGAACCACAAACCGGTTCAAATTTGTCCTCGCAGTGCCTCATGCAGCCGTGCACCGCCTTTGTGGTTTTCTCTGGCACGACCCACCAGTCGCGGATTGATTCCATCGGCAGAAAGGTGGGCTCCGTAGGACAGCGGCCGTAGAAGGAGAACTGAACCGTGTCCACGAGGATCGAAAGACACTTCATTATGTATTTGTTGTAATAACTGAATCCGTCGGTTGCACAGATAGGATCGTATCGGCTGGCGGGATTCGTCTCGTCGTAGGTCGGTGCCAGACATTCGGTAAGCACCCTGAGCTGCTCTCCCGAGATTTCGTACTTCGGAGGGTAAACCATATAGGTACCGCTGGAGGCTGCCGCGGTAATGAATGTCGCGATTAGAATTACTGCCAATGGCTCCATGTCGCGAAAAAAATGCACTGATGGTTGCACGCTTGTACAAGAGCTATTTTATAAGGTTGATGTAGTTATAAAATCTCTAATGAACAGATGGCTCACGATGGTTCATTAAGTTTTACATCCATCACTAATGCGCAAACTTGGCTGGATCATGAGATTGACCATTTGTGTGTATGTTTCTCTCAGCATTTGTTTACCGGAAAAAAGTAATTCGAGATCAAGAACTTCCGCAAACAGATACAGTACAATCCTTCACCTAATAGGTATGTTCATTTCAATACCGTTCCTGAAGCCCCATCGTTTTATGTATTTCCCCTTTTTTCTCTTCAACGCCAACCCACCTCTCGACACAAAGTAAGGCAGCCATAGGAAAACCTCTCCCCCCATCCAAAACGAAAGAAAGTAATAAACAGTTAAACGACAAACGTCAAGGTGCGCCCGAAAGCCGAAGAACCGGGGAAAATGAAAGGAGTTGCTATAGAAACTCATTATCCTCGGGGATATATAGATTTCACCGTCACCACCTCCATCGGCGGCGGTCGACCGCCAAACTCTACCCACAAGTTTTTTTTCTACATGAATCTCACAAAACTTCTAGGGTTTCAAACAGGCTCGGGGAGGTGAACGAATCGTCAGCGGAGAGAATGCGACAGAGGAAACGGCACATTTTCTATCCCTTTGGGTAAGCCGGCGAGAAAAAAAAGTCCGCTTGGCAAATATATTCATGGATCAATATTAACTCTTTCCTCACTTTACCGTTTCACGATGCAATCGGAAGTAACAATTCGCGATGGAGAGAGGGTGCAGGGTTGAAGGTTCAGGTTCTATGTTTGGATGATTTTTTTTATATTGGCTTCCCGAAAATGCGGTATGCAAAAACTAGTGAAATTAGAACAACAATATCCTAGAAAATAGATTACGGAATGCGGGAATTGAATAGATTCTTTGATGATGGAAGTACTATGTAGGTCCAAAGGCAGTCTTGAATTATGAAATTTTTGATGAAAATTATTAAACTAAAACTTCATGATATGATATTAAATAATTATCAGACACACTTTTCGTTGAAGGTTTTTTCACTACACATGTGTTACTCTATTACATAGAATATCAGGTGGGCATGTTGAAATTGTCCGTTTTATGTTTAAGATGTTGCTAGCAAGTTGTATGTGCAGAACTGAAGTCTGACGACCTATCAACGATTCCTCATGTATAGAATTTTATTTTACAGGGTAAGACGACAGGGTACTTGGCTTCGTAAAGTCTGCTTCATTTAATATTGGAACAAATTCTTTTGCTCATTGTGGCGCTCCTAGTGGACGGATTTGGAAACTTTTTTCACCCACGTGTCGGGAAATTCATTACCTTTCACCATGTATTTATGTCATAACACCAAACGATAGCATTTTGTAAACAACCGCCATGGAAGCCGAACGGAGAGATAAAATTGTGCACAGTTTTCTTGAAAATCCATTGTTGTCGGCATCTAAGCTAGCTAAACAGCTTAAAATGCCCAGAAATACCGTATGGCGTGTTATCAAGCAGTACAAGGAAACATTGACGACGGCTCGGAAGCCGCATTCGAAGCGTCGGAGTGGAACTGTCGACCGGAAACTGCGTGGGAAAGTCATCAAGGCCGTCAAGAGGAATCCCAATCTTTCAGACCGCGATTTGGCCAATAAGTTCCAGGCCGCTCACAGTACGGTGCGACGAATTCGTCTCCGGGAAGGAATAAGGTCATTCCGAGCCAGCAAACAGCCAAATCGGACGCAGAAGCAGAACAATGTGGCCAGAATCCGTGCTCGAAAGCTGTACGACCAAGTGCTGACCAAGTTCGACGGATGTATTCTGATGGACGATGAGACCTACGTGAAGGCGGACTTTGGGCAAATCCCAGGTCAAAAATTTTATTTGGCGACGGCTCGGGGGGATGTACCTGCAAAATTTAAGTTCGTGTTTGCGGATAAATTCGCCCGCAAGTACATGATTTGGCAGGGGATATGCAGTTGTGGACAGAAAACCAAAGTCTTTCTCACTGACAAGACAATGACATCAGAAGTCTACAAAAAAAAGTGCCTACAGAAACGGATTCTGCCGTTTATTCGTGCCCACGACCGTCCAGTAATGTTTTGGCCGGACCTCGCAAGCTGCCATTACAGCAAAACGGTTATGGAATGGTACGCAACGAACGGGGTCAGCGTACCGAAGGACCTCAACCCCCCAAACTGCCCCCAGTTCCGGCCGATAGAGAAATACTGGGCAATCACGAAGCGGAGGCTTAAGGCAAAGGGAAAACTTGTTAGGAACATGACTCAAATGAAGAACTGGTGGAATCAAATCGCCAAAACGGTGGACGAAAAGGGTGTGCGCCGCCTAATGTGCCGTATTACGGGAAAAGTACGAGAATTTGTTCGAAACAGCAATGAATAATTTTTTTATGAAAGAGTAAAGAAAATGCTACATTTGTATGAAAAACAAATTATGAATTCGTTAATAAATGACTGAACTACACGCAATTGTTTGTGTTCCAATATTAAATGAAGCAGACTTTATGAGACGAATGGAGCAGCCTCAATACGACTGCGTATGTACTCTCACGCTAGTTTTCATGATAAAGCACAGCAGAAAAATACAATTCGTTGTGAAATACGCAACAATTTCCAAATGTAATTATTCATAGAATATATGAAACGGAAACATATGTTAGGGACGTGAAAAAATAATCTTCAGAAACTTTCCCTTCTTAGGTTACCTAAAGATAAACTAGTCGATAGTTTGCGTTACACAATCTCATCACTTACCACAGTGAATCCAGATTTTTGCCTCTCCCTACTAACAACTATCCCTTTCATGATATTCGCTAGGGAACCACGTTATAGAGGCGACCCTTCTGGCCTTCGGGCGGCGAATATCATACTAACATTCCTTCCCTTCCCCTGGTGACTGTAAGGACGTGGTCGGCGTCGTTATTGACGATTTAAAGCTCGAATCACCGAAAATTGCACAACGAGAATGATTTGCTAGTCCCAAGCGTCATGTGTTCTTTGTGCAATTTGGTTGGTTCAGGTCAATCACGGAGAGCAACTACGAATTGTACAGTCTACCCAAGCTCAAGCTCAAGCTCCAGTTTTTGCTGGAGACTGTGTAA
Organism: Toxorhynchites rutilus septentrionalis; assembly: GCF_029784135.1. Classification (NCBI taxonomy): domain Eukaryota; kingdom Metazoa; phylum Arthropoda; class Insecta; order Diptera; family Culicidae; genus Toxorhynchites; species Toxorhynchites rutilus. Next base: position 20,068,723 of record NC_073745.1, on the reverse strand, counting down.
AATTGTAATTATTGTGTTTGGGCGATTATGAAGCAGGCCCTCCGGAAGAACCCAAAAGTTGTCAAATCGGAGGCGGACTTCAAGAGAAAATGGATTTCTGTTAAAAAAAAACTACAACCTGACGTTGTACAGAACCTTATGGACGGGGTAAAGAGGAAGGTGCGAGCATACGGGCTTGGGCTCGAAGTATGAATAAAAAGAAAATGCCAAAAGTTGTTTAATAGTTTTTATTTTACTGTCTAAAATTTTTCAAAAGGATCGGTCTACTGGGCGAATTTCTACAGCGTTTTTTTCCGTGATGCAATTTGATGTGACACACCCTTTATTCTGTCGGTCAACTATCGGTCGTCCGTTCAATCAGTACTGGCTAGCATCGATCTACGCACACACGACGATTGTTTATCGACAAAAATTATCTATTTTTCATGACGAAATTACCCATGCAGCATCAATCATAGTAACCCATGAGTCAGCATAAAAAAATGGACATATCTATCAGTCTGATCGTGATGGCGAGAACAGTGAAGCTACTCCGTTCAGAAGTGTGCGCGTTCAAAAAACGGTACCCCGCCGCGTCGAAAACGGACATTCCGGCATCTACAACATCTTGGCACTCTTGGACAACAATCAGAGCATCGAAAGAAAGCCCGGTTCCGGAAGGCCGACGACCCTGAGCGACAAGAAGCTCCAAAGGAAGCTGAAGAGGAAGATCGAGAGAAAATTGGCTACACCGCCGCGTGCGCTTGGCCGGGAGGTCGGTGCAACCGGCCAAACAGTGAAAAAGTGCCTGGCGAACTTGGGGAGCGTTAAGTCCAAGGTGCGAGCATCTAGCCTAGGAGAGGAGGTTGATGAAAAAAACATTGCAAAAACATAGCTAATATGTGTTCATTTATTCCCTGACAGTTGAAAAACTATCCTATTCAAAATAAATTTTTGGTGATCATTTTTGTTTGTTGCATTTTTTTTTCAAGGACGATCTTTACTGGCCACAATGATCTTATTGCACCAGATTGTCTTCTGAATTAGGCCGATCACACATTATACAATTCTTGGCGGTGATCTCCATTCATTCCTCGTTTTCCTTTTTCCTGATCGCTTATGAAATCTTTGAAGAAAATCTTGTGGTGAGATATGAGCAACAATTAGATTTTTCAAACTGATACCTTAGAACTTTAAAGCTACAATTTTATTTCTGTTAAATTCATACATTTTTATCAGTCCATTACTACTTACATTTCAGTGTAATTCTGTAGCATTTTTTTTTCATTCAACTTTCAATTCAAATACAATATTCATACAATTCCATAATAATCTATGCGCGGCTGAAAAATTTCCGTTTAATATCCGATTAATATGCGATCGGACAGCACAATATTTTTATGGTACCCTGTCGGAGTGTCGCAAAATGTCATCTTTTCTTTAAACAGATGTTACAGAGAATAAAAATATCATATTTATCAAGAGCATTCTGTTTTGTTACTTGAGAGTCTAGAAAAAAACAGTTTCCAGGTCATCCATCTTGTACCATCATGAATTATTTAAATACTTAATATAATCGGAAAATCATTACTAGAAATGTAACAACTGATATTTGCCCAGAAATGTGCTGACAACGATGCTATGAAAGCTAAATGTGACATACGTCTGGTAATTAGTCGAAATCGAATGTAGCGCAGAAAATACCTCCAGAGGTATTATGTTCATGGTTACAAACTACCAATGAGTACAATAATTTCGTATTGAACTTATCCAAGGAGAATATGTTTTATAGTATGGATTACCACATTTAAATGGTACGGAATCCACTCCATTTTATGATGGAACTCCCCCAAATTACTAGATCCATGATCAAACGGTGCTGGTGTTGAAGTTGAAATTTCCTGTGGGGCAGTTGAAAAACCGATCTTCTTAATATCAATCAAAGATCACCTACTTCATAGTACAGGTCGGACTCGATTATATACAGAATCGACTTTATATGAACATTATATTATGAATTTTAGATTCGATTATACTGCCTGTTGGAGATTGCCAACAGATCCACGGATCGGGTGTTCCAAAATAATAATACCGCATTAAAACAACCGAAAACTAAGGTTTTATGTTCTGCGAGGAATTATTATTTTCCTGAAAATTGTATGTTACATTAGTTCATATTTTATAAGCTTGCATGAAACCTATTCCGGTTTTTTCGACTTACGTTTAGTCCCTTCTTGTGGCTTATCAATGTCTTAAATTCAAAATATAGCTGATTCGAGCTAGTTGCACTCGCAAACTATTTGCACTATTCGTACTTCCTGTTCGTATTATAAATTGAGGCATGAGTATCTGTCCGTACTATAGGTCAAGGCATGACTATTTATAAATAATTATAAGTTTTACCTGTTAACTACTTTTAAGTCCAATTAAGGTTAGGTTCAAATACTGATAGTTTTAATCGTTTTGTAAATTCCTAATAAATGAAAATTCATAATAATAATTCAATGTTAGTCCTGTACAATTTTCCAATTGATTTTAATTACTTTTTATATAGCACAATAGCGTAGTAAACAATCTGATTCGGTTTTAATTTTCCCTCACGAGGATTACTTGTTCGTACTTCAGCTTTTGTGTCTTGTATAACTTGTAGAACACTTATAGAAAAGTGACAAGTATTGTTTACTACGCTATTGTGCATGGGATGGTTGTGCTGGTGAAAGCGACTGTTGAAACTGGGTTCTTGTGTGCTGGTCGAAAACGAGCCACAGTAGCTGTAGGGTCCGATCCCTCGGTGAGTCACACCTGAATACAATTACATTACTACCAAGTGCTACCAAGAAAAAAGAAACACGATTATCTGACAGATAGTAAGTGAGTGTGAAACGGTGCGGTCGTGCTACTGTATCGCGGTGTGAAGTAATTAGTAGTGAATCGTCAGATATAAACTGTGTTAAACGAACGAACGAACTAAACGAAGTGCAATTATTATTTGTCCGAAACAGGGGATCCCAACAACCTGGCGACGAGGATAAAAAAGGTATGGGTTTCAATCTTTCATTTTATTTAATAGTGATATTTTAATACGAAGAAAGATGGCACACCGGCTGCGAAAATAAGATGGCGGATACAACTCTATAGGAACGAGAGTTTGCCTTTGTTTTCATTTGTAATAATTGCTAACCGAGAGGAGAGAAAAAAGCGATCGAATGGAGACTAGTTTGCATGTGTTGGCATTTTTTTTTTGTTTTTGTTATATCGGAATCGTCGAAAGGTTTATTTTCTTTATACACCCGTCTATTTTAGTTTGTGTTCACTGGAGAGGATGTGGCTAGTGATCCCCGATAATCGTTCGATTAATCGATTAATCGAATACTTCCTACCGAAATCGATTATTAATCGAACGAATACTGCGCAACCAATAATCGAAGCGAACGAATAATTTACGTCGATTAATCGATCCAAATCCAGAGAAGAAAAACGTACGGCCGCTGCAATTTCATCCTGAAAATCAATCATTATCTCAATGCCGTTAACGCGAATTGAGTTTCGTTTACGAGTTTTGGGGAGCGTAAAAGATAATAATCGTGCTCCCGTGGCCGAGTGGTTAGCGTCATAACTAACATGCCGGGTGTTCGGGTTCGATTCCCGTTCTGGTCGGGGGAATTTTTCGTCAAAGAAATTTCCTCCGACTTGCACTGTGATCACGCGTGTTCTAGAGCTTGCCATTCAGAGTGCATTCAAGGCGTGTTATTTGGCATAGAAATCTCAACTAAGTACTAATAAAAAATGACGCAAGTAATACTACGCTGAGACGGCGAAGTTCCTCTAGGAACGTTAGTGCCATTGAAGAAGAAAGATAATAATTGATTTTCAGGCCGTATGAACCCTTTTTTGATTCCAGATAGCTTTCTAGCAAATGAGAAATATCAGTAATTATTTCTCTCAGTGTGACGATTATTCGATTAATCGATTATTTGGGGTGATTAATCGTATCGAATAACAAACTGCTGAAAAGTATTCGATTAGCTGATGAACGATTAATTTCAAAAATCGGGGATCACTAGATATGGCTAACCAAAACTCTCCCTCTATCTCTGGTTATTTTTGTTGGTGCTGCTCAAGTATTATTATACGGGTTGAAGAGAGAAACCAGAATGCTCAGCTGGTTCTCACATGAATGTAATTTTGCGAGAAAGGTGGTTGATGTTTCGACATTGACCTTGACTTTGATTCTATTGAAAATACAGTAATCATGTATTGGGTGTGAGTATTGTAATCTCTAACTGGGGCGATTAAAGAAAAAATTGTAACAAAGAGAAATAAAAAAGCAATGTTTTATTCTATAATGATTTTTAAACATTTATATTATGTGAGTAAATAAATTGATTGTTTATTTATATGGAATTTATTTTGCTCATGATGCAAATGGTTGAATACGATGGTTTATACCGTATTTCGTAGCAGTTAGGAGCAGGTAAACCGATACCAGTAGGTAATAAAATAATTTATTACTACACTTACATGATACGTAATACAAAGAAGATTGTATATGTGTTGAATGATGAAATGCGGTATCTTGAGGTTGAACGCACAAGAGACATTCTAAAAAGTACCAGTAGCGTACAAAAGTTGTTGCTAACGAGATGTACCAGTAGCGTACAAGAGTAAATGGAAAGAATACCAGTAGCGTACAGGAGCTTTCAAGAGATGTTCAGGTCGCGTACGAATAATTTGTAGAGCTTCATTATGGGATTAATCATTATAAAAAGTATCGAAAAAATTGTATTGTCGAAAAAAAAAAATATATAATTAAAGAGTATTTATGAATTAAGATAATTTCAATGTGGTTGTGGGTATCTTTATTTTGCAGATGGAAGAGGCACGTCAAATACCATGTTTCCGTTGCGAGTCTATGGAAGAAAAAAAACTATCCCAAGAATGGAAGAATTGGAGAGGCTCTTTGGAATGTTATTTCGAAGCCTATGGAATAAGGGATCAGAAAATGATGAAAGCTAAACTGTTACACCTTGGTGGGGTTGAATTGCAGCGAATATTTCGAAGTTTGCCTGGTCATGATAAGGTGCCATTGGTAGCTGTAGATCCTCGAGTTTACGACATGGCAATCGATCTTCTGAATGGCTTCTTTCAAGCAGGCCGCCAATACGTCATAGAAAGACGGAAGCTTCGCCAGATCAAGCAACAGGAAGGGGAAAAGTTCTCCCATTTCCTTCTAAGACTTCGACAGCAAACTAGAAACTGTGGGTTTGAACAACATTCCAGCGAAGTCAGTGAGATTCTGAAGGAAATATACCTAACAGACGTTGTTGTAGAAAACTGCCGGTCGGATGATTTGAGAAGAAGCATTTTGAAAAAGGATCGTTCTTTAAGCGAGATAGAGGAGATTGCTGCGAGTATCGAAGACACCGAGTTGCAAATGTTGAACTTGAAAAAACCGCCACCTGCTCTTGAAGAACATGCTGCTTATGAAGTCAGTAATGTAAGAAACTTGAAACGATCTCCTCCACCAACTATTCGACCTACGGTTTATGGAAGAGGGGATAAGAGAATATCCCCAAGATCAGAAGAGCGATCTGATTTTTACAATCTCGCTGATAAGAACAAGTCTTCTTGTTTCGCGTGTGGTGAACATGGCCATTTTGCGAAATCTTTCAATTGTCCAGCACGAGGTCAGACATGTCGCCGATGTCGGACATGTCGCAAACGGAAGATTGACATGAAGGTGATTGCCAATCCCAAAAGAGTTTATAATATGGAAAGGGTTGATCCTGTTACGCCAACGACGGAAAACAATCAGAAGGAGGAAAAAGTGTTTTATGCATTCTATGGTGGAAATACGACAAATGTTCTTCCAGGAATATTTGGTGGTGTATCTGTGCAGCTTCTAGTTGACTCCGGTGCCGATGCAAATTTGATTAAACCAGAAACATGGGAAATGATGAAAAGAAATCTAGTTCGGGTCAAGAATTCTATAAAAGGTTCCTCTAAAGTCTTGAAAGGTTATGGTAGTAACAAGTCACTTACCATTGTTGGTTCATTTGAAGCTGAGATAATAGTGGGAAAGGCGAAAACGGATGCGGAATTTTTCGTTGTACAAGGTGGACAGCGTGACATCCTGGGCAATAATACATCTAAACAGCTTGGCGTCCTTAAGGTTGGTTTCCAATTCGTTTTACTCGGTCTGAGTTTAATTTATATTGATTATGGAGATCCTAATTTGAAATTTCATATCTTTAGGTGGGCCTACATGTAAATGAGATTGACATGAAGAAAAAACCATTCAGCAAGATCAGTGGGGTGCAAGCTGAGATCCATACGAAGCAACATGTGAAACCGGTTTTTCAACCATTACGTCGTGTACCAATTCCCATGGAGGAAGCAGTGAACAAGAAGTTGGAGGAACTCTTGGACCGTGACATAATCGAAGTTAAGCAAGGGCCAACTACATGGGTATCACCACTTGTAGTAGTTGGAAAGGCATCAGGTGAACCACGAATCTGTTTGGATCTTAGACGAGTAAACGAGGCGATTGTACGTGAGCGTTTCCCTATGCCTGTTGTGGAGGAGTACTTGGCACGACTTTGTCATGGGAAAGTGTGGAGCAAGTTAGACATAAAAGAAGCGTTTCATCAAGTCGAACTTGCTGAAGAGTCGAGAGATATTACTACATTTATAACCAATCGGGGTCTGTTCCGCTTTAAAAGGCTCCCCTTCGGGTTGGTGAGCGCTCCCGAGATTTTTCAGAGAATCATGGAAGAGATATTGGCGGGCTGTGACGGTACATATTGGTATCTTGACGATATCATAATCAAGGGGGAAACACAAGATATTCACGTTAAAAACCTGAGAAAGGTGTTGGATAGACTTAAAATCAGAGGGGTTGAACTAAATTGGGATAAATGTGTCTTTGGTGTAACAGAGCTAGAGTTCTTGGGTCACCGCATATCAGTTGAAGGAATCATGCCATCGCAAACAAAGGTTTCTGCAGTTTTATCGTTTCGTCCACCAACGTCGGAATCAGAAATTAGGAGCTTCCTGGGACTGGCAAGTTATTTGACTAAATTTATTCCGAATTTGGCTACGGTTGCGCAACCTTTACGAGAATTGACTAGAAAAGGGTCGAAATTCAGCTGGGGAGTGGCTCAAAATAACTCATTCGAAATGATTAAACAAACATTGGCGACACCCTCAATGTTAGGATTTTTTAATCCTTCAGACAGAACAGCTGTAGTGGCTGATGCGAGTCCTACAGGATGAGGAGCTGCATTGATTCAAACTGATTCGCAAGAACAATCTCGAATTATTTCATACGCTTCTAAGTCATTGACTGACACGGAGCGTAGGTATTGCCAAACTGAAAAAGAAGCATTAGCTCTTGTTTGGAGTGTGGAAAGATTCCGAATGTACTTATACGGCAGACAATTTGACTTGATGACCGATTGCAAGGCACTGGAATTTTTGTTTACACCTCGATCCAAACCTTGTGCGCGCATAGAACGATGGGTACATATTCCAGGAGACCGAAACATTGCCGATGCACTTTCAAGGTTATCAACGACAAGTGCTGTACCATTCGATCTTAAGGAAGAGGTTTTTATCCGGGAAGTGGTGGAGCATGCTGCTACTGCCTCTGCACTCAAATGGGAAGAAATTGAGGAAGCGAGCAAACATGATGATGAGTTAAGTGAAGTGGGGCGAATGATTCAAGAAAATGATCACCGAAACTTACCGTTGGCATTCAAAGTACTGGCAAACGAACTTTGTGTGGTGAATGGGGTTCTGATGAGAGTGGATCGCATAATCATACCTACCAAACTTCGGGAAAGAGTATTAAGTTTAGCTCATGAAGGACATCCAGGTATGCGACTGATGAAAAGCCATCTGAGGGCAAACGTTTGGTGGCCGAATATGGACCAACAGGTAGAAAAGTTCGTGAGGCAATGTAGAGGATGTTCACTGGTGGCAGCGCCGGGTGCTCCTGAACCGATGACTCGGAAAGAACTTCCGAATCAACCGTGGGTAGATATTGCAGCGGATTTTCTTGGTCCGTTGCCAGATGGACAATATCTTCTGGTAGTGATTGACTAATATAGTCGATACATGGAAGTGGTAGAAATGAATTCGATAACAGCGGCTGAAACAGTTGCTGAATTGGCCATTATATTCAGTCGGTATGGTCTCCCGGTTAGCTTGCGTGTAGACAATGGGCCTCAATTTAATGAAAAATGTGAAGAATTCCGAAGTTTCTGCGATGCAAATTGAATAAAAATCGTCAACACCATTCCATTATGACCCGCGATGAACGGAGAAGTGGAGCGTCAGAATAGATCTCTACTCAAAAGGCTAAGAATCGCACAAGAGCTGGGTAAGGACTGGAGAGATGAAATGCATCGTTATATGTTAACGTATCATTCCACAAATCATTCGACAACTGGAAAATCTCCCGGAGAACTGATGTTTGGCAGGAAAATCCGCAACAAGCTGCCCCAAGTCCCACTTTCAAAGGTTGAGGATGGTGAAATTTGAGATAGAGACATGATAACGAAAGAAAAGGGGAAGGTTTACGCCGACAACAAGAGAAAAGCCCGTAATAGTGGTATTGATGTTGGTGATAGCGTGTTGGCAGTGTTTGGATTTCGATCAAAATCAAATGATACACAATGTGTCATGCAAGTAAACTCTCACGAACATATAACCAAATATGAGAGGATCATTCAGATACTTGTATGAATGTCAGTAATCACTTTTGTAACATTTAGTGATTAAACTAAGAGAGGAACGAAGACTGTTGTTTGCATATTCGAGTTGTATCAAACATGGCACACTATTTTCGAAGCCTGCATACAAGTTTGAACCGCATATATCGTCTCATTTTACTATAGCGAAACCCACTGCACAGACAAGTGTAAAGCAATAAATGATACAAGAAAAATTACGTCATCATTACGTCACCATTTGCGGAGAGCAGCGAATGGGAAAAGAGATAAAACGCGAGAGTTTTTGCTTCTCACTGGAGCGGTGTTGCTAGTAAAACTATGCGGTCTATATGAATATACACATTTCAAGGGATAGCGGCGTTAAAAATGGAAAATATAATCTGATTACCCTTCCCTTAGCCTCTATCGAGCTAAATAATCATATAGTTTGCACTCTCTGAGACTTAAAAATCAGGATCTGCTACATTAGCTGAATATGAATCTTTCGCTTTGCGTTGTCCGTATGATCCTGCTGTTTCATGATGCATGGAGAGGTCGGTATGCATATGTTAGAGGCAAAGAAGAAAATAAGCTTTCTGCACTGAAAGCGTATATGATAGCTTTGCTTGCATGCTGGTGTGCAATGAAGTGCGAGCCGATGCAGAGTTGTCTCGTTCTCTTTTGTGTCGTGATTTGCAGCACATAACAATAATAGAATACCGCTGGGGGAAATGTTTCCTGAAAGATCATATTTGAACGAACGAAAGCGATTTTTTCAATGAGTGGATCATTTGGCAAACAACAGTTAGATCACAGCTGACTGGCAAAGAGCTTCGAAGAAATGTTGCTCACTTGAAGAAGCTAGAACAACCAGAGAACAAGGACAACGATATCCAGCAATGTAGCAAAAGAATGAGGGTAGAACCGACGCGTCACAAAGATTACATTCCACATTAATTTTGTAAAGTTAAGGGGGGGTTGTAGGGTCCGATCCCTCGGTGAGTCACACCTGAATACAATTACATTACTACCAAGTGCGAAAAAAGAAACACGATTATCTGACAGATAGTAAGTGAGTGTGAAACGATGCGGTCGTGCTACTGTATCGCGGTGTGAAGTAATTAGTAGTGAATCGTCAAATATAAACTGTGTTAAACGAACGAACGAACTAAACGAAGTGCAATTATTATTTGTCCGAAACAGGGGATCCCAACAGTAGCGGCGCGTTGGCGTGAACTCGCCAACAAAGTTCTACGCATAGTTGTCCCATGTTACTTCTTGACAGTTTTCACTTTTCTTCCTAAAATGATGTTCTCATGCCTAGTCTTCCGGAAAAATACAAAAAAAGTTATAGTTTGTTCCCAGATTCCAAAAAAACAACATCCAGCTCAATTGTCCCATGCTGATATTCTATTCATAACTGTCCCACCATATACTTTTTGTAGTATATGGTGGGACAGTTATGAATAGAATATCGGTTCAAGAACAAGAATTTCATGTCACGCTTTCAGCAGGGCTAATGTACTCATTTCTGGTTTGGAAGAACGAACTAATTCTCAAACAAATAAAAACAAGTTTAACAGAACACGTGTAACCCTTGTTAGCGAGTGCCTAATAAAAACGAGATTTATATTCTGCAAAGTGTTGCAGATCACTCCCTTCTTCAGAAAACGATGATTTTATGCATAATCTTTCGGAAAAACACAGAAATTATTGTTTGTTCCCAGTATTTCAGAAAACAACATCAAGTTCAATTGTCCCATGTTGATATTCTAGGTATAACTGTCCCACCATGAATTTTGAGGCCTGTAACTATAACTGATTGATTCAGCGCAGGGATCTCATCACATTTCATTAAACAATAGTATAGTGCTTATAAAAAACCCGGTGTATTGCTAAATTCAAATGCTTAAAGCTTTTGGTAGACAAACATGCGAGAAAACTTTGATTGTGTTTTTGTCAGTTGCTGATTTTGGAACATGGGACAACTATGCGTAGAACGACAGTATATACAGCTGAAAAAATTTTTTTTACATTTCAAAAATGACTTATTTCCAGCGAAAATGAAATGTGTCAACTTTAAAGTGAAAATTAATTGGCTATTACGAGTACATTGAAGTAAAAATTGTGATTTTGATAGATTTTAGTTTAAGATTCACCAGGAATCGTTTAAATTGCCAAATGCTGTAAAGAAAAGTAAAAATTTACTGATCCGAGGACCAAAGTAGTAACGAAGCACAAGTGACCCAGCGAAAGGCGTGTTCCAAAGCCAAAAAACAAAAAGGCCCTTCTCAGGAGGATAGGAAGGAAAGGAGTGGAAAGGATTTGGGTGGGATTAGTGGAGTGGAAGGGCTTGGGAGTGGTATGGGAAGGAAAGAGGGGAGGAGTGGGTGTGGGGTGGGGCGAAATGACCACACGGGTTTACGGTTTGAGAGAAAATAAGATATTTTTTGGGGTCCGCGTGTTTTATACTCTAGCGGTACACACTCACAGGATAGAGACAAATCGGCAGACTCAGCCAGAGGGGCGAGTCCAACGAGACGAACGAATGAGCGTTAACCCTTTCAGGACCATAAGGTTACGGTACATTATTAAATCAATTTACCTAGATGTAATGAATTAATAGGCACCCTAAAAACATAATTTATACTAAAAATTCCAAAAACTTTTACATTTTTTTTGGAAATTTATGGGACAAATATGTCCCTATGGTCGCTAAGGGTTACTTTCTACTGAAACATCTAAATTTTGGTTTACTTATTGGTAAGAGTGTTTTGTTATAAATAATGTACATTTGTTACTCAGTATACTTTTATTTACTTATTTATAGATAATATAAATATAATAGGGCAAGTTATTTGTGGTACTCGGCGAAACAATTCCTGTTGTTAGTGTAGCAAAGGTGCACTTTACACAAAATACAAGTATTATTTGTGCGGTTTTCTTTTTTGTACTTGGCACAATGTACGCACCTCTTTCTGGCATTCGACTTTTCCATTGGGTGCGATGGTAATTGTCGTTTCACTGCTTTGCGTACTACACTACTTCTTGCAGTTGGAAGGCCTCTTTGTCTGTGTGTAAAACCATTTATCAAACTCCGAGCAACAACTTGTCTGAATTGCAAGGTCGACAACAGAGATCCTTCAATTTTTTTTTGTTCATGAAGCTTAGTGTAGACGGTATGTGCATTATTGATCGATATATCTAACAGATCAAAGAATAGGCGAAGATAATACTTTATTTTTGATCTCCGATTTATTTCATAGCACACTTTTAGTTGGTCCATTAGGTCCACTCCACCCATATTTTTGTTATAGTGTGACACAATTTTAGGACATCTCACGTCAATTTTATCTGCTGAGCCAGCCTGTCGCCGTTTCACGGTATCAGTTTCTACAGGTGACAGAAAGTTGGTCAAGAAATGTACCGCTTTATTATCCATCCATTTCACATACGATATGCCTTGAAAACTTGTGGTGTAAATGTCCCCACGCTTCATTTTTTTATCCACTGGTGCAGTTTTCGGAAGATGTTTTCGGTTAATTCGAACAGTCCCACATGCCTTGATATTCTGGTCAATCAGTCTGTACTGCAACAAAGGTGAGTTGAAGAAATTGTCAATGTAAATTTCACATCCCAAGCCGTCCAGCTTTGTCGTAAGTTTCAGCACTACTGATTCACCTAATCCATACTCAGTCCCTGAAGTTCGTTTACCGGTATATAAATCAAATTCAAATAAGTAACCCGTTTCTGCATCACATCTGCACCATAATTTGAAACCCCATCTTACTGGTTTATTTTTTATGTATTGCTTCATTACGTTGTGACCCTTGAATTTGATCATATGCTCGTCGATGGATTGTTTTTTCGTGTTATTGAGAGCGTTTTGAAATGAAGTATTCAAGTGATCCATAACTGGCCGGATTTTGTATGCTCGATCATAGTTAGGGCTGTTTATGTCTCTTACATCGTCATTGTTACAGAAATTTAGATTTCTGCGTATTTCTTCGAATCGCGTTCTTGGCATAACATTTGAAATGAATGGTACCGCCATGTCTGGTTCTGTAGACCAGTAATCTCTCAATGATGGCAAGATATGATAGCCCATAACCAGATTCACACCAAGAAATGCTTTCATTTCATCGATTTTGATAGTGAACTCCCGTCCATTTTGGTGAGCGTATTGTACTGACTCGGATACTATACGTTCAACTAAAATGTCGAAATTAGTTACTAAACGGAAAATGTCAAAAAAAGTCAATGTATCGGCTTCAACTTCTTGACAGATTTTCACCTTTCCGAATTCATATTCCACGTCAGGAAAAACATTTGGGTGGTATGTTCTCGGATTCCAATTGAAAACCGGTTGAAGGTTGGAATGTGCTTCAGTGACGATTTCCTGTCGAGATGTTGAAGGTTCAGGTGATTCTTGCCGTTGAAGAGTCGTCGTTCCTTCAATCTCGACATCAAATACCCCTTGGTCATCATCCTGTGTTAGAAGTCTTTGGTTTTCTTCATCAAGCACTAAGTCATCTTCCTCATCGCTATTGTCACCCATCAAAATTTGATGAATTTCATTTTCTCGAAGCTCAAAAACTCCACGTCCCTTACGAAACATATTCTGCAACAATATGAATAAGAAAATGATAGCATTTTGGTATAAATCACCAGGCCAAAAAGTTATGAAATTCCGTATAAAAAGTATTCCTTTACGCCGACAGGGACATCCGTGTCCCATAATCTCTATAACGATTTATCACAGAATACAACACAAATACATTACTACTGAATATTTAGAATAACAATTTACTTACCAGGTAACGATAATTTGACACTGTAAAAACTTGAAAAGCACTGCTACAATATCAATTATTTATTCCAAACAGCTGATCATTCGCGCCAAAAGAACTCTGACGTTCCGGTGACCATAGACAATAAACGGTGTTAGATATTATGTATTGCCAGTAAAAAATAATAAAAAGGTACATTCCGAAATATTAAAATAAAAAAGTAATTTACAATGGTTACGTAAATATTGAATTAATTCATGATTTTTGCTTGGGACATCGGCGTCCCCGTGGTCGTGAAAGGGTTAAAAGGGAGCGATGGCAAAAAAATACATTCATTACGATTTGTTCGCTCGTTGGATTCACATGCAGGCTAAAAAGGGTCCTTTTCAGGATCACAAAATTATCTTCAATCTAAAGAGTTTATTGTTTTGTTATTACTCGAAATCCCCATCTTGTTCGGCTAAACCTTTCTGTTTAGCGATTGCATTTGCCACTCGCCACAGCTTTCACAGTTGGAAAATTTCTTCCCATCCAGCTTTGTGACATGTTGTACAGTAAATTACATTCAATGCGACGTGCCGAAGCGCCACTCAGTGTCGCATTGGAGGCGATTTTAACCTGTAATTGAACATTTGCGATGACAGTGGTACAGTGTCGACTTTCAATGTGGGGTCATAATTTGGATCTCTATGTTTACAAAAATGTCCAACTAAATAAGTCGCATTACATGTCCGTCGAATTAGCTAAATGTCGAACTAATTGTAAATTACTGTACTTTCAATCTGGAAACAATTTAAGAATTGGTGAAAATTGAATAATCTTGAAAGTCCCCAACTATCAATAAGCTCAGAACAACTGCCAAAATCACATACTCATCAGATCCTGGCAAACAAATTATGAAAAAATCAATTTGTGTTTTATTATTATTTTGGATAATGTTTTAGAAAGCATTGAACTGTATTTCCTAAACTCTTTTTTGGAAGGTTTAATGGCCCTGAAAAGCGCCTTGTTTTATGGAATGATTCCAATTTAGAAAACTTTGTACTCGTGGTTTTGAAAAAAACCATTTCGAACGCCCTCGATGCCGCCTTGTTCTGGATTTGTCACCAAAGCAGTTTGTATAAAGAACAAACTTTGTTCTTTTGCTACCTGCTACCGTTTTGCGATTGCGTTTGCCATTCGCCACTCGCTGCAACTGCCTGTTGTTGTCTTGATGTCCACCGAACTGAATGTATTCTGTTCTGAATGCGGTTTTTCTTATCGTCGCGAGCAGCTTTACCAGCCAACTCGATCACTTCGGCGGCCGAAACTATATAACGCCGGCTAGGTGGACTGGTGCACTGGTACTAACGCGCTCGGCCTAACTACCCTTGCGGGGAACTACAGATCAACACGGTTCGAGCGGGATTTTGCCTTTCCCTTCACTTTTCCTCCTTTACCATGTCCAGAAATGGCTGCTTGGGTTGGTTTGTTGATGTGTTGTGATGCGAACCGATGTGGTGTACGGTTTGAATGAGAATGATCGTTACGGCAGCGGAGCGGGGATTTTTAAGCTGACTGGCTGGCTCGAGAATTACGCATGTGTGAGAATGTTTCGCTCATTTTTTTCTTTTTATTTTCCAATCGTGCTTCATTCTATTTCGCTGCTGCTCTGGTTGCCCGTTTTTGTCGGTACGATTTGAGGAGCACAAAATGGACCAATCAAAAATGGGCACATAGTGCATTTTGACAATGCTTGATATTTCACAATTATTCAATTATTTATCTCAAGAAAAATGAAATGTTTTTTATTATGATAGATGCGTAGATATATTTCCTATCAATTGATGCAAAAACCTTTGCGATCTATTGAGAAATGCTCGAGTTATAAGCGTTCCAAATCTTGCATTTCCATTTCCATTTCACCCCCTATATCTTCCGGTTAGACGTAGTCCTACGTCAATATGATCCTCTATCACCTCCTGGAAGAATTTGGATTTTTTTTTATATTAGAAAGGTGACTTTGAGGGGATGAATCGAAAATAAAATTCTTCTTTAATAACCAAAAAACCAAGAATATATGTATAATAAACAGATAAAACTTTTTTTTTTGACTCGATGATATACATGATTCGATTATATACAGTGACAAGAAATCTAAGACTGTACATAATCGAGTCCGCGCTGTACCTTGAATCATCGTTCCGCTCTTACAACCCTGAGCTTTGGAACCTGGACAGGAATCGCGCCAAGTGCGTCTCGTGCCGTTGCCGCGTGCTCTGGTTTGAAAGCCGATCCGACCGGGCTAGACAAGGCACGGCTCGTACTTAACTTAGCACCGAAGGAAGGAGACGAAGAACACAGCCCGGGAGAAACTTACACTGTTGAGATGAACGAACGAGAGCAGCAAAAAAAACTGTGAGGGGTGCGTGCCGTGGATATTTTTTTTGTTCACTCCGCGTTCAACCCTTTGATGTGCACGATTTCGGGGTTTTTTTTTCGTTCGTCCTTTCTCTTCACGAGTTTTTGCGGTACGCGATGGAAAGCTGATAAAAAACGTGAGGGGTAACGGTATGCAAATGACAGGGTGAGGATGTAGTTTTTTTCTCATTTCTTTTCCAACTCCTGGGGGTAGAGTCAGCTTCGGGACTTGAGCGCTTGGCTTGACGAGGGAAAAAAATAAATTATAAAACAGGAATTGCCTCGAGGTTTATTTGCATCCGCCTGGTGAGTGCCACACGTTACCGATTCGTTCCCAATAGGCTCGTCTTTTCGGATACCGAACCGGCCAAATCGGTGACATCGCAGAAGAGAGCCTGTTCGGCGGTCTGTCGTAGCAGTCGCAACTTTGAATCTATTTGGAAGTGAAGAGTGAAACTTCGGCCCATAATGCAATAAATTACTTCTAAATAATTGCAATTAAATTCCTCACGCTGATGAATGTGCTTCGAGGGATTTGATTAGAGTGAAAAAACGAGGACTCTGGAGACTGACACCGGTCTCGTGTTTTTTTCTCTCCTGTCTCTCGCTTACTTCGAGCTCTAGGGATTCTGGATATGTTGCGATGTTGGAAAAAGGGTGGATGGTTATTTTTTCATTAAACCGGTTCGGTGATAGGAAAGAGTTGCATCTGTCCCATCATTTTTTTCCCTTTATTTCGCATGGGATGGAAAAAATGTGGGCATCCTTTTTTTACGCACTTGTTATGCTAATGAAAATTACCGGTGTGGAAAACGTTACAGGAATTTGATGCAAATTATTCTAGTCTAGTTTTTTTTGCGTACTTCGCATCGTTATTCAATCGCAATCTGTTTCCTGGCGGCATTTCCAGACTGTCAAGCGCAGATAAGAGCGATTGTGTCAATATCCCATGGGGAGACCTACCCATCGAACACCATTGGACCCCATTCTATCCCATTTTCCATTAATTAAAATTAATCAATAGGAAGCGACTTTCCTTTCAGTTACTTCAATTCGCGCGAATCGTGAGAAAGAAACAAAAAAAAACGGACAATCTTCGAGGAGGAATGGTCGTTCGCCTCAGGTTCCAAGTGCGAGCTTTCGCTGGCTAGTACCAAAACAAAGCAAGAAAAGAATTAATTTCCTCTCCCGTTCTGTTTTCCGTACAGAAAAGTCAAAGACGAAAATGAGGAAAAAAAAATGAAATAGAATTATCTTATTATAATTAATTATCTCGCTTTGCGTTGCTATCGTTCAATGTTTTTGATGTCAGATGCAGAGATTTGCGCGTTGCTGCTACGACCACCCATCGGGAACTAAGTGGACGCGCCGCCATGGACTCGAGCAAGCTTACGTCCTCCCTTCCGGCCTGACTCCCGTTTCTGTATGGCTTGGTAATTAAAAATTCATAACGTAATTAATCATACTGTTTGGATGGTTAGCAAGCGAATGAAACAGTGTACAGCTATTCAAGTGCACCTCAGAATAAGTAGCTTCGGGTTTTGTGTAATGCAAAATAAAGCTCAATTTTTCTTATGTTTTTATGTGATGAATGTGTCAAAATTAAGGTAAACTCCTTTTTGCATTTTCAAAAAAAATTTTGCATTGAGCAAGTCGCACAATATCGTAGGTGGTACAAACTCAGAACTGTTAAGTTTAAAACTAGCCTCCATCCGTTGCTGATTATTAGTAATAAAGGGTGTGTCACATCAAATTGCATCACGGGAAAAACGCTGTAAAAATTCGCCCAGTAGACCGATCCTTTTTTTAAATTTTAGACAGTAAAATAAAAACTATTAAACAACCTTTGGCATTTTCTTTTCATTCATACCTCGAGCCCAAGCCCGTATGCTCGCACCTTCCTCTTTACCCCGTCCATAAGGTTCTGTACAACGTCAGGTTGTAGTTTTTTTTTGAACAGAAATCCATTTTCTCTTGAAGTCCGCCTCCGATTTGACAACTTTTGGCTTCTTCCGGAGGGCCTGCTTCATAATCGCCCAATATTTCTCTATTGGGCGAAGCTCCGGCGCGTTGGGCGGGTACATTTCCTTTGGCACGAAGGTGACCCCGTTGGCTTCGTACCACTCCAACACGTACTTTGAATAGTGGCACGAAGCGAGATCCGGCCAGATGATGGTCGGGCCCTCGTGCTGCTTCAATAGTGGTAGTAAGCGCTTCTGTAGGCACTCCTTAAGGTAAACCTGCCCGTTTACCGTGCCGGTCATCACGAAGGGGGCGCTCCGCTTTCCGCAAGAGCAGATCGCTTGCCACACCATGTACTTTTTGGCAAACTTGGATAGTTTCTGATTGCGAATCTCCTCCGGAACGCTGAATTTGTCCTCTGCGGAGAAGAACAACAGGCCCGGCAGCTGACGAAAGTCCGCTTTGACGTAGGTTTCGTCGTCCATTACCAGGTAATGCGGCTTCGTCAGCATTTCGGTGTACAGCTTCCGGGCTCGCGTCTTCCCCACCATGTTTTGCCTTTCGTCGCGGTTAGGAGCCTTCTGAACCTTGTATGTACGCAGGCCCTCCCGCTGCTTGGTCCGCTGGACGAATGAACTTGACAAATTCAGCTTATTGGCGACATCCCGGACCGAACTTCTCGGATCACGTCTAAACTGCTTAACTACGCGCTTGTGATCTTTTTCACTGACGGAGCATCCATTTTTGCCGTTCTTCACCTTCCGGTCGATGGTTAGGTTCTCGAAGTATCGTTTTAGTACTCTGCTGACCGTGGATTGGACGATTCCCAGCATCTTACCGATGTCCCGATGTGACAACTCCGGATTCTCGAAATGAGTGCACAAGATGAATTCACGACGCTCTTTTTCGTTCGACGACATTTTTCCAAATTTACGAAAAATTGACAGTGAAGCATGGTCAACGTGATCTATACACTCTTATCTGATTATAAGCGAAAGCTGAAGAATAATTCCTAAAAATTAAATTTCTACAGCGTTTTTTCCGTGATGCAATTTGATGTCTCTCGTTATCTCTTAGATGAAGGCATGTTTTCTCCAACAGTAAAGAATTGTCCTGGCCACGTCCGAAGCCAAGGCGAAGGAATGTTAGTTCGACATTTACTTAACACTCCTATACTCGCGCATTGGTCTGTCAGACCGAGAAATCAATAATTCGTTCATTTCTCAGAAAATATCAACACTACGACTTTGCGATTCTCTCTAGCTTTGTTATTCGTCGTTCGCCATCGTTTAGCGTTTCGCATGTGTTAGTACAAAGGGGACGTGTGCCACTTCTTTAACACTTTCGGTCTGACACACCGACGCGAGTATAGGAGTAACTTTTTTGGACAAGTGCCTTTTTCATATTCTAAAATATTGTTGAATGAAATGTATAAATTAATGTTAGTGGCGTGGAATATTTATTGAATATAATTCATAAGATCATTACCGGACTATTCTTATTTGATTTCAGTTCTTTTTGTAACTGGATTGAACGGATCCATATATTAACTATTCGTCGATATATTCGTCGTTAGATTCATACGTTCAAAAGCATAAATGTTTGACTTTCGTATGGTTATTCGCTAAATATACTGGTCATACATATACACACATTCCACTTGTGGAAGAATTGTAAACAGTAAACTATAAACTAATCGGTGGCTTATGGTAATTTTTAACAGTTACAGTTTCGGGGATGTTTTTTTTTATAATTGACAATAACGACAAAAATACAAGATAAAGGAAAAGAAGTTCCTAGAAATCCTTTTATATCATCTTTTTATGTCCCATCTAAATAATAAGGCATTAATTCTTAGTTTACCAAGAAAACAGAGTCAAAGAATATCAGAAATATGCAATCTTTATATTCCAGAACCTTTATCATCTGGTAATTATCTAAAACGTCGTTATACATTCTTCTCTTCGATAAAAGACCAGAAAAACACGCAACAACCGCATGAAATGTGAAAAATATGTTTGTAAATGTAAAAAAATATGTTTGTTTCGAGAACGTAGTTATGCTATGTTGTGATTCTTACTCCAATGAAACCACAATCGATTAATACGTTTTTATGTTATTTTATAGCTCTTTATACTATTACTATTACTATTACTATTACTATTACTATTACTATTACTATTACTATTACTATTACTATTACTATTACTATTACTATTACTATTACTATTACTATTACTATTACTATTACTATTACTATTACTATTACTATTACTATTACTATTACTATTACTATTACTATTACTATTACTATTACTATTACTATTACTATTACTATTACTATTACTATTACTATTACTATTACTATTACTATTACTATCGCTTAATGCCGCAAGCATCTGTTGAATGGATTGGTTTATAAAATCTTATGACACTAAATTGCGTAGAAATACATTTCGGTCTACCGATCGTTGTTCCATTAGTAGCTATGAAGAAACTGTGTGTGTGTACTTTATAACTGATAAGCTATAATATCTACAAAATTCTGATCAAGGGATGAAATGTAGGAAATTGTTAAAACTGTCATAAAAAAAATATCAAAAGTTTTTTTTTCAAAACATTGCATTCATTTCATTTGATTTTGTCAAAATAATTTTTACTCATTTTTCAAAAAAAACCTATTTTAAGAATTTTCAAAAAAAAAATTAGCCAATTTCCGATAAGTCCCATGCATCGGAAGATGGGTGCTTTTACAGGGAAAAAGTTTTTCTAACAACAACTCTTTCATGTTTTCTTTGAAAAAATTACAACTGATCCAAATTTTGTTTAAAGTCAAGATAGCGATATAGTGTATTTGACAAAGTTTCCTACATTTTATCCTTAACCAAAATTTTGTAGCTCTTATAGTTTTTGATTTAAGATTTTTAGAAGAAAAGTCCATTTGAAGTAGTGTGGATTGCAAGAATTGAGTCCGTGCAAAGTTGATTTGTGAGGCGGGCGTTGAATAATCTGCATTGGCGTGACCCGATTAATCTTCCATCTCATCAGGACCGATGCGCATTGTTGCATATCTATATATCCCTTCAAATTCGGCGTGTTGTCAATCAAGCAGTATTTGGAGCGAAGATCCTACGGGCTGAAATTGACAGTTCTGAGCTACTGGGTCGCATGCGCATTTATGCACCTGAACGGGTTCTGCGCTCTAGACATCTCGTTCAAACTACACGCAGGAATACACGATATGGGTCAAACGATCATATCAATTTTATTTGTAAATGTCTTTATGAAGCATACAGTTTGTTTGATTTAAATGTGTCAACTTGTTCATTTCGTCAACGATTTTAATCCGTGTGTACTTTTTAATTTTTAATTTAAAATAAGTTACCTTCATAAAGACCTTGATGTCAAATGATGAATCAATAAAGACATTATAACGCACAAAAGACAAAGAAAATATAATGTTTGGTTCGTACCGGGAGAAACATCGGATGTTTCGCCATTTCCTGTCAATGTTCGGTCCGTTCAATTGAAATGAAAATCATTGGCGTGTTTGAAGATAATTCCGTGTGAGTTCCATCGAGTGGTTTCTCAACAAGTTATGCATTCATTCGTCTTTTTCTAATATACATGTATAATAATACAGGTAAACTTCGATATAACGTACATTTCATTTTCAAACTTGTACGTTGTATCGAATTGTACGTTATATCGAAGCATAATAAAGTACTCACAAACGTAGTCTATAATACATTATTGTGTTGCTGTTTTAGTCATGATGTTTCCCTTCGTACTGTTGATTAAAGCTTTATTCATTTAGAATCACAAAACCAGCTGTATTTCGGGATTGATTGAAGGTACAAAACTTGTTTTAGCATCACAATACAGAAAATTCATTGTTCTATTAGAAAAACAAAATTGAAAAAAAAATCCTTTACACTTTGGAAATGTGTACGTTATATTGAGGTAAAATGTACGTTATATCGAAGTTTCCCTGTATATAATAAGTCTTATTTGAATTTACTTTATTAATCGCAAAAAAATTGCAAATTTTATAGAAAATTTAAAAAAAGCAGAAATTAACCTTATCCTCCAGATTTTTGGTCAAATGTTACCTACTAAAATCGCAATATGGAAGAAGTTGTCTTGTATACAAACATAATGGATTAATATAGTAGTAAAAAAAATCCATAATTTTTACATGAAATTGAAAGGTTTATTCAGCATATTGTGAAGGACCTCATTTAGGTAGAATATGCACCGTGTTCTTCTTTAACCACTTTAAAGGTGATCTTATTATCTGTTTCATATAAACCCTCGTCCATATTGTGCTTCAGCTTGGGTAGATCACACATTAGAGATGGGTAAACGGTTCATTTCAGTGAGCGGCTCAGAGCTCATTGAAACGAGCCGGCTCATTTGAGCGGCTCGATGGCTCTTTCCAAGAAGCGATTAATCGGATGTGTAAAGAAGGAACACGTAAAAAATATGGTTTAAAACATTACTTAGTGCATAAAATAACAAAAATATTACTTTATTCTGGGTTTTCTCTGATAAATTTTCATCACATTCATAAGCATTGCATATTTTTGTTTATGATCATGATTTTTCCGATGTTATCTGATGAAAATCTATTTCGTCTTTCAATGCAAACGTGTTCTGCATTCTAGAAAATTCGTTCAAATGGAACTGAAGACGCTGGAATACAGTCTTTTCAGAACGATTTAGTAGGGCCGAGAATGGATAGAGTTTTTTTTCTACACCCAAAGTTAATTTTTAGCACATGTTATGGCATCCCGATTTAGTACATCAAATGAGTCGAAAAACAACAGAAAATGCTCCACTCCCCAATACGTGTACATCATTTGTATAATATACATGCTAGAGCCAATATGAGCGGGCGAAACAGGAGACACATTAACTATTGCAGAACCATCTGGACAATGTAAGGCTTGAAGTTTGTCAACCAATGCATCGAACTCCTCCCACACAGATGACCGCGCTTCATCTGACTGCTTGTTGTTTAATTATTTTTTAGCTTTTAGTACACTATCTATATTAGTATTATGTTTAATTACAATTAAATCGTTTTACTTAACACGTTGAGCCCCGTGTCGGTCTCTAGGGACTGACATTGAGCTTCGCGAGCATTGAGCTGACAATAAATATTTTTAAAATCGGGGACTGCCACTGATATTGTGCAAAAGCTCTTTTGCGGACGCAGTATGAACAATCCGGGGCTCAACGTGTTTAAATGTTTTAAAAATTATTTTATCTTCCAATTTTTAGTACATTATCTGTATTGTTTCTTTACATTTGAACCATTCAATATTTTCTTTTAAATTTTTATTTCCTACTTAATTTTTTTCTGATGATGTTGATGATGATGATGTTTTTCCATTTGATACCCATACGCGGGAGTTGAGGTTGATGTAAAGTAATCGGTCATTTTGTGACTGCGGCCATTCACGGATTCCTTTGTGGAAATTATCGGCCGGTTTGTCGGCTAACCACGAATTGATCCAATTTTTGACCTCATTTAAATTGGAGAAGTGCTGATCAACCAGGCCATGGTGCATCGATCGAAAAAGGTATTAATCGGACGGAGCAATTTCTGAAGAATACGGCGGGTGGGATAGGATCTCTCATTTCAGCGTTTCTCAGTATGTTTTGACCGGTATCGCGACATGCATCCGAGCGGTAGAGGTCCGCCATAATGGTTTCATACGGTTTTAGCAGCTCATAGTACACCACACCCAGTTGATCCCACCAAATAGACCGCATATCCTTCTGGCCGTGAATATTCCGCGCGGCCGTTGATGTTGATGCATGGTCGGGGTTTCTATACGTTGCCCGACGTTTAGGATTGTCGTAATGGACACACTTTTCATCGCCAGTTTCACCACGATTCGATGCAAAAAACCCTTTCTTTTATGCCGTTGGAGCAGTTGTTCGCACGTGAAAAAACGGCGTTCGACGTCTCATGGTATTAATTCATACGGCACCCAATGTCCTATCTTTCGGATTATTCCCATTGCTTTTAAACGATCGGATATGGTTTACTGAGCTACTCCAAGTGTATCTACAAGTTGTTGTTGCGATTGTGACGGATCTTGATCGAGTAAAGCCTCCAATTCTTCATCTTCAAACTTTTTTGGCGGTCCGGAACGCTCTTCATCTTCCAAGTCAAAACTACCACTTTTAAACCGTGCAAACCACGTCTGACACGTTTGCTCACTTGGACCATGGCCACCATAAACTTCCACCAAAATGCGATGACTTTCCGCAGCTTTTTTCTTCATATTGAAGTAATGAAGTAACACTCTCCGCAAAAACACTCTCGTTGGTACGAAATTCGACATATTCTAAGTGGCAAAAAAACTATGTTGTTTACGCTTCAACTTTTTGACATATACTAAAAAGGACGCGCATTGACAGTAGCTTTCCAACGAATGTCTGAAAATTTGATTCACTGGAATAATAACCAAGTTATGCCATCTGTTGTAAAACCGAAGAAACTTACCGGTACACCTAATAGAATCGAGACTCTTTTGTGAACAGCGGTTTTTTTTTGAACCGTGGTTCATCTGTAAAGAACCGTAACTCGTGCGCTTGTTCTAACGAACCGGCACAAATGAGCGACTAGTGATCGTTCGCCCATCTTTAGTTCGAGCCCGCCCATACTACCTGTCGTATCCGTTACCCGCATCCATTTTATTTGCGATGCTGATGTCCGATGTTCGATGTACGATGCGATGTCCGTTGTCCTGCGTTGTTCTCCGATGTTGTCCGTCCTATAATTGATCCGAAAAAGGCAGAATATGGTGGTAATGGTATTGTATTATAGAGACTTTAAACTTTTTCAGTTCATTCGTCTCTAAAAGGCAGAATATTTCCTCGCATCGCTTTATATATGTTCACCTCTCATCTAAAGCTCTTATCGTAAATTCCCTCTCTCTCTCTTCGTTTCTAGAGCTTTACTTAATTTCCTCTCGAAAGTTTTCGCTCCGCTTTGACAGATTGGCTCATTATTATTTTAGTACCGAATAAGAATATCGGCCAAGTCTATGCTTCGCTAGTCTTTACACACTCGAAATTATTCAAGAATTTTTACTATCATATTATAACCCAGCTCTATACACCACATTCTCCTTCTTCTCTACTCTACTCTACTTTTTTTTTATAAGGAGATTATATCAATTTTAATAAATGAAAGAGAGTTTAAGATTACTATTTTTTTTTATTACTTCTTGATTATGAAAATATTGTATAAACAAAGTTATCATTGTATCTTGCTGGCTTTGTGATATCAGGTCTGTTGCGTAGCTCTCTGGAATCCGTTTCTGGGTTTAATTTTCCAGGAATTGGGCAAGTATATGTATTGTCTTCTTCATTGGGAGCCTTCCTAATATCTTGCATATTCCGAACGTATTGTGTACCAGATTTGTTCATAATGATGACTTTCGCTCCTTCTCTAGCGACAACTCGAAATCGTTCCGTTGAATATGTAGGATCGGTTTTGTTCTTCTTGTATTGTGAAATCAATACCGTATCATCCACTCGGATGTTCGAATCCTTAGCTCCGCGCACTGAGTCAGCATATCTTTTGCTTGCTAATTTAGTTTGTGCATCCCGTTCTCGCAATTCTGAACGATCTAACACTTTTTCTACTTGTCTCAGAGACAGGGAAATGTTCCACGATACTTCCATCCTACTAATAGTTCGAATGGTGTTACTCCTAATCGTGAGTGAGGAATAAGCGTATTATGCCTATGAACATAATGTTGAAGTGCATGACGCCAGTTAATACCATCAATTCTAGACGCAGAAATGGCTTTTATAACTCCTTGATTCTGTCGCTCAACCGCCCCGTTTGATTGTGGGCTAAGATTTGCTCACTTTGACTCCTTTTTCCTGCCAGAAACAGATGAGCGGCTACATGCTCTTTGAATATGTCCAATACGTCCGCATATTCTGCAAATCTTATCCACTGCGTAACATTCTGAAGGAAGATGGTATACGCTGTTACACCTCCAGCATCTCTGCACGGGAACACTAGTTTCCCATCGTCTTGTGTTGCCTCGGAAGACTCTTCCCCTTAACCTTTCGTTTGGTCGCATGTAAGGTTCTCTTCTCCGGGTATCTTGTCGCGTGAAAAATCTTGATCTCGAATCGACTCGTGGGTTTCTATCTGCGCTGATTGGAGCTAGTACAGCTTGACCGGGATTGCCATATTTCTTCATGAAAAATTCCCCATTCAATCGTATAGCTTGTATTTCTCTCACTTTGTTAATCAAGTCTGTGAAAGTTCCTTTTCGGCTCAACAACTTGAGTGCCGCAGTGCGTACTTTTCTATCCGCAGCGTGTTCTGCCACAATTCCGACGATTTCTTCAATTTCTTTATCTCCAGAAAAATCACACACACGCGCAGTTGCACCTACTCTATTGATAAATGCCAAATCGGATTCGCCTGGCTTTTGACTCATCAGAGCTAGCTTCCTACGTTGGAGCATAACATCTGATCCTGAACCAAAATATGTATTCAGTCGATGTAAAGCGTTCGAGAACGGAAAATGCTGTTCGTTAGGAGTTTCATTGTCTGAACAAGTATTACGAAATATTTCCAGCAGACGTGGTCCAGCTTTTACTTTAAACAGCATGAACTGTGTTCTCTCGTCATTTATTCCAGCCAGCTTCATTGAATCAACAAGCAGGTCCTTCCACATCTCAAACATTTGTCGGTGGATTTCTTCGTCTTCATCACTCGGTTTACATTCGGGAATATTAATAGTTGATATTGATAGCTGATTTACTGAAGACATAAATCTCGAGTCTTCAAAACTAGGTTGTTTCTCATTCTGTGTGCTGCAACCACCGAGCCCTTTTTCAAAAACGTCAGTATTTGTTTCGGAATCAGCTGGTATCTCTATCCCCTCTAAACTCGCCTCCCGTGCGGATTTCTCCGCTCGTAGTTTTTCGAGTTCTTCCATCAACGATGCATTGAGAGTTCTCTCCTTCTCTAGATCGCAATATCCATTCGTGACAATTAATCGAGGCCTCTCGCTCGTATAGTTCACACGAAACCTATCGTTCGTAATAATTTTTTTTATCCACGTGGATTGAGTCCTCTCGCTCGTCTCAAATTATTATACGAAACCTTTCGTTCGTTAGAAACTCATCACATATTCCAAAGTCAACCGTTGAACATATTTCACCATTTTCATTTTCAATCTTTTTGCTTTTACTTTTTAGCTCGATGCAAAAACGTACACACTATACTTACTCCTTTGGAGCGTCCACTGCGCCATTGTCGTATCCGTTACCCGCATCCATTTTATTTGCGATGCTGATGTCCGATGTTCGATGTACGATGCGATGTCCGTTGTCCTGCGTTGTTCTCCGATGTTGTCCGTCCTATAAATGATCCGAAAAAGGCAGAATATTTCCTCGCATCGCTTTATATATGTCCACCTCTCATCTAAAGCTCTTATCGTAAATTCCCTCTCTCTCTCTTCGTTTCTAGAGCTTTACTTAATTTCCTCTCGAAAGTTTTCGCTCCGCTTTGACAGATTGGCTCATTATTATTTTAGTACCGAATAAGAATATCGGCCAAGTCTATGCTTCGCTAATCTTTACACACTCGAAAATATTCAAGCATTTTTACTATCATATTATAACCCAGCTCTGTACACCACACTACCTAACACCGATGCTGTGCTACGGTTTCTATGAACACAGTTACGATTGCTGGCCGAAACTGAGAAGAAAGAACAAGAAATCAAACTCCTCTAACAGAAAGTAACAAAACGAGACCGGTCGGGCGAGACGGACGTCGGACCGAAATAAACCCCAATAAGAAAAGACCTCCAGAGCTCGCATCTTGTAATACTGATACGAAACAAAACAATTCACCGTTCATCCGTCCCCAGAATGTACATCAAATTCACAACGTCTACCACTAATAAGGTTTGCATAAGAAAAAAATTGACAAAAATTGCCGATTTTTCATGGGTTTACCTTCACACGCACTGACGAAACTACCCATGCAGCATCAATCATTGCAACCCATGAGTCAGTAGAAAAAAAAAGTCGATAGTCGCCTTTTGCAAAACGGTACCCCGCAGCGTCGAAAACGGACATCGTGCGGCACTTTGTGGACGCCGGATACGCCCGTTCCGACATCTACAGCATCTTGGCACTGATGGACAACAATCAGAGCATCGAAAAAAGCCCGGTCCCGGACGGCCGACGACCCCGAGCGACAAGAAGCTCCAAAGGATGCTGAACAGGAAGATCGAGAGGAAAGTGGCACCGACCGAGAGGTCGGTGCAACCGGCCAAACAGTGAAAAAGTACCTAGCGAACATGGACATACATGTCAGAAAGCGGAAGTCCCATCCACCGGTCGCGGAGCTGCAAGCAATGACTTCCCCAGCCACGCCCCATAGATAATTTCTGGGCAATCCTGAAGCGTAAGATCTACTCCAACAATTTTGTCGCGAAAAGTGAGAAGGAATTCATAAATAAAATGAAGACAGAACCCAAAAACATGATTACATGCATGTTTTCGTGTTCCGGTTAACGCCCATGGCGAATGTTCCGGTTAACTACCGGAAGGCCGCTCGCAAGGGCGTAGAATTATTTATAAGTAAGCTAATATAATTACCTTCTATGGGAAATTTATCAAACTCAATCAATCAAGTCTTAGTATTTTATCACCATCTGGAAAAAGTCCATTTTTTCAATGCAAACGTTAAAGCGGTCCAAATTTCCGACGAAGAGGGATGAAATCAGTCGAGTATCTTAGCGCGGACTTTAACGTCTCCTCCGATGAATTATAGGATGATAGAACTCTGAAAGAAATAAGTGTATTTTTGTAACTTGATTGTATTATTTTTCTCTCATCACTGAATGACCATCAATGGTCTCTATGCATAATGAAGTGAACAGTAATCGTTGACGAAACAGAGAGGACAATGTAAACTACGTAAACAAAACCCCATTTTTCCTAGCAGGATAGCAAGGGAAGCATGAATAAACACCCCAGAAGCGAACAGCGGACAGCAGGTTGAGCCAGCACGACAACGCACACACTATATTTCAATTTCCGCATCTGGAAAATTCTCAACACCACCCAGCACATCACCGAGTTCCAAAAGAAACTATCTCACCAATTATTCTACCATTCTACCCCGGTGCCCCTGCCTCAGATAAACTAGCGAGAACAACACATACTAAGGAATCCTGTAACTTCTTCACGAAGGGCTTCCAGGGCATCCGTTCTTTTCAAGTAATCGTTGAAAATCAAGAGAAGAGAAGAGAAGAGAAGAGAAGAGAAGAGAAAGAGAAGAGAAGAGAAGAGAAGAGAAGAGAAGAAGAGAAGAGAAAGAGAAGAGAAGAGAAGAGAAGAGAAGAGAAGAGAAGAGAAGAGAAGAGAAGAGAAGAGAAGAGAAGAGAAGAGAAGAGAAGAGAAGAGAAGAGAAGAGATGAGAAGAGAAGAGAAGAGAAGAGAAGAGAAGAGAAGAGAAGAGAAGAGAAGAGAAGAGAAGAGAAGAGAAGAGAAGAGAAGAGAAGAGAAGAGAAGAGAAGAGAAGAGAAGAGAAAGAGAAGAGAAGAGAAGAGAAGAGAAGAGAAGAGAAGAGAAAGAGAAGAGAAGAGAAGAGAAGAGAAGAGAAGAGAAGAGAAGAGAAGAGAAGAGAAGAGAAGAAGAGAAGAGAAGAGAAGAGAAGAGAAGAGAAGAGAAGAGAAGAGAAGAGAAGAGAAGAGAAGAGAAGAGAAGAGAAGAGAAGAGAAAAAAATATGCATTTGTTCTGCAGTGGAAAGCTTGCGCGATTGGTGTGCATTTCTTTGATAGGAATTCATGTTAACGACATTGAGCTTCGTGTTTCATTTTTGTGAAAACAATTATGGATTTTCTGGTAGAATAAGCACATATTAATAAAACAAAGTCAACCGTTCCTTTCACCCATCATCACAAGAGTCAGATTTGCGCTGTTTATATATCGTTGTGTTCGTCTCTACCCAAATAAAAAAACAATATAATTAAAAATGAATCGCAAAATGTGTTGCTAAAGGCGAAACTCGAAAACGATACATCTGATTTGAGCTGTCTGTTTTTTGCTGTGGTCTGCCCATAGAAAAACGTTTCGAATCCGAAAAAAATTGAATTTTTTGAAAGAAAATAGAAAAAAATTAAGAAATTGAATTTCCTTATTACCATATAAATAAATCTAGCGAGACGAAGTTCGCTGGTTCACTATGTATCGCAACAGTAAAATTATAGTTTCTCCAGATTTTAAGTGAGCCAACTTGATTGACGAAAATGATAAAAAAAATCTTAAAATATTTAAAATAAACACGATGAAAGCCAACTGAAATGAAAATTAAAATTAACCACTCTGGCTTACTACACACTAACGAATTCAAAAATTCCTTTTGCAACACTCAATGGCTTCAGCTCTGAAGCACAAGATGAAAAATAATAACCACTTACATACATTTCGCTCACCGATTTCATTTTTCAGCTTATCATTTTTCGAGCGAAAAACAGCGAGGAACAAATCCTGCAACTGTGACAAATCGCCCGAGGTGGCATTTTCCAACTCAATGTCTCTTCGCTTCAACATCAACATCTCGCGCAGCAAATCTGACCCATCCAACAGCAATCTCTCCAACGTTTCGTTCCAAGGAACGGGACCGCACCACATACAAACCACACAGCTCGCGCATATGTTTGGTAATGTTTTTTAAAACTTTAATTTGGCTCATTTGAATTTTGAGCAGACACGGGGACACGAGATAAGGCCGTGCACCCGAATGGCCGGGTTATAAAATCGAGGATCAAGATTTCGCGTTTAGTTCTCGCGGTGGCTTGTGGCTTGCGGTTTTTGGTTCCGTTTCGAAGAAACGGTTATAAAAATGGCACACGCGAAGGAGTCCCGTCGAAAAAAAAAAACCTGAAAGTTGCTCTGACGAAGAGATAACAAAATTCGAAATGAATTAGAAATTTATGATTGCTGGAAGAAAAATTGTGAGATTAAATTTTTCTCCGCTTGCCCACGTCGCCCTTTTCGCCGTCTATTTCTTTTCAAACTTCGAGATTTACATATCGGCGAGGCTGCCGGGGATCGCTTCCCCAATTGTGGGAAAGTCCTTAATGTTCCGACGCGGCGCTTGGAAACGGGGTTCATTTGAACGGGGGCGAGATATTTGTCGTTCAGATTTTCATCGAAAGTGTTTGGAATTTTTCCACCGCGGTATATAAAGCGGTTGGGCTGATTGGTGACTCCGGCTGTTGGGCGAGAGACTCTGTCCCTTTCCCTGATTAAAACAGATAATACCTTGTGCTTTCTCACTCTGGCTCCTAATTTTGTCCGCACGAAAACCCATGCTCCTGCTGTTTTACTTCTAGAAGGAGAGAAGGACAGAAGGAGAGCACGAAGCAAACGCTGGGAGTGGGCAGAGGTTGAAACATTGGAATCAACGTTAAAATCTTCCAGAACCCCAAAAAGGATGGTACTTTGCTTGGGGTTGGGTCGCCTAAAAATTCTCTTCCCTCGAAACCCCCTACCCATGCGCTCTATCTGGCCGAATCTGTTTGGCCGGAATGGGGGCGAAAATATCCTTGAATAACCTTTTGGAAATTATTTTTTACTCTTAACTGGCGGAGCGCGGGGAGTTACGGCTCGCTTCTCGGTGTGGTATCTAGAAAAGTAAAAGTATTTCGCAACTGCTGCGGGCTGTTGAGATTTTTCTTGAGCTTCCACCACTCTCGCTTTCACTCCTGCGGGGTCGAAGGTTTTTCGGAAAGATCTCCTGTCCGCTCACGGATAACAAAATGCAAGAGGAAAAATAATGGGAATGGGAACATTTTATCTTAACTTCACTTGCCTGGAACTTTTCGGACGCAGAAATCCGTCATTCCGAAACATCCCGGACGTCATATTTTAAAGTGCGATTGTTATTGTGTTTATGTTTACCACGGTATGCTGGAGTTGTTGTATTTATACAATGAATTGGCTCAATGCAGTTCCGTGTCCCATTAGTATACTGTTTTATTTCCCAAAAAATAATTTTAGAAACTGTCCAATGCTTACAATCATAGAAAGTTCGCTTGACGGTCACCTTTGAATGTGTGAATTTGATTTTATTCATATATAAACGATTTTTCCAGGGCCACCATTTGGAGTATTGAATGAGTTAAATTTACGGATTTCTGAACAGTTAAAAAATCACAATTCAAAAGCAGCCGTCTCCAATAATCAAATACCTGCGTCAAGCTCGTGTTCTTGCCTCTAGGCTCATATCCAAGGCAATTTTTTCTATCATAGAAGCTTTTGATTACAAAGTTCATTCGTCTCTTGCCTTGATAAATCCGATAAGAAGATGCGATTGAACCCACGAACGTTCGTTTAATTGGGAAATGTAAATGTTCGGAAGAATTCATATCTAAAATCAATTTTCGACAGGACGAAGCTCATCGTGTCAGCTAGTATAATATAAATATGCTTGGCTTACAATGATTTTGCTGAGAATTTGAAACAAATTTTTTCACCATACAGTGACGAACAAACCACAAACCAAATTTTATAAAACTATTCGAGATAAAAAAAATTCAAACTTCAATTCATTCTGAAAAATGTTTCTTCAAATATCTATACGAGGGCGGTCCGATAAGTACTTAGCCTCATCGGCCGATGGTGTCAGTATCGCAAGAGAGATTACTCATCGTGCGACATCGTTTGCTTGGCTTTGTAGTACATTCTCGTAAACGGCTACTGTCGAGATTTCAGCCGAATCGGACTCGTAGTTTTGTTTTGACCGTGTGTGGAAGTGGGGGTGTCCGCGGATTTTAGAAAAAATGAGAAAAATGGAAATTCCGTAGTCGCCACGGCCAAATTGGTCGAATTGTACTACTGCTGCCCCATCCACTGTATTCTCCAGATTTGGCCAGGGCGACTTTTTTTTTGTTTCCAAGCTTGAAAAGTCACTCCCAGTGCAGAAATTTGAGTCGAATGAGGAGACTTTGCAGACCTCGAGAAAACGTATTTTTCAGATGGATTAAAGAAGTTGGAGCATCGCTGGGTCAAATTGAGAAATAAATCACCACTTTTCCAAAATTTTTGTTGTTTTTTGTAGGAGAAGTACTTATCGTACTACCCTCATATTTGTTGGTATGGACATTGTTTCGAATCTCTCAATGCCCTTCCTTTGGCTTTGACTTGATAGAATGCTATGCCATTTCCTATCATTTTCGGGGTCAACCCAACCGAAATGATCTTTCGCAAAATTCCATCGTGCTCGAAGATACTTTCGTGTGAGCACGGGAATCATTCTGGACTACTACCAATAAGCGGCTTCTCAACAAGATGTCTCTGAACTAACTTGGAACTAACGGCCTAACTTAACTTGCCTCTTATGTTGAAAAAACGGGTGGGTAATGTAGCGGACATGATCGGAGATACGTAGGATTACTTTATTATGTTGTTTCTCATTCATACTTCTATGCAGAGCAGATATAATGTAAGCAAACTAAATGTCAGCACTGAGTGGCGCAAGTAATTCTCAAAGCTGCGAAGGAACAAAATTAACTCTCAGTCCTAACATGAAACACACTGAAACACTGAACTTATTGAACTTAGTAAATTTACATCTTCAACGATCCCAAAAACATTATTCCCAAAGAATTCCAAAACGACAAAGGAGAATCCGAATCGAATTGGTTATATTATGGCGGTGAAGGCGATAGCAACCACAGCGAAACTATTTTCACCCTCAGTTTTTCACCAAAGAACACAGCTCTCACCGCTTGAAAATACTTCCTTCATATACGGCTTGAAATGCACTGCACTTTGAAGTCACTTTTTATTCTGAAACAATGAACAAACTCGCGAATATTGAATGATCGATCGGAAAGAAAATCGAAAAGTCACGAGTGAGCCTGAATACACATCTAAATTCACACAAGCTCTCTCTCGGCAAGAAATCTATAAAAATCAATTTGCCTTATAAATTCTCGGATATAACTTCAGAATTCATCGAATTTTTCGAATTAAGCTTGATTCATTTATAATCCGGAATCACAAAACCAGTTGTATCTTGGCATTGGTTAAAGGTACAACTAATAATTTTATATCAAAATGCAGATTTATTGCTACTTTCAGAAAAAAAAATTTTATTACAGTTTTAATGAATTTTCGTACTTTTCTTCGAAAATTCTCCATCAAAGTTTGAACTCTCTGTTGGTCAACCTCAGCAGCCAATCCATCTCACCATCTCTTCATGGCATCCCGGGTCACCTTGGCACTGTTCTCCAATTTCCGCTTGTTAATTGCCCAATATTTTCCGATTAGTCGAAATTGGGGACTATTGGGAGGATTAAGACCTTTTTAATGTAATTGACCCCATTGTCACAGTACCACTGAGGCCCTCTTTCGACTGTAGTGGCAGCTCGCCAAAGCTGGCCAAAGCTTCACCGGATCTTTGTGTGCTTTAATAAACGGAAGGAGACGTTTCTGCAGGCACTGCAAATGTTTTCGAGTCCATTGTATTGTTTGCGACGAGAACCTTGATTTTCTGTTCACAACTTGCAAAATCAGGAACTACCTGCCAAAATTACCAGTGAAAACGAACTTAAATTTTCTGGGGAAATTTCCTCTGCGGTCTTATAGCATTTCAAGTCTGGAGGCAGTCCAAAATCTTCACGTACGCTTCGTAATCCATCAGCATGCATACTTCGTGTTTCGTAAAAACCTCGTTGCACATCTATCAAGCGCGTCTTTAGATTACCGCCAGGTCCCAAAAGGTGTATTTTCGACCAAAAAAATGTCTCTAGATAACACCAGATCTCGACGTTTTATTCATTTCTATGTCATTTCGAGGATAAAAAAAAATCAAAACATTGAGCACTTTGAGGCACCCCTAAATCATGTCCGATTAAGCGGAAACTTTGCTCAGGTCATTTTTTTGGGCCTATAAACAAAATGTACATGGTCGGTTTTCGAAATTTGAACATTGAATAACACAAAAAAAAAAGCTTACCTTTGATTCAATTACACACAAGCACGGTATGAAAATTGACGCAAAATATTTCGAGCCTCACCCTTGGACAGTGTTGCCACATTTAATTCTGTAAAATTTTCAGAATAAAACTGTATATCTGTATTTTTGGCAAAAAAAAATGTATAAAAAATTTGTATCAAAATTAAAGGAATAAAATAAATGAAAAGTTTGTTTTCATTTTGAATTTATTTTGCTTGTTTATGGGTTTGTTAAAATCGTTATCAATACAACAAAATAATCATAAAAATGTTTTCTCATGATAAATTGTATGATGTCTTTCTGTCTTTCTGTCTTTCTGTCTTTCTGTCTTTCTGTCTTTCTGTCTTTCTGTCTTTCTGTCTTTCTGTCTTTCTGTCTTTCTGTCTTTCTGTCTTTCTGTCTTTCTGTCTTTCTGTCTTTCTGTCTTTCTGTCTTTCTGTCTTTCTGTCTTTCTGTCTTTCTGTCTTTCTGTCTTTCTGTCTTTCTGTCTTTCTGTCTTTCTGTCTTTCTGTCTAGACTGGTTCTGCCATACAAATGAAACATAAATTTCTGCATTACTCCCGAATTGATTAAGCAAATAAAACCAAATTTGGCATGTAACGTAACGGAGAAACTTGTTTTTAGCAAGTGGTTGAAAAATCTGGAACAAGAATTGTGTCTGAAAATAATCTGATATTATAATGTCGAGTTTTGGTAGAAGTACTAGGAATTTTATAGTAAAAGGTAATTTTAAAGATCAATCAATGAATAATTCTGCGATTGGACCCTTAAACAGCGCTTAGTAAGAAAACGTGGATGTGATAACAAAAAATAAATTTTGGGCGGAACGAAGTTTGCCCAGTTAGCTAGTATTCTAATAAATCAATGTATCTTCATGACTCAACGAAAAAAAAACAAAGTTTATTAGTTAGAAAGACAGAGAAAATGCGCTGTAATTAATTTAATATTTATATTTCAATTTTTTAAATCTATTCAAATTCTGCATCTTTGCTGAAAATTTGTAGTTCTGTATATACAGATTCTGTATCAAAAATTCTAAAAAAATGAGAATTCCAATACGTTTCGACATATTTCTGTCAAAACTTTCTCTCCGAAGCGATTCCGAGTTGGGAAAATCCTATGCTCGCTAGATGAAGAATCAGTTTTCGTTCTGATGCAAAAAAAAGAAACAGAAATTTCACGGCCGTTTAACACGGTAGCAGAATAGAAACTAAGGCTGATTATTGTTTGTTACTTTCATAGAGGCTTCACACCTTTTTTCACCTTTAGCTTTAGCTTTGAAAGCTTGTAAAACTGGCGCTAAACTTTAATTATCGCTCCTGAGAAGCCAGCCATTTGGGAGCCTTGTCGCCCTAGCAGCCCGGTCGCCAGTTGAATCGAATATGAGGCGCTTATATTGACGTAGGACTACGTCTTTCATTTCTATACCAGGGTGTAAAATCAAAGTTTCGAAAACGAAAGCGTTACGCTGGAGAACGAGATTTTGAGCGTGAATAGGTCCTAAACAACTGAACGAAATGGTATGATGAACACTTCATTAGAAAGATAAAATGTCTACGAGTTTTATACTTGTTACTTTTTGATCCAAAAACTTGTTTCAATAGTCTTAAAATTGCTTTCAAAATAGGCTATTGAAATCACCAATCGGTATATAAGCGAGCGCCGCTCGGAAATCCACTCAGTTCTAATTGAACAGCCATTGGAGCATGTTGTCGCTGTTGTGGTGAAGCTCTTCGTTTATCATGAAAGCACGGATGAACGGTGTCATCAAGAGCCTGTTTGTGCACCTTAGGCCAGAAGGGAATCCATCTGGAGGAGAGTGATGCCACAAACGGTTCCCCGGGAAGAGATCGGAGCAGCCGCCACACACACACACACGTACACGCGCGGAACTCTTCGTTTGGATGCCATTCAGCATCGAGAATATTCCGGAAAGATCTAATCGCTGCTGAAAAATAATCTACCAGTTCCCCTGGGAATTGAAAAATACATTCATGCGAAAGAGTTTATTTTAATGTTTTCTATCCATGTAACACAGCGACCAAATATTTTTCAATCAAGTGCTATTAACAGGTGGTTATCGAGTTAGCATTAACCACTGGTGGTGGACTTCGAGAAGAATCGAGAAGAATCCGGAAAGATGTCATCGTTACTGCAAAATAATCTGCCAGTCCCTCTTGGACTTGGAAATTACATTCAAGCGAAAGAGTTTATTTTGATGTTTTCTATCCATATAATACTGCGACCAAATACATTTAGTTCTGTTATTTATCAAGTGAAATTAGCAGGAAAGCTTCTGAAGATTATTCTTCCCCATTAGTAGAATATTATCGTATCCAATATTGGATGCATAAATCCTTGTACCTCCAACATAACGCTCTCGTTTTCGAAGTCCCCCAAATATTCGTTTATTCATTCATTCAGAATGAATTCAGATTCAACTTCAAACAAATGATCGATAGTCCTACGTCACAATTGCAGTTATACCATAGATATAACCCACTTCCTGTTTTTTTTTCCATCAGTACTATTATTTCACATTTCTTAACCACCTCAATTCCACCTTGGGTTATACTTGAAAACAACAACAATATGTGCGTCTGATGCAAACATATAGAAGCACTCTCCGCCAAACGACATGAGAATCGACGCGGTGCCTCAAACGAACAAAATTGCATCACAGTGTGTTTTACCGGTTAGATAAATAACTATGAAATAGGTTAATCATAGGTGTAAAGGCAAGTCAAAACTTAACCCTTTTAGTACCGAACGACGATATATCCGGTGAAGCCGAACAATTACAATGATTGCAAAATGCAATGTCTACAATGTCTTTTTTTACGTGCAATTACCATTTGAAAAGGAGAAATCATTTTTGTACGATTTTTGTTATGTCTAATGTTATGTTATGTTCATTATTCTCATGATTTTCAACAAATAATGAAACATAATTCGTATCGTTTTATTCTCCCTTGATTTGCGAATATGCTGCTTTTTACTTTCGTTTTTGACGAGCATTTTTGCAAACCTCTGCAAATTTGCCGATTCGGCCCGGTATTCTTCGCCTAGGCACGTTCTTTTCGCCGATACCAAAAGGGTTAAACTATCTGGAATGAATATGTCGATGAATTAAAACTGTTATACATAAATGCAAATGACCATCGCTATCCGACAACGATCGTGTTCAGAAAAAGAATGTATGAATAATCATCGCATTAGAGAGATGAATTTTCATTTCCTTTGAAAGTTCAGATGAATTCATAGTGTCACATGAGAGTGAAAAATTAAGCTACCATTCTTCCGAAAGAACCGTTTTTTGTTTCTCAAAAAATCGAACGAAATGTCAATTCGATTCCGAAGGTGTTGCTCAATTTCAGGATTCAATTTTTAGTATGGTAACCCTTGTTCAATGCAACTACTTTCATCTGTTTCGAATAGCTGTATAAGAGCTGGTGTATTCGGAAGGAATATTTATCCATTGATCTTTCAAGTGGTTTTAAGATCGATTGAGTTGAACTTATGATGCTTTCAACTTTCAGATACTGATGATGTCGAAAGTTTGTGGTGGAGTATAATTTTTGAACAATTGTAAAGTAACTTAAAGTTACAATGAACAGGGGTTATCATTCTACACCCAAAATTAAATTTTAGCACATGTTCTGGCATCCCGATTAATTACATTAATGAGCTGAAAGATAACATAAAATGGTCTACTCCCCAATACATGTATATCATTTGTATAATATACTAGCTAACCCGGCAAACTTCGTCCCGCCCATTTACTTGATTAATTCTCGAGTAATGCAGAAAGGGCCTGGCCGGGTAAGGGAGTAAAAAGTGCCCCCAAACCAAATCACTAGCTGTATGGCAAATATAGTAAAGGATATTAAATAAGAAATTTTGGTGGTTTATTTGAACCCCTATGTGGTTTGACGTAGGATCTATAGTGAAAAACGTACTTTTCGTTAATTTCACGCCATCCTCAAAAGATCCGAGATAAAAATTTGAAAAAAATACTGAATGTGCATCTTACTACGATGTATCAAAAAAAATTATCAAAAAAAAATTTCATCAAAAATTTTAGTACTAAAAAAAATAATGAAATCTTGAAAATTTTTTTTTTGGGATTTAGAGATTCAGTACTACTCTAATTCATATTTTAATGTGTTTCTACGGCTTTTCTAGATATGTGTGATTTTTTTCAGATTTTTTTCAGTGTTGCGCGGTATCAAAAAATTTTTTTTTTATGTTTCCAAAGAGTGGTTAGGTAAGGGAGTAAAAAGTGCCCCCAAACCAAATCACTAGCTGTATGGCAAATATTGTAAAGGATATTAAATAAGAAATTTTGGCGGTTTATTTGAACCCCTATGTGGTTTGACGTAGGATCTATAGTGACAAACGTACTTTTTCGTGCATTTCACGCCATCCTCAATAGATCCGAGATAAAAATTTGAAAAAAATACTGAATGTGCATCTTACCACGGTGTATCAAGAAAAATTATCAAAAAAATAATTCATCAAAAATTTTAGTATTAAAAAAAAATTATGAAAATTTGAAAATTTTTTTTTGGGATTTAGAGATTCAATACTACTCTAATTCATATTTAAATGTGCTCTTACGGCTTTTCTAGATTGATAAATATCGTCAAGCTGTTTTTTTTTAAATATCTAATAATAAAAATAAAATAATAAAAAAGAAAAATACACAGTACAAAAAAATGTTATAGATTTTCTGGCATTTCGAAATTTTGAAAAAAAATATAACTTTGAGACCACAAATTCGATTTGTTTTTTTATTTTAATCTTTCAATTGAAAACCACGAATACAATAAAATAATCGATTTCAAAAAAATAAAAATAATAATGCAGACGATGAAGAAAATTATTTTGTGTCACACAATGCTCTTAAAAATTCAGGAAAAATTACGCCACATGTAGAAAAAAGACACATACGAACGCATTTAAATAAAAATTTGAGCAGGAGTGGGTCTCAAAGTTATATTTTTTTTTTCAAAATTTCGAAATGCCAGAAAATCTATAACATTTTTTTGTACTGTGTATTTTTTTTCATTTTATTTTTAGTATTAGATATTTGAAAAAAAAAACAGTTTGAAGATATTTATAAATCTAGAAAAGCCGTAAGAGTACATTTGAATATGAATTAGAGTAGTACTGAATCTCTAAATCCAAAAAAAAAATTTTCAAAATTTTAATATTTTTTTAGTACAAAAATTTTTGATGAAATTTTTTTTGATAATTTTTCTTGATACACCATGGTAGGATGTACATTCAGTATTTTTTTCAAATTTTTATCTCAGATCTATTGAGGATGGCGTGAAATAAACGAAAAAGTACGTTTTTCACTATAGATCCTACGTCAAACCACATAGGGGTTCAAATAAACCACCAAAATTTCTTATTTAACATCCTTTACAATATTTGCCATACAGCTAGTGATTTGGTTTGGGGGCACTTTTTACTCCCTTACCTAACCACTCTTTGGAAACATAAAAAAAAAATTTTTTGATACCGCGCAACACTGAAAAAAATCTGAAAAAAATCACACATATCTAGAAAAGCCGTAGAAACACATTAAAATATGAATTAGAGTAGTACTGAATCTCTAAATCCCAAAAAAAAATTTTCAAGATTTCATTATTTTTTTTAGTACTAAAATTTTTGATGAAATTTTTTTTTGATAATTTTTTTTGATACATCGTAGTAAGATGCACATTCAGTATTTTTTTCAAATTTTTATCTCGGATCTTTTGAGGATGGCGTGAAATTAACGAAAAGTACGTTTTTCACTATAGATCCTACGTCAAACCAGATAGGGGTTCAAATAAACCGCCAAAATTTCTTATTTAATATCCTTTACAATATTTGCCATACGGCTAGTGATTTGGTTTGGGGGCACTTTTTACTTCCTTACCCGGCCAGGCCCTTTATGTTTTATTTGTATGGCAGCCACCCCTAAGAGAGGGGGGAGGGGTATCTAACCACCATAGAAACATTCATTGCACCCTAAAGTTTCCATATGCCTAATTTGGTTTAATTTGCTTGATTAATTCTCGGGTAATGCAAAAATTTGTGTTTCATTTGTACGGCAGCCCCCTCTAAGAGAGGGGGAAGGAGTATCTTAACACCATAGAAACATTTATTGCATCCTAAAACCTCCACATGCCAAATTTGGTTTCATTTGCTTGATTAATTCTCGAGTAATGCAGAAATTTGTGTTTCATTTGTATGGCAGCCCCCCCTTTGAGTGGGGGAAGGACTGTCTAACCATCATAGAAACATTTATTGCACCCTAAAACTTTCACATGCCAACTTTGGTTTCGTTTGATTGATTAATTTCCGAGTAATGCAAAAAATTGTGTTTCATTTGTATGGCAGCCCCCTCTAAGAGAGGGGGAAGGAGTATCTTATCACCATAGAAACATTTATTGCATCCTAAAACCTCCACATGCCAAATTTGGTTTCGTTTGCTTGGTTAATTTCCGAGTAATGCAGAAATTTGTGTTTCATTTGTATGGCAGCCCCCCCTTAGAGAGGGGGGAGGGGTCTCAAAATATCACGAAAACCTTCCCCGGCCCCAAAAATCCCTACATACCAATTTTCATGTCGATCGGTTCAGTAGTTTCCGAGTCTATAAGAATCAGACAGACAGACAGACATCACTCCATTTTTATATATATAGATATGCTAGAGCCAATATGAGGGAGCGAAACAGGAGACACATTTAAATGAAAGCAAATGAAAGCTTTTCGTATAGTTTGACAAATACACGGCCCAGACAGAGAAAGATATATTCTCGTTCATGTTCCTTTTTATCGTATGGACTTTTTTTTTTCACAATCCCAAATGAAAAGAGAAGAGAAAACAGAAAGGGATGTCTGCTCGCATACATACAAACCATTTTTAAGCTTTTAGAATAGCTCATTATTTGCGCATTTGACTCTCACAGGAAATGGCATCTTTTCTGCCAAAGATGACATGTTTTCTGCCAACGCTAGTTTGGGTGTAGAGATTGAGTGTTTGAGAGAGTTTTGATTCACTCGCTAATCTACATATAATATTTTTTTAAGAAATAAAAACCTTTCTATCTGGAAACAGATAGCATACTTTTTCTTTATTATGTGGCAACCCCTATGACTTCATCTGAATAGAACGTTACGAAAGCTTGTTTTCAATCTTTAAAAGAAGTGAACAGAGATCCGCATGGTGGTGTACGAATTCGAGTTTGTATCACTGAGGTAATGTCAAGCACAAAAATAAAACGGATTGTAAATTCTAGGATAATTTCATTAACACGTTGAGCTCCATGTCAGTCCCCGGGGACTGATATTGAGCTTTTTATTAGAAAAAAGATGATCACTGGGACTGACAGTTACAAAATAACGAAAATATAAAAATAATTGATTGTTTTCGGGTGCAAGTCCACAGCAAGTCCATTTTTTTGGGGCCGTCCATAAAGCACGTGATCCTTTTTTTTATGTTTTGATCTCCTTCCCCCGTAGTATATTTTTAACACACTTTTTTTTTAAATTTTATGATCTATGATCACAAGCAGGGCCCGAAATCTGCGAAGGTGAAAACGAAGACCGACTCTACTCTCAGTAGCTTCGCTTCGACTAGGACTAATTCGGCAGTCGTCGTCAACAAAAAGTGAATTGACTAGTGTTGAGAGCGAGGATGACTGGTCAATTTTTCTAGTCAATACTTATTCTGACTGACGCG
The DNA here is from genome assembly GCF_029784135.1 of Toxorhynchites rutilus septentrionalis. Classification (NCBI taxonomy): domain Eukaryota; kingdom Metazoa; phylum Arthropoda; class Insecta; order Diptera; family Culicidae; genus Toxorhynchites; species Toxorhynchites rutilus. Next base: position 20,026,102 of record NC_073745.1, on the reverse strand, counting down.
ACTAATGAATACAAATCTGCCTCTTCATTCAACTGACTTCAATCCACACTTCCATTTCCCTCTGACACTAATTTCATACCCGCGTACATAATCATATTTTTACGTCCATATAAAGTGAAACGAAAACTTGATTTCTGATGCAAAAAAGCAATTACTCCATTAATGGACGGTTTATCGTCTATCCACCGGGAACTCAAACCAACGAACTTAGTCAGTTATTAGGTGTATTCAATAAAGGTCTTCTCGTTCGTATAAGCAAATAGCGTGAAGGTTGATCACAACATTGCACGCTATTTTATACGTGTGAGTACTTTTCATGTAGAATACAAAACAATCTAGCTCACCTGTAGTATATTTCAAACATATGTCAACATAGATACGAGAGAGAGAGAGAGAGAGAGTCGAATTTGTTTTGGGCTAAGACTAGACGTGACAACAGGCTTCTTACTCTCACTCTTCGACCCAGTGCGAGCAACAGGGATGCCGAACCACTCGAGATGTCATGTTTCCGAATGAGATCAAGTTTCTGAAGACTTCTTTTTCACGTCCCTAGCGTATGTTTTCGTATCATATATTCTATGAATTGAATACATTTGGATGATGTAAAGCAAAATTGTTGCGTATTTCACACCAAATTGAATTTTTCTGTTTCACGAATATCATGAAAACTAGTGGAGAGTACATACTATGACTACATTTTGTCGAAGTGTATTTTCAAATATTTTAAAATTGACCAATCAGCAATTGGTCTAAAAACTGGTCCGAAATCGACTCCCTATTGTCTGGTCTTGTCTTAGGTTTTGGGGAAGTCACTTCAAAATACAATGAAGACAATTTGATGGGGAAGAATGAAATGAGACAGTCGAGTCGTAGAGGGGGAAAGCGACTAAACGCCCGACTGACTGTTTAGTCGTTTTGGCGGAGAAACTGCGTGAAGAAGCCAAAAGTCATTTCCAACAGAATACGGATATAGTCAGTCAGATAGTCAGCTGACTATCCTCAGTTGAATATGACTATGCCGAGCCCTGATCACAAGTAACCTCAATACTGCCGTAATCTTGCAAAGTGACGCAAGCGCCAGAGGGAAGAATTTTCAGTACGAGACTTTTCGTAAAATTGCATGTATAATCAGCTTACGCGTACATTACGAAAATCTGATCTGTTCAAATTGTGTACACTTGATGGAAAAACATTGCCATCGACTTGATTTTTGAAAAAATGCCGTTTTATTTAAGCTATTTTACCAACGCCAATTTTTTGTGGAAACAGCAAATTTTAATCGTCTTTTTTCACAACCGCTTGGCGTTCATCCATAAAAGTATGCGAGAATCTGTTTCCAATTATTTTATCCAAAATGCTGCCGTTGAGCGGAGCATGAGAAAGCATCAGGAAGAAAAGTTCTACATATTTTCCGACTTTGTAATATGCGTTGAACATGCTAACATAGTTGAGAACCCGATTGTAGCAATTATGGACAGTACCATTTTTTTCCAATCCAAAATACAATTGAAAACATAAGATAATCCCGTCCAGAATCATCCGATGTAAAGCTGATACAGTTTATGCGAGTATGTTTTAAGTTTTGTTACAAGATGCGTTTCGATGGAGGATTTAGAAAAGTGCAGCTTTTCACCAAATCCGACATTTACCCTTCAATCAACACTCAGCTTCAATCCATCCGAAAGAGAAATGAGCATGTGAGTAAGTTAACAGCGTCAAGAAGCTTTATCGCTTGATACCGGAGGATAGAAGACAAAAGACATCAATTCTGGTAATCAACAATTAAATTGATGAGTTTAAACTAATTAGTTACAATTTGTATGTGCAATATGTGATCGATCAAGGATAATGTTTTCCTTTGAGGTGAGTTTGATTTTATGAATTTAAATATTTGACGAGATTTATAAACAGAGCAAAGTACATGATTTGTAGTTCTGAAACAAATTGCTATTATAAATGTAGCACTGCATGGGGATGGACTGTTTTGGATTAAAATATTTGACATGACGAGCTTTTCGGAAAAGCGATTTTCATTATGCTAAACGTTCATTACGGAAGATGTTTTTATGTGAAATTTGCTGTCCCTGCTAATCCATTCTATGCTATCAGATCAGATAGAAAATCACTTCCTATCACAATTAAATCACGTCACACCATAGGGAAAATGGCGCTTGCGCCACATCACAGTGGAAATGGCGCTTGCGCCACTCTGTTTTTAGGCTTTCACGGGGTCATTTTTTTCACATTTCTGTAAAACTTCGCAGTTGTTTGAAAGCACTTGGAATTCTTCATCGATCTATAATAAAAAACGGAAAATGTCAATTTTGGCGCTTGCGTCACTTTGCGAGATTACGGCAGAATAGGCGTTCTCCCTATTGAAAAAATATCACTTCACTACTTACTTCATCTGGAAGTTTTTTACAATTACTTTTTTTCTTTTCAAAATAAAGGTTTACTATTGGACACGTGGAGATGAGAAGACTATTGACTATTTATGATTAGTATTTTTACGATTATTTTTATGAGTGAAATATTCTTGGGCATATTTAATTATTTAATAACTCTTTTCTAGAGTCCGAATGACCGAAGAGGTCATTTTTTCTATAGGTTATATTGCGGTTTGAATAGTTCTATAGTCATGAAGTAAAATTCTGTGCATAGCAGTAGTCAATAGAGTATCAAGAGTACATATCAACGTTACGTTTTGCTGTGTCGATGTCGATAGTAATCGTTAATTTTTTCTGGATCTAATTGCTCGGAGCATGAAATTTTCTAAGATATTTCGAAGTAATTTAATCAATTCTAAATCCACGCCAGTTATTTCGGAACTTGTTTCGGGATTCGCAAAAAAGCCTACGGACGATTTTGCCAGATTTTCGCCAGCGCTTGAACCTCAGACGAAAATAAATGAGGGGCTCAAAAGGAAAGGGGTGTAAGTGACATGTTCATGCTCAATATTTGTTTGTATTTCATGCTTTGGAACTTCAAAATAAATAAAGAAGTATAGTTTTAATTTACAAAATACGCAATCTGGTTTGACCAAGTTTTTATCGCTACGCCCTTTATACAGGGTCTTTCAGATTGAACGCTCACGCAACCAATTTTAATAACTTCTACAAAAATGAACCGATTTTTATTTTTAAAAAACGGAAATAAAGCTTATTATAGGATATTTTCGATGTGACCATCCTTTTTTTTGCGTTTCTAACGGTGAACAAAATTCTTCATGCACAACTCTAACATTACGACTTCGATGCTGTTGAAAATCCGAGTTATTTCTTCTTTATATTCCTCCAAATTTTGTGGCTTATAAACATACCAACCCTTCCTTCACGTACCCCCAGAGGAAGTAATCGACGACGAGAAATGTTGAAATTCTTACCATAAGAGGACAAAGTTTCATTAAGGCTTTGGTTGCTCGAGTAATACGATTACACTAAAAAAACACGTTCTTGTAAATTGTACATCTTGACACTAAAAACCATCCGATCAGACTGAACGAGTAGCCGAATATTATAGTCCCGAAGTGGGGAATGCAGTGTTACCATCGACGGAGCAAAAAAAAATATGAGAAAGCACACATCCAAATGCACACGCTATTCGATTTTTTTTTTGCGAGAGCATTTAATCTGAAAGACCCTGTACATGTATGTTGATATGTAGACAAAAATCATTCTTTGTGCAGTTTTGTAGCCCTAATGATAATTTTATTCATTTCAGGCATGTTTGGAAAATTGGAACAGAACAAGATGAATGATCATCATAAGTAAGCATCCTTTTTCAAGCAGCATTCAAAATATTCAAAAACTCGGAAAATACGAACGTTCGCCCACACAATATATCTCTGACCAGGCAGGATCCAACCGGTGCCATGTGCTGAGTTCTGTCTCTGTTCCAGTCATGTAATACCAGTTGAAATGGAATCGCAGAAAATTAAAAAGAATTTTTCCCTTTCTTCGGCGATACTTTTATACCTTTTGTACGCAGCTGTGTGCGTGCGGCTCTCTGCCTACCTCTCTCTCACTTGCGCCCGAGCACTTATTTTTAATTTTCCGTATTTTTCCGAGATTTGTTTTCCTTTAACTTGGTGGCCGTTTCGCGAAACACACCGCTGGTGAGGATCTTCCTTTCTCTCCTTTCTCTTGCCTAGCCCATAGACCACCCTTTTGGCGGGGGGGCAACCTCTTGCGTGCACTTTTTTTTCACCATTTTTGCGAAGCAAAAACGAAGCGTTTGTTTTTTCTCGATTTGCTGGAAGCGAATCAGTTGCAGAGAGTGGGAACTGACGCCTGGAAAGTTGGGGCTGACGGAGTTCTGACGGAGTAGAGGAATTAAAAAACAAGCGATCAAAGTGCAAAACATTTGATAATGAGCTCTTCTGCTCTGTTTGCTATTCTTTTACTTTGCTTTGCTCGGTGGGGATGGATGGGATGAGTGGATGATGAGTTGATTGGGCGGAGAATGCAGGGCGGGGTGACTGCCCAGTAAGGGTGGATGCTATCCGTTTCGGCAAACTTTATGAGGGTGGCTTTGGTCTCATGGAAACGGAAGCTGGCTCGCTGGAGATGCTAGGAAGAGGTTTTCGCCCAAGGGCTCGTCGGCAGGAGTACGGAACGCAAGCAAGAATTTGAATTAAATAAAGATGCTTAACTTATGTAACACTTCATCATTTTGCTTCGTTTGAACTGCTGAATTGCGTATTAAAATCATTTTGCCCGACAAATCTACTTTATGCTGAAATAATGTACAGAGTACGATTTTATCTAGCTTATTTTAAGTCCAAACAAACCGCAGTCTGTCTGGGGGTCTTCGTAGCTGTAATACCCTGAAAATCTCGGATGAGCTTCTATCACATAAAAACGACCCATAGTTTCTACGACTTATGCCTTTTATTTTCCACACACAGACTAAACTTTTACCTCGTTCTCTCTATGAGTGCCACACCACTCTGTCGAGGTGTCACTCTCATTCTCTCAGGATACCACATCCTCCCAGTACACAAAAATATGAAAAATGACTTCAAATTGATTCATTCACTCTTTACAGTCTCAATGATGATCTGTTATTTCTACAGCATCAAGGTAGCGTTTTGGACGGCATATTTGTCTTGGATTCTGATGCTTACGCTATTCACTCTTTCCGACCGGCTCTTCAAGCTCGCTCTGAAGTTTGTCTGTGGCTTCCTCGCTTGATGTTTCCCCAGGCTTCGTTGGATACGTTTGAGGACGTGAATCTGTGGAGAGGTAATAATTTATAACAAAGGGTAAAAAGAATAAAATATATGAATGATAGTTACTTAATTTTGTTGGTGTGTTTATTCTGTTTTCCTTCTGAGAAGAGGATTCGTTAACATTTCCCTCAACTTCTTCCACCTTTCGTTGAACAAATTTTTTGAGCAATTTCACATTACGATCGTATATCCTATTCGTTGACATATCCATTATCGTAGCTCGCCCTGCTCCAGTGATTTGGACGACCTTGTGTAGTATTTTATTATATGTGGAATCAGCCTTATCTCGCTTCTTTTGGTTAACCAACACCATATCTCCAGCCTTGATCAGCGACTCCTGGGCATGACGGCTAGTATCTGCTCGCAGGTTTCGATTGAACTTAGCAATCTGATCTCGGTCCCGTAGCTCTCCATCAGCCCTGTGGTTGTTATCCGTTCGCACATCTGGTAAAAACATCTGACAGCTCTGCCAAACATCAATTCTGCTGGAGGAATCTTTGTTACATGATGCGGCCATGAATTGTAAGCTGCAACATAATCAGCTAAAGCTTCTTTCCAGTTTAGCTGCCCAAGCTTCGCGATAGCAGTTATTTTATTTATTCTCTGCATACTCCTTTCGACCAGTCCATTCTCTGTGGGATTCAACGGCGTACTACGGATTAACTTAATACCCCATACTTCCTTCAGCCACTTCTCAAGTTCGACACTGTTGAAAGGTGGCCCATTATCCGCTTTCAATGTTTTCGGAACGTAATAAGTATTAAAAACTCTCATAAGCGCTTTCTTTGCGGCTTCAATATCAGTTTTTCCCATTGGAATTGCCACTAAAAACCGAGAGTAGTTGTCTGTTAGAACAATTGCTTTCCATTTGTTTATCTCTGATGCTGTTGAGAAAACCATCGAAACATAATCCCAAGGATTTTTGGGAAGCTCTGTCATTGTGATAGGGAGCGGTGTACTGTGCAATGTAACCAATTGACATTCTGGACAGCTTCTTACAAACTCTTCGACCTCCCGGTCCATACCAGGCCACCACAAACCCTGTCGCAAGAAATTTTTCATTGTGGACATTCCAGGGTGGCTCCGATGAGCTAAACGTAATGCTCTACTACGCAACGCTGCCGGTAAGACCATTTTTTCATCCTTCATTAGAATATCTCCTTGCGTATATAGACTTCTTTGAAATGCTTGATAACTTGCGATCTCAGCTCGCCACTTCTCGTTTTTGCCTAGCCATGCGATAACAGTTTGAATTTCAACGTCTTTCAAAGACTCTTCCCTCACTTGAGCGTTAGTCAAAGCCAATAGTTCATCACTGATTGTAACAGGATTAGCGGTAACTGAGCATAATTCGTGGGATTCCTTTTCTACTCCAAACTGTGGATCATTGCGTATGACACCCATCCTGGAAGCAGCATCAGCAATGTTGTCACAGCCCGATACGTGTTCGAAATTGTAACAATAATGGTCCATTCGAAGAAGCCAGCCCTCAGCTCTCGACATAATCCTTTTTCCTACATCCTTCCGATCCCTATTCTTTGTCATGAACATCAAAGCTTCACTATCTGAACGCAATATAAAACGTCTGCCGAGAAGATAATAAGCAAACCGTTCCATAGACCAAACGATTGCAAGGGCTTCACGATGCAACTGTGGATATCTACGCTCTGCATTCGTCAGACTTTTAGATGCACAAGCAATGATTCGATCTCCTGTCGTGCCTTTAACCGCTTGTACTAAGACGGCACCTAAACCCCAAGGCGACGCGTCTGTATATAGGATGGTCGTGTTTTCATCGAAATAACCTCGCTTAATTAAATCATTCTCAGCTGCACTTTTAAGATCATCAAAAGCTTTTTGATGTTCTTCCTTCCAAATGAACTTCGACTTCGATGCAAGAAGGTCGCGTAATAGCTTTGTCTTATGCGAGAAATTCTTAATGAACGGGCTTATGAACGTCAACATTCCTAAGAAACTGCGAACTTCCGATATGTCTTTTGGATTTTGAAAAAAATTTATATCTGAAATTTTACTTTTCATCGGTAGGATACCTGATCCATCGATGGTGAATCCAAGAAAATCGACAGAGGAACGATTATACACGGACTTCTGCTCGTTAATTGTCAAATTATTGGCTCCCAGCACTCTCTTGACATCTGCTACATAACTTTCTAATTCCTCCAGTGTTCGTCCGTAAATCAACACATCATCGAGATAGACAACGATATTTTTGCATTTGATCAAAAGCTTCTCCATTACCCGTTGAAATAGTTCGGGAGCGCACGACAAACCGAAAGGTAATCTTTTAAATCTCATAAGGCCGTTTGCTGTCATGAACGTCGTCAGATGTCGCACATCTTCGTGGAGTTCAACATGGAAGTATGCATCTTTTAAATCAAGTTTAGTAAAGAATAATGTTCCTCCACCGTTAGGAATACCACTCCAAATCTTTTCTAATGATGGCATAGGATACGGCTCTCGAATTATTGATATGTTAACTTCGCGATAATCCACAACGATACGAAAGTCATTAGTTCCTTTCGGCACTAATACCAGAGGTGATACATACGTGATAACATCGTGCTCTTTGTCACCTCTTTCTATAATTCCTTTGATTTCCATGACCCGCAATCTTTCATTGGTGGCTTAAAAGTGCAGCTGAGAATGATTTAATTAAGCGAGGTTATTTCGATGAAAACACGACCATCCTATATACAGACGCGTCGCCTTGGGGTTTAGGTGCCGTCTTAATACAAGCGGTTAAAGGCACGACAGGAGATCGAATCATTGCTTGTGCATCTAAAAGTCTGACGAATGCAGAGCGTAGATATCCACAGTTGCATCGTGAAGCCCTTGCAATCGTTTGGTCTATGGAACGGTTTGCTTATTATCTTCTCGGCAGACGTTTTATATTGCGTTCAGATAGTGAAGCTTTGATGTTCATGACAAAGAATAGGGATCGGAAGGATGTAGGAAAAAGGATTATGTCGAGAGCTGAAGGCTGGCTTCTTCGAATGGACCATTATTGTTACAATTTCGAACACGTATCGGGCTGTGACAACATTGCTGATGCTGCTTCCAGGATGGGTGTCATACGCAATGATCCACAGTTTGGAGTAGAAAAGGAATCCCACGAATTATGCTCAGTTACCGCTAATCCTGTTACAATCAGTGATGAACTATTGGCTTTGACTAACGCTCAAGTGAGGGAAGAGTCTTTGAAAGACGTTGAACTTCAAACTGTTATCGCATGGCTAGGCAAAAACGAGAAGTGGCGAGCTGTGATCGCAAGTTATCAAGCATTTCAAAGAAGTCTATATACGCAAGGAGATATTCTAATGAAGGATGAAAAAATGGTCTTACCGGCAGCGTTGCGTAGTAGAGCATTACGTTTAGCTCATCGGAGCCACCCTGGAATGTCCACAATGAAAAATTTCTTGCGACAGGGTTTGTGGTGGCCTGGTATGGACCGGGAGGTCGAAGAGTTTGTAAGAAGCTGTCCAGAATGTCAATTGGTTACATTGCACAGTACACCGCTCCCTATCACAATGACAGAGCTTCCCAAAAATCCTTGGGATTATGTTTCGATGGTTTTCTCAACAGCATCAGAGATAAACAAATGGAAAGCAATTGTTCTAACAGACAACTACTCTCGGTTTTTCGGGATATTGTATCGTATAATTTGTTTCGGTGTTATGGAATTGTCTATCTTAAATCGAACACCCTCGATCGGCATTTTAGGAAAATCCTCGTTAGTCTTCAACGGTGAATCGCGGTGCGCTGTTACGGTCGTATCAGCTTCTGTCCAATTAACAAAACTGTCATTCACCTGCTCAAATCCAATACGAATCAAATTCAAACGAATCGCTGTCTCATATCCAAGAAGCGACAAATTCGCCCCTTTCACAACGAAGAATTTTGCTAATTGTGCTGATTGACTATGACCAGTAACTCTGATATAAGCCCTGAAGGAGCATTCGACATCGAGCGGACTACGATTAGCATAGCTCTTAAGCATTTCTTCAGGATGAATTACTACGTCCTGAATTACAGTCCGACAGTTACGTTTAATCGCATCCCACTCGCAACTCGTGATTGTGTTGACAGTAGCTCCTGAGTCTACCAAAAACTTGAAACATTCTGTTCCAATGGTACAGTGAACAAACCTTTGATCTGTCGGTGATTCTGAAAGCTTTGCATGTCTGGTAATCAACTGTGAAATAAAAATAATATTGGCCAGAAAAAAAAGAAGAAAAGATGTTGATATAGAAAATTCGATTCATATGGGGTTTATTTATCGACTTTTGGTATAAAATAGCATTCGAGCAATGAAACAAGTTAATCGCTACCAAAGGTTAGTCGCTATCTACCTGGTTGATCAATCCAGCCTCCTTTTTCAACTCCTCGTCACGTTCAGGGTTCATTCGCTTTCTCGAATTCACGAAGCTGGAATTGTTTGTCGGCGACCGACAAAGCTGAGCAAAATGCCCCACCTTATCGCAGTTATAACACTTCATACGATAAGCTTTGCATTCCCGAGGGGCATGAGATCGTCCACATCTGTTGCAGTTGTTGCTTGATGGCTGATTTCTAGAGCCCCAGGCACGGTTTAGCGATTTTGAGTGATAAGGCTCGTACCGTACCTTCGATGGATCGCGATAACGATCAACATGAATATTGCGGAACCCGAATTTCCGATCATGTAATGCATTAATCGACTTCATATTCGTGGCCGAAGATGTGTCCTCTGTACTACTAGAATTCTGGCCGTCTTCTTTTTTCGCCTCATCAGCATCCGATCGTTAATAATCTAGGTGCTTACCATGGTTGATGATACGATCTAAATTATTTCCCAAGAAATCGGACATCTCAAACAGCTTTTCTCCAATTCCTGGTACAGATCGTCGCAATAAAGCCTGAACGAACTCTTCTTCTCGTTGTTCGCGTTCAAATTCGCAGAATTTAGCTTGTTTCTCCAAACGTAACACCCAATCTGAAAACGATTCCGTGTTTCTCATTCTCATATCTCGGAACTTCATGCGTTCTTTTGTTGCAACACAGGTCTGATTAAAGTAACGGTTCAGCGCCGTAATGGTTTCCTGGTAAATATCTACAGCAGAATCTGACAACGAATTTTGTTGCATCTCGATGATACTCAACAGGTAATCTCCAGCAAAGATTTTTAATCCAGTGAGCTATGTTGCTGCATCAACAGACGATTTGCAAGAGACTATACGCTCAAATTGGTCCCGATATCGGACCCATTCGGCCTTTCTTTTATTAGTTGGCAACGATCCGTCGAAACTTTGCAGCGGCCATGAACCTGCAAGCCATTCTGATCTGACGCCCCCGCGTTCTAAATTCTGCCCTGATTCAACTTTAGTATTCCTCGGTGGTCTTACAGCGGCGTCAATTTCATCACCAGAGTCATCACTAACCAAAACGTCGGACTCATACCAGGGGTTCATTCCATAGGAGAATGCGGTCCCAACGCGATCGGTGATTCTGAACCTACCCCTTTTTGTATCTCAGAAACGGGACTTCCTATCGAGTTTTTAGCAGTGTCAAATGAAAGGTGTCATAACGCTGACAATTTGATTACATGGTGACTTTTTTAATGGTTCTCTTCCTTCTAGCGTTCTAGCGCCATTTTGCGTTTTCATTGCATCAGAAACAGAGAAGAAATATTTTTGACCTGTATGCAAAATGAGCTCAACGTTGTTTTAGATTGTGAAACATTGCGAAACTAGGCAATTGTAATTGCTTATGGTATGTTCATCAAAATAAACTATATAAATTGAGTCTACCTGTTAGCTGTAATACACGGTATGCCGTTATTTGGGAAAATTTGGGGTGGTCCTAAACCGACCTCCAATTTTTACATCGTGATTGTTTAACACGTTCACTCTGGCGCTTGCCATCGATGGCTAGCACAATCCTGGTTCATCGAGTGGCGCTCACTACAGGGGGAACGCGTTGGATTTTGCTATCAGAAATTTTTGATAAACTCTTTGTATGCATATGTGTGCATGTGCGCGTACCTGTGTAAGGGCGTTTATGCTTGCGTATTGAAGATGACTTTGACTTTGACTTGGACGTTGACGTTTGCGTGTGCACTTGGATGTGTACTTTCTTTTTCTAACTTTGTTCTTACCACTCAAATATTATCTCCCTCTCGCTTGAATCCTATCTGCTCACTATCAAACTTTATTCTCTTTTAACATTCTTCTTCGCGTATTCATGGATATATGCCGACGCTACTATTCACGATCGTTTTGGGGAATTTCATGCCTTTTCCGGTCTTTTAGATCCGTTTATTACGAACCGGAAATAACCATCCTCGATTTTTAAATGGCATCGATATTCTACGATATTCTTCTTCCGCTGGCAAGACACCTGCAACCAATACCCAAATCGTATGGGTTTCCCATCTGAAACTGAAACGGTTTCAGTTACGTTTCAAACATTAATGTTCAACAGTCCGAAACAGTAGAAAGTAAGGTGTTGTTTCGTCACAAAAGTATTTGACAGACAACAAGCCAATCTATCTATAAAATATTCTCCAACTGATGATTCTTGTAGTAAATTTTCTCAATTTCACTAAAAAATCGTTTAATTTAGTGTTATTTATACATGGAAACGCAAAAAAATGTTTGTATTGAGTCAAAATATTACCTCGTCACGCTGGAATGAATCGTATACTTTGCGTGACGTGCAGAGACGCCAACCTTCCTGATTTTTCAGTATTTCCCAGACTTTTCAGCACGCTCCCTGATATCCTGACGAACACTCAATTTATTCTGATTTTTCAGAAATGATACTGATTTTTTCTGATTTTTGTACTCTTTACATTATTTGTAATAAATACACTGGTTTTCATGCCAAAGTTTTCTGTCATGATAGTTCTCCGGTTCGCACTTGTATATATCTCACATTAAGTTAAATTCTCTAGACGCAAAGCTGTACTTCACTTTTTTTATCTCTACCCTCAGTTGTATTGTGGCTTTTCAAAACAGTGCTAGAAAATTTCATGAAACCAGATTGTCTAACGAATTTATGAAATTACAATGAGATTAAGTTTGAGGAACAACATTGCTTTATCGAGGATAATGTGTATGTAGATATATCCCCAGAGTTATTAATGTAGGAATACATTTCAGAGTGTAAAATTACTCAAGAGAAAATTTTGAATCTACAGTCAATACAGTGATGCTTCTGAATCCGGACACTTTTTCACTACATTCAATATTATGCCAAAACCATGACATTTTTTGCATGGTGAATTGATGTGACTGATAGTTACTATTGTGTCAATTTAGTTTAGTGTCAAACGTGGTACCTATCTGTTAACAAAAAAATGTTAAAAATCAAAAATCAATGTAAATTTCACAAACCCATGTCCGGAATAAAAAGCACATTCAGAAAATGATTTTAAATCCTGACGGTCAAAAGTTGACGATTAAATTTCCCATTGAAGGAGTCGCATAAGGGTATGTTAGATGCCTTAGTATGGAGTATGGAGTGTGGAGCAAAGATTTTCGATCCGGGAAACCTCAAAACTCTTCGGTATACAGGAGGGGGTCGATTATATGACCCGTTTGTATGTACGTAGGTAACTTTGTAACTTTGTCTGTAGCGCTGTCCCACATATTACATAATCTTATTCGTATTACATAATCTTGAAAATCCAAAATGGCGGATTTCATATTTTCTCTAAACCCCACCAATATGGGTGTTGGACGTGCCAACTAGAGGAAAGTTTTCCGAAAGATTGAACCACCACAGGGATTTTTGATTGGTTAAAATTTCCTTCAATAAAGTAAATATGTAAATTACAATACAAAATGTTTCCTTTCAATTAGGCTTACGTTTAGTGCTTCCTCTAATTATTTAAATTTTACTTCTAGCAAAATATCTTTTTATACTAATTCCGCGACTCAATTCAATTGATTACACACTTTTTGTTTTAAGCAATAGGATGATTGTTTCCATTCGATCGCCAGCTCCAATTGTTCCATCTACCAATGTGTTGTGGATGATAGGTGCGCACCGTCCGAGGGACGTAACAATGGGTATCAAACGGAAGGGCTTGACTAGTAGAACACAGTTATTCATGAAAAATACAATTATTGATGAAAAATGTAAATCCAAGAATGGCGACCGCTACAAAATGCTGGATCACATACCCCATCAATATAAGTATCAAATGAAAGGGCTTGATTAGTAGAACACAGTTATTTACGAAAAATGCAAATCCAAAATGGGACACGCCAGATTTCCATAATCTACCGTTAGTTGTTTCGTTACATGCCCCACGATTTTATTTTAGTCTCATCAATGCCCTAGAATAGTGAAGAAAGGGATGTGATAATTACTGACTGCTACTTGCCTAATTATTCTCTAGCTTTTAGTACATCATCTGTATGTTTAATCATAATGAAACCGTTGAACTTAAAAAGTGTTTTTTATTTTTTTTATGTTTTTAGTACATTATCTGTATCATTTGTATATTTCTCTACAGTAAAACCATTCATCAATTTCTTAAAAATTTTGGATTTGAATTTTTCATAAATTACCGTGTCCTACTAGTTAATCTCTTTCGTTTGATACCCATATTGATGGGGTTTTGAGAAAAAATGTAATCCACCATTTTGTAGTGGCCGCCATCTTGGATTTATATTCTTCATCAATAACTATATTCTACTAGTCAAGTTCTTTTATTTGATACGCATATAGATGATATTTTGAAAAAAAAATATGGCGCCATCTTGTAGCGGCGGCCCTTTTGGATTTACATTTTCCATGAATAACTGTCTGCTAGTCAATACCTTTCATTTAATACCCATATTGATGGGACTTAGAGAAAATATGTAATCCGCCATTTTGTAGCGGCCGCCATTTTGGATTTACATTTTTCATAAATTTATGTATTCTACTAATCAAGCCCTTTCATTTGATACCCATATTGATAGGATTTTGAAAATATATATAAATGGTGCCATTATGTAGTAGTTATCTTGTGAAAATACAATGAACAATTGAATTAATAAAAAACTTTTGTACCAAACGTGTTTCCATTTAGTCCCGCTACTTATGACGCACCCGTTAATAAGTTGTACAATAATTAACATATAATATCTCTCACAGAATTGCAAAAAAAAAACAGGTGTCCGATTTCAAAGCATGATTAAAAAAGTGTCCGGATTTAAAATCACGACACGATGAAAGAAATTTCAAATTTTGAACAAATATATCATGATTTTGTGGAGTTCTGTGATTCATAACACAGGCCTTCTAATTCCATAGGAACGCTAATTTTCAGTGCTATGATATGTCAATATTTTTTAGTAGTTGACGTTATATTCGAAAGCGCTTAAGCGTCCGTGTTTCGATGCATTACTATATAAAAAGATTTTATAAGTAATTTGTTCGTCCGATTCAAAGTAGAATCAACTGTAAAGATGGGACTATGGTAAATATATCCATGACTGTACTAAATATCATAAAAATAAGGAAACATTCAACAAGCTGTATGCTTTCCACATTTTTCGAGTAAAGATTCATTCCAAAGAATAGACGATGGATTCAGTGAAAAGTTGAATATTCATTTCTCTGCAATTGACTGTAGTGATGCTGTAGGTTTTTTGGAAAAATATAAACTATCAAATAGTCAAGCGAAACACTAGCATTTAGCTTTAGATATTAGCTATCCTGATTTATCCTAATTTTTATTTTCATTCTTCCTGATTTTTTAAAATTATAGTTGGCAACCCTGGTGGCGTGACAACGACTTCTTGAGACAGTTGATACTTCTCTATTTGTGGACCGATCTAGACCAAATTGTGGGTTGTTGACCCTCATTGTTTGCTCAGAGAAACCTAAGTATCAAAAGGTTTGAAAAATGCTCTATTTTTGTAACGTGACAACGCTTTAAACTATCTGTTTTTTAAATGCTTGTTTCTCATAAATTACAAAATGAAACCCACGGCTCTTCAAACTAGTATTCAATTATCCATTCAATGGTGTATAGACATTGAATTTTGGTTAAGCGAGTGCAGATATATCTCAAGAAACATAAAAATACTGAAACCTTTTAAACTCGCCTCTTTCAAAGTTTGGCGCATGAAAATCAAATTCGTTTCAAGGAATGGAATGGGTCAACTGTCTCCGCTGTCCGGTGGTCTAAATGGAACAATGGAAAAACAGAAGGTATACTCTTACGCCTAAATGGCAACTGTGTATTGTTCTATTTATAGATATGATAAACATGTAACATGTACACGATTAAAATTCGGCTCGGTTACAGCTAAAATGCTAATGAGCCTAAAATAAACAAATGGGATAAAGAAAATTTGAAATTTCTCTAACGATAAAGAATAGTTCCAATTATTATTGAGCATATGAAGGTCTGAAGTTTACGTGAAAAATAATGGATTTATTTCTCTCTAACCTCATGTTCTGTGGTTAAACCCTGCCATACCTAAAACAAAAGTTTGCTTTCTGACCAACGCAAACAACACCCACCCCCGACGGATATCGCTTCGCGGTTCCCATTGGTTGATTGCGCAGAACCTTAGTTCAATGGAAATTTTCAAAAGATCGTAAACGAAAGAAGAAGTATATGAAAACGATTGCCGCCGAGGCCCGCAGTTCGGATGGGTTGTTCACTTTTACCTCCCCCGCCACAACCTGAGCGCGAGTGATTGCTTTTGGTTGGGGTAGGAGAGGTAGGAGGGTCTGTCACCGGGTCAAGCTGCTGGAAAGGGGCATCGGAAATGGCCAATGGGGTACGACGAGCCAAACGAAGGAAAAACCTTGCGCACACAGACAGTTAAAGACAAAGTTAAATTACAAAACTTTTTTAATAGCCAATCAAAGCGAGTTCGATTTCCTTTGAAATATTTTTATTTTTCTCCGTTCTGTTTGACTCTTGCCTTCGAGGATCCCCCGTTCGGTGGGTCGGTCGAGGGGGTGGAAACTCCGATGGCACAGCCAATGAGAGGGAATCTCTGCGTGCCGGCAGTTGTCCGTGCCACACTTTGAGGACGGTTGCGTCTGGGTAATTTCCTCATTTCCACCTTCTTTCCAGCGACATCGGATGCTAATTTACGATATTAAAATTTTATGTTAAGTGGAATGAAGTTTCACCATTTGTGCCGGGGCCGGGCGGAGCGGGGCGGAAGGCGGTATCCCATTTAAAATGCGGAAGACTGTGTTGATTGGACTTTGTCAAGAACGGATTTCACGCTTTTGGAGTTTTCTGTCGTTTGTGTTGAATTGATAAGGAATTAAAAAAAAGGGAAAGTCTGAACCAAAAAATCGAACCAACTGAATAATCCAGCGAAAACTACAAACAACAACCTAATTAGTTCCCTCCGTCCCCATATAAACAACACCACTTAGGTCTAATTTATTGTGCCGAATGGTGACACAAATCCCTCTCACAATTCACTCTAGAATCTGTCCCTGCAACAGTCTCGGGGTTAGTTGTCGATAAAAAAATCATCCTTAGCACCGGTGTTTTCATTTTTTTTTGCCTAATCCCAATCAATCTCCCGTTTCTTCCCGAAAACTATCGCTCCCGATAGGGAGCCTAAGACAACACTACACCGGTGATGCGGAGATCCCCAGGGGAAAGGTAAAAAAATAAGAAATAAATAACGGCACACGTTCCGTCCCGCCAGGATAATGTTAGATGGGTACGAACATGTGCGATTGCGGAAAGCATCCGAAAGATAATGACGAATTAATGTAACACCGAGTGCCACGTGGTAACACGCAATCGGGATGCGCAGTGGAGGAATCACATCGTTCCTCTACCACGAATATCATCTTTTTCCAGCGATGCCGTTCGAGAGCAGGTAGAATGAGATTAAGATTCCGGTCCCCGATGCATTTCCCGTTACAAGGAGAAAATAAAATTAACACCTGCCGTTTGATACTGCACGCGCGGTTTAGGATAACTGGCGACAGGACAGATTTCAGATTGTATTGAGAGCTGATGGTTCTTCTTCCTAATAAGTTTGTTAGTCCAAAAGCTATGAGATACTCACTTAGTATGCCTTTGGTGAAGGCTTCGCAGATGGAAATTCGATTCATCATGTTTTTGGTGTTAATTGGTGTTCCCAAACATCGAGCTTCTCTTTGAATTTGCACAAATAGTTGGAAATTGTTTTTTAGTTCGATTTTAAGCTCCTGGAAGATGCATGTCGGTCAACTACGATTATATCTGTGATTTTATGGTCTGAAAATAGCGGATCTAATATATCAATACAGTATGTCAGGTAACAGGTCAGCGGGCCATATTTGATGAAAAAATCCTATTATGCATATGGTTCAATATCAACTATGATAGAGTTGTTGAACTTTTCTTGTTTTGGTCTCTGTTTGAAGTAAACTGGTTACAATTATAGAAGAACGCTATTTAGAACGATTAGTTTGCATCTCATTTGAGAGATGAGCAAACTTGTCACTGAATACCGTGTAAAACATTCAAATTAGTCGCATTGAGTAACATTTTAGTAATCAAAATATATATGTGGTTCAATTCACTTGTTTATCATTTCGGATATTATTTAAGAATGTATCAAGATTTTAGAAATATCCGTTTTAGTAGAATGGTTTGGTGACTCTGAAAAGGGCCGATGACTTGTGTGGTTATATAGAAGCAGATGAAATGATCGATTCTAGGATTGGACGATCTATAGAAAAAGATCGATCTTGACGAATCGATTTTCCAAGTGGCCTAGGAATCGATTCAATGAATAAATTGATACCAGAGATACTTGAAAAATCAAGTGATTTTTTTCCAGCCTATCTGCTTATTCTACACGAGTTTTATTGTTCATTTGAACAGGGAATAAAAATTTTACTTTTCTATTCAAACAATGAACATTAATTTTTTTTCGGCGTAAAGGCCACACAAAAAATAAAAGTCCATAGATAAGCATTTTCCAGAGCATTCATCTTGTACTATCATGTTATCATGTGATTGAATAAACTAACTGAAAAGCACCTTCAGAAATTCAAGAACTGGTTTTCGCCCAGAACTCAAAACCCAGCTGCCAAAGATCCTATAAATGCTAACCGTGCCATCCCATTCCGTGCCATTCAATCCCAAAAATAATCGGATATTCGATCGATTCTTTGTTTTTAAGAGGCTTTAAACTTTGCAGTTCATTCGCCTCTAAAATCGGATATCGGAATGGAAAAAATCAAAGGGAATGACAACAGCAAAATATTTCTTTTATACTTCACGCGCTCTAAAGGCGGAGCTTACGCTGCAATGTTTTTATTCTTTTCTTCTTCTGTAGTAGGGGTGGTGGGGGTAAAACGGACAGAAGAACTTCAATTATATCTTTGGAAACTCATGTTTCCCAAAACTTTGGTGCAGTTTCTTGTAATTCAATATACTGTTTTTCTACATAATTGGCCAATAATTTTACAAAAAAGTATTTTTTCAATGTTTTTTACTGAAATTAAGACTGACCGAAAAGTACAACTTTTTTTCGATGCGGGTAATACGGACATATAGTGGGGGGAATATGGACAGGTTTGTGATATATGGAGCGTAGAAGTTTATCGATCGCGAGAGGAATAATTTTATTCAACCAAGGTCTGAACTCATCACGAATGTCCGTTAAATGATGAAAAATTGAATTAATCCTCCTAGAAGTGATATCGTGCTTTTCAGCAGTTTAAACGGACACACCCTCATCTATTTTGCTTTCGGTTCGAGTCAGCTTTTAGATAGTCCACATTTGGCGATTTGATTTCCATTTATAGACGCAGGGCATTCCTTAGGAATAGATTAAACAGACTTTTCACAGTCCATCTAACTCCCACTGGCAACTGTCCGTTTTACCCCATCAGTACAATTATTTCAGTATTTTAAATTTTCCCCTCAAAATTGAATTCACTTTACCGTACCTACCTAATATCGCTTCTCTGTTAACTCACAAACCGAAATATAACCATCAGCGAAATGAATTTTTATATTAAACCACTCAAAATGCTTAATATCGAAGCAGCTAAAATTACATCCACACGCGGAATCATGTATGATTTTCGGTTTTTGTTTCCCTTTTCCACTTTTGATCAGTATTCATTGCCATAGGGTGGCTTAACTATTATAGAATAACATGTAGAAGGTGTTCTCATTAACAGAAATCTGAAACTCAAAATGTAACTATACAAATCCACCACCTGTCCATATTACCCCCACTGTCCGTATTACCCGCGGTTCCCTTACATGGCATTTTGAGCGAGTGATTTCTTATTTGCTAAACGGGTTTCGCAATGGTTTTTTTTTATCCCATTTATTTATTTAAGGCTCATTAGCATTTTAGCTGTAACAGAGCCGAATTTTTATCGTGTACATGTCACATGGTTATCATATCTATAATTAGCACATTACACAGTTGCCGTTCGTCAGTATTCCTTCTATACCATTATGGTACATTCACACAGTAGCCATTTAGGCGTAAGAGTTTTCCTTCTGTTCTTCCATTATCCAGTTGGACCACCGGACAGCGGAGAGAGTTGATTGATCATTGTTGAGTTATTTATAGAACAGCAGCCCGATGTGTCTTGCAGAGCAGAGCAGTTGTATGGATGAATCGATCTTATTTCGACCGTGGATCGATCTCCATCGCTGATGATTGTGTTGCGTCGACGTAGCTATTCTGTAACTACACAAAGATGGTCAATGAGGGCCCTGAGTTTTGAACTCACGATCGATCGCTTACTAAGCGAACGCGCAACCAATGTGGCTACGGAGACCCCCATTCGCAATGGTTGTGGTACATAAAACTGCTCCTTGTAGTCACAATAGCTGTTCGTTCTTGATGGAGCGGTCAGGAGAGCTGAAAAATTTTCCACAAAAAGAAATCTTGCCTTTTCCTGTTTGTTGTTGATAAATGGCTTATTCGTTGTTATGTAATTAAATAAGCCACCTTTTCGCAACAGTTCTGGAGCCTACATCCAAGTCGAATTCTCATTTGACTCCGGATCTTGATGCAAAATAATCCTTTTGAAAACAACGTATAATTAACAGATCCATCCCTGTTGTAGTTGTCTTTGTAAAGGGTGTGTCACATCAAATTGCATCACGGATAAAACGCTGTAGAAATTTAATTTTTAGGAATTATATCTTCAGCTTTCGCTTATAATCAGATAAGAGTGTATAGATCACGTTGGCCATGCTTCACTGTCAATTTTTCGTAAATTTGGAAAAATGTCGTCGAACGAAAAAGAGCGTCGTGAATTAATCCTGCGCACTCATTTCGAGAATCCGGAGTTGTCACATCGGGACATCGGTAAGATGCTGGGAATCGTCCAATCCACGGTCAGCAGAGTACTGAAACGATACTTCGAGAACCTAACCATCGACCGGAAGGTGAAGAACGGCAAAAATGGATGCTCCGTCAGGGAAAAAGATCACAAGCGCGTAGTTAAGCAGTTTAGACGTGATCCGAGAAGTTCGGTCCGGGATGTCGCCAATAAGCTGAATTTGTCAAGTTCATTCGTCCAGCGGACCAAGCAGCGGGAGGGCCTGCGTACATACAAGGTTCAGAAGGCTCCTAACCGCGACGAAAGACAAAACATGGTGGGGAAGACGCGAGCCCGGAAGCTGTACACCGAAATGCTGACGAAGCCGCATTGCCTGGTAATGGACGACGAAACCTACGTCAAAGCGGACTTTCGTCAGCTGCCGGGCCTGTTGTTCTTCTCCGCAGAGGACAAATTCAGCGTTCCGGAGGAGATCGCAAGCAGAAAAACTATCCAAGTTTGCCAAAAAGTACATGGTGTGGCAAGCGATCTGCTCTTGCGGAAAGCGGAGCGCCCCCTTCGTGATGACCGGCACGGTAAATGGGCAGGTTTACCTTAAGGAGTGCCTATAGAAGCGCTTACTACCACTATTGAAGCAGCACGAGGGCCCGACCATCTTCTGGCCGGGGTCACCTTCGTGCCAAAGGAAATGAACCCGCCCAACGCGCCGGAGCTTCGCCCAATAGAGAAATATTGGGCGATTATGAAGCAGGCCCTCCGGAAGAACCCAAAAGTTGTCAAATCGGAGGCGGACTTCAAGAGAAAATGGATTTCTGTTCAAAAAAAAACTACAACCTGACGTTGTACAGAACCTTATGGACGGGGTAAAGAGGAAGGCACGAGCATACGGGCTTGGGCTCGAAGTATGAATAAAAAGAAAATGCCAAAAGTTGTTTAATAGTTTTTATTTTACTATCTAAAATTTTCAAAAGGATCGGTCTACTGGGCGAATTTCTACAGCGTTTTTTCCGTGATGCAATTTTATGTGACACACCTTTTACAACCTGATAGGTTAGTATTTTCAATTCATAAATAACGCCTTGCCTTGTAATGGCTTCAACAAACGAGAAACTACTGACTAGGTTAAAAAGTGAATGAAATCATGTTAACGTTAATAACAATGTTCATGTTTGTAAAAGTTAAAGTTTATTACCAATTTTGATGCGAACGGTTTTTGATGATTTGTACACTAATCGAATCTAAAATTCTATCTATGCTTCTTCTATCTGTAAATGGATTTAATTGATCAAAATTCCCATTTTCCCATACATTTTGTTCTGTATGTGAACAGATACTATGGAGAGAGGAAATATTGCAATTTAAGCTCCACCCGATGGCAACTTGCAGAATTGAAGCTTGAAGCAGAATATTTCCAATATCTGGCTCGTCCAGCGAGCGGTCAACATAACTTTGGATGGTTGATAGTGTGTCGTGTTATGAATGAAATGTGCGATTTTATTCGCAACTTCAAATCCAAAATGGAGCTCAATGAAATTACAAAACTGTAAGGGGTTGTATCTAGGACACGACCGCATATTTTCGACGTAGAACTACGCAATTATATTATGCAATCCTCTTGTTTACCACTTCGAATATTATTTTAGAATACATCGAAATTTTTGTAATAGATTATGTTCTTCGTTACAAATTAATTTGATGAATGTCCTTTTACGTTTGATATGAATCCTAGGACTACCAAAATAAGTGAACGGAAGAATTGTCAAACGATCATTGTATTTTACATTTTCCTCTGAAATTATTGCACATCTCATGTTTACGTAGTTCTCGAACCGCAAGAGTACATTCACCTCTAGTATCCGAAATGACGGTTTTCTCAGGCTTCTCAGTTTAAAAGTACGTTTTAAGGAAACATATTCCGGTCTGCACAACGACAAGCGAGTACAAAAGTACTCAACACCAAAAAATATCCCCGATTTGCATGTATTTGCAAAGCGGATTCCCCAGGCACATTAATTTTGAAGTCCGTGTAGGGAAACACAGCTACGTGGGAAAAAATACCCCCGGCTTGCATGTATATTTGCAAAGCGGATTTCCACAGGTACATCGATTTTGAAGTCTGTGTTGGGGAAACCGTGCATCGGGCCAATCAAACATTGGCAGTTAGGGCGTTTGAATTACGCTTGACATTTTCCTATTATTCAATTGTTCATCTCATGAAAAATAACATTTTATTGATTGTGATACACGCGTAGAAATATTTCCTATTAATTGATGCAAACATCTTTCAGCTCTGTTAAGAAATGTTCGAGTTATATGCATTCGAAATACGGGTAGGGTTAGTACACAAATCGGCAGAATAAATGTATAAGAAAAAAGGAAGTTCTTCCAATTTTCATGAATTTAAACCGTTTAGAGATTAGCGAATTGTAATGTATAGCATATCAAACAAATCTTAGAAAATTTCCGATTCGATTGGTATGCAAATCATGAGAATTCGTTCACAGTGAAAAAAGTGATTAACGTTAACTTTATTTCATAAAAACGTGACCTGTTTTCTGATTTGGCACCCTTCCTGAAAGACGTAGTTCTACGTCAAAAAGCGTCGGTGTTACTATATTTTTTTTTCATCACACGCACACATTGTTGTTATTTCTAAGCGTTGCTCTTGATTGAGATGTTTACCATTAGGGGCTGTCCACACACCACGTGGACAGAAATAGCACGATTTTAGACTCCCCCCTCCCTCTCCGTGGACAAGCGTGGACATTTTCATACCCCTCCCCCTGTTGTCCACGTGGACATATTCCTTATTCTATTAGAGTAATTGAGGAAATGAGTGAAAGGCGCATAAATTGAATTTTATTTCTGTTTAAGTTTATTTTGTTTCAAATTTTACTAGCTGTACCCTGCCACGCCTATATAAGGCTATCTGGTTTGTCAACACGGAAATGCGCAATGAACAGTTGAACAATCCGCATCCGAATATAAAGCACACAATTCTAGAAGGTTAATTTACGTTCACAGCTTTATTTAAAAATCTGGAACCTTTTTTTCCGGTCCGCCAATCGTTGTCCCGATTCTGTCAATTAAAAAAAATTGTTTCATTTTTCCAAAAAAAAAACAGGTGGGTATTGTCGTGGACATAACCGGAGAGACGTGGGACCTTCCCACTTCCTTCCTTCACTTTTCATTCGGCGGAAATATCTTAATGCTGAATGGACATCATCGCTACCGCCGGTAACTGGTTGCTAGCTGACTAACTGTCGAAATGTAATTGATACTAAAAATTTAAACAGAACACAGAACGGACAATGTATGCATCTATTACTCTCGATGCAACATATTCTATTTCTATTTCCCAGGTACATTGATTTTGTAGTCCATGTTAGGGAAACACAGCTCGGTGAGAACAAAAATTCCCCCTACTTGCATGGATATTTGTAAAAAGGATTCCCACAGGTACATTGATTTTGAAGTCTGTGTTAGGGAAATCGCAAATCGGACCAATCAAGACTTGACAGTTAGGGCGTTTAGTTAACGCTTGACATTTTACAGTTATTCAATTGTTTATCTCATGAAAAATAACATTTTATTAATTGTGATAGACGCGTAGAAATATTTCCTATCAATTGATGCAAACATCTTTCCGATCTATCAAGAAATGTCCGAGTTATAAGCATTCGGAATCTTTCATTTTTTCCTGCATGTTCTGTGTTTAGGTTTTCATTTCACCCCCATATATTCCGGTTAGACGTAGTCCCACGTCAAAAAATAATAGCTTTGAATCAATCCACTTTCTATGAAAATCTAAAGAAATGTTCAAACTTTCTCATAAATTGAATTAAACATCGAAAACGTATATATCTGTTTAAAATATCGTTATATATAGGTTGTTATGTAGCTGATCCACAATATTTTCCACAATATATTTGATGAAAAAAACATTCCTCGCTTATGGTCAAATTTCAACTAAGAAATAATTATTGAACTTTCCTTGAGACCGATTTTTTTTTGCCTTAAACTGATTCCAATTCAAAAAGTACGCTGTTTAGCACGATTCAATTTCTCTCATTTGAAAGATGAGGAAATTTTGCATAAAATTCTGTTGTGAAATATTATTTTAATATTATATTATACTAAATATAGTGGATGATAACAAGAATGATAACAGTGTGGTTTCAAGAAAGGAATTGTAGAGTGGTTGGAAAGCTTCAATTGGATTGATAGAAACAATCCAGTTTATCATGCATTTTTGGAATATTGGGTTTGGGTTTTTGGGTTTTTGGGTTTTTACCCATAAAAACTCTACATTTTAAGTTTTTTCTATAATTTTGAAAAGTACTTGGTTCCAATTATTTAAATGTTTTACAATTACATTCTATGCAATTTTTTTCAACCATTCAAATGAGCAGCATAATCATTATAAGTAAAGTACTTTCTATATTAGAGTCAGTTCAAGGCATAAAATTGAGCTCAAGAAAAGTTCAACAACTCTGTTCTAGTGAAGAATTGTTTTCAACAGCATCAGGATAGACTCTATAATTTCCTGAAATATTCCGAATCAGCTACCTAATTCCATGTATATTTGTATTAGAATACTGGCTCTTCCGTTTTAAGTTTGACGAATAGTGAATTAAAGTATTTTTTGTAAATAAAAAAGGAATACTAACAATTTTCTCGGTGTATATTTTTTCACGTTTAAACATCAATACTCTATAACTCTTTCCAAGACATTATTTCGGTACGAGTCATAGTTTGTGAGATATAAACTATCAAAAGTTTCTCGTACTAAAATCGATGCGCCCTTTCCAAAAGTTACACTTGAGTCCAAAAATTCTCAATTGCTGTGGAAAACTCATATTTTATCCAACCCAAACGGAATACAAACTTTAATTCGAATCAAAAATACATATTTCTAAAATCTGCATTTTTAGGACGATTTAATTTGGAGTTGCACTATTGATTCCTAGAAATTGACGAAATCAAAATACTTTGAAAAATTGATTTTACAAGCAATTCTGTATGAGAAACTATTCAGACATTATTATCCTATGACTAACTGCTCTCGAAATATAACAATATATATAGAAATCTATTATGATGAAAAACCATTTACGCATATAATGAAATCTCAACCATTATGGAGTCGTCGTTCAATTTTTATAGTTTTGGGCTATGAGCGTCTATGCATACCCCGTAAATAGAAAATTTCGATCATTTGAAATAGTTTGATCATTTACACGTGTTTACGTGAGATATTTTTAAAATACAGATTTCACTGAATGATTTGAGAAAAATATATATAATCATTTGACTAGGCAGCACTCTCAGGCGGCTCAATCCGTTTATTGATAAATACAGAGAGTTTTGAAATTCTTGAACATGTAACAGATTTTATTGAATTTTGAATGTACAGGTGATTATATTTTAAAAAATATTTATCTTCCTGTCCACGTGGTCTCACCCTAAGCCCCCCTCCAAAGTTGTCCACGTGGTATGTGGACAGCCCCTTAAGAGGTTTTCATTTTTGTTTATTAAACATGTGGAATGTGGAGAAATGTGGATAGTTGAACAAACATGTAATCGCCTGTGACCGTGGCTTTGTCAACTGGAAAAATACCGCTGTTATATTCAAGAAGAAGGAGAACGTACATCGCCAGCTTGTGCATCATTCTCGCGAGGGGAAAAATGAATCACTAATCAATCATCTTCAGCTGACTCTACAGAACAACGGCAACGGCAAATCATCGGCTCCTTTTAGGACCACCGATACTTTTAACTAAAGAGTTATTTCAAAAAAATCGATGCATTCTAAAATAATATCGGAAGTGATAAACGAAGAATAGAACAAAATAATTTAGTGGGCGTACATCAACAATGCGGTGGTGTCCTGGACACAACCCCCTTCAATATATTATGGACATGAAACTTGGAATAAAACATATTCTAATTGTTTTTTTTTATTAATTCGATTATTTTTACAGGCTCATTTACTTAAGTTTAAAGGAGCCGAATTCTTAAATATGATGATGATGATGTTGGATTAAAGAGGCTTTAAACTTTTCAGTTCATTCGCCTCTAAAAATTCTTAAATATAATTTTAAATCTATATATATATATATATAAACAATTTTCTTACATCTATGGTTAGTAAGGTGGAAAACCGATTACTCGCGGTGTACTCGAGTTTAGAAGGGTAACATATTTTTAGGAGAAGGATGGGATATAAGGAAATTGTAACAATGTTGATGAACACTCAATTCTTAAATCTATTCGTATATCTATAGTTTATTTACATTTCAACTTATTCTACTATTTATAGCAAGCGGACGAATTACCCGCAAAGGAAGGAAAGGAGGGTATAAGGATGTAGGGACAATCACACACGAAGATCTATAGCTTTAAGGAAAATATATATATGGGACATGTAATCTAGGTCTAACCGAGCCAACACATCTCTAACCGGCACATTGGGCTGTCTTCCTTGGGCCCGAAGGGAGTTTTCTAAATTCGATCTGGCGACCAGATACACCTCGCACGACCAAACAACGTGCTCGATGTCGTGATAACCTTGGCCACAAACGCAGAGATTGCTGCTGGAAAGATTGAAACGGAAGAGTTAGTGCATCTAACGAACAGTGATTGGACATGAGTCGGGAGAAGGTGCGAATAAAGTCCCGACTCAAGTCCAGATTTTTGAACCACGGTTTGAGGCTAACTTTAGGGATAATCGAGTGAAACCACCGGCCCAATTCATCTTCATTCCACTTGCGTTGCCAGTTAGCGATGGTATTTTTGCGGACTAAAGAATAAAATTCATTGAAGGCGATTGGACGCTGATAAATATCGCCTTCAATTGCACCTACCTTTGCCAATGAGTCAGCCTTCTCATTACCCGGAATTGAGCAATGTGAAGGGACCCAGACAAAGGTAATGACATAACAGCGTCTGGATAAAGCACTCAAAATTTTTCGTATTCTCTCAAGGAAGTACGGCGAGTGCTTTTCCGGCCTCACTGAACGGATAGCTTCGACAGAGCTAAGACTATCCGTTACAATGTAATAGTGTTCAACAGGTCGTGAGGCGACGCTGTCCAGCGCCCAGTATATGGCTGCCAATTCAGCAATATATACCAAGCAAGGATTCTGAAGACTGTGTGAGGTGCTAAAAAATACGTTGAACACTCCGAATCCTGTGGACTCATTCATAGAGGACCCATCAGTAAAGTACATATTCTCACAATTGATACGCCCATACTTTGCATTGAAGATCGTAGGAACGAACCCCAATCTAAGATAATCTGGATTTTCATGGATTTTCTCCTTCATGAACAGATCGAAATGTACAGAGGAATTGATGTAGTCAGGAAAACAAACACGGTTGGGTATATACGAAGAAGGAACAACCTGCATAGAGGTGAATTCATGGTATGAACTCATGAATCCAGAATGAAAATTTAGCTCGATCAATTGCTCAAAATTTCCGATCACCAATGGATGCATAACCTTACACTGGATGAGGAACCGAAGCGATAATAAATTGAAGCGATCTTTTAGTGGGATTACGCCTGCCAAAACCTCGAGACTCATGGTATGCGTTGAGGGCATACATCCCAACGCAATACGGAGACAAAGATACTGAATTCGCTCGAGTATAATGAGATGTGTTTTGGCAGCTGATTGAAAACAGAAACTGCCATACTCCATCACTGAGATAATAGTTGTTCGATACAACATAATAAGATCTTCGGGATGGGCTCCCCACCAGGTGCCGGTAATTGTACGCAGAAAGTTTATTCTTTGTTGACAGTTTTTACTCAGATACCTAATATGGGCCCCCCAAGTACATTTGGAGTCGAACCAGACCCCAAGATACTTGAATGACATAGCATGAGTGATCGGTTTACCCAAAAGTTGAAGCTTTGGTTTTGCTGGTTTATGCTTCCTAGACAAAAACACCATCTCTGTTTTCTCCGTGGAGAATTCGATCCCTAGCCCAATGGCCCAGGTTGAAAAATTGTTCAAAGTATCTTGTAAGGGTCCTTGCAGGTCGGATTCGTTTGATCCTACGGCAGACACCAATCCGTCATCTGCAAGTTGTCTTAGGCTGCAATTTTGTGTAAGGCAATTGTCGATGTCGCTTACATAGAAGTTGTACAAAAGGGGGCTTAAACATGAGTCCTGGGGGAGGCCCATGTAGGAGACCCGATTTACTGTCGAATCCCCGTGAGAAAAATTCAACTGTTTCTCACAAAGCAAGTTATATAACATATTATTCAATAGAGGCGGCAGACCCCGAGAGTGTAATTTGTCTGACAAAACCTCTTTTGAAACAGAATCAAAGGCCCCCTTTATGTCCAAGAATACTGAAGCCATTTGTTTTTTTTCGGCGTAAGCCATTTGAATTTCTGAAGAAAACAACGCAAGACAATCATTCGTCCCCTTGCCCCTGCGGAACCCATATTGTGTATCTGAGAGTAGGCCATTCGTTTCAACCCATCGATCAAGGCGAAACAAGATCATTTTCTCCAACAATTTCCGTATACAAGACAGCATTGCTATTGGGCGGTACTAATTGAAGTCGGACGCGGGTTTTCCGGGTTTTTGAATAGCTATAACTCGTACTTGTCTCCAATCATCTGGAACAATATTATGCTCCAGAAACCGATTGAATAAGTTCAACAAGCGAAGTTTCGCCACATCAGGGAGATTTTTCAGCAAGTTGAACTTAATTCTATCCGATCCCGGAGCAGAATTGTTATATGAAAGGAGAGCAAGAGAGAATTCTACCATCGAAAACTCGGAATCAAGATCGCACCTATCTTATGGTGTATCTCGAACAATTTTTTGCACAGGAGCGGAATCAGGATAAACCTTCCGTGCAAAATTAAAAATCCATCGATGTGAATTTTCTTCGCTTTCATTCGTTGAAGAGCGATTTCTCATGTTTCGAGCCACTTTCCATAATTTTTTCATTGACGTTTCTCGTGACAAACCTCCCACGAAATTTCGCCAATAAGCACGTTTTTTTCCCTTTGATCAAGTTTTTAAATTGATCTTCAAGGGCTGAATACGTCTGAAATTTTTCAGGGGTTCCACGTTTCCGAAAAGCTTTAAATGCATTTGATTTTTCTACATAAAGCTTGGAACATATGCTATCCCATCATAGATTGGGAGGCCGTCGACGAATAGTGGAACCTGGGATGGGTTTCGTTTGAGCGCGAACCGCGCTGTCATAGATCAAACGAGAAAGGAAGTTATACTCCTCTTATTCTAATTGTGTTGATTATTAATTTAATATGATTTCCGACACAGGGCGATTGCTTTTTGCACCAACCAATCTGCCTCTTCAAAAAAAAAACAATAACCGATCAACGATTTGTGGCATTTTACCTCGTCTTGTTGAGACCACAACTAAGGGCACTCAATTGCGGCTCAAAAAAGCTGGTGAAAAGATGGCCTTGGTCATGATATGAATAATTATTATTAGGTGTACCGGTAAGTTTCTTCGGTTTTCAACATAACTTGATTATTCGGTTTTACCAACGTAACTTGATTATTATTGCAGTGAAT
This sequence comes from Toxorhynchites rutilus septentrionalis, assembly GCF_029784135.1. Taxonomy (NCBI): domain Eukaryota; kingdom Metazoa; phylum Arthropoda; class Insecta; order Diptera; family Culicidae; genus Toxorhynchites; species Toxorhynchites rutilus. The sequence continues at coordinate 19,996,009 of NC_073745.1, read as the reverse complement.
CAAATGTCCATACATTCGTTGGACAGCTACTTTCATTGCGCTTTTTTTTGGTATATGTCAAAAAGTTGAAGCGTAAACAACTTAGTTTTTTCGTACCAACGAGAGTGTTTTTGCGGGGAGTATTACTTCATTACTTCAATATGAAAAAAAGCTGCGGAATTCATTTTGGTGGAAGTTTATGGTGACGATGCTGAGCGAACGTGTCAGACGTGGTTTGCACGGTTTAAAAGTGGTAATTTTGACTTGGAAGACGAAGAATGTTCCGGATCGCCAATAAAGTTTGAGGATGAAGAATTCGAGGTTTTACTCGATCGAGATCCGTCACAAACGCAACAAGAACCTGCCGATACACTTGGAGTAACTCCGAAAACCATATCCGATCGTTTAAAAGCAATGGGAATGATCCGGGAATGATAGGACATTGGGTGCAGAATGAATTGAAACCACGAGACGTCGAACGCCGTTTTTTCACGTGCGAACAACTGCTCCAACGGCATAAAATAAAGGTTTTTTTTTTGCATCGAATCGTTACTGGCGATAAAAAGTGGGTCCATCACGACAATCCTAAACGTCGGGCAACGTATGAATACCCCGGCCATGCATCAACATCGACGTCCGCGGAACCGGTCAAAACGTATTTGGAAACGCTGAAATGGGAGGTCCTATCCCACCCGCCGTATTCTCCAGACATTGCTTCGTCCGATTACTACTTTTTTCGATCGATGCAACATGGCCTGGTTGACCAGCACTTCTCCAATTTTGATGAAGTCAAAAATAGGATCGATTTGTGGGTGGCCGACAAACCAGCTGATTCTTTCCACAAAGGGATCCGTGAATTGTCAGAAAGATGGGAAAAAGTTGTGACTAGCGATGGGCAATACTTTGAATATTAAATTTGTAACCATTTTTGCAGAATAAAGCATTAGTTTTTGGAATAAAAATCGAAGAAACTTACCGGTACTCCTATTAGAAACACTCAGTTTTTAGCGCTTGCAACATCTACTCAAGATGAGAATTTTTGAACACTTTCTGCATTCTTTAAAGTTGCTAGCTCGTCAATGTTGACAACAGAACATGATTTATTCCCATCGCAAAATCGATACGAGACACCCCTTAACATAACCCTAGCATTGATTCAACCCGTTGATGCCTACTCTATAATTTCACTATAATCCACCCATCCTAATTCGGGGTTCGTTCATTCACAACCAGTGGCACTTCCAACGCCCTCACCGCTGGAGGTAAACAATAATCAGCTGTTTTCGATTCGGATCGATACGTTTTGCATGTGAAAGTACGATTTCGATACGTCTGCACATGGTCCTGCATGAGCACAGAATTGCTTGCACATTACTTTTTTCACGATCATTCTGCATCCTGAAAGATGTGCTCTCTAGCAGCATTTTTTTTTCCTATCCGGTGCACCGTTCCAGATTGGAAGCATATGCGTGACCCTCACAGTTTTTTACCCTCCACATTTTTTTCTCCTCCTTCGATTAAAACGCGTGTGCGCGAGAATAATAAGCCTCACTCGCGACGACAGGATTCTGCGGATGCTGCGAGTGAGTTCCCGTTAGCTTCAATCTTTTTTTTTCCTATCGACGTCTGCTGCGGAGCGCCAGAACCCTTTCCCGGTTTGGTGCTTTGGTGCATGTTTATGATATTTTTTTCTGCTTCTTACAAACCAGATCAAGCACGTGCCACAGCCAAGGGAAAGGGTTTTTTACGCTCTGAACTTGTCTGTGGGGTGAAGTTTTTTTTTTACATTCACAGACGGTTTATAAAAAATTATTGTTCGAGAGAGAAAAAAGGGTTTAGAATTTTAAATCATTGTTCTCCTGACTTGAGCTAAGCGAGATCAACGGGGTACCGTTTCTGAGCACGTACTCCGGGAATGGAATTTGATATTCGTTTTCGAGATAAACCGATGGTTGGAACGGGGAAATGTTTCAGCTGGATGGATGCGAACCGATTTGATATGTGCATAAATTTGAATGGGCAATTAGAAAACGAACGAGTTGAGTTCGGTGCCGGTGGCAAGAATGCAATTAATTGTAATATAATAGCTTTCGGTGAAGCTGTTACGAATCGCAATGTTTCGAGGGATGTAAAATATATTAATTCAAACTTACAATTCAATGCACTGCCCTTTAGTGTCTCACGCAATGGGGTATTATGCATTAATTTACATCAGCGTTACTAATGACTTGTAGATTGCAAAAAAAAAAAAAATCTTTGATCCAGAATAAACAGAAAATTATTAACATCTGCTCTCGTCAAAATCCTTCTTCTGTCAAACCTCTAATTCCAACGGGAAACAATAGATCCAACTGTAGCACAAAAAATGTCACCCCTTTACCCAGTTTGCGCCGGAAACCAGAACCTCGAACCTCAAGCTTCTCATTTTAACAAACACTTTTTTTGCGAGCAAACATAAGACAACAAAAAATTCTATCCCTTAATTAAGGACTCTTTCCATAGCTTCTCCAAAAAGCTAAACAAAAGAAAAAACGAGTGACAAACATTCCGAGTGCGAGTGCACACACAATTAAAACCCATTCTCTAATCTAATAATTCCATTTCCTACGGGGAAAAAACTACTCTCGCGATTCAGCTTTTAAACTTGATGGAGAAAACCCGTTTTTTTCTGTGCTGATGGATGATGATAAAAAAACCGGCTACCCTCATGAAACGGTAGACTGACTAAACAACATTAGGCGCACATGCTCCGACGAAACAGAGAACCAAAAAAAAAAAGAATAAACGAAAAAAAGTTCGGATAAAAAAAATAACGGGTTAAATTAAATCGCCTAAATGCGTTTGGCATACAAAATTTGAATACAGAACACGAGCGAAGTGGAAAAAAAAGTCACCCCTTTGACGGGACAGCAGCGAGAGCTCGGATAAAAAATCACACCCCTCGTATTTCTTGCGTTTTTTCTTTACGCTGCCGTTTTTTTTTGTTTCTCAAATTGTGTCCCGAAATCGGAGCAAGCTGTGAGTTCCTTTGTTATGGTGAATTGAGAGTAAAGTTTACGCTCACGTCAACAGTGGCGGTTGCCGAAAGGGTTGAGTTGGAGCGGAGGTTTTGAAGATTGACAGAGTAATTTGTGAGTGAATATCGGCGGTGCCATTTAGATTCATCGGTGCACGATTTTGTTCTAATTGTTAAAATAGTAAAAAAAAGAAGAATAAGAAGAATCAAGGTAGCATCAGACAAACGGCAGGGCACTATCTATGTCAAGGCACTTCATATGTGGATCAAAGATCATTCGCAGAAGGAAATTCCCTTGGATCAGAAAATAAGAAGAGAGAAAGCTTTGAGCCGGTTACGGCCCAGGCCGAACAATCAAGGAACAAAACACACACATATCGATAAATTGTTGAAGACTTCATTTTCAAACTAAAATCTACAAAACAAATTTATAAAACTATCAAACACTTAACACTAGAAACAACATCAACAGCAAAAGGCCTGAATCCGCACCTGTAAATGAGAACGGTTAGCGTATCTATGCATTAAAATAGTTATTGTCACTTACCTCTTCATCAGGATCAATTGCCTGCAAGAACATTACCTATTTGTGTACACCTAAGACAAGACGTGACAACTGGCTTCTTACTCTTCTTTCTGCATTTTCGTCAACCAAGTGCTAGATAACAGGGAGCCGAGCCACGCGAGATGTGAAGGTTGTCAAATGTTATAAAATTTCGGAAGATTATTTTCCCATAAGAGAAACATGTGTTCTTCGTCTCATGTATTATTTGAGCTGTACAATTTTTCATATTAATTATAAAATCGGGTGTCATATTTTAAACAGTTAGTATTTTCCTGTTATTTTGGTAACCAAAACAAATTTAAATGCAGAGAAAGCAAAAAGAAATAGAAAACGTAGATTTGATAACAGGAGTATGATATGTTGAAATACATGAATTGAATGAAAATTAACTTCTCCGTATCGAATTAATGTTCAATATGAATGGAAAAATTTGTTTTCTTCATATGGTAAAATAATCTCTCACAAAAATGGTATCTGAAGATAATTTTATATTATAATAAATTTTAATGAGAATATCGGAAAGTGTATAGAAAATGGGTTGAGTTATGATAAGAAAGACGTGCTTCAAGTAAATAAACAACGCCAAGTAAAAATTTTCATTCAGATTTTAACAAATTTAAAACTGCCTTCGGGCCGGCTAATCTGATGTGGTGAGAGTAGTAAGCCTTGTTAAAAACTAATTTTGTTTCCAGCTGTCAACATTGTATAGTTGTCATCGCGGATACACTTCATTTCGTTTTCACCGTGCAGTGTATACGGAAATAAGGCCTTAAAATTCAACTCTGACATCGTTCAAAAACTAACAGTACTGTACAATGTTTCCCTCTCTTCGGGAACTGAACACAGGACGTAGCAGAAACGAAAATATACAAAGAATCCATAATAGAAATTTTCGCTAAATTGAAATATGAATGCAACTATTAGTCAATTTTGAATATATTTCGCAACACTGTGAAAATGTTGGAAATCCCATTTTAGTATATTTATCTTTGTCAACTGTTTGTCTCATCAACCAATCAGGAGTCGAGTTGCAAGTGGTCCGAGTTTGACAGAAAAAGTGGTCCGGAATCGGCCCCCTATTGTCATGTCTCGTCTCAGGTGTACACACAAACGGCAGAAAGAAACACAAAACAACAATCACAACAAACGAACAATAACAAGCAAATTGTCAAAAGACGGGAACGGATGGAAATGAACCCGCTATACAAAGCGCAAATGTATTACAGTTAAAATTCCAGACGCAATCAAAACAAACGCTATTCAAATGACTATGGGCCAATCGTATAAAAGGGCACGATATGTTCAGAACAGTGGTCAGTCGCAAATAAACCAACGATCAATATACATCAAGCGTCTTGATTATGTTCGATCACATCTCATCTCTACTACATCGGGTAGCCAGTCTATCCTCATCTCTACTAGTCTGGAACTCTGCTCAGATACCTCTCTGGGCGGAGACAGAGCCTTACCTTTGGTTAGAGAAGATCGAGCCATCTTCAAGTACGAAGAAAGACCTCAGGTAAGGGTTATAACTTTATTCGTAGTAAATCCATTCGCCACGTAAAAATCAAAGGTGAATCGGTATCGGCTGATGTTTTGGCAGAAAATAGATTTCCTCCCAGGCGGACTCCGGCCCTTCACCGGGCCACGTGAATCAAAATGCCGTCACTGGCTGGCTAACGGCTTTACTTCTGCCCTTCGAAACGCGGCTGGCAATAACTCACCGAGCGTTCGCAAAACATGCGAAAGCACCAGGAACTAAACGTGACCTTTAGGCACGCAAATGGGCTTAATGACTTGCCTCAGCTTCTGAGGCAAATCCCATTACACTAAAACACTCGCGCACACTAAAAGTGACTGACTCGCCCAAAAATAACTTCTCGAATTGATCTCTCTTTTTTCTTCCCGCTTGACAACTATTTCCTTTTAGTTTCTTGAAAATTAAATACTGAATTTCAAGAAAACGTGTTTCTTTTGGGTTCAATCTTCTTGGGGATTATGGGCATTTGCTCCTCGTAATCATCAAGAGCCCAAAAAGAAGTTTTTCCGCGCTCCAATTCGCGTTACTTTCGAGTGTATTTTTCTTGACAACCCCGTCATACACTTATTACCGATCTAAACTATTTTAATTTTTTTTATATTCATTTATTTTGCTTTGTTCTTTTGTGCTATTGCGTCCTATGCTGTCCCGATATATTACTTATAGTATGATTTCATAGTTTGTTTTTTGAGCGACCTTTAACATTTCGTTGCCAGCGAAGATCGACAATTTGTTGTCAGCGAGTCTTACTAGCATTCCCATTTGCAGTGCCCAAACGGTTGATAAATAATTCATGAAATAAAATTTTGATTTATTTATATGCGAAGCAACGAATCCAAGACAAAAGCAAAACAAAATCACGATTTTTTTCCACTCACTTTCCATTCACGGTAATAAATGATAAAAATCAAAATTTCCCAAATAAAATCCGCGATACAACCCTGTCGTGCGGTTTAGCGTGCTGTTCAATAAATTGCACTACAACCCCAAATGAAGTTGTGTTAAAAGAGCACGCGGAAATTTTTACGTTGGGCGCTATTGTAGAAGTTTTTGGGTTTCCCCTTTATTAATTTTATGCACACGCACACGCATTCATACCGCGCTCATCTGTGTCATCTGCCGACCCAAGCCCACGTTTGTTTTCATTCGGAGAGCTTCATCGCTCGATCCCGTTGTCCTGGAGGAGAGCTCGTCGCTCGATCCCGCTGTATTAGGAGTTCCGAGTACTGGGACAGCTCCGATTCTCGATCCTGCCGCCACTCCATCACTAAACCACTAAAACTCACAAATGGTCAGTATTGTGGCCTACCTCACACTTTGAAGAAAAAAAGAATTCATAATTTTTCTCTCCCGCGAATGGCCGACCAAACGGTATGAAAATAACCTCTCGAAAAAAAAAGTCTTTTTCCGCTTGAAAACTATTTTCTTTTTCTCGCCAAGCGGTTGGCACACTGAGAGGAAAATTTAGTAAATATGACGAATTTTTTGGTACATGTTACCAATTCTCTAGTCATTTTCTACCCTACTAATCATTGGTACATGTTACAAAAAAAGAATGGTAGGCACATATGTCAAACAAACTACAAATTGTTGGTCCAACATTGGTGCAATAACAGTGAAAATTTTGCTTCATATTTGTGAGAAGTAATCATCAGGGATAATGATAATATTTTTTAATGATTATTTTTAATTTAAAAAATTGTATTTGATTGCGTTTAATTCTACATACTTAGAATCAATTATACTAATAACTTATTCTATAAACAACATCAATAATTCTCGTTGGAATCATTCTATAAACTGCGTACAAGAGGCAAATTTTAATCGCAGCCTCAACCACCTCAATTTGATGAGCATTTCCAAAGCAAGTTCCCGTTCCTCTTCCTGCTGCATCGCTCTGATTTGCATTAGCTGATAAGCAGCTGATTAGCAGAGTGACGGTAGAATTAGCACGTTTCATCCGTATTTTGTTCTCTCGTGTCCCTATGAAGAAAAGAAATACATATGTTAATGATATTAAATATGCAATAAATTATGTATGTTCACCTTAAGTTTTTTACGGTCGATGATGTGTTGAAGAAAGATTCCAATCTTAGCGACAAACTCGCCGTTACCTTCAATCTCATAACTTGGATGGTTTTTGGTAAATAAGTATTACGAGTCTGGGATCATGCCAGCTGTAAAGACAAGGAAAAAGGTCAAAAGTGTTGTAATGTATAGAATATAACTGATGTTTATCCTTGGCGGGAATATGAAAATAGTTTCCCGACCGAGGTGACTGATGTAATGATGTAAAAAAACGAATACTTATCTCCGATTTGTTTATGATGAATGATTGTACTGCATATAATTTTAAGGTCAACTAAAAAAGAAAAAAAATGTATTAGGTCAATTTTCCCCGCCGAAAATATGAAAACAAATTCTCGGGGGAGATGAATACATAATTGAATTCAATAAAAACAAAGTGCTTACCTCCGAATCGCTTCGTCTCCAAAAGACAAAAGACAAAGTGCGCACATCACAGTTGTTAGGTATGACAATAAAAACAAACTTACTAATGGTATGAAGTAAAATATACGAATTCCTGGTAGGAACATTCATTGCGTCTGACATCTTTTTTACGCAATTTTAGTAATATTTACAAAAAATGTGTATATTTTACCAATGTTTTTGCTACTAAAGATTTGGTAGCTGCTTTTACTAAACTATTTCTCCAGTGCAGTTGCGTCGCGTTGCGTGTGCTGTCAGTCAAGGCCCATTTATACGTTGTTAGTAGCTGACTTGACAGTGAGCAGCTACTGGACCGGTGAACTCGCTTGACAATTGGTTGACTCGCCTTGTCCGTTAACACAGTGTGAGCTGCTGTCGAGAAACTAGATACTACAGCATTGGCTTACCAGGGATGCCAGATGATTTTTCAAATGTCCACAAAATAGTCAGAAAGAGCAATCAAGTTCGAATTTGACAGATGATTGATCCGAAATCGACTTCTCTATTGGCAGTTTTCGTCTCAGGTTTCCAGTTGCATTTATCATTACACAATTTTATCGCGAAATACACGCTGACCTTGTATAAAAATACTTTGTGCTGAATTTCTTCGAACTGAAGGTACTATCCGAAAAACAGAAAGGCAAAAGGATTTGGGCCAGGAATTGAATGCAAGGAAAAGAAGCCTCCAATATTGGAGGAACTCTACGACAGCGTTGCCAATGTTCCAGTTTAAACTGGATTCTTCCAGTTTTTTTTCCTTGATCCAGTCAAACAGTTAAACCCTAAAATCTTCCAGTTTTTAAAATATTATCCAGTTTTATCCAGTGTTTTTATATGTGCACTTCATTATTATTAATTTTATGTATAAATATAAAAAAGTTATGTATAAATATAAAATAAATTCACAATGCATAAATATCATCCCTCCTATTCCTTGACCAATTTTTCTTACATTTTTCGTTCGATCGATTTGAGGTGTATTTACCTTAGATCGACCTTTCTTTTCTTCCACACTCTCAGTGTTATTTTTCTCCCGCTTGCTCTTACGAATTCAATACGGTGTGGTGCCTACCCAAGCAGCAAGGGAAACCTGAAGTTTTTCTTCTAAAACCAATATTTCCGGTGACATTTTCCGTTATCAATCGCACGTACTCTGAATCGAACTTCAATTGCGACTGTGGAGAGGTATCTCTTTCTTTACGTAATAGCGATGGATAACAACTATCACAACCGTCCTCCCTACGGGCTTCGGATCATCTGCTCTGGTTCTAAATAGTTTCAAGTTCTTTTTCGGACATGTTACTATAGAGATCCACCATTCGCAGGCAATGTTCCTTCTATTCTACATTCTTAGTGAGTGTGAAAAAGATAGCAACGAAGATTGTCAAAATAAACACTACAAAAATACCAAAATTCGAGTTAGAAGGAAAATAACAACGGATTGAGGTTAGGTTTGATGGAGTGATCTACAACCAGAAAACGTGTGAACCTCATACATCACAATTAATCAAGTTTTCAAGTCTTATCCGTATTTTTTAGAGGTTCTAGAAGGAAAGATCCTCAAATGTTGTTTCACAGTAATGTTCGAGTGGTGGGAATCGTTAATTTGATCAGCTTGAATGGTTAATTTGAATTGAGGGTTTTTTTTATAGAACTACATATAAATTCTTCACGAAGCTTCGAAGGAAATTGTACTTCTCAAGCATTGGAATAGGTAAAAAAAATCTTTTAGATAAATCAAAGTCGAACTTCTTAAAGTAAAAAGATTTTACAGAATCCAGTTTTCTTCCAGTTTTTTTTAAGAGCCAGTATTCCAGTTTTTTGAAAAATATTATTGGCAACCCTGCTCTACGATGATGATCCTCTAGAGTACAGAGCAGTGTTGGGAAAGAACGCTTGAAAAAGTGGAAACACTGTTGGATTTTATTGGTCCAAAAATACAACGCCAAGATACACTCGTGAGGAATGCTATACCTGCAAGAGTGAAATTAAAAAATGACATTGATGTGCCTCTCTTTTGGAATATCGTTCAGATTGTTGTCGATATTTTTTAGAATCTCGAAAGCATTCATAGCTAAGATAATTCTGGAAGTATATGATGCTATAAATGGCAGTCTAAAAGATTTTTTTTTAATTTTATTTATTTCGCCTTGCCAGCAGCTTCGTGTATCAATTTGTGAAATGGAAATGATAGTAGATTTTCAGGTGAAAGAAATTCGCGTCAAAAATTAAAATAATGAGTGAAAATGTACTTTTTTGAATCGAATATGTATTCTGTTTCTTAGAACAATACTTTTTTTGCAAGTTGTGAGTGAATTTTGAATGAAAATTGTGCCTGATAATGATTCTTTATTAGAGATTCTCAAGCAAACTATCTCAAAAAGGAAGCGTGCTCAGCCAGCGTGCAAAACAAAATAACAACGATTTCGTTTAGAAACTGTGATGGTTTTGTTTGTTTTTCCAATAATTTTAAAGTCTACAAATATCTTCGCATATTTATAAATATCTTAAAAATAAAGACATTTCTTCACATTTGGCATCCCTGATTCGAATGCTAAATCCAGTTTTTGACGTTTTGAGGGATGCGAGTGCGAGTAAATTCAAAAAACTTTGAAGTAGCTCGCACGCCGGATCACACATGACACTAACTGGCATGATGTGTTCACACGGTGTGAGTAGCTGCACTGCAGTAACTGACTAGTCCGACTCGTATGCTTACTCGCACCGTCTGAACCCGGCTTCAGGCCTTTTAATAGAGAGCCTAATTTTAGTGACGCCCAAACGTTACACATTTCATGAAAATGTATCCTTGTATTGAAAGAGCCGTTCGCTTCTGGAATGATCTGAATCTTTGCATGCATCGTTACAATCGATTGATCGAACAAAAACTGCCAACTAATATCGACGAAGGTTAAGGGGCAAGTGAAAAGGATTTAATAAGATCTTCACAGATGACGAGGATTTCAGCTCACCATTGGAGCGCAGACGATCTCGTCTGATTTCCTCGGATGAGGAAGATATCTCCACATTATCTAACCGCAAACGACCACGTGTTATTTATGATAGTGATTAGATCAAGATAAGGAAATTGGAAATGCGTAATTTTGCTGCATCTATATAAATAAACATGTTAGGCAAAATCTGTTGGTAAGCGGAAAACCCAAAGAAGGGATGGTCTGGTTTTAGCCTCCTGTATTTTGTTGTATTCATCTCTTCCCATAGATCAATATAGTGGAGAGAAAAATCGGAAAATTTTCGAAAAATCCTGCAGGAAGGTCGGAAAATTCGGAAAATTTAATTCCCACATGTTCGAAAATTACATCATCATACGCGTTGTTAGTCCATTCGATATTTGCGCTATCGAAATTGATCTTTGTTCGTAAGTGGAAATGGATTTTCAGGCGAAATAACGCATTTCCATTACTTATGTCTATCAATAAAAATGGAAGGCCAAATGTGTTGGTAAGCGCAACACCCGAGGAAGGAATGGTTCAATTTGAGTCATCTATATTTCGTGGTATTCGTCTCTTCCCGAAGATCAATATAGCGGAGAGAAAAATCGGAAAATTGAATTCCCATATGTTCTACAAATAGCTAAGCGTTGTTAGTCCATTTGATGTTGGCGCTAACGAAATTGATTTTTGTTCGAAAGTGGAAAAGGATTTTCAGACGGAATAACGCATTCCTATATCTTCTATCTATATAAACAAAAATGGAAGGCCAAATGTGTTGGTGTGCCCTTAATCCGAGGAAGGGATGGTCCGATTTGAGCTGTCTTTTTTTTGTAATATTGTCTGTATCATTGTGGGGTGATTTGGTCCAGTGTGTGTTTCATCGAAAAAAACATACTTATGTTTATGTAAAGTATTTAGAAATAATGTTACAATCTGTAACAGTGTTCTGGGATCGATACCAGGTGTCTTGACCAGATTCCAGACCAGAAAAATTGGATTGAGACAATCTCGAATTCTGCATGGATCTTTCCCCTGTTGTTCGAGCATTTTCAAACACTGTCGATGATTGGTCAAAGAAAATCCGTTCTTATTATTATTATTATTATTACTGTTTATTCTGCAACTTAAGGCAATGCCTTTTTCAATGTTACAATGCATTTACACGGTAGAACTAGTGACACATACCTTGGAAATTTTTATAATTTTTCTAATCTAACACATTTTTAAATTAATTTTCACGAAAGTGCTCGAACAACCCTCTCCTAAATGCTGAATCTGATCTTTCCAAAGTTAAATCATTCGGTAGTGAATTCCAAATTGCAACGCCACTGACAAAGAATGAATTGCCATATTTCATCAAGTGGTACCGCGGAATTACAAACTTCCGACAGCGAACGCTTCTCAATGGTCTCAATTTACTGAACAAATATTGTGGTTCTTTGTTTTTTATTAGTTGGAATATCAGCAAGCAACATCTAAGCTTCCCAAAGCTTTGAAACGAGCATCCAAGTAACTTTGACTGCAAATGTGAAACATGCGAAAAACTATTTAGATTGAACACGAAACGTACACATGAATTTAAAGCTATTTTTAGTTTGTTGATTGCAACTGATGAAGACTGTATCAAAAGGAAATCGCACGACATAAAATGAGGAAGGATAAGCGATTTAAACAATTTTAATTTAATATCAAGACTCAGAAAACTACCACTAAGCTGCAATGAGCGTAGTTTTCCATACACTTTTCCACATTGTTCGAGAATAAAATTGTCCCATTCCATATTTTCCTGGATTTTGTAGCCCAAGCTGGTAACAGAGCTAACAAATGGCAATAATGAGTCATTCAGCCTCAAACACGGCCTGTCAACATTATTTCTAGCATCCCCTATGAACATTGCGTACGACTTTTTAACATTGATTGACAATCTATTTCTCAATGACCACTCAGAAATACGAGCCAAATCTTCATTCACTTGGAAAGCGATTACATTTGTATTTTGTAAAGTACATTTATGATATAGTTGCACGTCATCTGCATAGAGGTGAACCATGCAATATTTTAAAGTGTTCGGAAGGTCGTTTATGTATAACGAAAACAAAATTGGCCCCAAAACAGAACCTTGAGGCACTCCTGATCTAATCGGAAGAAAATTAGAAAAATTGAAACTATTCCACACAGTTTGAAAACGATTACATAAGTATGAACTAATTAATTCGACAGCACTGCCAGAAAACCCAAACTTGTTTGCTAGTTTTCTGCATAAAATACTATGCGATATAGTATCGAACGCTTTGGAAAAATTCAGTATGATGAAAACTACTGGTTTGCCTTCGTCCATAATCAACCCTATGTCATCGAATATTTTGAGCATAGCTGTTTTGGTGCTATGTTTAGGGCGGTATCCTGATTGATATTCGTTCAAAAGTCTATTTTCATGAGTATGTAAACATATTTGATTTTTGATAATGCGCTCAAATGCTTTCGAAAGCACACTCAAAATGCTGATGGGACGAAGGTTATCGATGGAAGTTAACGTACTTTTCTTTCTAATTGGGATTATTATTGAATATTTCCATGCAGTTGGGAACTTTTGTGTAGTGATGATTGTATTAAATATGAAAGTAACTTGTCTTACGACTAATGGCAGAATTATCTTCAAAAAGCGAGGAGGAATATTATCAGTACCAATAGCATTAGACGAGATTTCATACAGAGCATTAATAACTTCAACATCGCTGACTACATTGAAACTAAACTGATTTTCATGAAGTCTCATCGTAAAAAGTGGCTGTTGGTCTGTGTCTAGATAGTTGCTGGCAAAATATTCATTAATCTCATTAGCGTTAAAATTATTGACTGTGTATGTGGACGACTTTCCTATTCCCATATCACCCAAACGTTTCCACAAAACCTTAGGAGAAAGTGCAGGATTTAATAGATTTTTATAAAATTGCTGCTTAGATTCATGTATGAGATAAGTCACATGATTGCGAAGCCTTTTGTATAGTTCATGATGGACGTGCTCATGTGATGTTTTCCACTGCCTGAACGCTAGATCACGATCGACTATTGCTCTACAAATAGCACTGTTAAACCATGGATTCGTTCTTGTTTTGGATGGTCTGAATGTTATCATAGGTACATATTGATCATATAAATTAGTAACAACAGAGTTAAAATAATCTACTAAAACGTCAGTATCAAATGACGAATAAAAATAATCCCAATCGAATTCACTTAAGGTCGTTCTAAGACCATCAACATCTATGCGATTGTAAACACGATAACTAACATTGTTACATTCAGTTACGATACTGTAATCCAGTGATGCAAAGATGAGATCATGGTTTGATAAAACCGGAATTTGTATTTGGTTGAATCTGAGAACTCGAGCAACACTATTGGATAAAATGAGGTCAAGTTGAGAAGAGCCATTGTTATAGAAATAAGTAGGCTCACGACCCAAGCTTTCCATCTGATGGCTGGATAAAACATCCATGAACCGTGTCGTTGAAACTAATACAGAGTTTAACAAATTTGTGTTGAAATCACCCAAAAAGTATATATGACTGTAAAGCGAACCATATTTCTGTAGCAATATATCCAAAGTGATCAAGGCGTCAACTCCCGGAGGGTTATAAAAAGCAGCTAACAGAATTTTCGTCCCTTCGATTAACAATTCTATCATCAAAAACTCAGTGATTCTATCGGTATCATTGTTTGACAGATCAACAATACGATAACATAAACCTCTTTTGAGATAAATAACTATTCCTCCGCCCATCCTTTTAGTTCTAACGTTCCTAATGAGATTGTAACCATCAATAGCAATCAAACTACTATCAATGCGCTCATTCAACCAAGTTTCACAAATGCATGCAATATCAACTTCAGATATATTAAAAACTTGTTTCAATTCATGAAGCTTACTTAACTTCCGAGCACATATTGATTGACTATTTGCGAAGCATATTGAGAGCCTACCGGGGTAAAAAGACGATTTCATAACTATTCCTGGTACACACCAATCTGTAGAGGCATTACTATTGCTAAAATTATCCATTATCATTACTATGACGATCAGCATATTGGAGGAGGGTTATTTCGAGCATTTTATCAAACTTAACTACATTGAACTTTATCGATATCTTATACATGACAATTTTCATATTACAGTAGAACAAATACGTGTTGTTTAATTCCTTTTGAAAAACGGCTCCAGCTCGTTCATTGATGATACTGGTACACTCTGATCATCTGAGTTTCGTTTTATGAATACCATGCCGTTTTTGGTTGTAACAGTGCGTAATTTTCCTTCTTTCTTCATTTGTAAAGCCTTCGATCTTATTTGCCTTGCAGTAGGTCCGAGATTCTCGTTAACAAATATGCGTTTGTCAACAGAGAAACCAATCGATGATAACGAAAGGGTACGTTTTCGCATGTATCGAGAGAAGAAACCATTCCTGTGCACAGTAAAAGCGAATTGTATCAAAATAGCCGCACTGTTGCCTGTCTCAAGCTTCTTCGATGATAGTCGGCGAATATCCACGGAAGGAAAGTTGTTGTCCTTATATCCTAAAGTAAGACACCATCTATGGAAATACTCCAGGAGATTTTCACCGTCGGTATAGGGAACTCCGCTGACGATCAAGTCATCCATCCTCGTAACAAACTCCAGTGCTTGGGTAGTGTCATCCTTGTTTTTACCCACCGTTGCTGCTAACTCAGAATGAGATCTATTGCACTCATCTCGCAGTGTTTGAATATCTGCAGAGAGTTCCAACTTCATGCTCTCCATTTGTGATGTTAGTCTGTCCAGCTTATCTCCGAGTTTTTTGTTATCATCCTTAGCGCTTTGTGAATATGCGGACAGCTGAGGAGTCATCAAGCTTGCGAGCTCAGCTACACTCATTTCTTTGGTAGCTGCCGGGGCTACATTGCGAACTGAGTTACTACGCAGTCGTTTACTAACTTCATCCTCCAACATTTTGGACAAGATTGAGTGCACAAACTGCTCGAAATCACTTCTTTTGTCTGTTACAATGTCTGCTTAGCAGCGGCGATAGTTTTGACAATTTAACTTCAATGTTCTTAACTTTTCATTACACAATCAATAGCACTGGAAAGGGCACCTCAGAGCTAACGCCAATAACGAATTTTGATGATTTTTAGAGATGAATATACATGGATATTTACATATTTGTCACTGCATAATAAACTACGTGCACTCTCTACCAAGCATTCTTAGTAGACCTGCGTTGGTCTTTCAAGCTCCTCCTTCTTCCAACGTTGTCTGCCCATCCTTTTTTTGTAATTTAGTGGCATCTGGAATCAATTAGATCAAAGAAAAGCCTCAAATCTGTAGGACCAATTCACCCCACAAAAACATGTCCATGTCACCCCACACACAACATCCAAAAATTAAAATGCAATTAATTTCATAAATTGTTATCAAACTTACAGTTTCGCTGCATCAAATTGTTCCTCTTCTGTAGGAGAACAGAACTTTACTGCACAATACACGAAAAGTTTGTTTAATCAGCGGGAAAAACCTTATACCACGATCGGGAAACTCACATTTTTTGACAATAAAATTGCTTGCTGTGTTAATGCTACCGTTACCTTCGACCTGTCGAATTTTACCAAAGTTTTTTTTACGTTAGTTAGGGTGCTCATACACTGTTTGACCGAAGCCAAATATTTGACTCTTTTTGACAGATAAAATTTGGTCAACGTGTACTGATCAAATATTTTCTACACAAAACACGACAAGCAAATATTCAATTATTGGATGCCTAGAATATTTTTTCAGTCTGTTCTTCGAACCTGTCGGTACATGTTTAGGTTACCTTGAATATTTCAGTTGATTTTTTCCATGTTCGGTGTTTGATATTGTTTACTACTGTTGAAAATTGAAGAGTGGCAAACAAAATAGTGTTTGTACAAACATCAAATCAAACCTTATCTGTCAAAAAATATCAAATATTTGACCTCCGGGCAAACAGTGTACGGCCACCTTTACATACGGTTCAACAATAAAACAAGATGACATTATAAAAAATTCAAGTTGAGCTATACTTTTTGAGATAATGGGGTGGTCCAAATCACCCCATATGTCCAACTCACCCCGTGTTAACCTACATATTTTTTCTGAGTCTGGATTGCATACCATCATTTATGAAAAGTTTCGACCTGCCGCACCAAGCGATACTCCGACGTAAAAGTCATCATGTACCTTAATGTAGTTTTGTGCAAATGTAAGAAATTTCTCTCGCGGAAAACATCTGTACCAATATGTACTTTTTGGCTAAAATCTGTACTCTGTACCGTACAGAATGTGTTCCAAAAATAACGAAAAAATCTGTACCTTTCCAGATAAATCTGTACGTGTGGAAACACTGCTGGAGGGAAGTGCATACCAGTGTTGCCACATTGAAATCTGTCCCAGAGGAGTTAAAAATCTTCCTCATCTGTACTTTTCATTCCAAAAATCTGTACCATCGAAAATATTCGTTATAGTCTATTTAATAAGCATGAAAACAATACTCATTTATATACTACAAATACTACATTTACATTTGCAAGTTATTCGTGTGTTTGTTGATGTTTATACATAGTTTTTTCTGAATTGCATACTCTCATTTATTAAAATTTTCGAGTTGCCGTCACGATGTTTAATCAAATGTTTCTCAAAAAGTCTGTACCAATCTGTTCTTTTTGATGAAAATTTGTATTCTGTACCGAACAGAATCTGTACAAAAAAAATTAAAAAATCTGTACCTTTCCAGATAAATCTATACGCGTTGGCAACACTGGTGAATACCATCTGATTTTTTTTTTGACGTAGGATTACGTCTCTCGGGAACATATTAGGGTACAAATTGGAAATCGAAAATCGAGCGCACCGCGAAAATTGTCCAATTTTAAATGCTTATTGCTCAGTCATTTCATGATGGATTTATGAGATTTTTGCGTCAATCAATTCCAGCACTCCCTAACAATTTTTTACATTGAATAAAATAATATATGTCATGAAACAAACTATCGAACAATTGAAAAATCTCAACCCCTATTCTAATGGAAATACCCACTTCTGATTGGTCGAAATTGACGAAATTGGCGGGTCCCTAATAAAGGGTGTGTCACATCAAATTGCATCACGGAAAAAACGCTGTAGAAATTTAATTTTTAGGAATTATATCTTCAGCTTTCGCTTATAATCAGATAAGAGTGTATAGATCACGTTGGCCATGCTTCACTGTCAATTTTTCGTAAATTTGGAAAAATGTCGTCGAACGAAAAAGAGCGTCGTGAATTAATCCTGTGCACTCATTTCGAGAATCCGGAGTTGTCACATCGGGACATCGGTAAGATGCTGGGAATCGTCCAATCCACGGTCAGCAGAGTACTAAAACGATACTTCGAGAACCTAACCATCGACCGGAAGGTGAAGAACGGCAAAAATGGATGCTCCGTCAGTGAAAAAGATCACAAGCGCGTAGTTAATCAGTTTAGATGTGATCCGAGAAGTTCGGTCCGGGATGTCGCCAATAAGCTGAATTTGTCAAGTTCATTCGTCCAGCGGACCAAGCAGCGGGAGGGCCTGCGTACATACAAGGTTCAGAAGGCTCCTAACCGCGACGAAAGGCAAAACATGGTGGGGAAGACGCGAGCCCGGAAGCTGTACACCGAAATGCTGACGAAGCCGCATTGCCTGGTAATGGACGACGAAACCTACGTCAAAGCGGACTTTCGTCAGCTGCCGGGCCTGTTGTTCTTCTCCGCAGAGGACAAATTCAGCGTTCCGGAGGAGATTCGCAAGCAGAAACTATCCAAGTTTGCCAAAAAGTACATGGTGTGGCAAGCGATCTGCTCTAGCGGAAAGCGGAGCGCCCCCTTCGTGATGACCGGCACGGTAAACGGGCAGGTTTACCTTAAGGAGTGCCTACAGAAGCGCTTACTACCACTATTGAAGCAGCACGAGGGCCCGACCATCTTCTGGCCGGATCTCGCTTCGTGCCACTATTCAAAGGACGTGTTGGAGTGGTACGAAGCCAACGGGGTCACCTTCGTGCCAAAAGAAATGAACCCGCCCAACGCGCCGGAGAGAAATATTGGGCGATTATGAAGCAGGCCCTCCGGAAGAACCCAAAAGTTGTCAAATCGGAGGCGGACTTCAAGAGAAAATGGATTTCTGTTCAAAAAAAAACTACAACCTGACGTTGTACAGAACCTTATGGACGGGGTAAAGAGGAAGGTGCGAGCATACGGGCTTGGGCTCGAAGTATGAATAAAAAGAAAATGCCAAAAGTTGTTTAATAGTTTTTATTTTACTGTCTAAAATTTTCAAAAGGATCGGTCTACTGGGCGAATTTCTACAGCGTTTTTTCCGTGATGCAATTTGATGTGACACACCCTTTAGAGACATCAAAACCAAGCTGCCTGGAGGAAAGCGGAATTGCAAACATATGAAAGTAGGGGGACCTTTTGTTCCCATCGAAATGTGTTCCCTAACAGAGACATCAGAATCAAGCTGCCTGAGGGAAATCGGCATGTATTCCCTAACAGAGATTTCAAATCTAAGGTGTCTGGGGGAATCAGCATGTAAATACCCTCGTGGTCGATAGTTTAACTAACGACGCGCACAAATGGATAGCGCTCATTGTAACTAGGGTGGACATGGCTGATTGCATACGTGCTGGCGAATAAGTTGGGAGCGATGGGTTGATTGAAGAATGATGTTTCAATGAACTGAATAGAACTTATGCTTAATGGAATATAAATAAAAATTATTTCGTGAAATTTCATATCAATGACCTATCATGTATTCTAAAACTTTTAGCACAACTGTAAGTGTAAAATTGTGTATGGTAGCTATTGTGTGAAAATGACTTGAAATATGAAATGATTTTTTTTTTCCCAAGGAAAGTCCATGCGACGAGCAAAATTGGAAAAATGAAGGAATACAGTAGAACCTGGATTATCCGGTGCGGATTATCCGCGAAAGTTAGTTCCCTAGTAAAACTATAAACCTTCCCAAAATTTGTTAGTGAGTGGTACAGTCTTGCCTTTTTGTTTTGGTCATGGCTTCCACATTATTTGATCAGTGATGTACACGACCTTACAGATTGATAGTTCAATAATTTCTGTATTGATGAAAATAGTTTTCATGCTAAAATATATATTTTGTTTGTGTTTGTACCTCATTTTTAGTCCTGTATTGCATTATTCGCGATTTTCGTTATACGCGATGGCCTAGCCCGACTATTTCGCGGATAATCGGGGTTCCACTGTATTCGAAAAAGTGATTTCACATATGCTCTACATATCGTATCGGGTGCTGTTATCCCAATTGAAATTCGAATTGAGGCATGTAGCATCGTGTTCCGTTGGGTTTAAAGCGAAAAGGAAATGGGTTGAATAAACACTCAGAAAATAAAAAATTATGAATGAAATTACCTTTTCCATTTCAAATATATTTCCTCTATACTGAAGTAACATTTTTTTCTGATGAGAAAACTTGTGTTCGAAAATGATAATTATCTTATATTACATTGATGAGCTTTTTTCTTTATTTCATCCATACATAACACAGGAGTCATCTCGCCCAGGACCACGGAGGGCGGCTTTGGTACGTGATACGCACCATCTAATGACTAATCACCATCCTTCTATCATTATCACTCGGTTATGGACACTAGTGGAGTGAACAAACCATACCTAACAACCAGGCAAAACGGACCCAAATCATTATCGAAGAGTTTAACAATGTAAGTCTTCAAACATATCTAAAATCAGCATGCAGCAGATAGCCTAACGGAATCCTACGTCAACTATGCGGTCGTGTTTTGGACACAATCCTCCTGTGACTTTTTCATCCATGAAAAAGTTCGAAAAGCTGTTACTTCTTAGTATGCCAAGAAATTTGTCTGAAATCTTTACCAATGGTTGGACTGAAGTATTTAAGAAATTCGAACTTCATTTGTGTAACTTTGTGAGTGTTCTATTGAACGTTTGGAAAACTCAATTTTAGTCACTTTGAGCTGCATCATCCAAATGTGTCTATCTTTTGAGTCGTAATAATCGATATCTGCTTTACGGAAATGCTATATGCATAAACAAAATCAGTTCAGAAACTTTGAACTTTTTTCACCGTGGTGAATTGGGGGGCTAAGACAAACCAAATTCCGAGAGAAGTAAAATTGTTCAGAAAATAAATTATGATAATAGGAAGGCCGCCACATCACAAAACGACATAAATATTCTTTATGAATGTGGCATTACCAACGTTTAACGTGATTGTGATAGAGATATATTCATGTGATGCAAATGAAATGTTAAAGTGAATGTGACGCTACAAAAGCAAATCGGGTAAGATTGGAGAGTTGTCAAGTGCCGAAATATCCTGCAAACTACGACGAATAAGCACATAAACGCATGAAGAAAGAACACCCGGAAATTCTAGATGATTGTTGTTTCTATCTTTGCGACAGTGAAAACAAATCCTGGTATTTTATCAGATCGTCATCCAGATGCAACTGTCACGAAGGTTTATTGTCTGCTGCTCTGCTGCCCCTTCCAGGCTTATCCTTTCTTTGCAGGGGATTCGTGTTCTTCAGAAGCATAATTGGGAAGTAAACAGCAAGCAAGCGAATAAGTTTCGAATGTAACACATGATGCAAAAAGATTGATCTCCGTATTTGTTCTTCGCTTTCTGTTTTTGTCACTAATTTGAAAAGCATCAATTGAGCATCTTTTTTGCAGAAAACAAAACCCGAAAGCACGTGTATTATATTAGAATCTTCCCTTCCAACGCTCGGGAAGATTCTAATCATGGACCAATTGATGGCATCAATTGGCACCAGAACGGTTACCTGGTTGTTGGTTCAGATGTCACCCATTGGATTACCTGATGTGATGCTACAGGGAAGCATCACCTGAAGTCCTGAAGAAAGACCGAAAAGAATTGTATAAGTTTTACGATTAGTATCGGTTGCATATAAATAAGTAGCTACAAACATTGCAAACGCACACTCTGGCCGAGGCCAATCTCCCCTCGGGCCTGTGCGTCGTCCCGTTTCACTGGAATCATCAGAAGGATCCTTCGCGCGCACTGTCCCAAGCATATGTGTTGTGTGTGTGTAGATGCTGCTGTTGCCTCCGCCGCCGAATGGTAGGAAAATGATGAAATTATATAACGATATCGTAAAATTTGATGTTTATGCTGCTTTTCCGTTCTCCTTCGAGTGTTTCTATCGGAGTGTTGGAGACATTGTCGGCTTTTACGGCCGCACTTCTCGCGGAGGAGTCGTGAAGAGGCGACGAGAAAGGATCATAGCATAATACGAGTGATGTGCGGTGCGGCGCGCTCCCATATGTGGTTACATCTTCGTACGAAGGTACGTATGTATGTATATTTGGCGAATTGATGTCGAGGGTGTTGCCGTAATGATGTGTTAAAGATGCTCGGCGGTGGTTTTATTTATGTGTTACGGTTGTACGAACGAAGATGTGTACGGAAGTCGTCGGAAAGGGGCAAATGCGCGCAAATACGACAATCGAGAGGCGATAAATTATGGATACCTTCGTTCGATTGACGCCGGCCTGGGATGATGATACGCTGTGCTTTCTTCGCCCGGTAAAGAGTCAATAAGGGCCGACTGGATGGGGGGAGCCAATCAGGTGCATCCCTAGACGATCACCCGGAAGAGTTGTAACAAGGAAGGTAATCGTAAAATAAACAATATTTTATATCGCCCATTGCTTATTGTCCAACGATTATCGCTTGGGAAATGATAACAGTTTTGAAACCCCTAAAAATAGGAAAAGCTTCTGGAAGGCTGTAAAATGGGAATCAGAATTTACGACAGCATCAGCAGTGACATCCGCTGCGAAAGTTCGCAATTGCTTTAACAATGGAGTAATTCTCCTAGTAGGTAGCTTTGACTGCAAATCATGACCGATAGATTTTAACTTCTTCCACGAATTATATTCAAATGAACAGCAGGAATATTAATAATACTATTTTGTTTCTTATCAAATCATTCCAAAAGAAAAAATTTAACATTGGATGTATGTTTCCATATGTAAATTAAACTTAATTAAGCTCAGAGTTATGGTTGATGTGTTATTTTGAACTCTAAAACGAAACAAAGCAAATCGTTAATGGAACCAGATTTGCTTTTTCAAATCGAATTAATCCAACGTAATTAAAAATTCCAATGACATCTTTTCCATTGTATCGGAAATTATGGGCATGATCGACAGCACACATCGTTCATTAAAAAACGTTACCCTAATTGAAACCCGATCGTCATGTCTTTTCGTGAATATTCTCATCCCGAACTGAACTCGTTGAATAATGTTGGCGACCGACAGCGTGAAAGATGAGCGAGTGTCTCAAAGATTGGCTATCCCTATACTTATTCCTTCCTATCATAAATGCATATACCGGAGTACAGAATAAGGGAAGAAGCAACAAGACTTAGATGTAAAACATTGTATTCCGTATCCAACCTACCACCTAGACAAAACCACTCAAATAAACTAATTTTTAGAAATATTCCAAAGTGATTTTTAATTCGCTAATGTCATCCACATCCAAAAGGTCTTTCTCAAGGCCAAAGTCCCCGAGTATTCCGGTATGCTATACAAATGAAATACAAATTTCTGCATTACTCGAGAATTAATCAAGCAAATAAAACCAAATTTAGCATGTGGAGGTTATAGGGTGCAATAAATATTTTTACGGTAGTGCGACATTCCATCCCCCTCTCGTTAGGGGTGGTGGGGGGATTCTTCCATAAAATGAAACATAAATTTCTGCATTACTCGAGAAATAAACAAGCAAACTAAACCAAATTTTGCATGTGGAGGTTTTAGGGTGCAATAAATGTTTTTACGGTGGTCAGATACTCCTTCCCCCCTCCCCCCCTTCTCTAAGAGTGGGCTGCCATACAAATGAAACACAAATTTTTGCATTATTCGAGAATTAATCAATCAAATTAAATCAAATATAGCCATATGGAAACTTTAGGGTGCAATAAATGTTTCTATGGTGGTTAGATTACCCCCCCCCCTCTCTTAGGGGGGGGGGGGGGCTGCCATACAAATGAAGCATAAATTTCTGCATTACTCGAGAATTAATCAAACAAATGGAACCAAATTAGGCATGTGGAGGGTTAAGGATGTAGTAAATGATTCTATGGTGGTTAGACACTCCCCCCTCTAAGAGGGGCTTCCATACAAATGAAACACAAATTTCTGCATTACTCGAGAATTATTCAAGCAAACTAAACCAAATTTAGCATGTGGAGGTTTTAGGGTGCAATAAATGTTTTTACGGTGGTTAGATACTCCTTCCCCCCCCCTTTCTAAGAGTGGGCTGCCATACAAAATGAAACACAAATTTTTGCATTATTCGAGAATTAATCAATCAAATTAAATCAAATATAGCCATATGGAAACTTTAGGGTGCAATAAATGTTTCTATGGTGGTTAGATTACCCTCCCCCTCTCTTAGGGGGGGCTGCCATACAAATGAAGCATAAATTTATGCATTACTCGAGAATTAATCAAACAAATGGAACTAAATTAAGCATATGGAGGTTTAAGGGTGTAGTAAATGATTCTATGGTGGTTAGCCACTCCCCCCTCTAAGAGGGGGCTGCCATACAAATGAAACACAAATTTCTGCATTACTCGAGAATCAATCAATCAAATACAACCAAATTTGGTATGTGGAGGTTTTAGAAGGCAAGAAAAATTTCTAAGGTGATTCAACACTCCTTCCATTTCTCAAAAATTGGGGAGGGTGGCTGCCATGCAAATGGAACACCAATTTCTGCATTACTCGAGAATTAATCAAGCAAATGAAACGGAATTTAGCATGTGGAGGTTTTAGGGTGCAATAAATGTTTTTACGGTGGTTTGATACTCCCTTTTAGAGGGGGTTGCTATGGAAATGGAACACAAATTCTTATTCTGCCTGTTACCGTTTGTTTCGTCGATGATTTTCGTTTGTAGAGTTTAACTATAAGACATTTAGTGTGTAAAAAAATATATGCCATAAAATACTTACCCAGTGTTAGGGACTAGATTAAGTCACAAGTACACTCACACTTAAAAGCTGGAAAAAGAGAATGGAGAGAGTTCCACGGAAGTAGAGATAGAGATACATAATGAACAATAATGAATAAAAGAAAGATAGAGAGGAGCTGAAGAGAGTGTAAAGGCAAATGAAATGACCGTTAGAAGAAGGGTTCATTTATTGGCAAGAGCGACTACCCAGCAGACACAAAATCGATACACGGAAAATTTAAAAAAGAGAAGTTAATTGAGACTATATAATTAAATTAATAATATAGTTTGAAAAGTGATAGATTTTTGTAGAAAAATCAGGTATTTATCGATTACCTTTATACAAAAAAAGGACCTTTGCAAAACTCTGTATCTCTCTGTGGGTGAACAGGATCCGTTTATTCTGGGATTAATTCAACCACGAAACTGAATCTCGTATCTCGAGAGAAGCAGCGGACAAGTTAGCCAGCGTACGACGTTCGAGATCCAACTAGAGGACACCCCAGACACCGACACTCACCACACAGGTTTATAGAGGTTAGGTAATAAAAAGTAAAAAAAAATATATCTACACGCTTTTCCATACTCCACATCCGAGCCTTGATCAGCTTTTTCCTCAAAGAGCCGACCCTGAGAGCGATTGGCCTCAAGCTCGAGCTTGCCAGCATTAAAAGAGGCCTTGAGAGCCCAACCTCAAAGGTTCCCGAGGCTCAGACCAGGAACCGAGGTGTGGCGGGAGGTCCTTCTGACCCCGGAAGTAATATGCTATACAAAGAAGCATACATTTCCGCATAGTTCAAAAACTCATCAAGAAAACGGAACTGAATTTGGCATGTGGAGGTTTTATGGGGAAGAAACATTTCTTAGGTGGTTCGACACTCCTCTCCCCTCTCTAAGGGGTTCTCCCATTCAAATGCACATAAATTTCTGAATAACTCGAGGATTAATCGAGCAAACGAAACCAAATTTGACATGTGGAGGTTTTAGGGTGAAATAAATTCTTTTACGGTGGTTAGATACTCCTTCCCCCTCTCTTAGGGGGGGCTACCATACAAATGAAACACAAATTTCTGCGTTACTTGAGAATTAATCAAGCAAATGAAATCAAATTAGGCATATGGAGGTTTTAGGGTACAATAAATGTTTCTTAATGGGTAGACACTCCACACCCCTCTCTAAGGGGGGTCTCCCATACAAATGAAATATAAATTTCTGCATAACTTGAAAACTAATCAAGCAAATGGAGCCAAATTTGGCATGTGAAAATTTTAGGGGACACGA
This sequence comes from Toxorhynchites rutilus septentrionalis, assembly GCF_029784135.1. Classification (NCBI taxonomy): domain Eukaryota; kingdom Metazoa; phylum Arthropoda; class Insecta; order Diptera; family Culicidae; genus Toxorhynchites; species Toxorhynchites rutilus. The sequence continues at coordinate 19,970,105 of NC_073745.1, read as the reverse complement.
AACGTTTCTATGGTGAATAGACACTCCTCCCTCCTCTCTAAGGGAAAAACAGGGGAGGGGTCTGTCTTTATTCTATCATATTTTCTGTATCAAACATTCATTCCATGTAACGGAGAAACATGTTATTTGCAAGTGGTTGAAAAATCTTGAACGAGAATTGTGTCTGAAAATAATCTGATATTATAAAGATCGGTTTTGGTAGAAGCGTTCAAATAAGAAGAGCAGAAGATCGAGGTAAGAGTAAGATTGGACTCATGAGCTTGCGCTTAGTAAGAAAACGTGAATGTATGAAGGTATTGATAACAAAAAACCAATTTTGGGCGGGACGAAGTTTGCCGGTTCAGCTAGTTGGATATAAATTATGAAGAAGCTGCAGAATTAAAGATCCTCAAAGACAACGAAATCGTTGAGATTGTGTTCAACCCACCAGCTGATATTCACTCTTGCACTAGTAGAAATAAAATTAGAAGTGGATTGATAACATCATCGGGGAAGGTTATGTTTCCATTTATCATTTCAAGAATTGGTTTGTTTGATGCAAAAATTCACAAACAAATTTTTTTTATTTTTCTTGTATTTGATAAATGGAATTGAGTTTGTTTTCAATGATTTTTGTTATTTATTTTTTACTTATTTATCTATTTACCATCAATCAATTGTATGAAGAAAAAAATGACGAGAAATGTTAACGTCAATCTAACGAATGAGCTTGCTGTATACAAACATATAATTTTCCAGTTATTGCACATGCGAATCCCGTTCGGGAGTTATGTGCTCCGACACACAAAATAAAACATCAGCGCATACAAAACAAAAAACCTTCGTATGATTCTAAAATCTCATCCATCAACTAACCGGGATTTGAACTTTGGATGAATTTATCAATAAAAATTGCAAGAAATTTGAGCTGAGTTGCTCTCTCTTTTGTATGTCGGCAATTCTGTTTGGAATTACCCTCCCTAATGGCATAATTTCGCATTATTCCATTTTTCAAACCTTTCACTCTTATTTGGAAATCTTTTACACGAAAAATTAAATGTATACATCACAAATATTCAAACTTCATCTATAGTTAAAAATGGGAATCTACACCGATAACATTACTTCCCTTGCGAAGAACAAAAATAGTACCGCGAAATGATTCCCGACTGCCCAATTTTCCGCTGAAGTTCACCTCAACATGCAAGTGTTTACCTCCGTGCGCCCACTCACCACTCCCGTTGTTCACCCCAAAAGCAGGATTCACTCTCCTGCTGACTTGGCTTGGATTTTACGAGCGGCCATTAGGAGTCCATTAGCGGTGTTGCTCTCTTGTTTTTTTTTGTCTTTACGAGTGAATTACCTTTACCGACCAACCAGCGACCATTGCGTTGCGGTCGAGTTGCTGGTCGCGATGGCTTTATTCATCCGTCAAATTACACCGGGATGCAATCGCTGGCTGGTGACATAGAGACAAATGGAACCACTCAGCACTGTTCGGTGTTCGCTGAGCCACACCATTTGATCATTTGAGTATGAGTTGACAAACGGTTGTCAGATGAACAACCTTTGCGCGTTTCGTTTGCGTGGTTGGTACCTCTAATTACTGCCCCAGTGTCTGCACGTCTCGTGCCCCGTACAATTTGTCAAGGATAACTGACTGACTGCAACAAGAAAAGTAAATCGGATACTTAAGCGTCTGGAAGCACTTAAGCACGTGTCATCCGCGAGCGGTTAATGTACTCTTCATTTCACTTCGATATTCAAATTTCCCGCTCGACTTTCCCTGTTCCATTAGGGATGATGAAGAAAAATGAACCATCTTAGGGCCGCATCTTTTATGTTTCTATTCAAAACGGGAAACAACTGATATCACATGTTACTGCTGATTTATTGGATTTTTTTCCCTAAATGAACTCACAGCCACCGACAGTTTCCCTTTTTTTACCAGTTAAAAGGCTAAACCACACACACGCTATAATAATTTACCAAAAATTTCTCCCAAAATCCTAGGAAAGGCGGATGAGCGTGAAAAAATGAAAGGTAATAATTACATTTCATGTTAATCCTTTTAGGGCGATTGAAAAAGAAAACAACTCGAGCAAAGAGGTACGGAATAACAACCTGCGCAGCGCTTACTTGAATGTTTTTTTTTTGTTATGTTAACCCATTGTGCAAGAGTTCTTTCTCATTCCTTTCTGATTTGGGACGTACAGGTATCGGTTTCGGGAGGGATTTCTTTCCCAATCCCGCCACTGAAAAGACATTTAATCCTTTGGCAAGCCTTTCACTGTGTTATTATTTTTTATGCCGTTGCTTTCTATCGATCTGATGAAAGCTGTATGGGTGGCCTTCGCATGAGTTGAAATCCAATACGAATTCACTGTGGGAGACGGAAATTGGCTGCATTCGATGAGTAACCTTAATTAGTTGAAATACCATCGATTGCGGGTGAATTTTATTACATCTTGAAGAAGGCAAAAAACACGACACTCAATTACCCTTTCACCGGTTCAACCCGTAGCAGTAAAAAAAAACCAGAAAAAAAATCCAGACGCGTGCCGACTCCCTTCTTCAAGGAGAGCAACAAACTAAAAAAACACCATCTAATAAAACTAAAACCACCGCTTAAGTGGCTTTGGGATGGGTTGTAACACCCGAGTAACAACATAATCAAACAGTGGAAAAGCAACAATAAACATTCTTCCTAAAGATTTCCCCCTTTCTTACGCCGGAGTTTCTCTTTTCCTTGGCTCCTGTTTAGGGTTAAACCATCGGTCGTCATAATAAATACTGTGTCGTTTTTCTATGCGTCGAAAAAAGACGAAGGGGCCAAAGGGAAACCCAATCCGGTCGCGCATGTCATGTCATGTGTGCGCCATTCCCCCTTTCGAGTTCGATCTTCCACGTCGAATTGGACAGACCCCTTTTCTTTCGTCTCGAAAGACTCACGCATCACACTCGCAAGATGTCGTAATTTTTCACCTCCGGTGTATGGGTGCGTGCGGTTAATCAAGTGTCGAACGCACTCTGAAGTACTTAACCCTTGCCCACTGCGTTCGGTGTGGGTTGACATCTTGTTTGTTTACAGAGCTGAGCACTTAAACGGCGCAATGGCTGTCATTACTGTCAGCTCTGATTAGCTACGACACAGTGGATTTACGAGATGTTTGTGGCGTGTTTGGAATGACTGGCACATTGAGTGGAAAATGAACGTTAATTGATTTTCGTGGCTTTTATGGAGCGGCTGTGATAGGATCTGGATTTGTGATCGAATTTATTACGCTGAACGATGTTGTACTGGGGTTCGATAATGCATCTAGCAATTTAATCACCATAACAGCAATTGCAGAAATGCGTTTTGAAAGGTGTTGTTTCGAGCATCGAGATGAAACGGATGCCCGACAATATCCGGTATCCGGCCTATCCGGGCGATATGTGCGATCCGGCCGAAAAAAAATCAATAATTTTTCATTAACACAAGATAAATTACAACAAAATAGCTCATTAGCATAATCCATACAAAATTCAGAAAAAGGTTTGATTGCTGAAATTCAAAATTAAATTAAATGAATTAACTCATAGCAATTATTTAATTCTTCTGCCTTCCATAAACTGCAGGAACCTTGTTCTGTTTATGTTCTTCCACTGCGACCATTAGTTTGATCTATTGTGGTGCACTCCAGTTTACTTTATATGCGCTGTCAGTTCGTTCCATCACTCAAGGAATAAGTGATAGTCGCACTAGGACTTTGCATCTCCCCCCTAGAAGGTATGACTTCTCTTAACAAGTTCCTTTTTGGTTCAGCAGACCATATCTCGTTAGGCATAAGAATGCCCTTTCCAAGAATCCGCAGTCTTTGCTGAATCAATACACTGCATTGACACAGTAAATGTTCCGCAGTTTCAGCAATGTTGATTGCAGAAACGACATTTATCATACGTTATTTTCCCAATTTTTTTGAGGTGATACTCCGGTCAATAGCCCAGTCAACATACTCAGATCTGCTTTATTCAAACTGAGTAGGCTGCGTGTTATTCTACAGTGATAGAAATTCGTTTAGCCGCACTTCAAAAAAAAACTTGAAACACTTACAAAACAACTAGGAATGTTCTTTTTATCGGAATACTTATTTGCTGTAGTGATAGTATATTTGAGTCAATTTTATTGAAAGGACGTGCGTCACAATCACACACACAAGGCGGCATCGGTGGATATAAACATTCAAACGTCGTTTTTTCCCGAGACATGCGTTTTTAAATACTTGGGAATGTTCAATTTACAAGATAAATATTAGATGTGCAACGCAAGAAGTTGGTCAGATTTGTGATTTATGTAGAATTTAAAGGAATGGCGAGAGGTATTCTATTGACGGAAGAGGGACGGAAAATAATAAAGATGTACAGTGAACAAAAGTTTTCTAATCGCTCGATCGTAACCAAAATTGGTCGATCTGAGAAAGTGGTACGGAATTTATTTCAATAGTGCCAGAAATATGGGATATAACGACCAACAAATGGGAACACCAAAGTTACTTACTTTGCGTCTTAAAGGTCGAATAAGACACGAAGTAATCAGGAAACGATGTCCTGCTCATACATTAAGGCAGACTCGGTTGTTCCAGTAACGAAGAGGCATACTGCGCGCATCTTGAATGAGTCACCAAACATCATGTGGAAGAAACCTCAAGGGAAGCTGGAACTGACCGCCACCCATAAGCAGAACCATCTCATTTTCGTCCGGCAATACAAGGAATGAAAACTAGAAGGGAGAAATGTTGTATTTTCCCGTCGAAAAAAGTTCAATTTGGATGGTCCGGACTGTTACAGTTGCTATTGGTACAATTTAAATCAACGGCATGTCGTGAGATCGAAGCGAAACTTTGGGGGCGGAAGTTTGACAGTGTGGGGAGCCGTTTCCTATCACAGCATTTTCATCCGAATGAACTCCGAAAAATATCTTCAATTACTGGAGGACGTTTTGATTGGCCATATTGAGAATAACGCTACCGAGGATGTCGCTTTTTCAGCAGGGTTATGCACGTTTCCAAGCAATCGAAGGCATGGTTTGCCGAGAAGGACATTCCGCTTCTTGAATGACCTGCTGGCAGTCGATTGCAATCCCATAGAGAACCTATGGAGAATCTTGGCCGAGATGGTCTATGCAAACGGATGACAATTTGACAACATTTTCAGTCTCAAGGCAGTAATTCAGGAATGTTGGGCTATAATTAATATGGCAACACTTTCAAAGCTGTCTGACTCGATGTCAAATCGAGTTTTCAAAGTGATCCGAAATGGAGGTGGACATACTAAATATGAGCTACCGATTGGACTCGAAATTTGCCGCACAAATTTTCTTTTATTGAAATTTTAGGATGCGGCTGAACGAATGACCACTCTGACTCCACATATTTGAATTACTTAGAAAATTATATAATTTATACTTTTTTTAGAATGAACTCGATGAAAATAAACAAAAATCGTCTTTTATGAGCAAAACTGTACAAATAATTGACTTATTTTCAAAAATATTGAGGAAAAATAGGGTGCGGCTAAACGAATGTCTACCACTGTATTACAAGGTGTAATGAATAATCTTGATTGTCGTGATGTTGATAGAGCTCTCCAGTTGGCTTCAATCATCGATATTTTCCAGGATTTGAGCTCTGATTTCAAACAGGATGCAGATAATCCACAAAATGGCTCAGGTCCGACGAATTTTGTTGAAGATCCTAATCTTGCTAAGAGATCGGCTTTTTCATTACCTTCTATACCGCAGTGACCAGGCACCCAGTATAGATTAACTTCGTTAGTTACAGCTAGTTTTTTCATAGAAAGAATACATTACCAAACTAGCTTTGACCGACAAGTATATGCTTTCAATGCATTTAGAGCTGCTTGGCTATCTGAAAAAATACAGATACTGGCATACCTGTATTTCCTAGCCAAACAAATGTTCGTACATGTCAGTATATCATGTATTTCTGCTTGAAGAACTGAAGGCCACTGTCTCATTGGAACTGAGACATCTATCCCTGGTCCAGTAATCCCAGCTCCTGTAGATTTTCCGATTTTTGACCTATCGGTGTAAAACACGAGTGATCCCGGACGAGTTATAGGACCACCTTCTTCCCATACACTGCGATTGCATTCAATCACTTCGAAAGGAACGCTGAAGTTAGTCTCTGTTTCCATCCAGTCTTCGTTCATGATTAATATAGGGTTCAGTTGAAAATCTTTCAGGATTTGCAAGTGCCCCTTGAGATCTCCTTGTTGGAATTGTTTCGTACGTTTAAGCCTAAGAGCACCCTTTTCCGCTTCAAGTTGCACATATTGGTGCAGGGGCAGAAGGTATAAAAGAGCTTCTAGGGCTTTGGAGGGTGTGCTGGGCATTGTTGCTGTAATCGATAGGCATGCCAGACGTTGTAGTTTATCGAGCTTTTTCTGAGCTGATATTTGTGTTGTTTCAGGCCACCACACTAACGAAGCATAACTTAACCTGGGTCTCACAATTGCCGAGTATATCCAGTAAATCATTTTCGGTTTTAAACCCCATTTTTTCGAATATACTACTACAAGCCCAAAGAGCAATTCGGGCTTTAGAAATAGCATACTCTAGGTGGTCATTCCAGTTTAGCTTTTGGTCAAGTATGACACCTAAATATTTTGTTCGTTTGAAAAGCTCCAATTGTACACCTTCCGATTTGCAATCTTGTACTTTCTTTTCCTGGTGAATGGAATTATGACTGTTTTTGAAGGATTGACGCTGAGTCCTTCCAGTTTGCACCATTTGAGTGTGTAGTTTGGGGCTGTTTGCATTCTGTTGGAAATAGTATGCTCACATATACCCGGCAAATCCAATGACATCGTACCCCTGGTTAGTCAGATTGTTGAGGAGATCATCAACAACAAGAGACCACAGCAAAGGAGGCAGAACTCCTCCTTGAGAGAAGCCTCTTGTTGGTTTCGTCAGTTGATCCTCCTTATTTGGCTATTATCATTCGGTTGGCTAACATAGCATGTATCCAGTTGGAGATGCACTTGTCAAAACCACATTTATTCATAGCTCTACTTATAGAATTGTGTAAAGCATTATTGCTTCAATGCTCTCTCAATATCAAGAAAAGCTGTAAGTGAGATTTCTCTAGCGTCTAAAGACTTCTCTATTTTTGAAACTAACGTGTGAAGCGCTGTTTCAGTTGATTTATTCGCTTGATTGGCAAATTGAAATTTGTTTAATGGTCTCCTGTTCAAATATGATGATTTGATATGGAGATCAATGATATTTTCCATCATTTTAAAGATGACTAAAGATGACTGATTGGTCTATACGTTTTGGGAGTCGTCCTGTCACGATTACCAGCCTTGGGAATAAATATAACCCAGACTTCTCGCCATTTACTAGGAATGTAGCCTAAACATCTCTGTCAGAAGAGGGTCAGTGATAATCTTGCTTTTTTTGTAACAGCACTGGATAAATCCCATCTGGTTCTGGAAATTTAAAGGGCTTCAAGGAATCCACTGCCCATTCAACCCTTGATTTCGTAAAGACCGCTCTAGCCACTTCTTTAGCTCTATTCTCGTCTCTGATTGGATAAGATTGAGATGTATTGAGGACCTGTTCTGTTTGTGTTGCTGAGCTGGCAGCTATCGCATTGGGTATGATCTCCATCAAGCCTGCAGACAATTACTTTATTTTCTCGGATAGTCTCAGTTCGCTTGAGGCTCTCCAGTCGATGAAAACTAGTAGGCACCCATCTTATTTCCTCACAAAAATGAGGCAGCAGATGAGTGCACTGATCGAATGCTCTTATAAAATAACCTTTGTATGGGTCTTCTTAGGGGTGATTTAAGTATTCCAAAGGAATTCAAACTTACTCCGATACTAACTCAGGAGGACTGGATAGCAGGAAATACAAATTTGAATGACTATTCAATGTGACTGAGCCAATCCGCACTGAATGGGAGTCAGGAGGACCTGATATTCACCCAGGATCTATAATTTTCTACACTGATGGTTCCAGATTGAACGAAAGTGCCGGGTCGGAATAACCGGCTCTGGAGTGAACATATCAATTTCAATGGGCAAGTGGCCAACTGTATTTCAGGCAGAAGTACAGGCAATTATTGAATGTGCAACAATTTGTCTAAGGCGCAATTATAGACATTCAAACATATGCACTTTTTCTGACAATCAAGCTACATTGAAAGCATTGAAGTCAGTACCTGTACTTCTAAATTAGTTTGGGAGTGTATTCAACTTCTTCGAGAGGTAGCTAAAAAAAAGTGCAGTGAACCTATTCTGGCTTCAACTCCACAGGGCACTGTAGAGTTGAAGGTAATGAAAAAGCAGATTTGTTAGCTAGATGTGGATCATCGAAACCATTCCTAGGACCAGAACCATTTTGTGGGGTCCCTGAATGTACCCTCAAAATGGAATTAAAGAACTGGAAAAAATCAAAGATTGATGGAATCTGGACACATAGTACAGTAGCTCGACAGGCTAAATCATTCCAACATTGTCCAAGTAAATGTCACCTAAAGAAACTACGTAAATTGGAAGAGGATACCTGTCGTTTCTGTAACCTAGAAAGTGAAAGCTCGGAACATTTATTATGTAATTGCGAAGTACTTTTTCATAGAAGGCGCAATTTCTTTGATATAGGTTTAATGCAACCCTCAGATGTTTGGATAGCTTCCCCCAATAAGGCAATAAAGTTCATTCGTGCTATAATACCTTATTGGGATCATGCCTACAGTCAGCAAGTGGAAATCACTCCAACTAATAGCGATACGACACCCTTATAAGGCTTACAATAAATAGGGACCCGCCACAATAGATCAAATAACTGGTCGCAGCGGAAAATGTACCCAACAGGGGAAAAAAATGGGCCTTCTCTCATTGCTCAATTCCTGGCAATGAGATGGCGGATACTCTCGCAAAGGTGAGTGCCCAGGATGGCGAATTGTTTGATAGACAAATTTCATACGATGAATTTTTCCAATTACTGCGTTAAAGCTACCTCTTGAGTTGGCAAACCGATTGGGACACTGGAAGTCTTTGGCGGTGGTTATATTCGATTATCCCAAATGTTTCTTCGAGAGTGTGGCTCAAAGGTTTGGACGTAAGTCGTGAATTGGTTCGTGTAATGAGTAGACTTATGTCCAACCACTACTCGCTAGATGTGCATCTCTACAGAATAAATCTTGTTCAAAGCAATGCCTGTCGGCGTGGAAACAGTTACGATGACATCGATCACGCAGTTTGGCAATGTACGGATAATTACGCAGACAGAGAGGCTCAAGGAAGACAATCCTATGTTCTTGTTAGAGACGTGTTGGGAACTCGCGACATCTGCTATATGCAGTTGATCAATATGTTTTTATGCTTTTGTGTTATTTGTATTTTCGTTATGAGTTTGTTTGTCTTGTCTCCTCATCACACCGTCGCCCACCCTCGACAGCTAGTCGAACACCAGATGTTGTCCCTGGTCAGTATGCACCATGCTACAGTGCGTGTGGCAGCCCTCAGTTGAGACAACGATATATCATATCCATATCCCTAACCTGACCAATCCCACAAAAATTGTGGTCCTCTGACCTTGAGTGAACCGCGAGTAATTTGTCGAATCCTACTAAACATAGTATTAAGTTTAAAATTTGTATAAACAAATCTTGTAGTACCGGCTCCGCAAAGCTTATGCGATTGAACCTTACAAATAAATGAATTGGCCACCAAATGTACGGATCATGATTGCGAGAGATTTGCAATGTTTCCATCCAACAGTTGATTTCGTTAACAAAAGGATTTTTTTTCCTGAACGCGACACTGACTATTAATTTCATTTGCCACTTCGTTGAAACAGTCCTAAAAGTATTCGTAAATTTCGAGGGGTCACAACAGGATAACACTGCTGACGTTCCGCTGACCCATGCGACGCTGGTCAAGTGATGACGAACATACAAGGAAACATTTGTGAGTGCAGGGGTGACTTTAATGTTTGTATCTTAAATGCATGTCGTGGTTGAAAGCGCGAAGAGTGCACTCTAGTAAAGATCCGTTACAATTTGCAATGCCGATTTCCCCAGGTTTCTCGATCTAGAAGTCTGTGTCAGGGAAACACATTTCGGTAGGAACAAAAGTTCCCCCAACTTGCAGTTTTGATGTAGGACTACGTCTTTCATTACTGGGGTTATAACATTATTTCCAACTCGTAAAATGTCTTCTATTAAAACAATCCAGTCATAAAAACTTTTCGGAGTATTTCGGGCAGTGATAAATTGTAATTGAACATTCAGCTCGCGCAGTCCGAAGACATCGGTCGCAAATTTGTTCGCGTCTATCATATAGTGGAGATTATACCGTTATCAGTTCGTGGCTGGTGAAGTTATTTCGCCCTAACGGGGTTCTCTTTATTGCGTGAGTGAGAAGAGCAATCACAACCAGCGTGAGGAAGAAGTCCTCCACAGTGGGCGCGGTGCGTGTGCCGTATCATCGCTGTGTGTGCTTTATCATCGTCATCGATTCCATCATCGTGTCGTGGTGCGATTTACCGTTGCAGCTGTACCGAGCGATTGCCACGCGGTTCGATTGGGACACCGTTTCATTTCATTCGCATTGGTGTGCGATTTAGGTATAATATATATATATATATTAGGTTTAGGAAGATAGAAGAATTCAAAATTGTATTATTTTATATCTGCCGTAATGGCAGAAGGTCATGTTGAAATGGAGATTGAAACTACTGTTTCCTCCTCACTAGCTACAACGGGGGCTGGGAAGTCGCTCAAACGCGTTCCCCCCTCAGAAGATGTTTCTTCAGAGAAAGAGTTGATTAACCTCAACAAGCCCCCCTCAAGAAAATTGGCAAACTTTTCCTCTTCGCCCCCTCAATCTCCCGCTCCCGCTTCCGCTCAACTCCCGAACTTGCCTGCCAGTCCTACTGATCCCGCTCCCGCTCAACAATCGACCTCGTCCTCCCCCTCAGTTGTTTCCTCTCCTCGTGGCAAGGTCTATCCAGACGGCGCATCTGGAGCTGGTCCATGGGTTGTTTTTTTCCGGCCCAAACCAAAAGGAAAGTCTATTAATGTCATTCAGGTTTCGAAAGATCTGGCAAGATATTATTCCTCCGTGGTCGAAATCTCTAAGGTTAGGCCGAACAAACTGCGTGTTGTCGTGAGTGATCGGAAACACGCAAATGCAATTGTGATCGACGAGAGGTTCACCCTAGAGTATCGTGTCTACGTGCTCTCCCATGACGTAGAAATCTCAGGGGTGGTAACTGAAACGGGTCTGACGTGCCAATTGATAAAAGAAGGAGTTGGTAAATTCAAAAGACTCCCTTTGGTGGGCGTTCAAATTTTGGACAGTCGCCAACTAGGTAAAGTATCCCAAGAAGAGGGAAAAACGAAATTCACGCCGTCAGACTCGTTTCGTGTAACTTTTGCTGGTTCGGCCCTCCCAGACTACGTCATGGTGGACAAATTGAGACTGCCTGTGCGACTCTTCGTGCCAAGGCCCATGACTTGCAACAAATGCAAGTCAGTTGGTCACACTTCAGATTATTGTGCCAACAAGGAGCGCTGTGCAACTTGCGGAGAGCAACATGGGGGGAATCCTGTAGTGCGACTGAGCATAAGTGTTCATACTGCGGGGGATCCCCACACGTGCTCTCAGCTTGTGAAACTTACAAGAGTCGCTGGGAGAAACAGAAGCGCTCTTTGAAGGAACGCTCAAAACGCACTTTTGCGGATATTTTAAAGGGCGCTTCTCCACTGGCCCAACAACAATCAATCAACACTCAAAATGTTTTCGCCACGTTGCCCGTTGACGAAATGGAAGCGGACACAGCTAACGGGGGCACACCGTTCATTTTCCAAGGGAATCTCCGGCCCAAAACGTGACCACTCCCAAAGTTCAAGGACAAGCCCCACCGGTTATACCCCCTGTTAGCATGTCTAAAAAATTGAGTGCAGCGGACAAGCAAAATCAGGTTCCTCCTGGTTTCCGTGGGAATGGTTCACCTTTGAACGGCCCAGCACTCGAGGGGACATCAAAAACCCCAACTGTCCCTGTTTTTCCGTCCAGTTCAACTTCCCAATCGGGATTTATAAAGTTGACTGACCTTGTGGATCAAATCTTCACGTGTTTTAACGTTTCCGACTCCATCAGAACCATTGTCATCTCAATGCTTCCAGTGTTAAAGACAATTTTGCAGCAATTGATGCAAACATGGCCCCTCCTTGCAATGATTATCTCTCTTGATGTCTAATTTAAATAGAGAGGTCGGAGATATCACTGTTTTACAGTGGAATTGTCGTAGTCTTATCCCTAAATTGGATACATTCAAATTTCTAATTCATAAACTCAATTGTGATGTTTTTGCTCTGTCCGAAACTTGGCTTTCTTCGCGAGATGATATCTCTTTCCACGATTTTAATATTATACGCTTGGACCGCGATGACAGATACGGAGGGGTACTATTGGGAATCAAGAAGTGCCACTCATTTTTTAGAATTGACCTTCCATCTATTGGAGGGATCGAAGCTGTTGCTTGTCATGCAAACATCAGAGGCAAAGACCTCTGTATAGTCAGCTTGTATTGGCCTCCGAGAGCTGCGGTTAGCCGCAAACAACTTGTTGACATGTGCTCACTCCTTCCTGCGCCACGATTGATCTTGGGAGACTTCAACTCTCACGGAACTGCCTGGGGGGAACAGTACGACGACAATCGTTCATCGTTGATATATGACCTTTGTAACAGGTTCAATATGTCCGTTTTGAACACTGGAGAGACAACACGTGTACCTAAACCTCCTGCTATCCCAAGTGCTCTTGACCTCTCGCTTTGCTCGAATTCACTATCGTTAGATTGCAAGTGGAATGTAATCCAGGACCCCAACGGTAGTGATCACTTGCCAATCAAAATTTCCATCACCATTGGGTCGAATTCTTCAGAATCTATAAACATGGCATATGACCTCACAAGACACATTGACTGGAAAAAATATGCGGACGCGATTGCTCTAGCCATCAATTCCAGAGATGGTTTGCCTCCATTGGAGGAGTATAACTTCATTTCTCGTTTGATCTACGACAGCGCGGTTCGCGCTCAAACGAAACCCATCCCAGGTTCCACTATTCGTCGAAGGCCTCCCAATCCATGGTGGGATAGCCAATGTTCCAAGCTTTATCAGGATAAATCGAACGCATTTAAAGCTTTTCGAAAACGTGGAACTATTGAGAATTTTCAAACGTATTTGGACCTTGAAAATCAATTTAAAAACTTGATCAAAGGGAAAAAATGTGCTTATTGGCGAACTTTCGTGGGAGGTTTGTCACGAGAAACGTCAATGAAAAAATTATGGAAAGTGGCTCGAAACATGAGAAATCGCTCTTCAACGAATGAAAGCGAAGAATATTCACATCGATGGATTTTGAATTTTGCACGGAAGGTTTGTCCTGATTCCGCTCCTGTGCAAAAAATTGTTCGAGATATACCACAAGATAGGTGCGATCTTGATTCCGAGTTTTCGATGGTAGAATTCTCTCTTGCTCTGCTCTCATGTAACAATTCTGCTCCGGGATCGGATAGAATTAAGTTCAACTTGCTGAAAAACCTCCCTGATGTGGCGAAACATCGCTTGTTGAACTTATTCAATCGGTTTCTGGAGCATAATATTGTTCCAGATGATTGGAGACAAGTACAAGTTATAGCTATTCAAAAACCCGGAAAACCCGCGTCCGACTTCAATTCGTACCGCCCAATAGCAATGCTGTCTTGTATACAGAAATTGTTGGAGAAAATGATCTTGTTTCGGCTGATCGTTGGGTTGAAACGAATGGCTTACTCTCAGATACACAATATGGGTTCCGCAGGGGCAAAGGGACGAATGATTGTCTTGCGTTGCTTTCTTCAGAAATTCAAATGGCTTACGCCGAAAAAAAAACAAATGACTTCAGTATTCTTGGACATAAAGGGGGCCTTTGATTCTGTTTCAATAGAGGTTTTGTCAGACAAATTACACTCTCGGGGTCTACCGCCTCTATTGAATAATATGTTATATAACTTGCTTTGTGAGAAACATTTGAACTTTTCTCACGGAGATTCGGCAGTAAGTCGGGTCTCTTACATGGGCCTCCCCCAGGGCTCATGTTTAAGCCCCCTTTTGTACAACTTCTATGTAAGCGACATCGACAATTGCCTTACACAAAATTGCAGCCTAAGACAACTTGCAGATGATGGAGTGGTGTCTTTCGTAGGATCAAACGAATCCGACCTGCAAGGACCCTTACAAGATACTTTGAACAATTTTTCAACCTGGGCCATTGGGCTAGGGATCGAATTCTCCACGGAGAAAACAGAGATGGTGGATTTTTCTAGGAAGCATAGACCAGCAAAACCAAAGCTTCAACTTTTGGGTAAACCGATCACTCATGCTATGTCATTCAAGTATCTTGGGGTCTGGTTCGACTCCAAATGTACTTGGGGGGCCCATATTAGGTATCTGAGTAAAAAATGTCAACAAAGAATAAACTTTCTCCGTACAATTACCGGCACCTGGTGGGGAGCCCATCCCGAAGATCTTATAATGTTGTATCGAACAACTAATCTCTCAGTGATGGAGTATGGCAGTTTCTGTTTTCAATCAGCTGCCAAAACACATCTCATTAAACTCGAGCGAATTCAGTATCTTTGTCTCCGTATTGCGTTGGGATGTATGCCCTCAACGCATACCATGAGTCTCGAGGTTTTGGCAGGCCTACTCCCACTAAAAGATCGCTTCAATTTATTATCTCTTCGGTTCTTCATTCGGTGTAAGGTTATGAACCCATTGGTGATCGGAAATTTTGAGCAGCTGATCGGGCTAAATTTTCATTCTGGATTCATGACTTCATATCATGAATTCATCTCCATGCAGGTTGATCCTTCTTCGTATATTCCCAACCGTGTTTGTTTTCCTGACTACATCAATTCCTCTGTACATTTTGATCTGTTCATGAAGGAGAAAATCCATGGAATTCCAGATTATCATCGATCGGGGATCGTTCCTACGATCTTCAATGCAAAGTATGGGCGTATCAATTGTGATAATATGTACTTTACTGATGGGTCCTCTATGAATGAGTCCACAGGATTTGGAGTGTTCAACGTATTTTTTAGCACCTCCCACAGTCTTCAGAATCCTTGCTCAGTGTATATTGCTGAATTGGCAGCAATACACTGGGCGCTGGACAGCGTCGCCTCACTACCTGTTGAACACTATTACATTGTAACGGATAGTCTGAGCTCTGTCGAAGCTATCCGTTCAGTGAGGCCGGAAAAGCACTCGCCGTACTTCCTTGAGAGAATACGTGAAATTTGCTTTATCCAGACGCTGTTATTTCATTACCTTTGTCTGGGTCCCTTCACATTGCTCAATTCCGGGTAATGAGAGGGCTGACTCATTGGCAAAGGTAGGTGCAATTGAAGGCGATATTTATCAGCGTCAAATCGCCTTCAATGAATTTTATTCTTTAGTCCGTAAAATTACCATCGCTAACTGGCAACGTAAGTGGAACGAAAATGAATTGGGTCGGTGGCTTCACTCGATTATCCCTAAGGTTAGCCTCAAACCATGGTTCAAAAGTCTGGACTTGAGTCGAGACTTTATTCGCACCTTCTCTCGACTCATGTCCAATCACTGTTCGTTAGACGCGTTACTCTTTCGTTTTAATCTTGCCGATGGCAATATCTGTGCTTGTGGCCAAGGTTACCACGACATCGAACACGTTGTTTGGTCGTGCGAGGTGTATCTTGTTGCCAGATCGAATTTAGAAAACTCTCTTCGGGCCAGAGGAAGACAGCCCAATGTGCCGGTGAGAGATGTGTTGGCTCGGTTAGACCTTGATTACATGTCCCAAATATATGTATTCCTAAAAGTTATCGATCTTCGTGTGTGATTGTCCTTATACCCTTTTCCTTTTCCTTCGCGAGAAAGCAAATCCCTTCTTACTAACAATAGAATAAGGTGAAATGTAAATACGTATTAGATATAAGATAGGCTTAAGAATTGAGTATGATGAATGTGAGTGCGAATGTGAGTGTGAACATTGTCAACATATCCTTATATCCCTTCCTTTTCCTGAAAATATGTCACCCTTCTAAACTCGAGCAAACCGCGAGTAATCGGTTCTCTACTTCATTAACACTAGAATTAATGAAAAATGTTTTTATATACTTGTAACAATACAGATAGGAGTTTGGCTCCTTTAAACTTATGTAACTGAGCCTGTAAAAATAAACTATTTAATAAAAAAAAAAAAAAAAATTGTAATTGGTAGAATAATACAAGCAGTGATGCCAAACTATGATATCGAAGTGTCCTACTATGTATTGAGGCCAGTAGAAAACAGAAAGCACATTAGTTTTAACGTAAAACATGTGTTGTAGCGCACACGTTTGAAACTTTGGAAGATTTCGCGTGTGCAGTGCTGCACTCATGGCTTCAGCGGAATAATTTTTGGGTGCAATACGGCACTCATGGCCGTCTAAGTGTTAATTATCGATCCAAAAACTTTTTTTAATACAGTGAAAGCTCTCTATAGCGACATCGCAAGGGACCGTCGTTATAGAGAATTATCGCTATAAAAAACCGTCACTATAGAGAATTCGGATGTCGTTATAAAGAGAGAAACGCTTCATACGAAACTATTTACTTATGTTATCTTGAAACAAAAAAAAACATTGAACAATAGATACAAAATTCAGCCCATTCGTCCCCTAGTACATTTTTCTTAAAATATTTTTTTTTCAAAAGTTGCACTGTTTTTATTATGTCGGCCTCAGACAAAATAGCACCTTCGCACAAGTTGTCGTCAAAAGTCACGTCGTCTGGAAAACACTAATTTCTATTGTAACTAATATGATATTTGAAAATATTAACCATTTATAACCAAATCTTCAAATGAATCAAAACCTTGTTCAACGAGCGCATCAAAATTCGATCGATTCCACATTTTCATCTAATGAGTCGTTATTAATGTTGTTTTCATATATCTATATAAAAATGTCTGATTTCACAAAGCAAGCCTTGACGAAGCAATTAACCAAGGCGCGTAGAAGTATATCCTAAGGTGGGCCAACTTGCTAAAACCACTCTTCAGCCATCTTGGAAGTCTACTGTGTTTTGTTTGTAAACAAAACACAATACGCTTGTGCCCAAGCTCGCTCGTGATCAGTCTGTCTCTTTCACGCTTCAAGGAAAAAAATCCCCTTCTGCTTTCTTCTGTACTTTTTTATATACCGCTCCCCTAACCAACTTAGTGACGAAACGGCCTCACCTAGTACCATAGACCCGTCTTGCAATTAACAACAGTGGATTGTTTGACATGATTTTGCCACGCATCAGCTAGCATACACTCAGGTTTTTTTTTACGCAGGGGATACGTACCTCGTAAAAAACCGCGTTAATTGGAAAATCCGCGTAAAAAAACGGTGTTAATTCGAAAATCCGCGTAAAAAAATCCATGTCGCCTAATGATATATATCAAATGGGACTATCTCCGCAAAACTCCGTTACAAGCACTAATTACCGTAATTTGCTCTGAGAGAACATGAGACAAAGATGTGAGTTGAGGAGGATATGTGATATTGCACTGGTCTTTTTTTTTTCGCGGGTACCGCGTAAAAAAACCGCGTTAATTGGAGAATCCGTGTAAAAAAACCTCGTAAAAACCACGCAAAAAAACCGCGTAAAAAAAACCTGTGTTTACTAGTTTGGCTAAGTAGCGTCAGTCACCCATGTTCTGGAATCATCTCTCCTACCGTTATTCACACAAAATTCACATTCCGGCAAAATAATACTACTATTTATTCATACCAGCAAGGAAACTAAGCAATGGATTATGGACCAAAAACTTCAATTTTTTGGACTGGCCGGCTCACTCTCCCGACTTGAATCCTGTTGAAAATCCTTGTACGCAGAATCTACATTGAGGGAAAACGGTACACCACGACTGAAGAACTCATGGTCGCAATTTCGGGAAAATAGAAAAAATATGGAGAAATCCGTTCAGCAGAATTTGGTAAATAGTATTCCAACACGAATTTTCGCGGTTATTAGTCGAAATGGTGATTAACATGTAAATCAGCCGATCGTTTTGATTTTTTCATCGATAATACTTATGAATTTTGAAGTGGATAGTGAATATAGATAGATACTGGACAGCGGAAATTATCATATTTAAGCACAATAAATAAACAAACAACTCTTTTGAACGAAATTGACGTTAAATATAATTTATTCTAAACATTCAACAATGTACACCCAAAGTTAATTTTTAGCGCATGTTATGGCATCTCGATTTATTCCATTAAATGAGCTGAAAAATAACAGAAAAGGTTCTACTCCCCAATACACGTGTGTCATTTGTATAATATATATGCTAGAGCTAATATGAGCGAGCGAAACAGGAGACACATTTTAATGAAAGCATATGAAAGCTCTTCGTATAGTTTTCCAAATACACGGCCCAGACAGAGAAAAATATATTCTCGTTCGTGTTCTTCTTTACCCTCTTAGAAAACACTTTCCAACTTCATGTTATGATGAGGTGTAATATTCTCACGCTTCTTTATAACAGCACTGGCAGCTATATGGATAGCGTGGTCGTGTGAAATAGCTTTGCATTCCAGCCGGCCTTGGTTCGATCCCCATTGACGTCGTATGGACTTTTTTTGCGCACAATCCCAAATGAAATAAGAAACGAAAACAGAAAGAGATGTCTGCTCGCGTACATACAAACCATTTTTATGCTTTTAAAACAGCTCATTATTTGCGCATGAGGGTCAGCACACAAAATGGCATCATTTCTTCCGAAGATGAAATGTTTTCAGTCAGCGCTAGTATGGGTGTATGAATTTATCTTGTTGAAAGTCTAACTGTTTGTGTTGCAACGAAATAGAATCAGGGTGGTCTTATAGAAGTTGGACAGAGTGTATACAAACATGGGCAGTTTAACCGCACACTAAAAATATGTTCGACTTGGCGACTTTTTTGACGTAGGACTACGTCTTTCATTTCTGTACCGGGGTGTAAGTTCAAAGTTTCGAAAGCGAGAGTGACGCTGGACTGCAAGGTTTTGAACGTTAATACCTCTTTACCGGCTGAATGGAGTGGTATAATAATCACTTCATTCGAAAGATAAAATGTCAACAAGTTATATGATTGTCACTTATTGGTCCAAAAAATTGTTTCAATAGCTCAAAAATTACTTTGAAAGCAAGCTATCGAAATCATAACAATCTAGCTTAGTGATGATGGTTGGTTATCACAATGTATTCCCGAACACGGACGCAAAATCTAGGCACCTGGAGAAACCGTCATAGCGAATACATGCAAGCTGTGATTTCCTTTGCTCGCTTGCATTAGTGTTTGGAAAGCCATAGCGGACGCATGCAAGGCGTGAGTACTTTTACTCGCATCAGTTTCTGTTCTGCTTTCGCATGGAACAGTCAAAAATTGCCACATCACGATAAAAACGAAATGAATTTTATGCAAGGTTATATAAGGTTATCTCGTTTTCACCGTGAAATGGCACCCTCAGTTTCTATTCTGCGCATGGAGTGATCATGAAAAATCTCGTGTTATTCTCACGAAAACAAAAATGAATCATGTATCAATCATCTTCAGTTACATTTACAAGGCCACTTAAATTCCATCGGTTCGTTATGGGACCACCAACAAGTTCGAAAAAACTAACTAACAAGAAAAACTTTCAGCAATCTTTCAAAATATTTTTTCATTCATTAATTGATTCAGATGCAATTTCAAATAAATGATTACCGAGTCAACGTTAGTCCTACGTCTACCTTGCGGTTATATCACAGGTATAGCCCACTAATTGTTTTTTCTTTTAATTAAGAATGAACTATTTTCATTGTTTACAGTGAAAACCGTTCGATATCTGGAAAACCACTTGGTTAGGCTAGAATATTCTTCGAAAAATGGGGATTGTAGCGACTCGAAGACACAGTAAAAGGGCATATTCCTTAGAGTGTTCATTTTATCACCTTCTTCGCAGTTGCGAGAATTTCGATCACTGAATAAAAAAGTGTTTTCGACACTACTCCTCTAATTTCTATCTTGTATGAATTCAAACTGCTTCAAATAACACAGATGACACACAGCAATCTGCAATTTTAGTTACCCCGATACAGGATCCATGTGATCCATGATTCATGCTGCCCTACATCGAAAAGTATCCGAAACTTCATCCCGGGAAAACAGCGCCAGCGAACCTAATCACGCCGCCATCACGTCGGGGACATTAAAATTTTAAATTAGGGAAGCCTCCAAAGTTCAGGAATGAAACCCGTAGAGTTGCCTCGGGCAAGATACCTTCAGCTAGAGAGGTACATGGACAAATATATATATAAAATTTAAAATTACCAAAAATTACGCGCCTCGCAGAAGGGATGAAAACCCGGTGGCACTCCCGCGTTCCGCTATCGCCCCTCTTCCACTCTTCTGCTCTTCTTCTTCTTTCTGCTCGGCTTCTGCTCGCTTAATTCGTCTTATCGCGTTACATTTTTATTAGAATTTTAATGTATCCCAACATAAATTAAGGATAACAAAAAGCGGAAAACGCGAACGCCAAAAAGAGGTTCTTCTCGCGACGCGGTATATAAGGGGTTCCGCGCCGGAGTCAGAGCTACACGCGGGATACACGCGGGAAGGGTTTGTTTCATCATGCGGGGGTGGGGCAGGGCGCGGGATGGGATGCTGCGCCGCGATGGGGTGGTACATAGAAGGCAGAAAAAAATCACTCTAAAATTTAAATGAAAATCGTGTTCCAGTTCGCTTCGCTGGGTTGGAGCCCATTTGCTTGCCGAGAGAGCGTTGTCTCCCCAATCGTCCCACTCATCCTCTTACGAAAGCTGACGGAAGGGGAACTTTTTTTTAACTTTTTAGCATTGTCGTTTTCTGTGTTCTTTTTTTTTCGCGGTGGTCCAGAAAGGATGAAGCATTAAGCCTTGGCCAGCGGTTCATTTTTCTCTTTTTTTTCAACCACTACAGAGACTCATCACACTGAGAGCGCCCTCGCGGTCTGTGTGTTTGCGTGGGTGATGGAGCTGGGTAGGCTTAAGTGTCCGGGTAGGAAGGGGTGGTGGAGAAAAATTGAATTTATGTTGAGGTTTCGGGAAGAGTTGGTTTGCCCCGGCAAGGTTCTTCCGCCTGTTCCACCAGAAATTATCCCTCAAGTGGATGCTCGTCAGATTGTTGTTTCCGTTTTGTTGCCGTGGCTGTGGCCGTTGTACATTTCGGCCGAATTCCGATTCACGGTGGCTTTTGGTCTGGAGGAAAACCGGCCAGCCTGGGTGGTGATGGCGATGGGATGCTGTGGACTGCGTATATACGCAGTCGTCCACTCGGAGCGTGCTCTAAGTGTTGGTGATGGTCGCGCAACCCCTTGTAAATACGCGCGCCGTACGCAAATGACAACGGAAGACCGAAAGAAACAACAGAGAACGAAAAAAGCGGGAAACTGTGATGGGGTTTTCCTGTTGTCGAAGTGGGATGGAAGAGCCGCGAAAATGAGCTCGGGATGCTGTGCGAGAAGGTGGCGATGGAAAGGGAGGGTTGGAAATTAAAAAGGGATCCACGAACAATATTCAAATGAGCTGTAGCAGCCTTTCGTTTGAGTGCGTAAGCAACCCAATACAGCCAAAAGAAGAAGAGTTATGCTTGAAAGAGATGGAAAGTTAAAACGGTACAGCAACAGGACGGAATAATGGGTTGGGGAAGTGAGAAATATAAGAACAGAGTAAACGACTTTTCGGGGGATGATGGCCAAGGTGAAAACTGGAGGGCGAATCATCGTTTCTTGTTGGCGGCATGGCGCCACGAATTATTTTTTTCTTAATTCAGAACTGAAAATTATTGAAAAATATTTCAAAATGATATTACATTACTCGAGCAAACACCAAATCGATAGCGAGATAGAGTAAAAGTAAAGGGGGAAACGCTTTTTAATGTCATTCAACAAACAGACTCACAATAATGCGAGGCATCAACAACAAACATTCGATCTCGATGGAAGGTGGCAGGGGGAGAAACCGTTCGAATCCATCAGCAGCAACAGAGAAGAAGAAAAACGAAAAGGATACGTTTACACAATGAAAGGATAATGCACTATAAAATGTATAAATCTTTTCTTTGCTAACATTTGCTGTGTTGTGCGGCTGTTGGGTGAGTTTGCAGGCTGGTTTTTTTTCTTCTCTTGAGTAATGTTACTCACATTCCACGCTTGGTTCATCTCCGTTTGTGTCTCGGTGTCTCATTTGGCGATCAAATTGTTGAAGCGAAGAATTTCGGTCTGAAGGGTAAGAAAAATGAGACTTCTTCGTGCGCGCTAAGGCCAAGAAAAATGTGTATTTAACAAAATGATTATGCACCTGGAAGCACAGAGAGTGTCCTTTCTATTATGTTTACGACGCTCGAGAGAAGAAAAGTAGCAAATCACATCCACAACAAATGGACACACACACAATGGCGAAGGTAAGGACATATTTTTCGGATGTTTAGGCGGTAAAATGCGCAATGTTTTGGGTCCTCGTCAGCCGAAGATATTTTTTTCACGGGAATTCTCGGAATTCGAAAGGAATATTGGTAAGCAATGTCGGGAATGTACTTGTCTCGGAATAGACTGCAACGAAATTGTGTATAAGAATGAATGTTGGGAGTTTTATAGTGATAGCTTTAAGTTGGTATAACTTTAGGATATATGCTCTATTCAGTCAACGGCAATTTGTTTTGTCAATGAGGCTTAATTTGCCCTCACATCATGAATAGACTTGTACCAGAACAACGCCTGCGAAGTTTTGCAAATTTTCCACGAAAATCATGGTTCAGTTCGAGAAACACATCGCGCTCTTTGTCCGTTTTACGGACGACTTAATCATCCATCGAAGCAATCAATTCAAGCAACAATGAATCGTTTTTGAATCACTTCTTCTCTACAAGTGCGTTTGGACGCACAGTAAGCTTTATGAACCGGTGGAATCTTTGGTTTTTTATTCAATTCATATACAATTCATATCGACCGATAGATACTCATGAACAGCAAAATGTTTGTACCAAGATCATATTGTATATATATATATATATATATATATATATATGTATATATATATATATATATATATATATATATATATATATATATGTATATATATATGTATATATATGTATATATATATATATATATATATATATATATATATATATATATATATATATATATATTTATATATATATATATATATATATATATATATATATATATATATATATATCTGAAGCTCATTTCATTTTAAAGTTCTATGCCTCTGAAAAACAATCTGTAAGTGCACCGTTATATTCCACAATCCTTCACTTTTTTTCATGCAGCTTTCAAAATTCATCTTCCAGAATATTTTTGGTTTCTCGTCGAAAACAAGTAGGGGGTTACATCGGTGATAGAACCGCAAGGTGGACGAAGGACTACCGCTAGAATGGAACTCATTTGTTTGAAGTTGCATCTGAATCTATTCTCAATGGTGTTCTGTTATTGTTTTAAAAAGAGTTCAACTAGAAGATGATTCGTCCCTTCATTCTCAATGAACGAATGAATGAATGAATGAATATTTTGAAAGATCGCTGAAAGTTTCTCTTGTTTGTGTGTGAGTGGATAAGTATAAATATGGTATTTTTTTATACAGAGATACACTTGAAATTGAGCTTTATTGAACTTGTTGGTGGTCCTGTTTTCAAAAAAAAAATTCAAACTATTGACTCAACAAGCATATAACTCTTGGACATTTTATCTTTTGTATTAAGGAAATTACCATACCACACCAATTTAATTAAATTCAAAAGATTATCAGACAATTATGTGATAGAGACAGGAGTTAGGAACGATTCGAAGGACGTCGGAGGAATTAGAGATCCAGGTCTTTAAATAGCGCACTTTTATGTAATATGCAGATATTTCTATATGTTTCCAAACTATAAACAAATTTCAATTTCAGCTTGAAGCTATACAACTATTGTACTACGTACTATTTTCAAATAAAACTGTATTGCTATCAGGAATGATGCGAACCCGATTGTTTTAATAACAACTGCTTTCATCAATGTGGATCCTTTGATATGGTGAAATATCATCTGCACCATATTAAACATTTCGTATTCTCCACTATCAAATCCATAGTCAATGGCATCCATCTGTATCGAGTTATCATCGATACTTCGGTTTTCGCTAAATGTTTCTTTCAGTCCGGCTGCAGAAAAGAAATGTGATTAGGAGAGAAGAACATAATGCATTAGCGTATGAGGGAGACCATCCTCATGTTACATCGCGATTACAACTAAATGGATTTCCAAGCGGGCGCCAGCTTATATGTGGCCAAGGTTTTGCCAAAACGAACCTAACGCCATTTTTTTTTCAAAATTGAGTTACTTACACCACTGGATGCAGAAAATAATAATCTATCGACTGTAAAATGACCATGGCTTTCGGACAATTGACAACAGCTCCAAAACAAAAATTCTATGTAGCAGACTGTAGAAAAACGAAAATGCATTCAACCAAAGCTAACCATAAACCCACAATACGGCATCGGACGATAGTGATCGTTTCCTCCAAGAAGACATATCCGAATTATTAACGAATTCTTATTTTTCGGGCAGCTCCTGGAATCAGATGTCGTCGGGATCTAGTCATTAAGAAAGTGAAAGGGCTTTCTTAAGAGGGTTGATCTGTATTGTTCAAAATTGCGTTCAACCACAACGTACCAAGTGTAATGCATTCTTAAATCAATTTATTTTCATTCATCAAGATATTATTTTGTCAAAAACAGCAAAAGTGAGTTGAACTGCCATTCATGATATTAATTAAGAGCCGTTAAAAAAAATGTGTTGTGTAATCTCTACATATATATATATATATATATATATATATATATATTTATATATATATATATGTATATATATATATATATATATATATATATATATATATATATATATATATATATATATATATATACAGGGTTTTCCAACTTTAAATTTCGAAAGTAAATTGTTATAAAACACACTTAGAATTCGAATTTCGATGAAACATTTATTTCAAATTAAAGTTTGGTTTATGCCATTATGTGTGAAATACAACATCATTCAAATGTCCACCTAGGGCTTCCTCGCACACCTTGATCCGGAACAGGTAATTTTCGATGACTTTTCGGCACATATGGGGCGGTATCTCGGTCATAACTTCACGAATGTTGTCTTTCAAATGTTCAAGAGTTTGCGGAGAGTTGGCATAGACACGGTCTTTCGCATAACCCCACAAAAAAAAAGTCTAGCGGGTTCAAATCGCATGATCTGGACGGCCAATTGGCAACACCAAAACGCGAAATTATGCGTCCCTCAAATTTCGTTCGCAATATGGCCATGTTCGGTCGTGTTGTGTGGCACGTGGCGCCGTCCTGCTGAAACCACATGTCATCCGTATCCATATTTGTGGCAAAAAAAATCGGTTAACATGCGGCCATAGCGCTCACCATTCACAGTTACCGTCTCGCCGTCCTCATTTTCAAAGAAATACGGCCCGATGACTCCACCAGACCATAATGCGCACCAAACAGTGACTTTTGGCGGATGCAATGGCCTCTCAACAATCACGTGTGGATTTTCTGAGCCCCATACACGGAAATTTTGGGTGCTCACATAGCCACCGAGCTCAAAATGTGCCTCATCGCTGAAGAAAATATGATGCGAAAATTCAGCATTTTGCTGCTGTTGTTCGTTCACCCAATCGACGTATGCCCGACGCATTTCATGGTCACCACGCTCTAATTTTTGTACCAGTTGGACTTTATATGGATGTAGGTGCAAGTCCAAATGCAAAATTCGCCACAATGATGTGTTTGACAAGCCCGGACCATCGAGTTAGGGAGGTATCGAGATACAGAACATTTTTTCCTAATTTTTTTTTATGTCTCAATAATTGTCATATATTAGGGTAAGTGTCCCAATTATGGTATGAATTTGAATTTTTGATTCATTCCCTTAAAGTGAAAAAACACCTTTCTCATATAAAAATGATATTTTTTCCAGAATTTTTCAGGAGGTGATAGACGGTTATATTTCACGAAAAAAAATCCTTCTACGCATATGTTAGAATTTCAACGATGACAGACTTATAGAACTTTTTCTTTGTTTCGGATTCTGTTGGCTCAAACTGACTCTACATTGTAAAGTATGCTACGTAATCCGATTTTGTTGCTTTCATTTGAAAGATGAGAAAATTTAGTACAGGATATAGTAGTGGAACATCTAAATTAGTGGATTAAACATTTTTGAAGTGGAAAATTTAAAAGTTTTTTTTTTATTTGTAATTATTAATTTTATCCTAAAAATTCATACTAAACTTGATTGTTTCTATCAATTAAATTAAAGCTCTCTAACCTCTATACAATTTGTTCTTTGGCGCCCAACTTCTATCTCTCTTAATTTCGCTGCAATATGATGAAGATTCAATCAAAATCTTCAAAAATCGCAATTTTTAACCCACTGTACTTATAAAAGCCACTTAAATTTCACCTTAATGCTGAAAGGTTAATTTTTTTTCTTGAAATTATTCATATTTGAAATATAAAAAAAAACTGTTTTTCAAACTGTATACAATCGAGTCCTAAATTTTACATAATCGAATCATATATAATCGAGTTTGTATATAATCGAGTCCGACTTGCACGAGGCACTAGGTTAACAAAGAAAATATTGATTAAGTATGTTACTCAAACTGAATTGTAACGATCACGCAGGAACTGTTCAATCACAAAGAAATGTTCGAATAGTTTCACAGGAACATTTTCAGTTGATTTCAATATTCCGGACATATTCTTCAGGTTTGATTTAACGTTCGAATTAACATCTCAATAGAACTACTATCTTCAGCGTTTTTCTCAGGTTTTTCAACACTTTCCGGTATATCGGTATCTGGCATCAGATCACAGCAAATCACGTTTTGGTCCTTTTTGCACTAATTATTGAAAGACATTGAGCAATCGAACGGTATTGTACCGTCGATATCAGCAAGCTCACGACGCATTAATTATGCCAGCGGAATATCACTCCCGTCCATGTTGGTTGTGCTTTGAAGTTAGGAATTCCCAGTTTCCAGAAGGGTAAATTATCCTGTCGAGCTTGACAAGACAAAAATTCATTGACCAACCTTAAGCCATATCCCGAATTTTGGTCTAGATACAATTTTCCATTCCGATTCCATTTTTACTTTAGTTTGAGTAGTGTTGATACCGCACTTTGTGCAATACTGAAATTTTTTGCAGCTTCAGACCCCTTCCGTCCATACTTTTCGACCTGCTCGATGATGCTCAAACGTTGCCCAATGGTTAGCGTTTTGATTGTTCGCTTGAAAGGTTTCTCGTGGTTTTCCATACTTGAAAAGAAATTGTTTGATGACACGAACACTCCGTCTTCACTTTCAAGGGCAATTGAAATCTGAGGTAATAACGCACAAAAACATATACGCGAAAATCAATCGAGTTAGGGAGGTGAAAATCCATGGAAAAATGAATCAAAACACATCGAGTAAGAGAGGCATCGAGTTAGGGAGGTATCGTGTTATGGAGAGAAGAATGCTTGTAAAATCGAAGCTGCCATGAAATCCATCGAGTTAGGGAGAGTTCACTGTATATATATATATATATATATATATATATATATATATATATATATATATATATATATATATATATATATATATATATATATATATATATATATATATATATATATATATATATATATATATATATATATATATATATATATATATATATATATATATATATATATATATAGATATATATATATATATATATATATATATATATATATATATATATATAGGTTTGTGTGAATCCAGTAACCTGTTTTAAAATGTTTTAAAATCAATTTTTAAGCTACAGTCAAGGCTTTCTGTAGCGACATGTCCAAAGGTCCCTCAAAAATCACGTTGCAATTTTTTTCCGTCATTTCTCTATAACAACCCAGAGCAGCAGTTTGTCACAGTCACTGCATATATTTGGGCTACTATGACGACCATTGCAACATTACCACCAAACGACGTGCAACAAAATATAATCCGACAAAACAAATTCCTCATTCTTTGATGCTAGATAGTTTGTCAGATTGTTTTGTTTTGACCATCAAAGAATGTTGCAAGTCAGCGCACTTTGATCGTCAAGACAAGAAATACCATGTCACCTGATATAATGGAGGTTTACACATTTACCAGGATGCATTTGTTCACGTTGCTACCTGAATACCATTCTTATATAAAAATGCTAAAACTTCCAGGAGGACAAATGATATAACTGAGTCTAAACGGACTTTCAAATGCGTGATTTTCGATGTCAGGCAGAAATTTTAACGAAAAGAGAAATTTCTTCATTATTTCAGCATGTGGAGATTGTTCAAGTTTTGGTCAATTATATATTACGTTGCCTAAATGGTTTGCAATCGCTCACACGTTATCGCGTGTTCACCATAGTATTTACTTCAGTAAATACAAGAAGCAACAACCGGAATGAAAACCGAAGCTTTGCTCAATGAAAATAAAAATGCAATCTGCGACAATCATCAATTCATTATGAACAATTTTACCGCCTACTTGATCGGTCAAAGCGTATTGACAAAACTCAGTAACAGGCAAATTGTTGCATCGTACTCTGTCAGTCACCATTCGACCGAGAATTTTGTCAGTAGGAAGTGACTAACGTGCCTCGTCAGTTGTCAGTGACATTGATGAAAAAATGCAGCTCTGTAACAACCATTCCCTGTAGCGACACATTACCGTTCATACATATCATTCTCGATTGCAACAATTTTCAATGCCACCCCATTCACAGTGCTATAAAAATTAGCTGAGTTAAACTTTGTATATGACTATGAACGAAAATAGTCTATGTTATTTTTTGTGAACATTAATCATCTGTTCGCGCGCAACTTATATGAATTTTCGGATACTTTACAACATAATATTTTCATACATTGTTGAATGCTTAGAATAATGTATATTTAACGTCAATTTCGCTCATAAGAGTTGTTTGTTTATTTATTGGGCTTAAATATGATAATTTCAGCTGTGCAGTTTTTATAAAACCATTTAAAAATCCATAAGTATTATCAATGAAAAATTCAAAACAAGCAGCAGATTTACATGTCAATAATTAGTAACCTCACCATTTCGTTTGATAACCTGGAAAATTTGTGTTGGCATACTATTTACCAAATTCTGCAGAACGGATTTCTTGATATTTTCCCATGTCTCCGATATTGCGGCTTTAAGCTCATCAATCGTGGTGTACCGCTTTTCCGCTTATCCCGGTCAAAGAGCTTCGATATTACGTGGAGCTCTCTTCTTCTTACCGTTTCCTTGAGGATTCGCCAAATAATTTAGCTTGATGGGATCTGTGTGGCATGCCGAGTTCTGGCAACACGTGTATCGTCAGTTTAGCGATCGAGTGGGCTGGCCACCCGGCACATTTTCCGCCATCTTGTCAGCAGGTAATCACCGTTCGGCTCCGAGCGGTCTCCGATTATCCCGCGGACGCTCAGGGACGCCCAGAATCGTCCAATCCAACGAGCTATTTCTCTGATACCAACATTTTTTCGGTGAAATTCATCGATTTGTCCGTGGGTACTTTTCTCTTCGGCATTTTCCATATCTATTGATCAAAACATCTACAATAACGGCAAATGTAACTGGTCTCACACTTGGAAAATACAAACAAAAACATTTGTATACGCTCAGCGCTTGCAAACACACAGATGAAAATCATGCAGTGTATGGTATTATAGGAGTTGGACCGGGTGTATCAGTGCCGGTCCCCGCTTCCCCAGATATTTGTTGTATAAATAGAAAAAAAAAACAGAAATATCAGAAATTGAACTGAGAAGATAGTCAAATATCGTAAAACATGCGAAAACAAACCATTTGGTTGTAACTGTCAGTCCCAGTGATCAATGTTTTTCTAACGAAAAGCTCAAAGTCAGTCCCTAGAGATTGACACGAGGCTCAACGTGTTAAGGGGGTATTCTAGTGTAGAGACACGAATTTCGGACGTTCTTTCTAGCTCCGTAAAAATAGAACAAAGAATATTTTTACCATACTTTATATCATTATTTGTTCATCTATCTTTTAACAATAAAACAAAAATTGAACGGAGAAAAAATATTCATAACTAGAATAGTTACGAGCTGATGAAGTGGAAGAGTTCAAAAAAAAGTTGTGCCATGGCGTACACGATTCCAGCCCTTCTGGTTTTCTGAAACAAGAAAAAATCGAACAAATTCTGAAAAGTAGAACTTGAGATATCGTGTACGCCAGTTTGAAAAAACTAGTTTCGAGAATAATGCTTTTAATGTTCACTGCTATGGCCGTACCAGGTTAGATCCCGCATCACTAAAATGGCTCTAATTCGGTAAATAAAAGGATTTTGCATAAGTCTTTTCTAGTGTATATTCCTGAATGTCTAAACTACAAAAAAATGAAGGATTTTTTTATTTTATTTTTTTTTTCAAATTTCTAGACTAGAATACTGCCTTAAAGCATTGAAAGTGCACTACCGCAACAAATTAGCAAAGCACCAACTGAATGCGATGATTCAATGTCAACCTTCTGTAGTGTACACTGCGTTTCACAACTATAGAACCACTCATTTTTTTGAGTTTCCAAGGATATGAAAGAAGTCGGTTGAATTGAACTACAGTAGAACCCCCATTATCCGCGAGCGGATGAACCGCGGTGCGGTTTATATCCGCGAAAGCGAGTTCCATAGTAATTCTATGAACCTACCCTAAATTTGACAATGAGTGGTAGGGTTTTGTTCTTATGTTTTGGCCATGACTTTCACATTATTGGACTACTGGTGTACACGACCTTACAGATGGATAATTCAATGATTCCTGTATTGATAAATCATTGTTTTCATACTGAAATATCTGTTTTTTTTTTTGTGTTTGCACCTCATTTTTAGTCATTTGTTGTGTTATCCGCAATTTTCGTGATCCGCGGTGAGCTAGCCCGACTATTCCGCGGATAATCGGGGTTCAACTGTATATGGTGTAGGATATAATAACTGTCTTGTAGTGTGTATTCCGTTCTACCCAGAGGATACTGCTCGTTTAAGCTCTTCAAATCACTCATACTGCTTCTAAGATGCATCTACTTTTCGTACGATCAGTTCTCATAAGTTCTTGATAGGGTTTTGATCTGGTAAACAAGCTGACCCGTCCAGAATCTGAAGCCCCGATTCATGAAACCTTGCACTGACCTACTGGATTTTATGAATTGATGCCCTCAGCTCACATTTTCCTCTCATGTTCCCTCAGAGCAAATTACGGTAATTAGTGCTTGTAACGGAGTTTAGCGGAGATAGTCCCATTTGATATCTATCATTAGGTGACATGGTTTTTTACGCGGTTTTTTTTACGAGGTACGTATCCCCCGCGTAAAATAAAAACCTGGGTGTACTTGAAATATTGCTTTATTTGCACATGCGATTTTGAGGTATTCGAACCTGTTCTAGCTATTTCCCGCTTATCCCGGTCAGAGAGCTTCGATTTACGTGGAGCTCTCTCCTTCTTACCATATCCTTGAGGAATCGCCGAATAATTGAGCATTACTTGATAGGATCGTCCAATCCGACGAGAAGTTCCTCTGATACGAACATTTTCTTTGTTGAATGCATCGATTTGACTTTCTTCTCTCTCCGTGAGGACTTTTCCCTTCGGCATTTCCCAGATTTAATTGATCAAAACAACTAAAACAACGGAAAATGTAACTGGTCTTATAGAAACTCGACAGTTGAAAATACGAAAACATTCGTTTACGCTCAGCGCTTGCACACACACATATGAAAATCATGCAGTTTATGGTAGTCACCAATACCTACACACTAGACTATAAATTGAGGCATTGTTTGTTTACAATGACACAAAGCAGCAAGATCATCACCTGGTCTTATAGAAGTTCGACAGAGTGTATGGCTGAAAGGAACAGGAGGTTTAAATTGAGATTTGTTTTTAGAGGCGTTCAGGAGCATTTGTAAAAACGAGCATGAAACAAGCGTCAAGATTGATTAAAACGATGAATCCATGACCTATTTAAAAAGAGGGTCTGGTCCTTCATCTACATTAATTATGATTACTGAAATTAGTTATTGTTACTGAATAATTTCTTGCGTTGGACCACTGTATCCAACAGCTTCAGCATAACCAAAGTACCCTAGCTTCTTTCTACATCTGATATAACCGACGAAATAAATTTATGTTTAGCAGCCTCATTTGGTCGAAGTCATCCGCTCAATCATATATGGGCGCGTTGATTAATTAAGAACAAGAATTGAAGCATGTTACGTAACGATTGCGGATACCTCCTTCACCTCTATGTCACATTAAGTAACACAACCTCAACCCCCTACCCCCACCCTTCATGCGTTACGTTATTTAAATCTTTGGTGAGGGTTTCGTTTAGATGCTAGACGTTTTTCCATTTTTTGATTAACTGTTCCGACAAAATTTAGAATTTCTTTATTACGATATATGATTCAATTCGATTAATGTAAACATCATAGCGATCTGTCAAAGAAATGTTCGAATTACAAGTGTTCCAAATCCTCCATTTGTTTGGTACATGCTCACTTTCAGATTTGAAAGCAGAATGATACAATAAACATTACCCAGAAACTGACTTCATGTTGAATACCTGGCTTCATTTTCATGTACCAGAAAGGAAAGACAACTAGCATATCCAGTGAACGTCGTCCCGCTCAAAATTGTTTTTTTTTTTAATAATTTGAAACATTCATGTTTCCTCCAGGGCCCGAACTCTTCGAAGATGAAAATTTGAAAATCGACCTTCCTCTCAGTAGCTTCGCTTCGGCTAGGACTACTTCGGCATTCGCCGTCAACATGCCTCGAATCGACTAGAAATGAATTGACGAGCGTTAAGAGCCAGGATGACTGATGAACTATTCTAGCAAATGGCTATTCTAACTGAACTAGTTTTTTCCTCCTAAATCAATGCTAGCGTTCAAAATCATAAGGGCCCGACATTTTAACAGAAACTGAAATTTCAGTATTTTTGAGGTGCTCTAAACTTAATTTCAATTCATTTTTATCTTCTCGTAACGTCGACCAAAAACGTAAACGAACAAAGTCAGAGTCACACAATCTTTTGTTCCTTTGACGAATAAACATTTGACAGTGCAAGGGAAAAAAGATTGCAAGTTTTTTTCATGTAAAATGAACTTGAAAAATAAATTTAATTGACTCCGTATGATTTAGATTGAGACGAAAAGTTTTCCGCTTGCGTCTTAGTTTTGGACGACTGAAGTTTTCAGCACCCTAATTGTGAAAAAAGTAATTACAATTGCTGACAAAAGCAAACTTCCATGAAGTTGCACTAGAATCCAAACATAGTAGACATTAGAATACTATTTCTGAAATCAAAGAAAAAATTAAACATTTTAGTTCGTGATATGTTCTGTTTTTTTCATAATGCGAAAGCTAATTACAGATTCCCGAATCATATGGAAATCTGTAATTAGCTTCTGTATATCCTCTTCCAACGTTATTCGTTGACACATTCAATTTTGTACCATTTGAGTTACTGACTGGTATGCCTGGTATGTGAACTTCCTATCTTCCTGGCTACTACACAATCAAAGTTCAACACAACCAGTGAAACCCGTGAATCTTCCCTTCTATCCTTCATCTCGGCCATGAATAATGTTTTGACGTAGGACTACGTCTTTCATTTCTATACTGGGGTGTAAGTTCAAACTTTCGAAAACGAAAGCGTTACGCCGGAGAACGAGATTTTGAGCGTTAATAGCTCCTAAACGGCTGAACGAAATTGTATGATAAACACTTCATTCGAAAGATAAAATGTCTACGCGTTATATACTTGTTACTTTTTGATCCAAAAACTTGTTTCAATAGTCTTAAAATTGCTTTCAAAACAGGCTATTGAAATCACCAATCGGTATATAAGCGAGCGGCGCTCGGAAATCCACTCAGTTATAATTGCGCAACGATTGAGATACGATCGCTGGAATGGATGGATGTTTCCCTAACACAGACTTCAAAACCATGGAGCCAGGGGAAATCGGCACTACAAAATAGATGTAAGCAGTGGATACTTTTGTACTCGCTTGCGTATCTGGAAATTGGAATGTTTCCCTAACACAGACTTCGAAACCATGGAGCCTGGGGAAAATCAACAATGCAAAATAGGTTCAAGCTGCGGGCACTTTTGTACTCGCTTGCGTTTCTGGAAATCGAAATGGTTCCCTAACACAGACTTCCAAACCATGGAGCCAGGGGAAGTTGGCTTATAAATTAGATGCAAGCAGCGGGTACTTTTGTACTCGTTTGCGTTTCGGCAAATTGGAATGTTTCCCTTACACAGCATTAGCATTAGCATTGAGCAAGTTGCACAATATCGTAGGTGGTACGAATTCAGAACTGTTACGTCAAAAACTCGCCTTCATCCGTTACTGACGATTGGTAATATCTCTTAGATGAAGGCAGGATTTCTCCAACAGTTGAGAATTGCCCTGGCCACGTCCTTGCAACTGCTAAGGAAAGGGAAGGAATGTTAGTTCGATATTTACTTAAGAGAGATGCAAAGAACTCTACGACCTCTCATAAATACCTCGGGAATTTAGGATATGTTTTAGTAGGGAAGGTAAGCCATAGGATACACTCAGTCAGTGCTATTGGCGTAGCTTGTTATTATTAATAACTTAGTAGTACTTAGTAAAGAAATTACTTCATTATTATTATCACTATTACTATTACTATTACTATTACTATTACTATTATTATTACTATTACTATTACTATTAATATTACTATTACTATTACTATTACTATTACTATTACTATTACTATTACTATTACTATTACTATTACTATTACTATTACTATTACTATTACTATTACTATTACTATTACTATTACTATTACTATTACTATTACTATTACTATTACTATTACTATTACTATTACTATTACTATTACTATTACTATTACTATTACTATTACTATTACTATTACTATTACTATTACTATTACTATTACTATTACTATCACTACGATTAGTTTATACTATTAATAAAACTTAATGAAAATTGTATCTGAAAAAGTAATTGGTTAGTAAAATTAGTAATAAGTAATATTATATGTGGAATATTATGAGTGCACTCCGGCCTTCCGATTATTGTCACATCAGTAGCTGTATGAAAGAATTATTTTTATGAATTGTTATTTAACTGTTAATGGGAATAGGGGTGAACCCGCGGGAGTGAGAGTGATTTTACTATCTCTTCTCCCAGAGGTCCAAACCCTCTATATCTTTTCATCTTAATAAATATGTTCAAAAATAAATAAATACTACCACAGATTTTCACATATATATATTTCACGTATATATTTTTATTTTATTATTTTATAACTGCCAGTACCAGTCAGTCAGCACTTTCCTACCAAAAAACTCAACCCCTAAGGACCGACACGGGGCCGGACGGGGACACGGGGCTCAACGTGTTAAATTGAAATATGAATAAAAATGATCAAAATGATAAAAATAGTTGGTTAGTAAAATTCAATCATAAAATATAAATAAATATAAATAATAATTGCTCAGTAAAACTATGCGATACTGACAATGTTACAAATATATACCAGCCTTCCGATGGTTGGCACGTTCATATCTGTGTAATTGTTTAAAATTAAACCTTTATTAGAACAAACCCACGAGAGAAAGAGTGCATCAACTAACTTCTCTCCCATAGGACAAACTTCTAAACCTTATCTTAATGATTATGTGTTCGACCTGATAGTCAAAAGACGAGTTAGTATCACTACTGCTTAAAGAAGTTTAGTGTTTAGTAATAGATAATATTAAATGGACAAAATAAATATAAATATCAATAATGAATGATGTAGACCATGCTACGCCCGAGATGTTTAGCGTGTTCGTCTCGAAATTCTGTAAATATTCTGTTGAGATTTCTAGTGAATAATGATGTAAAATTGTACTTTTGTACTCGCATGCGTTTCTGCAAATCGGAATGTTTCCCTAACACAGATTTCAAAACCATGGAGCCAGGGGAAATTGGCATAGAAAATTAGATGCAAGCAGCGAGTACTATTGTACTCGGATTGACTATGGATTTGATATGGTATGATACGGTGTAGTGATCAAAGTGGTTTTATATTACATATCGAAAAACTCACATTTATAAAAGCAGCGTTATAAAATTATTTGTTTACGAATGCTGCAATCGATTGTCGTTATTGGGAAGTTGGAATTGTTGCGAAGGGGGTCTTATTTTCGCTGATTAATTCCGAGGAGGAATCCATTCCTTCTCAATCGTTAATAATCCTGCTCCGGACCAACGATGATTCCAATTGTCGGGGTTTGGGGAGTGGGTATTATTTGCGCTGGGTATTTCCGAGGAGGAATCGATTCCCCCTTTGAATGTTAATAATTCTTTTCCAGCTAAACGAAGTGGCATGATAATCACTTTATTCGAAAGATGAAACGTCTAAGATTTATATGCTTGTTACTTATTGATTGCTAAGTCAACGTTAGTCCTACGTCCACCTTGCGGTTATATCAAAGATATAACCCACTTCTAGTTTTTATTTGTCGACTCATCCATTAATTGTCTGTGAGATGCAAAAATGTTCAGTTTCCAATAGCTAATACTTCGGTTCAAATATTTTGAAACATGCAAGACCAAAAGACGTGCATTGTCAATGAAAATAAAACGGTTTCATATTTATACATAGGCTTATTGAAAGGAACGAACTGTATTTGAACTGAAATGAAATACTTGATACTTTTTATGTTGTACACCAAAATGTATGCTGTACACATTGATACAGTAATAATTTTCCAGGATAAGACAGTTAGAAATGTTCTTCATTTCATTCCATACCTTTTTGAATCCCCCCTGCAACCTGCGTCTCCTGCATAATGATACTTTCGCTTCAAACAAATTGAAGCAGTAAAAAAGGCAACAGAGTTCGATCTAAGCTACCGAGAGAGAAGCATCGTTCCACTGTAGCTCGTCAGATCATAGTCGATTTCTATTAATTTTCACGCGTAGCAGGAGAATTTAAAAAGAAGTCACGAGGGAGGTCGTTGGACAATGACGGAGGATTCAGATGGCGGAGGGCCATCCTGAACCTTTGGATCTAGGTTCAGTAGTTTGGACGTGGATCAACAGGAATTGGATAGCACACAAACGCTTACAAAAGGAAACAATAGAGGAAACAAAGGAAACAAAAGGACAGCTGTTCGAGCAACACACCAGGAATATCAATTTACTAAACACCAAAAAGTGGACACAATAGCTGTTCACAATGGACCACGTTATCTGATTTTAAAACGTACGGACGAAGGAAAGACAACGGCTACTGTTTCCCCGTTTTTCATCAGAAAGGCAATGGACAGTATCACATCCAATATCACGATAGGAAGAACGATGGATGGTGGACTGCTACTGAAAACCATAAACAGACAGCAAGCAGTAAAGCTCTTGAAACAGACTCAACTTGGAACAATAACCATCGCAATAATGGAACATCCTACAATGAACACAACCCGTGGAACCATCTTCTGTCCAGATCTGAATATGCATAAAGACGAGGAAATCACAGAGGAGTTGAAACACGCACATGTTATCAATGTAAAACGAATCAAGCGGCGGAACGGTGCAAAGCTGGAAGACTCAGGAGCATTCATCCTTACCTTCAACTTGGGAACCCTCCCAAATTCTATTGATGTAGGTTTTCATCTGTGCAGGGTTCGACAGTACATCCCACCCCCACTGCGGTGCATGAAATGCCTAAAATTTGGTCATAAGAAAGATGTTTGCAAAGGAAACCAGACTTGTGCCAACTGCGCGAATTTATACCATGACAAAACTGAATGCCAGCAAGAGAGAAGATGTGTTGTCTGCCGTGGAGGACACCACACCTTATCTAAAGACTCGGTGTACACTGGGCACCGATGAACTCGAAATTCAACGTATGAAGACCACCGAAAAGATCACCTATCGTGAAGCCAGACAAAAGAGAAGACTACAAGCACCGGACCCTAACCCACCACGACTGAGACAGTTGTTCTCTAGTCACTTCAATACATCTGAAGGCGAGCCCAAGAAAGTGAACACTACTAGAGACAATAATACAGGAAAAACCAACGAGAACTCACAAAATGTTCAACAAATACAACCATGCGTAACAGGTAAAACAATGGAAAGAGAAACTCAAATGAATACTACAATGACCACTAACCAAGTCGAAGAGAACTCAACGACTAATACTAACAGCAACGAGATGAAAAACCCCACAGCTAATGCAGATAATCTCCACCAGTCCAATGAAAGTCCAATGAATAATTCGCAAATCAGTTCGATAACAGATGATATTACTAACCCAACTAACAATAGCCTTAAGCTTCAGAAGAACACAGATGAATCCAATACTACAAACGCAACGACAGAAACTAGAAATCTCCATACTTTGTCACAAGCAATCTCACAGTCGATCTTCGTTGATGATATTGAAACAGATGATATTCAGTTATAAACAATCATATCTCTTGGCATACTTTATACATATATTCATTATGGATAATTGCATATTACAATGGAATATTAATGGATTTTATAATAATTATAACGAGTTAAAGACGATCATGAATGATTTCAACCCATTCGCTATTTGCATCCAAGAGAGTCATTTCAACCATACAAGGAAACCCACGCTTAAAAACTATTCAATTTACTATAAACTAGACCATTTCCATACACGAGCATCAGGAGGAGTTGCTATATGTGTAAAAAATGGATTTCATGCGGAAGAATCAAATCTTAACACAAATCTTCAAGTTGTAGCAGTCAAAATGTTCAATCCACTTGAATTTACACTTGTGTCACTATATTTACCTCCCGACCAACAGATCCAAAGAGCAGACATAGATGACCTTTTTCATCAACTTACTACTCCGTTTCTGGTTTGCACCGATTGCAACGCCCATAATATTTTATGGGGAAGCTGTCAGAATAATTCACGTGGGAAAATACTCGAATTAATAATAAATGACTGGAACTTGAATATTTTCAACGATGGTTCACCTACTCACTTCAGTGTTGGAAACAGTAGCTATTCTGCCATTGATATCTCGTTTGGTTCTGCCTGCCTATCAAACCATTTTAATTGGACTGTACACACTGATTTATGTTCTAGCGATCATTTTCCTATTATCATTTCTCCGCTTTCAAGAATGTTAAATACCACGAGACGCCCTCGATGGTTAACATAATTCGCTAATTGGAATGAATATCAGAATTATGTAAACTCAAATTTGATCGAACAACAACCCACAGATTCATTGCATCAAGTCGATCATTTCACTTCAAGCATTTTAAACGCCGCAAAGCAATCAATTCCACAGACATCGAATGTTGTTAAAATATGTAAACCTCCCTGGTGGTGTAAAGAAATATCAGATTGCATCAGGGCTCGGAAAAAGGCTCTCAAGGTTTTCAACTGGAAAATGGATCCCGAATCGGAAAAAATATATAAAATCGCAAGAGCTACAGCCCGACGTACCATTCGTCGACATCAACGAAACTCTTGGCAGAAATATGCATCTACAATCGATAACTCAACACCGATGAAAGAAGTTTGGTCCAAAGTACAAAAAATTTCAGGAAAAACAAAATTTCAAGGGATAACTTGCCTTAGATCCGAATCAAGATTGATTCATTCACCAGTAGCTATTGCTAATAAATTGGGTGAAAATTTCTCATTGATTGCCAGCTCTTCATCTTATTCCCCAGAATTCATCCAATACAAGAACTACACGGAAAATAATGATATTGTTCTGTTTGAAGAAACCATTCAAAGCGATTTGAACATGAATTTTACAATGCAAGAATTGCAAATGGCCTTGAAGAGCTGCAAGGGATGCTCTACTGGACCTGACAATATTCATTACGAAATGCTTAAAAACTTACCGATTGATGCATACTTCTACCTCCTACAAATGCTCAACAATATCTGGACCCAACGCAAGTTCCCCGCACAATGGAGAGAATCTATAGTCATTGCAATTAAAAAGCCCAATAAAAGCCCATTGAACCCTACGAATTATCGACCAATATCGTTGACATGCTGCATATGCAAAGTCTCTGAAAAGATGGTTAATCGTAGGCTAACGTGGTATCTCGAATCCAATGGTTTACTAGATAACACTCAAACTGGTTTTAGAAAACATCGTAGCACGATTGATAATTTGGCTGTTTTGGAAAATGATATCCACGAAGCTTTTCAAAATAAAGAACACCTGGTATGTATCTTTTTCGATCTAGAAAAGGCATATGATACTGCATGGAGATTTGAAATAGTGAAAACACTTTCCTCTTACGGAGTTAGAGGCAATATGTTGTGGTTCATCAATAATTTTCTCCAAGATAGATCCTTTTGTGTAGCAATTGGAAATACGTACTCGTCAAAATTTACACAAGAAAACGGAGTCCCGCAAGGGTCTGTTTTAAGCGTAACCTTGTTCTTAGTGGCAATGAATCGCTTGAAAAACTTTATTCCAATGCATGTTAAGAATTATAAATTTGCTGATGACGTAGCAGCATATACATCCGGGAAAACTCTAGTTGAAGTACAACGACTTTTGCAGACTACATTACAAAATTTAGAAAATTGGAGCAAAGTCACTGGTTTTCGTTTCTCGGTTAGTAAAACGAAGGTCATCCATTTTTGTCGTAAAACTAGTTGTAACACCGAACCTTACTTGACTCTATATGGACAGGAAATAGAAGTGGTGAATACCCACAAGTTTCTGGGAATGACATTCGATAGAAAACTGAACTGGGATCGACATTTGAAAAATGCTAAAGTAAGATCCATGGGAGCAGTAAAAATAATTCGCACATTATCCAATACAAACTGGGGATCGAATAGAAAAATTCTCCTTACCTTACACAACTCACTTGTTCTGTCAAGACTGGAATACGGAAGCGTTATTTATAACTCGGCATCAAATACACGCTTGAAGCAATTATACCCAGTTCATCACCTAGGTATAAGATTAGCAACTGGAGCTTACAATACAAGCCCGTCTGTTAGTATCCTTTGTGATGCAGGTATGATGCCATTATCTTTCAGGAGAGACTCCCAAACATTAGCATATGGAATCAAATCAATTGCCTCATCTTCACATCCCTTAAACACAAAACTGTCTGATTCAAATAGATGGAGCCCATCAGTAAGGACCAAAT
The DNA here is from genome assembly GCF_029784135.1 of Toxorhynchites rutilus septentrionalis. Lineage (NCBI taxonomy): Eukaryota > Metazoa > Arthropoda > Insecta > Diptera > Culicidae > Toxorhynchites > Toxorhynchites rutilus. Next base: position 19,928,688 of record NC_073745.1, on the reverse strand, counting down.
CCTTAATACACCGATTCAAAAGCTTATGCAATTCATACAGTACAGAGACTGGAAATATCTACGAACGTAGATTCCACGTTGTACCTCCATGGATTGTGGGAGAACTTGAAATAAATTTATCCTTAAAAATGACGTTTAAAACAAGTGCAACTCCACTGATGGCCCAAAAAGAATTTTTGGTCCAAGCCTCCAAATATGATGGTTTCTATTTTATCTATACAGATGGCTCGAAACTCTCCAGTAACGTTGGCTATGCTGTATTTAGTTTACAACATCGAAAGCAGGAACGCTTGACCAATCAAACATCAATTTTCTCAGCAGAACTATTCGCAATAAAAAGTGCCATTGAATATGCTATTGAAAATAATTCTCATTATAAATTCCTAATCATATCAGATTCTATGAGTTCTCTTAAAGCAATACAAGATCCATTTTCTGAAAATGCATTGATCCAAAAAATACATGGACTATTGCTACGCGTCAATCACAGTCAAAAGACAGTTAAATTCCTATGGATTCCAAGCCACATGGGAATACCTGGAAATGAAACTGTAGATGAACTGGCCAAAGAGGCCACAAATCTTTCTCAAACGCCAACAAGAACCACACATAGTGATCTAATGAGCGCTTCAAAACACGCTGTGAGAGGCAAATGGAAGCAATACAGAGCTCCCTCAGCGCTAAATTGAATTGGTAATTACGGTAACGAATGAAAAGCGAGAATGTAATAAAATCAAAAAAGTTCATACCAGTTCTAACAGTACGTAAACCGCTCACGATTCCCGTTAATCCCAAATCCTCCACATCAGCTAAACCTTTCGGGTAACAAAGCGTAGCACTTTTTTTTTCCTCACGAGAAATCCTTTTCTTCGTCTCACCCCGCTTGCATTTCATCTGTAGTGAACCGCTAGCGTGGCAGGGCTAAGAAGGATGCGCCTCAGCAAGAAACATCCTTCGCCGAGCCAAGGTAACAGACAGTAATCAATCAACCGCAAATCAAACAGATCACCTTCTTGCACTCATACACCCGTTTCGTACGGTTTTGAGGAAAAATAAAGAAATCTTTTCAAAATTATGAATGAAGGAACCGAAATCGGTTAAATAAATATGATACACTTCGAGACGCTGGATGAAAGGAGAGGAGCAAAAAAATAGGAAGTGATCAACTGAGGTGAAAGCATGGAAAAAAGTGAACAGCTTTGAAATTCAATTCGAGAGATACAGTTAAAAAATAATCCTTAAATAACCTTTTTGAGCCGAATTGACGAACGATTTTTTTAACCGATGAAAATATGGTTTTTGAGGTTTTCATTTTATTTCCTCTGTACACAGTTGTTTTGCAAAAAGAATTCAGCCGATGAGCAACCGAACGATAATTCATCAATAACGGAAAATTTAAATTCACATTTTCTCAAATCCTAAGATCAAACATGACTAGAATGAAGTAAGACACGAAAGGGTTAACGTTCTCGGTGCCCTTTTCCTTCTCGACTGTAATTTGCATATCGATCGATCTGAACGCGAAACTCATCTCAGGTTGCTCGAATTCAATCATTTTTACAAAAGCGATGTAGCTTACAAAACACACACAAAGAAAGTGCAATATATAACTCAGATAATCATTACTTCTCATTATCTCGAAAAAATATTCATTCTTCGTCAACTCTTCCCACTCCCAATCCCTCGTCGTTCGCATTAAAAAACTTACCCCCTTGAAATACGAAGCAATGGAAAAAAAATAAAACGCCGTCACCGAGATAAAATAATCACACGAAAAAAATGTGAGGGTGACTTCCAGCTCTGATACAGGTTCCGTGCAGCAGCAGCAGCAGAAGAAGTAAAACACCCCAGAGATTTTTTTTAATATTTTCCAAATTCAACCCTATCAAATTTAGAATGCACACGCGAAAGACACGAAACTCGTCTGCCGCTGTCTCAGAGTCTGTGCTGTGTTTGTGTGGGGCATCTTCCGAGCGGCAAGATGCTGTGCGTTACAAGGAAGTTATCGTCAGGGCAAAAGCCGAGAAGTGATGGTCCTACGGAACTCTTGCTCCGAAGGCAAGGCTTATATATCATCGCAGCACAACATCTGGGATCTAGCGGGGTGCTGCCCAGGTTGGCTGTGTTGAAGGAGGCGAAGAGGACGAGAGGATGGGGTACGCAATTCTTCCCGGCTTAGACTTGAGCTACTTTGCATACGCGGTACAACACGCGGCTCGTTGTGTTTTGACTTCCGACGGGTCGTCGGCACAGAGGGGGGAGCACGAGTGAACCAGCAACGAGTGGGGTTGAAATGTTTGAAAAGTAAGATTTATGGTTATTAATTTTGCCCGTTAAGTAGAAACTTGGCAAACGGCAGATAGGAGTTGGCCTTATGTACTGACAGTCCTCACCCACACACACACTCTCGTGTCGGGAGTTTGTGGCAAGCATTTTACTCCTTTCGTTTGATGTTACTTAGTGAATAAAGGGAAACAGCGGATCGTGAATTTATAGATGTGTAATTTTTTATGGAATTTCAAGCAGGTATCATTGTCCGAATGGTGGATCCATTGGGATGTCACGAGACGAAGACGCCGATAGGAAATACCTCATCGATATGAATCATTTATCGTGGAGGCGATCTGGCGTAGTGGTAACATCCATACCTCTCCCGCTAAAGGTCACAAGCAGTGTTGCCGCTTTTGAATCTGTACCATAGGGGTAAAAAATCTTTCTCATCTGTACTTTTTCGTCCAAAAACCTGTACCATCGAAAATATTCGTTGTAGAAATTTAGCATGAAAAACTACTCATTTATTTACTATAAATACCACATTTATATTTGCAAGTCCTTCGTGTGCTTTATAATGCTTATACAGTAGAACGCTTTATAAAAATGCTTAAAACAGCTTTATAATGCTTAAAACAGTAAAACCCTTTACATTTTCCTTTTACTATAAATTGTCTAGTACTTCTACAAAAATTCGACCCTATAATATAAAATTATTTTCAGACACAATTCTCGTTCAAGATTGTTCAAGCATTTGGAAATAACATATTTCTCCTTGCATAGAATACTTGTTCGATACAGAGAATATTACAAAATAAAGACAGCTCAAATCGGACCATTCCTTCCTCGGGTTTAGGGCACACTATTTGGCCTTCCATTTTTGTTTATATAGATAGAAGATATAGGAATGCGTTATTCCGTCTGAAAATCCTTTTCCACTTTCGAACAAAAATCAATTCCGTTAGCGCCAAGATCAAATGGACTAGCAACGCTTAGCTAATTGTAGAACATATGGGAATTCAGTTTTCCGAATTTTTTTGTTGATCTACGGGAAGAGACGAATACAACGAAATATAGATGACTCAAATTGAACCATTCCTTCCTCGGGTTTTGCGCTTACCAACACATTTGGCCTTCCATTTTTATTTATAGAATATGAGATATGGAAATGCGTTATTTCGTTTGAAAATCCTTTTCCACTTTCGAACAAAAATCAATTTCGATAGCGCAAACATCGAATGGACTAACAACGCTTATGATGATGTAATTTTCGAACATGTGGGAATTCAATTTTCCGAATTTTCCGATCTTCTTTCAGAGTTTACCGAATTTTTTTCCGGTTTTTCCCTCCCCTATATTGATCCACGGGAAGAGACGAATACAACAAAATACAGGAGTTTAAGATCGGACCATCCCTTCTTCGGGTTTTCCGTTTACCAACAGATTTTGCCTTACATTTTTATTTATATAGATAGATTTTTTTATATCCCATCCGTTTATTAGGCTCATTTAGCAATTCAGCTGTCACAGAGCCGAATTTATTCGTATACATTTTTATGTTAAGATAACTATTGTTGTATATTATTTAGGCTTAAGATTCCTATCCATCGATAAACATTTGTTTTTTTTATGTATAACACAGTAGCTGTTTAGGCCTAAGAATATTCCAATTATATCGATACACAACACATGCCGAGTATTCCATTTCTATCGATACACAACACATGCCGCCTTTTTCGGCGTTAGAATATTCCTATTGTTCGAATGTTCACAGTTGGACTGTTCACAACGGGACTGCTGATATGAGGCTTCCATTGCTGTGTTAGAATTAGCACCAATTACCGATGCAGCAGATCGTAATGTGAGCGGTAAGGGACTGGGATTACCGACACATGATGATTGTTGCGTGGACGTAGTAGCTAGAATAACACACAAAGATGGTCAGTTGAGGGGCCCTGAGTTATTAGCTCATGATCGTTCGCTTAGTAGCGGACACGCAACCAATTAGGCTACGAAGACCCCCTATATAGATAGATATAAGATATGGGAATGCGTTATTTCGCCTGAAAATCCATTTCCACTTACGAACAAAGATCAATTTCGATAGCGCAAACATCGAATGGACTAACAACGCTTATTATGATGTAATTTTCGAACATGTGGAAATTCAATTTTCCGAATTTTCCGATCTTCCTTCAGAGTTTTCCGAAAATTTTCCGGTTTTTCTCTCCACTATATTGATCTACGGGAAGAGACGAATACAACAAAATAAAGAAGGCTAAAATCGGACCATCCCTTCTTCGGGTTTTCCGCTTACCAACAGATTTTGCCTTACATTTTTATTTATATAGATAATGTAAAGAGTACAACAATCAGAGAAAATTAGGATCATTTCAGAAAAACCAGGATAAATTGAGTGTTCGTCAGGATATCAGGGAGCGTGCTAAAAAGTCTGGAAAATCCTGAAGAATCAGGAAGGTTGGCATCTCTGGTCACAAGTTCAATTCTCACTCCCGACATTCTTCCAAAATTGAGAAGTAAAGACACGAACCAGTCAAATGTGTTGGAAGTCCACTATAATACAGAAAAAAATTACATAATTGAGTAGAAACGCAGTCATCATCAAAATATAGTACTCACCATAATATTTGATCATTTTTCTTTCAAGTATTTCATAAATAGATAGATAATAACATATTCGTATGGTTTGGGATCATATTCGTCGTATTCACTTTGATTCGTGAAATGAAACATCCGTTTTTTGACTCGGATATTGAGAATGACCAACAAATTCTTAATTAGCCTTAAATCTGAGCTATTCCATGTGTCTAATATGATGCATACAAAATAACAACTTTAATTTCCTTGCTGTGTGTTCAGAATCTTTTTCTTGATGAAAGAACAAACTAGTTTTCGTTTTTCGTTTTAATTCTTTAATTTCCATTCTGAATTCGGGAACTCTTTTTCGACTCCTGGAAACACCTCCAAACCATGCTTCACGGAGGCTTAAATATGTCGTTCCTGAAGCATCTCTCCCGGTTTACGCCACACATATAGGGGAAGGTCGGGGATAACGGACAGGGTGCGAAAGATGGACACCTATGTATGATTGATGTATGATTTTAATGATGTACAAACTTGCAACACAGTGTATCAATATTTTTGACACTTGCTGTGTACACATTTTTTTGTGAAATGCTACCTACATTCCTTCTGTTGTTGAATTCAATTTCGAACCAGTCTACAGAACCTTTAAACAGTACTTCATCGGTTTATCTGCAAGCTTCTGAGCAAAAACCAGTATCTTGGCTTTATTAGTTTTGCTAATAAACGCAACTTCTGGGCTAGCCTTTTTCTGCCATTGAACCAACCGAAACTAGGGTGCCAAAGAAAATGGTCATCTCGAATCCTAAAAAGTTACCCCATAAAAATGTTCACCACCTCCAAAAAACACACTATGCCAAATATCAGCTCAATAGAACTTAAGGGAGAGTGGCGCAAAGTGGTCAAAGTTTGAGTTTTTTGAAAATGAAAAAATCACCCAAGGTGAGAAATCGGAGTTTTCAAAAAAAAAACTAGAAGTGGGTTATATCTTTGATATAACCGCAAGGTGGACGTAGGACTAACGTTGACTTAGCAATCAATAAGTAACAAGCATATAAATCTTAGACGTTTCATCTTTCGAATAAAGTGATTATCATGCCACTTCGTTTAGCTGGAAAAGAATTATTAACATTCAAAGGGGGAATCGATTCCTCCTCGGAAATACCCAGCGCAAATAATACCCACTCCCCAAACCCCGACAATTGGAATCATCGTTGGTCCGGAGCAGGATTATTAACGATTGAGAAGGAATGGATTCCTCCTCGGAATTACTCAGCGAAAATAAGACCCCCTTCGCAACAATTCCAACTTCCCAATAACGACAATCGATTGCAGCATTCGTAAACAAATAATTTTATAACGCTGCTTTTATAAATGTGAGTTTTTCGATATGTAATATAAAACCACTTTGATCATATCCACTACACCGTATCATACCATATCAAATCCATAGTCAATCCGAGTACAATAGTACTCGCTGCTTGCATCTAATTTTCTATGCCAATTTCCCCTGGCTCCATGGTTTTGAAATCTGTGTTAGGGAAACATTACGATTTGCAGAAACGCATGCGAGTACAAAAGTACAATTTTACATCATTATTCACTAGAAATCTCAACAGAATATTTACAGAATTTCGAGACGAACACGCTAAACATCTCGGGCGTAGCATGGTCTACATCATTCATTATTGATATTTATATTTATTTTGTCCATTTAATATTATCTATTACTAAACACTAAACTTCTTTAAGCAGTAGTGATACTAACTCGTCTTTTGACTATCAGGTCGAACACATAATCATTAAGATAAGGTTTAGAAGTTTGTCCTATGGGAGAGAAGTTAGTTGATGCACTCTTTCTCTCGTGGGTTTGTTCTAATAAAGGTTTAATTTTAAACAATTACACAGATATGAACGTGCCAACCATCGGAAGGCTGGTATATATTTGTAACATTGTCAGTATCGCATAGTTTTACTGAGCAATTATTATTTATATTTATTTATATTTTATGATTGAATTTTACTAACCAACTATTTTTATCATTTTGATCATTTTTATTCATATTTCAATTTAACACGTTGAGCCCCGTGTCCCCGTCCGGCCCCGTGTCGGTCCTTAGGGGTTGAGTTTTTTGGTAGGAAAGTGCTGACTGACTGGTACTGGCAGTTATAAAATAATAAAATAAAAATATATACGTGAAATATATATATGTGAAAATCTGTGGTAGTATTTATTTATTTTTGAACATATTTATTAAGATGAAAAGATATAGAGGGTTTGGACCTCTGGGAGAAGAGATAGTAAAATCACTCTCACTCCCGCGGGTTCACCCCTATTCCCATTAACAGTTAAATAACAATTCATAAAAATAATTCTTTCATACAGCTACTGATGTGACAATAATCGGAAGGCCGGAGTGCACTCATAATATTCCACATATAATATTACTTATTACTAATTTTACTAACCAATTACTTTTTCAGATACAATTTTCATTAAGTTTTATTAATAGTATAAACTAATCGTAGTGATAGTAATAGTAATAGTAATAGTAATAGTAATAGTAATAGTAATAGTAATAGTAATAGTAATAGTAATAGTAATAGTAATAGTAATAGTAATAGTAATAGTAATAGTAATAGTAATAGTAATAGTAATAGTAATAGTAATAGTAATAGTAATAGTAATAGTAATAGTAATAGTAATAGTAATAGTAATAGTAATAGTAATAGTAATAGTAATAGTAATAGTAATAGTAATAGTAATAGTAATAGTAATAGTAATAGTAATAGTAATAGTAATAGTAATAGTAATAGTAATAGTAATAGTAATAGTAATAGTAATAGTAATAGTAATAGTAATAGTAATAGTAATAGTAATAGTAATAGTAATAGTAATAGTAATAGTAATAGTAATAGTAATAGTAATAGTAATAGTAATAGTAATAGTAATAGTAATAGTAATAGTAATAGTAATAGTAATAGTAATAGTAATAGTAATAGTAATAGTAATAGTAATAGTAATAGTAATAGTAATAGTAATAGTAATAGTAATAGTAATAGTAATAGTAATAGTAATAGTAATAGTAATAGTAATAGTAATAGTAATAGTAATAGTAATAATAATAGTAATAGTAATAGTAATAGTAATAGTGATAATAATAATGAAGTAATTTCTTTACTAAGTACTACTAAGTTATTAATAATAACAAGCTACGCCAATAGCACTGACTGAGTGTATCCTATGGCTTACCTTCCCTACTAAAACATATCCTAAATTCCCGAGGTATTTATGAGAGGTCGTAGAGTTCTCTGCATCTCTCTCAAGTAAATATCGAACTAACATTCCTTCCCTTTCCCTAGCAGTTGCAAGGACGTGGCCAGGGCAATTCTCAACTGTTGGAGAAATCCTGCCTTCATCTAAGAGATATTACCAATCGTCAGTAACGGATGAAGGCGAGTTTTTGACGTAACAGTTCTGAATTCGTACCACCTACGATATTGTGCAACTTGCTCAATGCTAATGCTAATGCTAATGCTAATGCTGTGTAAGGGAAACATTCCAATTTTCCGAAACGCAAACGAGTACAAAAGTACCCGCTGCTTGCATCTAATTTATAAGCCAACTTCCCCTGGCTCCATGGTTTGGAAGTCTGTGTTAGGGAAACATTTCGATTTCCAGAAACGCAAGTGAGTACAAAAGTGCCCGCAGCTTGAACCTATTTTGCATTGTTGATTTTCCCCAGGCTCCATGGTTTCGAAGTCTGTGTTAGGGAAACATTCCAATTTCCAGATACGCAAGCGAGTACAAAAGTATCCACTGCTTACATCTATTTTGTAGTGCCGATTTCCCCTGGCTCCATGGTTTTGAAGTCTGTGTTAGGGAAACATCCATCCATTCCAGCGATCGTATCTCAATCGTTGCGCAATTATAACTGAGTGGATTTCCGAGCGTCGCTCGCTTATATACCGATTGGTGATTTCAATAGCCTGTTTTGAAAGCAATTTTAAGACTATTGAAACAAGTTTTTGGATCAAAAAGTAACAAGTATATAACGCGTAGACATTTTATCTTTCGAATGAAGTGTTTATCATACAATTTCGTTCAGCCGTTTAGGAGCTATTAACGCTCAAAATCTCGTTCTCCGGCGTAACGCTTTCGTTTTCGAAAGTTTGAACTTACACCCCAGTATAGAAATGAAAGACGTAGTCCTACGTCAAAAAAATTGGTGTCACATCGATAAAAAAAATTGTCAAGCGATAAAAAAAATCGCAGCCTTGTGTTCATCAACCGTGGTGTACTGTTTTCCCTCAGCATAGATTCTGCGTACTAGGATCCCCCAAAGATTTTCAATAGGATTCAAGTCTGGAGAGCGTGCCGGCCAGTCCAATAAGTCAAATTTTTGATCCTTAATCCATTGATTAGATTACTATCGAATATGAGTAGCAGAATTATCTTGTTGGAATGTGTGATTTTGTTTGCGACGATAAACGGTAAGAGAGGATTCCAGAACATGTATGTAATCCTTGCTATTCATTTTGAAGTATGTGAAAGCTATCTTGAGCCTCCACCAAAGTTCCTGCATTTTTCTCTGATACCAACATTTTCTTGGTGGAATGCATCTCATTGTTCTTTTTCTCTCTTCGTGAGCACTTTTCTCTTCGGCTTTTCCCAGTTTTATTGGCCAAAATAATTAAACCAACGGAAAATGCAACTGGTCATCTACAAACTTGACACTTGAAAATACAAAAATGTTTGTGTACGTTCCGCGCTTACATACACACATAAGAAAATCAAGCAGTGTATGTCAGTTATCAATATCAATACACTAGAAAATAAATTGAAGCATTGTTTGTTTACAATGACACAAAGCACCAAGATGATTACTTGGTCTTATAGAAGTTGGACAGAGTGTATTCCAGTAACCTGCTGTGACCCGTTTTTAAAATGCAATATTTATAACATACTATGTATAGCGAATCATACACTATTTAGAACAATTGGAAACAGAATAAAACATTTTTTTCATGAAACAATTCAAAACTGTTTCGAGATGACAATGCAATTTGCAAGAAATTCTGACAAAAAGCTTAAAATGAGTCGTTTGACCAGTCGTGAAAGGTTCAGTGTTAAACCATATTCTGTGATTCTCCGGCGAATCGGTTTGATCAAAATCTGATCGTGAAGGCTTCCTGCATTTCTCTGACGTAGTCCTTTGGGGTTTTCCTCTACCAGAGCGATGTACAATAAGTTCAAAGGTCCTGTACTGCGAGGAAAGTTCTTCAGCGGCTGCGATTCACTACTTTCCACATATCGAACCACCAAATTACGGATACCCTAAGGAATCGGTTTTTGAAAGGAACATTTCTTTTCATCATTTCAACTTGAACGGCTAGAAAACAATGTGAAACGTGCTACAAAAGCGTAAATGTTTTCAAATGTCGAAACGTAATAAATCGAGGGGTCTCCTGATGAGTATTCGTAATTAATTCGTTTAGGTTTGATATCAATTAACATGATGAACATTTTTTTATGTCACACCTGATTATGTCAACTGTCGATATCAATCTTTTTGAAAAAAATGAAATACGATTTTTAATAATTTCCGAAATGTGCAATTTATAAAGAATGATTGAATCATTATTACAATTGTCATTATTTGTCGATGACTGTATATTCCTAGTCGAATACTAAATATTATTACTGAAATGAAAAATTCCTTGTGACTCAATTCACAGTCGGAATCGACAAAACCCTCTAGTAACACAAAAAGAATAATTTTCCTTAAGGACCAAGCATCCGTAATGCTTAATACTCACATCACAGTATTTTCCAAGATTTGGAGTTGTCCAACACACGTGAATCAATCATCAAAAATAATTATGATAACATTATGAACAAGCGCATTCAAGAACTCTTTTTTTATGCTGAATTAGTACGGTCTGTCCTATGTTAAAGTTGAATAACTAGCGCGGAATTAAAAAAAAATCCTGCATTCGACAAAACAATTAGACGCACAGAGTGTGGAGTCGAAATTTGAATGCTGTAACTTTGTGAAAAGCTGCAACTTCGGTGAGTCTTGTGATTCGAAGTTACAGCATAAACCCCTGTAAACGTTTCATATTGATAGGATCACCTATTTTTAGCCGATCGATCAAAGTCTGAAGTAAACTATAGGAGCACTTCATCGCAAATTGTACCAGAAGTACAAAATGTTATGCGTACTCACGGAATGAACGACTATTGTTTACATGCATTTGTGGGTATAAGGATTGCAAAGAGTAATGATTCTCACACATATACAAACGCATTCCCACATATACACACCAACACAAACTTAGAAAAACGAAAGTTGTGAATCGTTAATTTCGAAGGTACGTTTAGCATTTTGTACTTCTGGTACAATGTGCGATCAAGTGCTTCTCTAATTTACTTCAAATGTTGATCGGTCGGCTAAAAAAACGGCTAAACGCATCAATATGAAAATTTGTCTGCAAATATTAGAACTTACTGCAATATTTGCAGAATTACAGCAGATTTTGTAAAGCACTATGAAAACTGCTATTTTTCGTCAAAGTAACAAAATGTGTTTGTACAGAATTTTTTGGAGTTTTCAAAACTGTTTTTCGGTTTTCGGTACGATTATTATTTATTGAATTATTCATTATCAAACACGTAGCGAAAATTTTTTGTTCAAGAAAAACATCTCTGTAATGAAAGGGGTTTAGGACTAGGGAAAAATCCGGGACTCAACGTGTTACGGATCTGATGAAAGCTCGTTGATATGTTTAAATGGATTTGCTATTGACTTAGTTGGCAAAAAATTGTGTTAGTCCACAAAGTCTTTGAAACGCTGAATGTCTTACCACTACTACATCATGATAAAAATATGTTCATAAAATATTCCAAAACTTGAGTTTAAACCTTAAAATGATGTGCATTCCATCTCCATGAGTTGATTTTTCACAAAGTTACAGCATTTCGAAAATAACCTGAAAATTTGGCCTCCGATCCCTGTTGCTCTAATTTTCTTGTTGAGCATATGACTATCGTGCAATCACGATCCTGAATACTGTCTACAAAATTCTGTCTCAGATGTCTCAGATAGTAAGCAGATTCTTGGAAAGTTATCAGCCCAGATTCATGCGCGGTTACTTGACGACGGAACAATTTTTTGCATTGCGACCGATCCTCCGGAATTTCCGCGAAGTATCAAGTCTTTGTCGGCTTCCAAGCGCCGCATATGATTCTTTCCAACGACGACAGTTATGCAGAATCATGGACGAACATGGCTTTCCAAGAAAGCTGACAGGTCATTCAGCTCGCGCAGTCCGAAGACATCGGTCGCAAATTTGTTCGCGTCTATCATATAGTGGAGATTATACCGTTATCAGTTCGTGGCTGGTGAAGTTATTTCGCCCTAACGGGGTTCTCTTTATTGCGCGAGTGAGAAGAGCAATCACAACCAGCGTGAGGAAGAAGTCCTCCACAGCGAGCGCGGTGCGTGTGCCGTATCATCGCTGTGTGTGCTTTATCATCGTCATCGATTCCATCATCGTGTCGTGGTGCGATTTACCGTTGCAGCTGTACCGAGCGATTGCCACGCGGTTCGATTGGGACACCGTTTCATTTCATTCGCATTGGTGTGCGATTTAGGTATAATATATATATATATATATATATATATATTAGGTTTAGGAAGATAGAAGAATTCAAAATTGTATTATTTTATATCTGCCGTAATGGCAGAAGGTCATGTTGAAATGGAGATTGAAACTACTGTTTCCTCCTCACTAGCTACAACGAGGGCTGGGAAGTCGCTCAAACGCGTTCCCCCCTCAGAAGATGTTTCTTCAGAGAAAGAGTTGATTAACCTCAACAAGCCCCCCTCAAGAAAATTGGCAAACTTTTCCTCTTCGCCCCCTCAATCTCCCGCTCCCGCTTCCGCTCAACTCCCGAACTTGCCTCCCAGTCCTACTGATCCCGCTCCCGCTCAACAATCGACCTCGTCCTCCCCCTCAGTTGTTTCCTCTCCTCGTGGCAAGGTCTATCCAGACGGCGCATCTGGAGCTGGTCCATGGGTTGTTTTTTTCCGGCCCAAACCAAAAGGAAAGTCTATTAATGTCATTCAGGTTTCGAAAGATCTGGCAAGATATTATTCCTCCGTGGTCGAAATCTCTAAGGTTAGGCCGAACAAACTGCGTGTTGTCGTGAGTGATCGGAAACACGCAAATGCAATTGTGATCGACGAGAGGTTCACCCTAGAGTATCGTGTCTACGTGCCCTCACATGACGTAGAAATCTCAGGGGTGGTAACTGAAACGGGTCTGACGTGCCAATTGATAAAAGAAGGAGTTGGTAAATTCAAAAGACTCCCTTTGGTGGGCGTTAAAATTTTGGACAGTCGCCAACTAGGTAAAGTATCCCAAGAAGAGGGAAAAACGAAATTCACGCCGTCAGACTCGTTTCGTGTAACTTTTGCTGGTTCGGCCCTCCCTGACTACGTCATGGTGGACAAATTGAGACTGCCTGTGCGACTCTTCGTGCCAAAGCCCATGACTTGCAACAAATGCAAGTCAGTTGGTCACACTTCAGATTATTGTGCCAACAAGGAGCGCTGTGCAACTTGCGGAGAGCAACATGTGGGGGAATCCTGTAGTGCGACTGAGCATAAGTGTCCATACTGCGGGGGATCCCCACACGTGCTCTCAGCTTGTGAAAATTACAAGAATCGCTGGGAGAAACAGAAGCGCTCTTTGAAGGAACGCTCAAAACGCACTTTTGCGGATATTTTAAAGGGCGCTTCTCCACTGGCCCAACAACAATCAATCAACACTCAAAATGTTTTCGCCACGTTGCCCGTTGACGAAATGGAAGCGGACACAGCTAACGGGGGCACACCGTTCATTTTCCAAGGGAATCTCCGGCCCAAAACGTGACCACTCCCAAAGTTCAAGGACAAGCCCCACCGGTTATACCCCCTGTTAGCATGTCTAAAAAATTGAGTGCAGCGGACAAGCAAAATCAGGTTCCTCCTGGTTTCCGTGGGAATGGTTCACCTTTGAACGGCCCAGCACTCGAGGGGACATCAAAAACCCCAACTGTCCCTGTTTTTCCGTCAAGTTCAACTTCCCAATCGGGATTTATAAAGTTGTCTGACCTTGTGGATCAAATCTTCACGTGTTTTAATGTTTCCGACTCCATCAGAACCCTTGTCATCTCAATGCTTCCAGTATTAAAGACAATTTTACAGCAATTGATGCAAACATGGCCCCTCCTTGCAATGATTATCTCTCTTGATGTCTAATTTAAATAGAGAGGTCGGAGATATCACTGTTTTACAGTGGAATTGTCGTAGTCTTATCCCTAAATTGGATACTTTCAAATTTCTAATTCATAAATTCAATTGTGATGTTTTTGCTCTGTCCGAAACCTGACTCTCTTCTCAAAATGATCTCTCTTTCCACGATTTTAATATAATACGCTTGGACCGCGATGACAGATACGGAGGGGTACTATTGGGGATTAATAAGTGCCACCCATTTTTTAGAATTTAACTTCCACCTATTGGAGGGATCGAAGCTGTTGCTTGTCATGCAAACATCAGAGGCAAAGACCTCTGTATTGTCAGCTTGTATTGGCCTCCGAGAGCTGCGGTTAGCCGCAAACAACTTGATGACATGTGCTCACTCCTTCCTGAGCCACGATTGATCTTGGGAGACTTCAACTCTCACGGAACTGCCTGGGGGGAACAGTACGACGACAATCGTTCATCGTTGATATATGACCTTTGTAACAGCTTCAATATGACCGTTTTGAATACTGGGGAAACAACACGTGTACCTAAACCTCCTGCTAACCCAAGTGCTCTTGACCTCTCGCTTTGCTCGAATTCACTATCGTTAGATTGCAAGTGGAATGTAATCCAGGACCCCAACGGCAGTGATCACTTGCCAATCAAAATTTCCATCACCATTGGGTCGAATTCTTCTGAATCTATAAACATGGCATATGACCTCACAAGACACATTGACTGGAAAAAATATGCGGACGCGATTGCTCTAGCCATCAATTCCAGAGATGGTTTACCTCCATTGGAGGAGTATAACTTCCTTTCTCGTTTGATCTATGACAGCGCGGTTCGCGCTCAAACGAAACCCATCCCAGGTTCCACTATTCGTCGAAGCCCTCCCAATCTATGGTGGGATAGCCAATGTTCCAAGCTTTATCAGGATAAATCGAACGCATTTAAAGCTTTTCGAAAACGTGGAACCATTGAGAATTTTCAAACGTATTTGGACCTTGAAAATCAATTTAAAAACTTGATCAAAGGGAAAAAACGTGCTTATTGGCGAAATTTCGTGGGAGGTTTGTCACGAGAAACGTCAATGAAAAAATTATGGAAAGTGGCTCGAAACATGAGAAATCGCTCTTCATCGAATGAAAGCGAAGAATATTCACATCGATGGATTTTTAATTTTGCACGGAAGGTTTGTCCTGATTCCGTTCCTGTGCAAAAAATTGTTCGAGATATACCACAAGATAGGTGCGATCTTGATTCCGAGTTTTCGATGGTAGAATTCTCTCTTGCTCTTCTTTCTTGTAACAATTCGGCTCCAGGAACGGATAGAATTAAGTTCAACTTGTTGAAACACCTCCCTGATGTGGCGAAACATCGCTTGTTGAATTTATTCAATCGGTTTTTGGAGCATAATATTGTTCCAGATGATTGGAGACAAGTGAGAATTATAGCTATTCAAAAACCCGGAAAACCCGCGTCCGACTTCAATTCGTACCGCCCAATAGCAATGCTGTCTTGTATACGGAAATTGTTGGAGAAAATGATCTTGTTTCGCCTTGATCGATGGGTTGAAACGAATGGCCTCCTCTCAGATGCGCAATATGGGTTCCGCAGGGGCAAGGGGACGAATGATTGTCTTGCGTTGCTTTCTTCAGAAATTCAAATGGCTTACGCCGAAAAAAAACAAATGGCTTCAGTATTCTTGGACATAAAGGGGGCCTTTGATTTTGTTTCAATAGAGGTTTTGTCAGACAAATTACACTATCGGGGTCTACCGCCTCTATGGAATAATATGTTATATAACTTGCTTTGTGAGAAACATTTGAATTTTTCTCACGGAGATTCGGCAGTGAGTCGGGTCTCTTACATGGGCCTCCCTCAGGGCTCTTGTTTAAGCCCCCTTTTGTACAACTTCTATGTAAGCGACATTGACAATTGCCTTACACAAAATTGCAGCTTAAGACAACTTGCAGATGATGGAGTAGTGTCTGTCGTAGGATCAAACGAATCCGACCTGCAAGGACCCTTACAAGATACTTTGAACAATTTTTCAACCTGGGCCATTGGGCTAGGGATCGAATTCTCCACGGAGAAAACAGAGATGGTGGTTTTTTCTAGGAAGCATAGACCAGCAAAACCAAAGCTTCAACTTTTGGGTAAACCGATCACTCATGCTATGTCATTCAAGTATCTTTGGGTATGGTTCGACTCCAAATGTACTTGGGGGGCCCATATTAGGTATCTGAGTAAAAAATGCCAACAAAGAATAAACTTTCTCCATACAATTACCGGCACCTGGTGGGGAGCCCATCCCGAAGATCTTATAATGTTGTATCGAACAACTATTCTCTCAGTGATGGAGTATGGCAGTTTCTGTTTTCAATCAGCTGCCAAAACACATCTCATTAAACTCGAGCGAATTCAGTATCTTTGTCTCCGTATTGCGTTGGGATGTATGCCCTCAACGCATACCATGAGTCTCGAGGTTTTGGCAGGCGTACTCCCACTAAAAGATCGCTTCAATTTATTATCTCTTCGGTTCTTCATTCGGTGTAAGGTTATGAACCCATTGGTGATCGGAAATTTTGAGCAGCTGATCGGGCTAAATTTTCATTCTGGATTCATGAGTTCATATCATGAATTCATCTCCATGCAGGTTGATCCTTCTTCGTATATTCCCAACCGTGTTTGTTTTCCTGACTACATCAATTCCTCTGTACATTTTGATCTGTTCATGAAGGAGAAAATCCATGGAATTCCAGATTATCATCGATCGGGGATCGTTCCTACGATCTTCAATGCAAAGTATGGGCGTATCAATTGTGATAATATGTACTTTACTGATGGGTCCTCTATGAATGAGTCCACAGGATTTGGAGTGTTCAACGAATTTTTTAGCACCTCCCACAGTCTTCAGAATCCTTGCTCAGTGTATATTGCTGAATTGGCAGCAATACACTGGGCGCTGGACAGCGTCGCCTCACGACCTGTTGAACACTATTACATTGTAACGGATAGTCTTAGCTCTGTCGAAGCTATCCGTTCAGTGAGGCCGGAAAAGCACTCGCCGTACTTCCTTGAGAGAATACGTGAAATGTTGAGTGCTTTAACCAGACGCTGTTATGTCATTACCTTTATCTGGGTCCCTTCACATTGCTCAATTCCGGGTAATGAGAGGGCTGACTCATTGGCAAAGGTAGGTGCAATTGAAGGCGATATTTATCAGCGTCAAATCGCCTTCAATGAATTTTATTCTTTAGTCCGTAAAAATACCATCGCTAACTGGCAACGTAAGTGGAACGAAAATGAATTGGGTCGGTGGCTTCACTCGATTATCCCTAAGGTTAGCCTCAAACCATGGTTCAAAAGTCTGGACTTGAGTCGGGACTTTATTCGCACCTTCTCTCGACTCATGTCCAATCACTGTTCGTTAGACGCGTTACTCTTTCGTTTTAATCTTGCCGATGGCAATATCTGTGCTTGTGGCCAAGGTTACCACGACATCGAACACGTTGTTTGGTCGTGCGAGGTGTATCTTGTTGCCAGATCGAATTTAGAAAACTCTCTTCGGGCCAGAGGAAGACAGCCCAATGTGCCGGTGAGAGATGTGTTGGCTCGGTTAGACCTTGATTACATGTCCCAAATATATGCCTTCCTAAAAGTTATCGATCTTCGTGTGTGATTGTCCTTATATCCTTATATTCTCCTTTTCCTTTTCCTTCGCGAGAAAGCAAATCCCTTCTTACTAACAATAGAATAAGGTGAAATGTAAATACGTATTAGATATAAGATAGGCTTAAGAATTGAGTATGATGAATGTGAGTGTGAACATTGTCAACATATCCTTATATCCCTTCCTTTTCCTGAAAAAAATGTCACCCTTTTAAACTCGAGCAAACCGCGAGTAATCGGTTCTCTATTCATTAACACTAGAATTAATGAAAAATGTTTATATATACTTGTAACAATACAGATAGGAGTTTGGCTCCTTTAAACTTATGTAACTGAGCCTGTAAAAATAAACGATTTAATAAAAAAAAAAAAAAAAGAAAGCTGACAAGATTGATTCAGGAAACGATGAACGGTGTGCGGATCTCAGGCGATCTGTCGGAATCGGAATCAGGGGACTTCAACAAGGCGATGGATTCTCCTGTCTGCTCTTCAACGTGGTGCTGGATGATGTTCTGCGCAGTGTAAGCTTCAATATGCGGGGCACGATTTTCAACATTTTTTTCTGAAGAACAAATGCGATGGTTGCGGACTTGTATAGCCGACTGAAACACGAAGTGCGCACCCGACAGAGAGTTGATTAGACTTGGCATCAAAGCGTCTAATGACTCAAGCTTTATGATGGATTTTGGAATAATAATTAAAAAAATGACGGCTTTTTTGATAAATCTTTGAATATCAACTATAATGAAAATATTCACAGAGTAACTGATTATCCTTCAAATCATGAAACGTACAGTAAGGACTTTTCGGATAAATTCCTAGGCATAAATTTAAAACCTCGTTTGCTTGAGATTTATTGCTTTTCCTAGTACGACTTGGGAAGCTGTCACTACTCAAATTCAATCAATAAGAGATAGCTAGACAATGGCACCACTGTGGGCCCTAAGGGGTGGAACCCAGCCAATGGCCCGAAGTTAAAGAACACTGGTCCAGTGTTGCCGCATTTTAATCTATACCAGAAGGGAAAAAATCTTTCTCAACTGTACTTTTTATTCAAAAAATCTGTACCATTGGAATTATTCATTGTAGAGAAAAATGAAACATATGAAATATGAAAAATACTCATTTGTTTACTAGAAAATATTATTTTTACTTGCTTACTTTATATCTAGGTTTACTTACGTATTAATGCGGCCGGCATTTTTTATTATGAGTTTATTTTTCCGTAATGCTATTTATTCTGAGGTCCATGTAAGGAGGCGAAGTCAAGAGCGAAGTCGAGGAGAGGAACGAGGAGACGGCCCCGAGCCGCCGAGGTGACGTAATCCGAGTAGAATTCTCGCGTATCTTTTGAAAAGGTCCTATGTAACAAATGTAAACAAATCGAGTTAATGGATGCAACGCTATTAGTTTTCAATCATTGAATGTATTAGCAAAACAATCGTTCACGTATCTATCTTCTCCATCTTTTTGTCGCCGATACAAAAAATATCCAATGTACAGATTCGAATTTTAAGCACCCGGCTGTTACTTCGTACGCCACTTTCCTCCGACGGCCGAAACGTCCGAAGTAACAAAGCAGTCTGAACAACACGAAGTCGTACTTTCGTACGTTTCTCACAGTAGTTGTTATCGATTTCAGTGCAATTCAACGAGTGATAAAAATAATAATCAGTCTTTAGAGCGAAATGCTGATATTTGGATTATTGTTTATTGGTTAGTTTCAAATTTTTATAGTGCAACGTAATATGTCCAATGTGCAAACGCGGGCAGTCAAAACGTCCAATGTAACATTTTTCGCCCCGAGGCTTCAACCTTAATCTCAAATCACGGAACAATAGTTACGATTGGTTTTACGGAGTTATTCTTGACAGCTAGTGGTGAAAACAGTGATAAAGATTGATAGCTTTTAAGACAGTTCGCGAAATAATGTTCGGGTCTTCAACTACGTTTTTCTCGAGTTGCTGAAAATGTTACATTGGACCTTTTCAAAAGTTACGCGAGAATTCAATGTACATTAACATTTGCTAGCCTCGAATCACTCGTGTGTTTGATGATGTTCATACATAGTCTTTCTAAATTTAGATTGCGTACTATCATTCAATAAAGTTTTCGTTTCAATCTGATGAAAACCTGTAATCTGTACCGTACAGAATCTGTACCAAAATTAACGAAAAAAAAAATGTACCTTTCCAGATAAATATATACGTTTGACAACACTGCACTGGTCAATGGTTAAAGAGCAAACTGAAGAAGAAGGGTGACGAGGCGGAATTGAAGCAAAAATAGAACTCGGCTTCTAAAAAAGTTGTAAAATAGCTGTTGTAGGGAATAATGGGCCTCGTCCGGGGAAAAGATCGAGCAATAGGGTATGGTATAAGGTAATACAGCGCGGACTCGATTATATACAGTTTTTCATTTCTTTTCACTGTATATAATCGAATCCTGTATATAATCGAGTCAAAGAAAAAAAAAATATTCGTTTTTTTTGTATGTATTTTTCGTTTTTTGAATATAAAAGAGGAATTTGATTTTTGATTAATCCCCTCAAAGTCAGAGAACACCTTTCTCACATGAAAAAATAAATTTATCCAGATTTTCTCAGGAAGTGATAGACAATCATATTTGATGAAAAAACTCCTTCTACGCATATGTTCGAATTTCAACAATGACAGAGTTATAGAACTTTTTTGTTTGTTTCGGACTCTGTTGCCTCAAACAGGCTCTATATTAAAAAGTACGCTACGGAAGACGATTCTGTTGGTTTCATTTAAAAGATGAGAAAATTTAATACAGGATACATTAGTGAAACATCTAAATTAATGGGTTTTAATACCTTTTTGGAAGTGAAAAACTTGAAAGTTGATAATTTTTAATGTGTTATTATTAATTTCATCCTCAAAAATTATATTAAACTAGATTGTTTCTATCAATTAAATTGAAGCTCTCTAACCGCTCTACAATTTGTTCTTTGACACCCAACTTCTACCTTTTTTTAATTTGGTTGCAATATCGCTATAAACAATTCCTGGTGTAAATTCAAGCAAAATCTCCAAAAATCACGATTTTTATCCCACTGTACATGTAATAGACGCTTAAATTTCACCTTAACGTTGAAAGGTTACATTTCTTCTTGAAATAAGTCATAATTGAGGGGCTTAGATCGAAAGGGGTGTAAGTGATTTAATCGATTTCTCTTCATCAACTCTCTCTTTCGGTCATAACTTGGCTGCAAATACATTCCCAGCTGTATTTGACAATATGGAAGATAGGCCAGAGCCTCATCTATCGTATTCTATAGCAAACTTGAATTGGAACGTTTTGGCAGTTGAGTTATTAACTAAATAAAAAGTTGATGAAGAGAAATCGATCAAGTCACTTACACCCCTTGCATTATGAGCACCTGAATTGGTATATAAAAAATTTTTTTTTTCCAAATTGTATATAATCGAGTCCAAAATTGTATATAATTGAATCACATATAATCGAGTCTGTATATAATAGAGTCCGACTTGTTCTGCCTAAATGGCCTCACAATAACCAAAGTCCAAGTAATCTATAACCGATAAAGTGAAAAATCACAATGACACACATAATTTTACACTAACAGGATCTTCGTATTTGAATTTTCTAGTGTTCAACCTTTATATTTGTGCTCCCTCGATCATCGAAGCCCTGATATATTTTGGTACTGATTGTGTTCCACAAGATACCGTAGTGGTCTCGCGCCATCGGCTTTAAGGCATCGCGAGAATGTGTTCCCGTAACACCGAGATTCCGCCTTTTTTACTATGCGGTTCACAGACCGGTAACATCTGAAATCACACCCAGTACACTACAATAAAATTTGAATCTTCATTATTTGTTAATTTGTAATTACCATTTTGTCTCATATTCCAAACACTTAATCTTTGATGGCCATTAAACAGTGTCTCATTACTCAAAATAGTACTCTTTCGCCAAATTAATTTGATTTTTGGATACAATAGAACCTTTTTTTTCATTTGGCTACAACAAAACTGATTTACAAATACATACTCATGGTGAAAAACTAAAAATTTGTTCGATCACTTTTGTCTCAAATTCCGAACTGCAAAAATGCAATTTCTTTAAAAAATCATTACTTTCAAACTGCACGACCGATTCATATGATCGATATATCAAATTAGAGTCAATTAGCTAGTCTTTTTTGGAAAAATGCTATGTAGGCAAAATGGATTTTGCTTTTGTAATCATTGATTCTATTTATTTTTTATAGTTAACATGGTTTCGGGACCAAGGGCGCTATATCGGTATCGAAACCCCGTAAATGATGTTAAAATGAAGTCTATAACCCAAAGAATGTCATGGTTCTGAATATTAAATTGTTTATAACATTAAAGTTCAGTATATTCACATTTGAAAATGAAGTGTTCGGAATTTGAATCATGCGTAGAAACATGATTCATATTCCGAACACCAATTTTAATGAAGATTTCTGCATAAAATGTCATTTTATTTCATCCATTTAATTGTAGATTTTTACCATTTCTAGCACTTAACATGAAAACAACAAACAAAATAGTTGAAACAACAACAAAAACTGAACAATTAACGTTGCTTGTTTTTTACACAATTTGCTAACGCAAAATTTTATCATTGGTTTTAACTGTCACTTTTTTTTGCAAATGCTTAGTATTATAAATTAAAGACTGTATTAATGCCTGTGAATGATGTCAAAATGAAGGCTATAACCCAAACAATATTAGGGTTTTGATTATTCAATTACTTACAACATTAAAGTTCAGTAAATTTACATTTGGAAATGAAGTGTTCGGAATTTGAATCATGTATAGAAACTTGATTCATATTCCGAACACTACTTCAATAGTAATTTTAATGAAGATTTCTGTATAAAATTTCATTTTTTTCACCCATTTATTGTAGGTTCATACATTCTCTAGCACTTAAAATGAAAATAACAAACAAAATAGTTGACACAACTACAAAAATTGAAAAATGAACGATGCTTGTTTTTTACGGAATTTGCTAACGCAAACATTTTATCATTGGTTTTGACTGTCACTTTTTCGCAAATGTCTAATATTATAAATTATAGGCTGTATCGATACCTGTAAATGATGTCAAAGCGAAGCATATGCCTCAAAGAATGTCTGTGCTATCATTTTTCAGTTATTTATAACATAAAAGTTTAGTAAATTTACATTTGAAAATGAAGTGTTCGGAATTTGAGACTGTTCGGAATATGAGACAAAACGGTACTCAAGGTGAAAGAGTGGGATGTCATCGATAAAATTAAATGCTGTTTTCCAATATTTGAACTTGTGGCTTTATTTTTTTTTCCTCATATTTTGTTAATTGTTTGATTTTCATCATTTTTACCTCCGCAGAGTGAGGTACATTACAAACTATATTAACCAAGTAGATAATAGTACAATAATTGGTTCACAACGAATTCTCTATTTTTGCCACTTCAATCTGCTTGCTTTATCCTGCTTATCATATAACATTTTCCGTTTTATCTGCTGAAGGACTGCAAAGTTAATTACATCTAATCATCGTTTAGTGTTACATTTTGTTCCATTATTTCCTACAAACTATAATTCGATTAATTGTCACTGTCCAATTATTGGACGATTGAATGTGGCTTCGTTCTGTTTTATTTTTTTATCTCTCTTCAAAAGGGGGGGACATGAAGGGAGGATCGAACAATAAATATTACACCTAACTGTTCGTTCTCGGAAAAACATTTTCGTTTTCCCTTTCGGGTCTGTGATTCATGCTATGTACATATTTAAAATAGATTGAATTTCAATTGGATTTAATTGTTTCCTGCCAACATTAACGGATAATCTATTCTCCTATGTATAATGATATAATCAATCAATTATCGATTTTTTTCTCTGCTGCTCTTATTTCCGATTGGCTGCTACTGTCCGGTTTTTTTTCTTGCTGGTTATTTTCTGTATAATGACTTCTCGAGATATATTTCCTTACACACCTACAGAGGCGCACGCAAGGCTTCCTCCATCCCGGTTTTTTTTCTCCCTTATACACCGATGTTGCTGTTGCTGCTGCCTCATTTGGCTCGAATCTCCCAAGAGATTTAAAACCTTAAGTACACCTCCCACCCACTACGCCTTGGGTGGGTGGCGAAAGGGTGGGATCTTTTGTGAGCGGCAAAAGTTGAACAAAAATCGGTAATGAAGACGAAGGACGAAGGAAAAACTTTACGGAAAACTCTTTCCGCTCTTCCAGCCAGAAGAGCCATACACTTCGTCGACTCATTTATGGTTTCATTTGCATACAACCGGGCGTCCCCAGGAATATGGAAAAGGAAGTTGGCTTTGTATGGGTTTATGAGTGTGGGTGTATTTACTTTTCATTAGCGGCAACGTGACGCGAGAGTTGCCGAATTTTGACGCACACAATGATGGGGATAACAACACCACGTGCAGCAGATCCTTTGCCGGCGGGAGGGAAACCGGAGAAACCCGGGGGAGCATTGCAAAAGTAACCAACAGCAGTAGCAATAATAGCAATAATAATAATAATCATAATCATGATGATAACAAGTGTCGCGAAGAGAGGAGTGAAAGAGTTTACGGCCCTTTTCTGCTCTTTCGCTCTCTTTCTGCTCTCCCCGTCGGATATATTAGACTATACAAATGCGAGTTTCGTGATTCCTATGATTCGTGTTTGCGTGAATGGGTGAGTAATTCAACTAAGAACTAAGCGTGGCTGTTGTGGCAGTGGGTGTGCTTTTCGAGATCGGAAAAGGGGAGACTTCACTGTTCTATGTAATGGTGTCGGGTCGCAGTTTGTTTACTTGGATATATCAAAATCATTTCCCATCGCGTCTCATAGTGTCATCGCTGTCATAATCCACTGTCATCGCGCGAAGTTTGCCTTCAGTGTGTGTGTGTCTGCGTGTGTTTAGTCTCGCGATGTAAACAAAGCAGGCCCTGCCATACTGATGACAGTGATGACGAAAGGGGAAACGCGAAACGGTGACCAACAGAAGCCCTCAAAAAGCAAGCCATTTAAATTAAATGGCCGCTGCGCTCGGCCGACATGTGCGCAGCTCTTGTCAGCCCGTGTCCAAATGGGTGCCCCTTCCGGTGGTGCCTATTCTTGTGGGGCTTCATTCGTCGATTTGTATATAATCCCTTTTCTGTGAAATCCCCACGCGGGAATTGATAGGGGTACCTATGTGCTTCTCTAATGAACTAACCCACCACTTTCGTGGAAATTAACGTAAATAAAAACAAAAGAGCACCAGTTCATCTTTCAAGTGCTTCAGTGTAGTTGACTCCTCCGCGCAATGGAAGGATAAAATCGTTTCAGGTAACAAGATTTGCTTACTTATTTCACTTCTTCGTGTATCGTTAAACTTTAGCGATTCTTGAATTCCAGTTCTTTGTAACTTCTTGTCCTACCTAATTGAATTATTTCTGATTTTTTTCTCATATGACGGTTTCCTTTTTTCAGCTTTGTGAGGTTTATTTTCTTCTGTTTTTTTTTGTGTTTTTTGTTATTATCATTGCAAAACATACAAGTGTGTCAGTCTTGCAGGTTAGTTATATAGCTTCCCAGTTTTGGCTTTACACGAAATATTTGCGCTTTTGCTTTGAGGTAGATGAGTATTGATCTTTGTTTGGTTCTTCTTCCCTACCGTTCTGAGTAATTACTACAGTATGTATTAAAGATTCTTTGTTTTGTAGAAATTTGTACTATGGATTAACAGTGTATCGTTGGCTGGTGAGCCGACCGCAGCGAGAATGCAATGCAATGCAATAAAAAAAACTCTCGAAACTGTTTTCAGAGAGTGTTCGTTTCTTGTTTTCGCACGCGAAAGTGGAGTTTACTATCTAGCTTTTGATTGCACATCTATTCCGGTTTGATTTATGCGAATGCTATTAGACTATGTAATGCACAATTTTTACATTTGTTTTTGCGTTTTGTTTCGCGCTTTCATTTTTCTTTATTTTTGTTTTCTGTGTGACAACGATTTCCTACATTCAGATGAAACTAACTTAATCTATTTTTTTTTCAACATTTTATGTTTTTTTTTTATTTTATTATTTTATTCCACAGATATTTACATGTTTGGATGTTGTATTTGTTTTGATTTTGTTTGGGTATTTCTGATGGGACGGTGGAATTTGGCGGTTGGGAGAACGATGGTATCAAATGAAATTGTGTTTTAACGACAAAAAGTGGTGTGTTTTAGAATTGTTGCACTGAACCATCACTATTCACCAACTACAACTGATTTTCAATGTTTCAATCTAAGTTCTCCACTAGCACTTAGGCGAAATTTTGATGCCAAATTACATCTTTATTAGTTTTTAAGAGGTCAAATACGGCACAAACACGAAAAAAATGCGATAATTATGGAAAATATGTGTCGACAGAAAACTATGCCTTGGTTTGAGAGGTTTGGAAGCTTTTCGCAAGGACAATAGAAACTTTAGTTTGCAAAATACAGTATAAACAAACAATTGGGTGAAATATCTGAGTTTAGGAAATTCAAATCTCCATGATTCAATAAAATATTCCATTCTATCAATCAAAAGTAATCCAAGAAAACCCAACAATCGATTATATAAATTCATGATAAACATATTAATAGGTATTTTGATTCAGTTCCTACAGCGATGATCCATCTTACAATTATTAGGGAGAGAAGAATGTTTGCCCATACAGTGGTCAACACATAGAATAATCCACTCCCAATCAAAATGGGTTTATGGTACTAGGCGAGGCCGTTTCGTCACTCAGTTGGTTAGCGGAGCGGTATATGAAAACAGTACGGAAGAAAGCAGAAGGGGAATTATTTGCTTGTAGCGTGAAAGAGACAGACTGATCACGAGCAAACTTCGGCACTAGCTTATTGTGTTTTGTTTACAAACAAAACACAGTAGACTCCCAAGATGGCTGAAAAGTGGTTTTAGCTAGTTGGCCCACCTTAGGATATACTTCTAGGCACCTTGCTCCAAATATAAGTCGAAAAGCTTTTTTTCAAATTGTTTTTTCGCAAAAATTAATAAAAAATAAAAACATTATAAATGTTGTCGTTAAATCATAGTTTACAGGGTATAACATTAAAAAAATCCGCTTCCATAAGAATATTTCACTGTTTTGACACTCAGTTCTGACACTTCATCGTGCATATGTGCCACGAACATCAATTGCACAAATTACAAGATTTAAATGCAGGTCCTAAATCTTATTGTGCGTGATCTGAAACGTAACGAGTCTCAATGGAAAATTGTTGAGAAGTATAAAGTAAACCGTGGAACAGTTCAGAGTATTATTCAGAATCATCAACAGATTGAAAGTGTTGCTGATCAACCGGATTGATACACGAACGGACAATCTGATCACCCGTGAGATCGAAATAGATTCACGCATAATCTAATCGCACACCTAGATGACGCAATTCAGAAGGTGATCTGTAGAGCTTTTAACTGGGAAACGACCGCTGACCAGCAAGGTCAATACAAAGAGACGACTTCGCATGGAATCATATTAACAAGCCGATTCGGTAGCGTGTTATCTGGTCATGAGACCAGTTAGTTGAAGTTAGAGATGTTCAATAAGAAACGGAACTAAGAGTGGGGGTGGCGAAACAGTAATCTGGCGTGGTGGTAACTTTCATAACTCTCACGCTGAAGGTCACGAGTTCAAGGTGTATCACCAACGAGTTCTAGTTCCGGTTTATCAGAGAAACCGTGCGAACAGTGTGGATGAAATCGTTATCTGTATCTTGGCCCCGAGTTCCAGAACATTCAGCTCTCGCTGTAACCGACAACACTGCTGTAACTCTCGGCGCCGCATTCTTCTTCCGTGTACTCCGATACGAACTTATATCTCTGGGCAATAATCTTTCCCTTTCCCTTCCAAGATTCACTTAAATATCACAAGTTCTGGCAGTTAAAATAAGTTGCCCATCATCCGAACGCTAATGTGAGAAACATTTTTTAATGGACATCGAGTCCGGATGGTCGCTATGCCGTCATGCTACCGAAATGACAAGAATTCTTGCTGCTGCTGAATGACAACTGGTACAATTCTACGAGATGTTTCTGGACCTCGAATTGAACACTAGCTCTATATCATGAAACGAACCATTCACGAGTACTTGGCGTTATGACATACAGGAAAACTTCGATATAACGTACATTTTACTTTCAAAATTATACGTTGTATCGAATTGTACATACAACATAGTATATGTATATGATATGTAAATAATGATGAAAAAGTTCAACTAGAAGACGAAGCCAACCTTTCTCATAATCGCACTGTTGAATAAAGCTTGATTCACTCAGAATCCGGAGTCATAAAAACAAATGTACCTCGGGATTAGCTAAAGGTTCGAAAAATGTCTTTGTATAAAAATAAAGATAATCCATTGTTCTTTCAGACAAAAATATTACAGTTTTGAATAATTTTCTTACTTTTCTTCCGATACCCCTCACCAAAGTTTGGACTCACTGTTGGCCAACCTCAGCGGCCATTTTATTCCACCATCTCTTCATGTCTGCAGTATCCTGAGTTACTTTGGCACAAATTCTGCTTCACATTCCGCTTCACAATTGCTCAATATTTTTCGATTGGGCGAAATTGTGAGCAATTGGGAGGAATGAGGTCTTTTTTCTATGTAATCGATCCCATTGTCACGGGGAACAACTGAAGCACCCTTCGACTGTAATGGCACCTTACCAAATCTGGCCAAAACTTCACTTCACCATTGTCTTGTTTGTGACAAAAATCTTGGTCACATCTTGGCTTCCGATCGTATGTTCAACTAAGACGAGTGCTCTGATCCATCAGAACAACACTTGCAAAACGTTTCAGTACATCATACACTGTCGATTACGCCACCTTCAGCGATTTCGTGATTTGAGTACTTCAGATTTTTAATGTGGGTGTCCAAAATCAAATTTCTTCTCTCGGCATCCATCCTGCACAACTCTTTTTCAAAACTAAACGGATCAGCGTGAAATTTTCACCGTGGAAAGATACAGGTTTTCCAAACAATTTTCTGTCACAATATTTGAGATACGTCTACTACGACCGCTGGTATAAAGTGAACAGAGATACCGGGTTCTAACTGATCCAAATCCTAAGGGTAAATAGCTAAAACGACCGTTTGCTCCTTTATTATCAGCACAAGTATTCAAGCCATACTGCAGAGCATGTAATGCAAAAATGCATATTTCAAATGGAAGTCCTGGTTATGAGCTCATGAATGCACAATACACAGTACAATTGTTGTTATGGGGTTTCCAATGCTTAGATTAAATTTCGGGAACCTATACCCAGGCCACCAAGTGACCATTGTTGGACCTGTGGGATGACCATAAAACTCTCAGTACCTATTCCGAAAATATGTTTTACACATTGAAAATGTGTACGAGGGTATGTAATATCGAAGTTACCCTGTATGTGGGAAATCAGCCTTCAGGATCGAAACAACATGTCTCGATATTTTGTGTCACATTGCGTAACTTACGGCACCAATTGTGTCCCTTTTCTGGCAATAAGGTTGCTGATGAAACTTGCTAACAACGAAGTGCAAGTTTTTCCACAGGCATCTCATGTGCTTCACTGGGATTTCTATGGCGATAGTCTTGTGAGTGGTTTAAGCAACAAAGCTTCTCCTGACGTTACCTGCAAACCGCTCGTCGCTATTCTTGCTTCCGCAGGACTTTCACTCCAGTGATGGTCTTCCAACAGTCAGACCGTATACCGTCGGAATTCAGAGAGACCAAAAAGATGCACAAAGCTTCTGTTATCACGATTGGTGTGTACTGGAATAACCTGGTACTGACTTGCAGACCCATCAAAATGGAAACGAACGACATTGCCGCAAATAAGTAGTTTGTTCGACATGCTCGGTCTTCTTGGACCAACTGTTCCGAAAGCGAAAGTCTGGCTCCAAAACCTTTGGAAACTCCTGTTGGACTGGGATGCAGTCGTCCATGATCCATGATCCAACTGGACAGCGGAAAAAGTAATATTCTGATGTCGAAAGGTCAACATTTTCAGGATATATTTTTCTAGTTTATATATGAGTGTATAAGTTTATTGACGCTACACTCCGTCAAACTTGAGAATCATTGCAATACCTTTCTGTAAAAAAGTGAAGAGCGTAATTTTTTTTCTCACCGAGTAAATTACTCTCTGAGCAACCTACAAACAGCAGTTTAAACTGGATTCTTCCAGTTTTTTTTTTCTCGATCCAGTCAAATATCTAAATCCTTATCCAGTTTTTTTTAAAAATATTATCCAGTTTTATCCAGTTTTTCATATGTGTGCTTCGGTTTATTTTATGTAAAAAATCAAAATGTATATGTAATAATAATTGCCTGTATCCATTCAGCACTACCATAACCATAGGGCACTCTTTTATGTTCACACTGTTTTAACAGCTAGCTAGATATGTCATGCCAGTCAACTATGTTACAACGTTATTGATATGCGAAATAAAACGAATGTAGTAGTTCCATGTTACTGCTGACGACAAGCACAAGTAATTATTGAGAAAACATTACAGTATAAATTTTATCCTCTCTCACCCTTCATACCCCTGTGGAAAGAACTTTATTTTGAATATAAATTCAACAAAATGAAGAATAGCAGCAGGCTGGGGAACACTATAGTGGAATACTGGCTACGAAAAACTACGTTTTTTTTTCAAGGGGGGCAATCGGGAAAATATAAAATATTAATAGAAAAACTTATATAAATATCAGATGTTCTAGGTCCTCCAAAACATTCGGAAATTTAGACAATTGATCTACCATTTCAACCATGACTGGTGCAATGTTCATAGCAAAAAGTTTTACTGGAAATGGTCCATAAAGCCCGTGTGCTTTGCTGGTTTTGAGTTCATATAAACATTAGATGTTATAGGTCCTCCAAAACATTCTAAATTTCAGAAGATCGTAGAGTCAATGTACTCCATTGACTTGATTTGATATAAATATAAGATCCAAGTAACCTTATTCCCGCTTACATCAATGGGATAATAGTTTTCTGTGGTAACTCAAAGGATTGTTAATTCTAAATGGCATTAATATTACGCATGATCTAAACTCTTAACGCTAAAACTAATAACATAGTTCGTAATAAAAAACTATAATGAAACAGTACAAAATAGTAATAATTCGTGTTAGAAAATTAAAATAACAGTGCATTGAGGTTAGCAATTTTATGTGTATGATGCAATAAATACGAGGATTTTCAAGTTTGACCCAAAAAAAACGCATTTTCTGGAGGTTTCAGAAGAAAAGATCCTCAAATATTATTTCACAGTAATGTTCGAGTAATGGGAAATGTCATTTTGATCTACTTGAATGATATGATTAACTAATATTTTATTTGGCCATTTTATGAACTGCCGTTTTATAAAAACTGCATGAAGCTATGAAGGAAATTCTATTTCTCAAGCAATGGAATGAATTCTTAAAATAAAACGATTTTACAGGATCCAGCTTTCCTCCAGTTTTAAGAGCAATCTTCCAGTTTTTTGAAAAATACTATTGGCATCCCTGCTTACAAACGGATTGCTCATTTCTTTTCGCTCGGGTGCTGTCAGTTCGATCAAAGATGGCGTCGAAACAACAAGCACATCGCGAGCGCGTTGTACGGTTTTTCGAAACGCGTGAAAGTCAAGGAAAAAAGTTTACAGTAGACCACGAAAATGTACCGATGAGCACTATTTACCGGATCCTGACATCCCGGAACGTCGAGCGGAAGACCGGTGGTGCCGCTCGGCCGAAAATTTCGCTGCTCCCATTCCTTCATCCACAGAAACCTCAGGCAGAAGAGCATCATCTGTGGGAAGAAAACTAGGTCCCAAGAGAAGACGCACGAACAGATATCGACCGTGGAATCTCAGTGCCGGTAGATGACGAAGAATTATCGCGGGACGTCGTTCGTGCTGGACGACGAGATTTATTTTCCGCTGCCAATGTCTCACATGCCCGTCAATGACCGGTACTATACCAGCGACAAGGTGCCCACACCCCAGGGGGGGTGGGAATCAGTACAAATACAACCATAAAGCACAGGCAAGTTTGAGAAGAAAGTTATGTTGTATACAGGCAAACCTGTTTTTGTGCGGTCCCTTTTCGCGTGATTCCTCGCTTGTGCGACTCTTTTTGTGCGATTTTATTATGACATCGGGTGCTGAATCACCCAAACTATTCGCACTAATAATAATATCGCACCTAAACAGTCACACAAATGAGATATCGCACAAAAAGCAACCGCACAAAAAAAGGTTTTCCTGTATTGCAATCTCCGACAAAGAGATTGGTTTAACAAGCAGAGCGGACTTGTCATCAACCAGAAGGTGTATCAGAAGGAGTGCTTGGAGAAGATTCTGGTTCAGTTATAAAGGAGCATGATTCTGATGGGAAGTACGTTTTCTGGCCGGACAAGGCGTTATCCCATTACGCCAAGAAGACGTTGGCGTACCTCGAGGAAAAACAGATATCGTACGTATCCAAGGAACGGAACCCGATCAGCTCGGCCCAGTGCCGTTGGATCGAGAATTTTCTCGGCTCCTTCAGTGTCCTGGTGTACGAGAATAATTGGCGCGCCACGAGCACCAAGCAGCTGACCACGAGGATCCGGAATTGCATCCAGAAGATGGACGTCATTGCCGTCCAGCGCTCTGGTGAGAGCATCTCCACCAAGTTCTTCCGTACGGCTGAACACGGCCTTTTTACCAACATTCACTGACTTTTTTTTAAGGGCACCCGTTAATAGCCAAATGAATCAATTTATTTTTCATTTGAATTACTCATACTGCTGTGAATCCGTCACAGCTGCAGCGCACCGTATTCTGAGATATTGTTACAGCATATAACCCGACACGAAGATGTCAAGTGGATTGAGATGATGGCCATTCTTCGCTAATAATAAAATCAAACAAGTTTTTCACTCAAACCAGTGTTTTCTTTGCCTTATGAGCCGGCTAGACAAAGCTTTGACATGTTCTGAAGGTAAACTGACCAGACGTCCCGCGTTACGCGGGACAGTCCCGCATTTCAACGAAATGTCCCGCGTAAGATTCCGTCCCGCGAAACGTCCCGCATTTGGCAAAAGAAACGAAAATGTCCCGCGATATCAATATATTTCAATATCACAATTTGATCATGTTGATTTTCTTAAATGGATGAACCTCAAAAAAAACTTTTATTTGGCAGACTGTTCAAGAGTGCTTATAATGCATCCAAAGATTAATACGTTGAGCCGGTTTCATCGCACCGACATTGGGCTTTTTGTTTAGAGAGTGTCAATCGGAAGCGACAGCAACAAAATTAGAAAATGATTTTTATAAA
Organism: Toxorhynchites rutilus septentrionalis; assembly: GCF_029784135.1. Lineage (NCBI taxonomy): Eukaryota > Metazoa > Arthropoda > Insecta > Diptera > Culicidae > Toxorhynchites > Toxorhynchites rutilus. The sequence continues at coordinate 19,895,474 of NC_073745.1, read as the reverse complement.
AGTCCTCTATTGATTCGCAGGGACCAACGTGAGTCAGACGAAAAGTTCATCTTTGGTCCCCTAGCTCGGTCAGGGATTAACGTTTTAAATAAGCCGGAAGAACTAGTGTATACTCGACAGGAAGAGGCAGAGTTGTTTGATGAAGTACCGTATATGAAGCGCTGGGCGGTCTTACGGAAGTTGGCCGGAACCTGAACCATGGCCGATGAAAGATGTATATCGGCCTGTTATTTTACCTTTTCGTGGCTTTGGTGGTCGTCTGTCTCTCTATTTTGGCCATTCGCCCAAAAGTTTTCTATCGGGCGAAGCTGGGGAATGTTGGGAAGGTTGGTGGTCTTCGCGACAATGTTTATCTCCAACCGATCCATCCTCCAGTGAGTGTTTTGGCATAATGAGCTGATCCCAGGTTCGGCATAAAGACCACATAACCTTCCCAACTCCGGCAAGCACTTCGTTCTACATATGAATGATATATTCGACGTCATCGCTTTCCTGGGGAACGTAAAGTACCCGATCCCCTACCATTCGTTGGATTCTAGCATCAAGTACATCTCATTCATTATGAGTACGAAAAGAAGTTTTTAACTTCTTTCGCCTAAAAGAAGTGTTTTACCAGCACCGCAAGCTACTCCTTTTGGGTGTTGCTTGACAGTGCTGCTGCTGCGAATCAACATCCTTGAATCATTTTTACGTATACGTTAACATTAAAATCGATGAAAAATGAATTAGAATTTTCGAGCATTCCATTCGGTAATTTGAAAAAAATTGTAGAATTTGAATCGTGCTTGCCAGGCGTAAATGCTCTGGTTGAGCGAGTGATTTTCGGGCGTAAACAAAATCTAAACCACCGAAAAATCATAACTGAGTGCCGATACTCAGAAAGAAATAATACTGATCAGTTTAGACTCGCTAAATTATGGTTTATGTTCACATAACGTTTTGTTTTTTTGTGTCCCGCGTTAGACCTCTGACCATCTGGTCACTTTATCTGAAGGCGTTCCACAGCAAGTTTATCTCTCGGAATATCAGCAAAACTTTTGACATACACAAGGTCATTTAGCTGATTGTGGTTTTACTGATTATTTCTTCTAAGAATGAAGCAGAAGACTCCCTTACGAGTCCAATTACATTCTTCGGCCCGACAGTCCTCCTCCACTGTGTCGTACATTGACATTTCCGGACTTTTCAGGTTTAATGTGCCTTTTAAATGAACGGAAGACAAAGTGCCAATTCATTCCGAATAGTTTGACACTTTTGAAAATGTCTCATGTGGAACTTTACAAAATCTCTGTCATTGACAAATCGTCACTTGACAATGAACCTACTGCATTTCAATTCACAGCTTATTCGCGCCGGCAAATATCTCTTCTTCTTTTTACATACTGATTTCGCTTCACGTTCATTCGATTATTCCTTAAGGTACAGGTGGAAGCTAGCCACAAATGGCTGCCACAATGGCGCTCATTTCTTCCATCTCCCTTCCTCACCCCTCGCCCGAAAATCAATAATTTTGCGAAACAGTGTGAAGAAAATGATCGTTTTCGCAAACTTCCCAGCAAGTCATATAAACCAAACTCTAACCGATTACTCACAAGATATTAAATTTTCATCTGCTGTCGCACTGTATAGTGAAAAACGTCGAAAAACTCGAGCTAGTGCTCTGAAAGTTGAATTTTCATTTTTCAATTTTCGGCAATGGTTTTTTCGACACTGATGCCAGACAACATCATCGAAACAGCTATATAAAATTTTACTCCTGAGTCATAGCGTTTCATGTCATGAAAATCAATAGAGCAAAATTGTGTTGATATCAATATAATTATTATGTTTACGTTTAATGAGTCTATAATGTAAGTTCTAGCTACTTTAACATTGGTTAAGCAAATTGTATTGTAGATCTCGAAACACTGCCACTGCTGTCCATGCTTTCAAAAACAGTAAACGGAAAAGTATAACATTCAATCAAAATGCCTCGCCCTTCGAAGAGATGGGCGAAGGCTCTCCAACGTGAATATGTGAAAACAACACGATTAACGAGGGAAAATATTAAGGAATTATCAACATCGAGTTACTGTGCGGAAAAACTTGTTAATACTAAAAGAGCCCCAATTCGCATGTGTTATAAATATGCTCATGTTACGCTCGCTTAATCAGAAGTTTACTTCATATGCAAATACACCTTCTATATATATTTATATTTGCAATTGTTCATCGGAACATATCGTTCATACATTTTACTTTGGTTTTAAATTGTTATTTTTTTTCAAATGTGTTCAAAGACTTGTGTCAATGAAGCGTCACATAGTCTGTTAAGTGAATTGATCTATTTACGTGTGCTTTGCTCTTCTCTCACAAACACTATTACCCCATTTTAGCACGTGGTTCTACCTATACTACTACAATGGCTTCCATCCACCTTCACCTTATGCTGCAGTGAAGTTTTCAATTGCCCTTCTCAGTGCTAATTGAAACATTCATTTATTCGAACAGTTCATACTCGAATCCAACTTACGTCACTGTATTCGGAACGTTTTCACTTAAAACTAATGGAACAGCGAGGTGAAAGTTCGTACGGTAGGCATAAGTAGTCAGTTGCGTGCTTTGGGTCGATGTAGTGGTAAGCGTGACTGCTGTGCCCTCCTATGCGCAATTTGATATCACTTCTTTGGGAAGGCGACCCGGGACAAGATATTTCAGTGAAATGGAAGTATAAAACTTTGAATGCGAAATGAAACTCTTCGACGATTGTTGCGATTGAAGTTCATTTCAGCAATTTAGCAACAGAAAAAAAATGAAGTGAAAGAATCGATGTTTCAGTCTGCGCGCAACGCATATTTCGATATTACTTCACCCCGATGAAGGATGAAACGATTTAAACTTTGTTGAGAAAAATACGTGTTCGTGCGCTACTTTATCAGTCAATCAATATTATACAAGGAAATTGTTCATTTAAGCTTCAAAAATCAACGTAGAGGGATTATTTCACCCAAACACAAACTCATCAAACACCTACCAAAACAAGGTATTCAAGTTTTTACGTATAATCAGATCATTTGACCCTTTAGTCTAAGATGAATCAATCGAAAATGACTGTGGCTGAATTGAACGTAACAAGTAAATCAAATCATTTTCTTTAATCATTTTCGAAAATAACAAAAAAGACGGATGATTGAACATAATCGCATTTTTCACTCTTCATTTATTGTTGTCGGATAAAAATAGCCCTGATTTACACGTGCACAAGCACAAAATGCAAAATATCAACAATTACATGCACTGTTTGTGAAGTTTCTCTTTGTGATTACAAATAATTGCAATTTCTATGATATCATTATTAATGTAATCCTGATTATTAAAATAATTACAGGCGATGAAGTTTCGGTATTGTCTGTTTTTTTTTTTTGAAGTTAAAGAGTAATTTCGTTATTATTGAAAAATGAATATTTTTCGCTTAAATTCAAATGCAAAAAAAACCACTCTACATCCAATCAACTCGCCCCAAAGGCCACTCTCCAATCCGGGTTCGAACTAATTTCAATCGCCGAACAGTTGTAATCATTCATATCCTTTGTTGGATTCCACACTCCCGGAAAAAAGTCACCCAGCAACAAATCTCCTTTCCATCCCCCCTCCCCTCCAAACAATCAGTTCGCCTGTCACCGACAGCATCAACTCATCCAACGGTAAAATCCCTAACCCTCGGGATGTGGATCCCCAGCGTTCCAAGATTTCCGGCCAAAGAACTGCTAAACTATCCTCTTTATTCCTGCTAAACATCGGCGGAAGCTATCCTTTCACGCTACCATTATCACCGTATAGAAAACATCGATTCATCGTGTTTTACATATGGTTTAAGCTCGCACTCACCCCAAGCCCCCTTTCCCTGCGGTCATGCGGCCAGACACATTCGAAATCGGGGACTACAAATTTCGTCAGATTCACACGCATTCCTCCTCAACCCGGTTTCATGCCCCTTCCAAGGACAGGAGAAGGAGGAGGCAGGAGCGGAGAAAAAAGTGAAAACTTGCCCCGAAGGCAAAAGGACACTCTCCGATTGACCCTAGGAGAAGCTGGACTTTCGGATGCTCTATTATAGAGATTCCTTTTGAATGATTTCTTCAGAAACCAGGGTCGCACTTTGCCTCCACCGGTAATGTTCGATGTATACAACAAATGGACATCATGCTATAGCGACACCATCAGTTGTCATAAAATATTATAGGCAATCATTCCCTCAATCCATCCCTTTTCACACACGCCAGCTCGAGATAGTGTGATTCAATAACAGCACAATATAAAATAACAATTTATTGATATCAATCCTTTTTCATCCTTGGTTGGTTTCTTCACCCTTTTTTTCTCGGTGCTTTCTGCTGTTGTGTCTTCTTCCCATGCATCCCGAAGTTCGGTGGTTACTCGGCTGTCTAGGCTCGAACCCGGGGTGGAATGAGGGGGCAGAAAAAGAGAAGACGAGGTCACGCTCGAGACTTGATGTGGGTTCTCAATATGCGAATTAGATTTAAGGGTTGATCTATTGCCAGCGTTTTTTTTTTCTTTCTATTCTTCATGTTCGGCTGCGGATGGTCGTAATTTACTCCGGTCAAGAGTCGACATTTCGGGGAGTTGATAAAGGATTGGGACCGTTGGATGGATGGAATGGACCGAGGAAAAAAACACATTCACACACGCTGCTGAAAAGGGTTGATGTGGAAGCAATTAAGAAGCGATAAAAGTGGTTTACGGATCGACTCGGAAACGGGACCTGTTTGCATGTTTTGATCTCGTTGATTTTCTTTCCGGGTAATTTGAATAATGCTTCTTATTAAATCAGCACTTCTCAGTGAGAATGTGATTTGATTGACCTTTGGGACTGAATACGCAACGATTTATCAAACGATATTTCAAACTTACGTGAAAGAGCTCCCGTTTTGTGTCACCGGTTGTAATTTTTAGGCAAAAGACAAATCGAAAAAAGAGAAACTCCTAATTGCTCTTCAAGGTCGTTCAAACAAACATAGAAGTCTTCCCAAAACCCGGAGGATGCCTTGGAAGTGAGAACGGAGGGCCACAAAAAACACAGAACCGAAAGCACAAGCAAAAAGTGGCCTACTTTAAATGTTCCGGAATAATTTTCTAATTATTTCAGAGCGACACAAACGAGCAAGCTGAGCTGAGATAGCAGAGAACTTTCCTTGGCTTGTCCTTGAGCGCAATTTTTGAAGGGTTGTAAAATTCGGGTTCTTGTCGGTCCCCGGGTTTATGGTTTATTTGTTCGCTATTTATGGCCACAACTGGAGCACCCCATGCAAAGGCTATGGGAAAGAACGAGAGGGAGAAAGCAAGCGTTTGTGCGATGTCATCGTTATATTGCAGCGAGTTCCCGGGAGTCTCTTTCGTAATGTTGGTTTTTGCGATTGCAAAATTCACCATACGAAGGACGCGCCGAAAAGGAGTTTAAAATGGGTTTGCAAATTTTAACTGCACTTTGTTGTTTTGTGTACTTTTTTTTTTTTGGTGACCCTGACAAGAAACAGTAAGAGAGGCATGTTTTTGGCACATTTTTTTCTCTTCCCTCATTTAATGGCTGGATTTTGCAAATGCAATGTCAACTGGTTTCATAAAACGCTGAGCAGTTGTTTGCGAACATAATGTTCTGAGGTCAATTACGACTGTCTGTTTTAACTGTGAATCATCAGACCAGTTAAGGGACAGTTATGCTATTGTTGTCTCTCGGAACGATTTCAAATTATTGCGAAACGGGCCTACTTTGGTGGATACTTTTCTGTATCAACAATGAGTTTTGTAGAACTAGACCTTGGATTATCTCGTCAATGACCAATCGGTTTACTTCGAGCTATCTCTCCAGCATTTGCCATTTCTTTCCTGGAACAGATTCCGATATTCGTTTCATCCAATTTTTTTTTAAATTTTGAAAGCAGTGATCGTAAAATTTCCGATTCATAACACAGACTGCTTGCGTGTTTGTTGTCCATAAAAGGTTAAAAATCAGTCAGTCAATGCACCGTGTTCGGCGTGTAAATAAATTCCCATCCACTCGAAGATGAGCATAACGCCTCTTTCAATGGCTCTTCTTGAACCGCTGAGTTTCTAGAGATTTGTTGTCCAGTCGAAAAACTAGAATGTCAAAAAAAAAAAAAAACGGCGAGATCCTAATTCTTATGATCGATGTCATTTGTTATAATATTTACAACAACATCATATGAACATTCAGCTTATTGTTGATGCTGCTGCTTTTGCAAAAAACGACAATTTATGTACACCGGGGCAAGTTGAAACGGTTTTTTCGAAGTTCAACTTGAAAATTATCTTTAAAAATCACTAAATCTCAATCCGTTTGCAGCATATACAACATATGACAGAAGACTTTCGATAGAAACAGAGATTCGATGTTCCGAAAAATATCAATTTTCAAAATTTTTGGTGCTGAACTATCATGAGTTTAATGTGCGGTTTCGTTTCTCTCACTATATACAACTGATTTATGAAACTCTAAATTGAAGGAATTGTATATGATATGTTGGAAAAAGGGGTTAGTAAACTTTAGATGTGGGGGAGGAGACTGATACATACAAAATGGACACCACATACTAGGGATTAATACCCGAAATAATAAAATCAAGATTACTATTTTGCAGGCTTTTGTGTTAGGGTAGAGCCATTCAAAATGGCCGTCTCTGACTTCGACTCCCCACATATATTAGTACCGACTCCGACTCCGACTCCGACTCTGACTCCTGCTAAAAAAATTATATAATTCGAAATAGGTTTTTAATTAGAACGTTTTATTTACCATTTTTTCTGATTAGACAATAAAAATGAACACCAAAATTCAGAATGCTCGTAAAACAGAATTGCTTTAGCCAAATCTTCCTTCATGGAGGTCTGACTTCACAATTTTCCAAGCAGAGAACAGCCTCTTACGCTGACTTTAGTTGGAGGCATGGCAGTAATAGATGTGCCCAGGAAGCGCTGGTATTTCACTGAATGAGGACATTATATGGTCGGTGTTAAGTCAGAGGGGACCAAGTAAGTCGCAAAATTGAAAATTTCGAGTTATTAATTACATTTGATTAAGCATTATGTGAGCTACATACCACATCATCAGATTTGTAAAATCACGCATATAGCAGGATTAATTGATCGAAATTGTTATGATTGATCACCGAAAACTCCTCATAGTACGCAGTCAGAGCGGACCATGTACATTGTGAAATGGTACATTTACCATGGCAAAATCATGTGCAGACAGAGTGGACAATGTGACAATCATTTGTATATTGAATTCAAATAATATCCCAGCGCCGAATTCAAACCAACAAAACATTTTCTTGCAGCTAATAGGTACCTTGTCGAAATGCGCTTGAACTCGTTAGTGTATAATGTGCACATTCTGAGTATATTGGAAAATAAACTTGGTCCACTCTGACTGAACGGATCAGTGAAAAATGCTGGTTTTCAGTGTGAATGATCGCAAAATATACTGTTTCAGAGTGCGATTTAGTATGTAGCGATGACAATGAATTCGAATTCGATGATTCTGTTGACGAATACTGTCTAAGATGATTGAAAAATGAAAGTTTGTGCTTTAACATGTTTGCCGTGCAATCAGATTCATGCATGTAATAGATGGCGGAGCTATTATGCTGAACGCAACCAAATGTTCATGCAGTTCCCACTGCGCACCCCTTCTCGCTCTAATTTTCATAACAGAATGGCACACTTTGACTCACAACCAGAGATGCAAAATTTCAGAAGAGCATGCTGAAATCGAAAATGTTTTTTTTTTCAGTGCAAAATATCCACGCAACCATTATTTACTTTTTTTTTCTCTGCGCTCACGACGATTCGACAGCTGGTTCATTATCATGCTTGCTTTGATTTGGTTTACTGTTCGGCGACACGTCCGTCAGTTCATTCCCAAGTTCACTGAATGTTGGAAGCCAGTTATATCATTTATCATTGTATCTTGGTGAAAATTTCATTGATATCAGAATGGCTTCAAGCACCGCGAAAAATAAGAAGCGTACGTATACGGACATCGCATTATCGTTCATCCTTGAGAATGGTGGAAAATTTAAATGCAACATCGATCAAAGCGATTGCGTCTATACACAGGATAAATTAGATTCGGGAAATTTCATCAGACATTTCCGTTTAAAGCATAGTGAAATCGCTAACTTTGAAGGCCTTCTTAAGGATTATGAGCCGCTTGCTAAGAAGCCACGAATCGTCGCAAAGCGCCCAATTGCCATAGATCTACAGGTTTTGATCGAAGCTGTTGTGAAACTGGTCACAGAACATGGGATGCCGCTTTCATGCTTTGAATGGGAGGGATTTCGGCTGCTATTGGATCCTATTTGTCAAGCAGTTGGGTGTACGTTGAAATCTTAATAGATGAGATGAAGGACAAACTTATCTGTTGGAAGGTAGATTCTGCTTCCTGCCATAATCGTCACATTCTAGGTGTGAATGTTCAATACGCTCTTCGAGAAAATGTCGTCATTCGGACTCTTGGTATGTACAACACAACGCCCCCACATATCACAAATGCAAATACACACGCAATTGCGCGTACCTATATACATCCAGCAGGATTTCTAAAATATGTTTATTTTTATAGGTATGGTAGAAGTTAAAGAAAGCCAAACTGCCGCTTTCTTGAAATCTAAAATAATGGATACGCTAGCAGAGTACAATGTGCCGATTGGGAACATTTTCTCTGTAACTATAGACAACGGGGCCAACATGGTTGCGGCGGTCAAAAAGCTAAAAGACGAGTTGGAAATGACATTATTTGAGAAATTGAACGACGTAAACGATACGGATGAACGAGATCAAGGACACGATATTTCAAATGAACTATGTGCTGAATTCAACGAACGAATCAATCTGGTTAGGTGTGCAGTGCACACTCTACAGTTAGCCATTTTGGATGTTGTGAATAAATCACACACAAGCGTAAAAAAATTAACCGAGCTGTCGAAAAAAACTAAAAACGTTAAATATAAGACAAATTTTGACCACCATGATGCATCACATCCCCCTGTTTGGAGTCATACACGCTGGGGAGGAATTTTTGAAATGGTTCAATCCTTCAAAAATCAAAAATCATTTTTCGAGCAATTGGCCATTCAATTTCCTGAGCTTGGTAAGTATAAAAAACAAGTAATTGTGATCAACAAAGCAACGAATTGATATACATTTTCGATTTTTTTTTTTTTGTAATATATATCATTGATTTTAACAGATATTACGGAACATTACATTTTCATTGACAACTACTACGATGCATTTAAACCATTGTACATATGTACGAAAAAAATGCAAGAGCAACATGTCTCATTGCCAGACTTTTACATTGCTTGGCTCATGGCTATGAATGAAGTTAGAAAAATTAAAGAAAATTTATTTGTACCTGATTTATTAAATTCGCTGAAGAGTAGGTTGGCAGCTCTACGTAAGTCTAGAGCTTTTAAAATGTCACTATATCTTGATCCACGCATGAATTATCATGGGTCTACATTTTTTCCACCTGAAGAGAAAGTGGAGATACAGGTAAAAACTTTATTTTAAACTATTTCTTATAAACTCCCGAATCCTACACACTTACTTTCCATATATGCTTCATCAATTTCATATCGTTACAGAGATACATTAATGAAACATGGCAGCGGATTCACCAACTACAATCGACATCATCATCCTCCATCATGTCAAACGAATCTTTATCAGTATCCGAAGGTATTGATGATTTTGATGAATATCTTACCGAGATGTTCGGTGGAGCTGTGGACACGGAAAATTTTTACAACAGCTTCAGTCGCTGGATTTAGAACCACGTCAAAGTCACAGCTATAACGTTTGGGATCACTGGGTGAGCCGTAAGACAACGCATCCAGAATTATATGCAGTGGCCATGGTCTACTCCATCAAACCAAGTCTCCGTAGAGAGAGCCTTCAGCGTACTTGGTATAGTACTATCCAACCGTCGAACACAACTTGCAGAGGACACCTTGACAAATATCTTGTTGGTCAAGTTGAACAAAGCGTTGTTCCCACAAGCTATTTCCTCAGCTTATAATTGGAAAGAAATTTAAACAAAGGATTGATTTAGGCAGATGTCCATAAATCAAATGATACTTGTCGTCCAATTTTGTTGTTTTAAATCTACATAAAAATAAAAATAATAAACGAGTTTTATTCTCACATCTATACGAACGCGCGTATACACATCTGACGCAGTATCATTAGCATAATATTTCACTGAATGAATTTTTGTTTCCATCACTTACAGCTAATCTAAGACGAATGCGAATATTTCGGGTGTTCATTGTCAGTGAATCAGTTTAAGAATGAGTGTGAGAAATAATGCAAAAATGAAATGTTTGAACGCGAGGGAATGTCGGCTGCATGATATTTTGTTCGGTTCATTTGTCATGAACTGAGGCGGATGAATTATTGAATACGATGTTGTGTCGATATCTTGCACTGTCAGTAAAATGATTATGAGAATTTGCAACCTTGCTCACAACTGTTAATTGATTGAGAAATATTGAGAAATTGTGAATTATGAACCATATCTTTAAAAATGCTTCATTTGGTTAAGTAAGAGTGGACTATGTACGTAAAGGCAGCCAAATAAGTGCCTTTTTTGGCATGATAGAGGAGATGTGTCTGAAACGCGCCTGCCGGGCAATTTGACCCGCCTGATTTTCTCGTAAACCAGCAAGAATAGAAATGCAATGGATATAGACAATCGTGCTAGTCAATGACAGAATCCTACCATGCAAGTTTTACATTTGTAACATGCTTAAAAAAAAAGAAAAATAATTTTCTTTGGAAGCAATTTTCGATGTAAATTTCTACATCATTTCTATAAGGTTTTTGTTGCTTGAAACCGATTCAGAGGCGATAACTGTGGGTCATATTTATTGAGTCGAGTTCTCAGTGAATATCTCAGATGAAGAAAATGGTAAGAAAGGCATTTTCCGCATCAGATTACCATCGGACAGTATGACAAACCCTCGATCAGGGCAATTTGCTCGCTTTCGGCCTTAAACATTCTCACGAGAGAAATAGCTTGTATGTGAGGGATGCCAAATTATTTTTTTTTAAATTTCTGCATGGAACGAATAAATGTCTTCAAATGTAATCATAATGAACAAAAATGAGCAAACCATCACGTAGAAATATCGTGTTCTATAAATCATACAAACTATTGTTTTCACATACATTGAAATGACCCAGTATGTTTTCACAAAATTAAATCTCTTCAAAACGAAAACATGTCTTTACATCTGGAATCTATATTATGTGCTCAGAGAATGCAGGAAAAAAGCGCGGACTGGAGAATTAATGCACGAATACTGGGAGAACACGCTCACCGGAGGAACGGTTTCTTCTCTTCACTGGTGGGCATGAAGGAAATAGAATGATGGAATCTCTCATTCATACAAGCCGTTTCTCTGAGCTTTATAGTCTCTGAGAGAGGCAACTCATGGGCATATTATACTTCTGCTGGGCCATTTAACACCGTATGATTGGAAATTTAGAATTTGGGCGCATTACAAAATAAAATTCGTAGCACTTTTGTTATTCAGTATCTAAAATAACAGAACGATTACAGATGACTGAGGGTTAACTAATCTACGTACTGACGTAGTTGTTACCTTAAATTCTAAGAGCATGGTCAAGATAAATCCATTCTCGCTTAGGGGGTGCGTATTACACACTTCTCCTATACTTGATTTTTTTTTTTTGCAATTATCATATATCAAAGTATTGCCAGAGAGTAGCCAACATTTCTGTGAACAAGATTGAACGAAAAAAATAAATGCTTTGAAAATTGCAGGGCACTGAACTTTGTCGAATACCCATTCAATGAATTCTATTCTTCAGTCCGTCAGAAAACCATCACTAACTTTACTCGAAAGTTAACCTCAAACCGTATTTGAAAAATCTGGATTTTATTCCTAACATCTCCCAACCCATGTACTGTTCGTTAGACTATCAACCTTGCCGGCACCAATGTATGTGTTTGTGTTCTGAGTTATCAGGATATCGGGTACGTTGTTTGGTCGTGAGAGGTATATTTTGACGCCAGATCGAATTTAGAAAACTCTGTCCCGGAAGCTGTCTGAAATTCAGTTTTGTCAACTGCGAAATGCATGTACTTTCGCGTTGAGCCTCTTGTTTGGACGCCATTCTGAGAACTGAAGGAAAAATCCCAGAATCAACCCAAAAATAACTCTGTTGCCACGATTCGGGTTGAAAAAGAGAATATCGCTGGTTTGACAAGGTTCAAAGGAGTTATATCGGTTACATTCTCATGTTTCCCAAAAAAACTCCCAGCCACCAGGATTGGACTTCCATACAGAATATTCGATTATTAACGGAGTTTATCGACGATCAGATTGGTTTTGGAGACGCGTTTTTAGAATCACTTCACTTACCGCAGTGAATCCTGATTTTTCTTAACCATTCCCACTAACAGCTTTCCCTTCCATGATAAATGCTAGGGAACCACGCTATAGAGGCGACCCTTCTCGCCTTCGGGCGGCGAATATCATACTAACATTCCTTCCCTTCCCCTGGTGACTGTAAGGACGTGGCCGGCGTCGTTATTGATCATTAAAATCTAGAATTGCACAACGAGAATGATTTGCTAGTCCCAACACACAGAGTGGTGTTCTTTGTGCAATTTGGTTGGTTCCGGTCAATCACGGAGAGCAACTACGAATTGTACAGTCTCAAGCTCAAGTTCAAGCTGAGGGACAAATCCCAGAATCAAACACACCTACAAAATAAGGGGTGTTTACTTTTTGTAAATACACACTTAAAAGAAATACATCAAATTTAAGTTGACCAAATTGTTATCGGGAACCGTGGAATGTTTCTGTCACTATATTCATGCTCGATGTTCCTCGAGCTATAGGCCTACAATCTGCCGTTCTGGGCATTGTGAGACTGTTGTAAGATAAATAACTTTTCATTCCAAAACACAAAGTCTTGTCCAATGTGCCGTGATAGTGGAAAAGTAGCCCTTTCAAACCGGTTTTTCTTCGAAGCTTCCGAAACTCCATGAACTTTAGGTCTTTTCAAAGCTTGACATCCCAGGTCATGTTTGAGCACATTGTGCACTGTCCTTTTCGAAACATTGAGATCAGAGGCTGTTAACACGAGTTATAAACAGAGAAGGTATATAAGGTGTAGAAAAATATTGGAGTAACACTACCATACACTGGCGATAGCTAAGCTAAGATCACCGCTAGTGTACATTGGAACTGAACATCAACGGAATGAAGATGAATCGAAACATTGTAAAGAGTTATTCAATTTTCTCTCTTGACTCGCTTATTCCGGAACCATTAGACAGAGATGAATTGTCAAGAATCAAAAATTGTCAAGGGAAAATGAAGCGGCTTAATTTCACTTCTTAAAACATTTGTATTTCTATAGAAGTATTTCTACCTTTGAAATACGAAAAAAATAGAATTGAGATCAGGACTCGCTAAGATATCACGAACTGGTATGCATAAGTGTGCTTTCCCAAAATTCTAAATCGACAAGTTTAGTTCTTTCATATGATTTATTTCCATCTCCATTTTGTGAGATTAATTGTTTGATTGTTTAACTGCTAACACTTTTTGTATCTTGAGCTTGAGCTTGAGCTTCGGTAGACTGTACACTTCGCAGTTACTCTCCGTTATTGATCTGAAGCAGTGAAATTACACAAAGAACAGACTGAATGACGCTTGGGAGTAGCAAACCATTATCATTGACTTGTACCGTAAACCGGAGGCAAATTGATCACGATTTTCAGATAAATGTAAATGGTTTGGAAATGTTTGGTTCAATCTATTCCCAAATATTTTGAAAACTAGTAGTGGTGCCAACGTCACATAGCGTTCTGAGTTTTCTAGCGAAATGCATGAAAATGTATAGAAATTCATTGGTTGCCCTACCCATGGTAATATAAATGATAATTCAGGGGTTTGAGGATACCAAATCTGATTTAATCCATCTAAAGGTGTATTCGTGCCTTTCTCATATCTCAATCTGAAAATTGATCGGCAGGTCGTCCGGAGACCGTTCGAATTGTCTCAATGTGGCAAAAAACCCCGAGAAATGGTCACCAATGAGCTAGTATTGAAAACCCGGGAAGTGCGATATGTCGCATGATGGGATTTGGTTCTGGTTATAAAGTGGTCACTTCCCTCGGAAACATCTGAAACATTTCCGAGTTACGTAAATGAGGTTATATAGGCTTCAATTCATCACGAATAAGCTATTTTTGTAAAATCATGACAATCACGGGTTTTCTGTTGTTTTGGATTCTAATTCCTAATTGTTGTCTTGTTCAGAAAAAAAGTTGTTCTTACAAGTTTTACTAATAATTGTAATAATTGTAATAATTGTAATAATTGTGACTACTATTTCAACTCGCAAAGAATCAGCAGCGTGTGGATCAATATGTTTAGCGTCTATTAATATTCTTTTGATGTCTTGAAAACATGCTTCTTTACCATACTTGAAAATTGAAACGATATTGCATTTTAATTTTTATGCAATTAAATAAGTGATTCGATGAGAACCACTGACGAAAAGAACCTACAGATGATTATTGAACACGTCATATAAAAATTTGAAATTTAAAAAAAAAACAGTTTGTTTTCAATAGTATATTTGATCAATTTCTTCCCGGTTATCGATTTGCCCCCGGATGACGGAAATATTCACGCGGTCTGAATGATAGTCAGAAGATTCAGTCACGTTCCGAACGATACAAACGGACATCAAAACTGTTTTAGGCATCAACATAAATAGAACTACATATGTACAATAAATTTTTCTCGATTAATTTTTTAAAGGCTGTTCCTATACGAAAAAACAATATGTTGAAGGATTTCAACTGAAATGTGCACCGAATTGAGATTTTATCATCCTCGCATTTCTCATTTCACCCATAATTGAATTTTCAACCGATGATTTTAGTGGCTTCATAAAATTTTTAAAACCGACCTTTCGAAATATTGACACCAATTGAAATATCCAACCTCAGAATAAACAAACCCAAATCGATAAATGTATAAATTATGAAAACCAAATCAAAGTAACAAAATGAAAGCATCAAATGTGATATAACATAATGAACCTAGACAATAAAAACCAAAATAAAACAAACGCATTTCCTCATTTCCAAATAAATTTAAATATTTTATTCCGTTTTTAACCTGTATCCGCATACAATAAAATGATAATAGAACTATACAATTTTTGGGTTCCCGTCCCCTGGCCGGGGACAGAAGCAAAAGCATAAGACCTTAAAATTAAATTTTGATTTTTCGCTGCTCGTTTAACATTGCTATTCCTACTTCTTCATACATACGCACGCACCCGTCAAATCATGACAAGATTCTATCGAATAAAATCAGAGACCACATAATAATATGATAATAATGATAATAATAATATATTTTAAAAATAAAACAACCACAACTAAAAAAAGAAAATAGGACACCTCTTGGGTTTTTTTTTCTCGCGCTTCAAACAAAATGATCGATCGCGATCACCACAACCAACAACAACGGAACACAATTTGTCGCTAATAAATATTTCACCACCATCGTTCTCCCGCGTTTGATCCGATCGGGCGAAGTGGAGGGGGGCGGGAAATCGTGTTATCGTTTCCACATTTCGTTAAGAGGAGGAACTTGTATACCATACTTTTTTTTCTTGGCTTGCTTTGTCTCTTTTGTTTGTGAGAGTTTTGTATTGGGACCGCTATACTGTTAGATTAGAATAATCGTGTGAAAGTGTGAAAGTATGTGTGTGTGTGTGTATTTCCCTGAAATTGAACGCATAACCCGTTTGCGGTTTTTTTTTTGTTTTGTTTGTTTGGTTTTTGTCGCCGTCCATCCAAAAATTTTGACAGCTCTCTCACTGTGTTATGTACAATCATCTATTTACATCAAGATGGCGGCGGGTGGACAATCTTGCGGAAAAGAAGAGACAATGACTACCAACGGCTAAAGAGAGGGGGGGTTACTATTTGATTACTCTATAAATTTGATCTTTGATTTAAATATATGCTTCATATATATATATAGATGTGTGTTTTTCTTGTGTATGTATAGATAATATGGCGCTTTCGCTTAACTTCTAAGCTACTTGTTTTTGTTCTCTTGGCATTCGATTCGATTATTTGGTATCCGTTGTCAACGACAGTTAGATTCATATTTTATGGGGGGAGTAGAGGGAGATTTAGGATTCCATACCGTGGTGACGTTGGGCGACGGCTGCTGCTGCGGCGGCCGCCGCAGCGTAAGCCAGCTTCTGCTGGCGCTGCTTCAGGTACAGTGAGGGGGCGTCGTCCAGCTCGTCCAGTTCCTCCAGGGTGACCGGCGAGCGGGGCGAGTGCATGCTGAGATCCTCGGGTTCGGTTTGCTCCGGGAGTTCGGATTTGATTAGCGTGGAGGAGCTGGCGGAGGAGTGCTGTTGGGTTGGGGTGCGGATCGCCCGCAGATCGATGGCTCCCGGGTGGTGTTGGTGGTGGTGATGGTGGTTGAGATGGTTGATTTCGGGTGTGCTGAAGTCCAGTGGGAGCGTGAGGCCGGGATACTTTTGATGGAGCAGGGAGGAAGATTTCAGCTCCATCGAGAAGTCGGAGACTTCCGAGCAGCCGGACTTCTGGTCGCACTGGGACATGGCGGGACTGATGGCAGGCGTCGGGGGGCTCGTGATGCCACACTTGTGGTGGAGCAGATGGTGTCGTCGGCGGTAACTTGAGTTACAGCGGTCACAGTGGAATGGCTTCTGGCCGTTGTGGCTGAGCATGTGGGCTTTCAACTGGTTGGAATCGCTGAACTTCAGTTCGCACATTTCACACTCATACGGCTTCTCACCGGTGTGGACTCGTAGATGCCGCCGGAGGTTGGCGACCTGGACGAACTGACGGTCGCAGTGGGTGCACGAGTAGGGCTTCTCGCCCGTGTGCAGACGCATGTGGGTCTTCAGGTGGTGATCGCGGGTGAAACGTTTGTGACACTCGCGACACTCGAAGGGTTTCTCGCCGGTGTGGGTCCGCTCGTGGTTCTGGAGGACATGTTTGTACCCGAACGAGCGGTTGCAGATCTTGCAGGTGAATACTTTGTCCCGGGAGGGATCCCTGGTGGAGGTAGTGATGGTTGACGGTATTTCGACGCTCCCGTTCGATTGGGGCGACGAACCGGAGGTAGGTGGCGAGATGGGACCGGGACTGACCATGTCCATGTTTGGGATGTCCACGGGCATGGTCTGGCCGAGAGGCGACTGGAGCAGCACGGCATCCGATTTGATCGAGAGATGCTTCCGCTTGCCCGAGCGCTTCTGTTGTTGAGGTAGAATTTCCGAGGTGGTCGATACGATGTGGTTGTTGTTGGTGGAGAGCTTGAGCGATTTGGAGCTCTTGTGGCTGAGGGCCGGCGAGATGGGGCTCTGTGGGGGTGGTGGACTGTTATTGCTGCTGTTCGGTGTCGGGGGAGCCCAGGCTCCGAACAGAGCCGGATGATGTGGGAACAGTCCGCTGGCTAGCGATGCCCGCAGTGGCATTGTGAGACCGGCGGCCATCAGTGCCGCGGCGGTTTGATTTGCCAGCAGCTGGGGAGCCAGCATTCCCATCGCCGGATGACAGCCACCGAAAAGGCTGGGACTGTGATTCAGGTGATTCATACTCATTGCGTGAGGGTGCTGATGGTGCTGTCCGGTCAGCGGCGGGGACACTGACAAACTGCGAACCTCCTCACGTTCCATTGCTTGCAGGCTACGGATAGCGGCTAATCCTACAAAAAAAAATAAACAGAAGCGGAAAACGAATTAGATAATTTGATTTGGCTCGAACGGAGTGTGTGTTTTTTGTGTGTGTGTATTTATTGAGGGTGGGAGCAGCAAAGCAACTAAAAGCTATCGATTCGATCCGAGAATGTCAAGTTTAAATGAGTTAACAAAATAAGCACTTCGGTGTCGATATTTGTCGGCTGATTGTTTGAGCAAAAATTTTGTTTGATTTATAACCTTTTAATCTGTGGAAGGGTATCGATTCGATCCCAGCAGGCGGTTAAGTTCAGGCCGGGATACACTGACGAACGCGCTTCTGTTGGCACCCGGGTTGAATGAATGAAGAGTAAACGTAAACAAACTGCTTACGCGATCCGGTTGTAATCTTGTAACCCACTCTCGCACATGTGTGTGCGAACGAGCGCGCGCCCGAAGGATTCTTCGGCAGCGACTCTCTCTCTCGTGTAGCCCTTTTTTCCTGAGCGTGTGTATCGCGCGCGTCTTCCACATATGTGTGTGCGAAATCAGGAAGCAAAACAAAAACCCCTTCCAGCAGCCTGCGGCCGTGTCCTCCCCGTCCTCGGCGTCTACGACGTTTTGGGTGGCTAGACGGTTGAATTGCTCGCCCCGTTCTCGTGTTTTCGAAACGTCTGCCGCCTCCCTTCGGCGTGGAGAAAGGATCATTTCCTCCACATGTGAATGGGGGGCAATGGATACGACTTTCGCTATCAGCGAAACGCCGGCTTTCGCTTTGTATGTGTGGAAGCGAACACGCGGGAAAGGATCACACATTTGATGGTTTATTTACATTCGATTGACCATGGTTGGGAGAATCCGCCGGCTAATCAGTGCACGACGGGAAGATTTCCCGGCGGATCAAGTGCCGCCGGCATTTGTGCACTTGTGCACCGCCTAGTGTAGAACGGCCTCAATCTTGTTGGTTTGTCGATGGAAGCCTTCCCAAAGCGAATCAATTCTTTATTTATAAGTTTATTATTATGTGTTTATGATTTCACCCCTTTTTACAGCCTCTGTTGAGTGTCTATATACGATTGTTTACTCTTCCGCCTGTGGCACACGAACGAACGAACTTTGTTTTTTGTTTTTTTATTATTCTCTTCACCCCTTTCCGTTTCTTTCCGGAGCGCTGTGCAAGGGCTTCAAAACAAGGAGTTCATTTCACCACAGCGATGGGAGCGAATGCCTCCCATTTGATTATTACTCCTGCCCGTCCCATCAATCATCGTGGGCGGAAAGCCTTTCGCCTCGCCTCGCGCTAAGGCTTCAACCCGAGAAAAAGAAAAGCGAAAGAAGCTAGTAACTCGCGTAAATCAGCCTCCCTTTTCTTCGCCCCCCGCAGAACCTTCATTAAACATCGCGTACTTTCCCCGCGCGAATTCGGTTCCGTTTTCCTCCCGTTGTTATGTACCGACGGGGGAAGCTGAGAGCGGGGTACGAAATTTTCCTCCGATTTCCCTATGTATTTCGTTACCGCGGGGCGGAAGGAAACAGCGGCACAAAGGGCGCGCGCGAGATTAAAACAAAATAACCCTTACTCAAGCCTAATTACGCCTCGGAAATGTGAGCTTATGTACGCGTACTTTGTCAAAAAAAAAAAAGACAAGATGCACGAATGTTTATCTCGTTCCACTTCCCCGAACTCTTCGGTTCTGTTTCATGTACCGCTTGCGCCAATTGAAAACGCGAATTCTCGGAACGCACCGCGCGAATCCGCAGTAGGCGGGTAAAGTCCTGCCTGCTCTTTTTGACCACGTCTTTGAACAATTAAAACGGACATTAATTTGATTTATCGCGCGCTGCGGACAAAGTCTTTGTTGGCTACGCTGCGAGACAGAGGTTAACGAATGTTAACCCGTTTGAGATTTAAGTCATCTCCTCGACTTAACAGATGCTCGAAGCTGATGCCGACGGCATCCAACGCATTCTTTGATTTGCTGCTTCCACCCCGAATCAATGTCTACTGGATCAAAAAATTGATTGCCCATTTTGGGACACAACACTTACCTCTTGATGCTTGCGCTTCTTGCAGCAGCGATAAGGCCATTGCCTGCTTGGATCACCGTATCGAATTTGGTTTTGTCGTTGGCTCCTCTCCTCGTACTTAGTTTATTTTGAACAAACAAAAGGAACAAACAAAAAAAAACTCAAGCACTAGTCGCTAATAACACCCGATTGTGTGTTGTTCTTCACTAAGTTTATTCATATATAATCACAACTAACAGAACACACTGTTTTCGAACACTGTCATTGGTGTTCTAAAAATGTTGCCACACTGTGGTTAATCCTTGCGCGCTATCACACTGCCAAGTGTAGGTTCACATTAGGCATTACACACTATACTTTGTTTGGAACTACTACTTGCTGAGAGCGCGTTTGCTGCGGTTCGGGATGACGAGGAACTTTGGGCCGTGCCTTGCGATAATTTTTGTATTATTTTTTTTGTTTTTTCTTAAATAGTTTTGCTAAAACTGTGTTGGTTCAGGTGCGCTCACTCACGAACAAAATATTTGAATCACTGCGTTGCGTTGTACACGATCGAGATCTCGTTCTGCGGGAGTCGGCGAGGATCGCTCTCTGAACTGACACGTCTGAACGGTGAGAAAATCAATACACGACTGACGGTTGTCGACGATGGCACGCGAGGTAAGTACCCATTAAAATTTTTTGGCCGCCGCTTCTGATCCGCTGTGTGAAGTCGCGTAATCGCAACCGACTTGAGCGGTGACGACGGAAGTGACAGTGAGCAAAGCGAGGATGGGAGCTTGTTGATGTCCAGCCAGCAACTGTGCGACTGAGACGGCAGACCGCGGGAGAACTGTTGTTCGCTTGCTTGCTTAGTGATGGCACGCGAGTCGAGAGCAGGATACTGAATGAAGTTACGAAATCAGAGCACATCACAACGTAACCATCCCAGACTCTGAACCGAGAAGTAAGACGAACAAAAAAAGCAATCGACTGCCTGTGTGCCGAAACGAGTTTCACTTTCGATGGATGACGGGATGACACTGTGCTAGGGGTCCTGCTGCCACATGACTATGTTGCCTCACCATGCCTACCAACACCACCACACCAACATACCAAAAAGGCGAGCGAGCGCCCCGAAACGGGGTGTCCTGTCGTCACGTTGATACCGTTTCTCCGCTGGTGTGCACTGTGCTCTAAATCCTCTCTCACCCACTCGGGGAGCGCGCGCACACACCAATGCACTCCCATCATTATTTCATCACACACACAGTAATCCGCTCTCTCGCACTGCGAAGCGGTCCTCTCTCCCGCTTCCAGCCAGCCAGTTTGCTGACCTAGCACAACACGTTCCCAAGATTTGCTTCTCTCACTCTCACTCCTTCTCTCTCTCTCAAAAAAAAAAAAAAAATCCCGCTCCTGCGCAGCCTTTCAACCCTTGTACACAACTTCACTCTCTTCGCCATCATCGTCGTCAATGACTCTCTCTCAATCCAGTTAATCTGTACGCACTTTTCTCCGTTGTTCAACCCATCATTGCCATCATCCGTCATCATCATCACTTGAAAAATAAGGGGCAGTAATCCGTTTCGGCGCTCTGTTGCGCTAGGGCGAAACGAGACGCCAAACACACCGCACCAACCGTTTGTCCCGCTTGCACAACGCACTACCATCCCCTCCACCTTGGTTGTTTGGTTTTTTGTCATACAGAATTTTTTGATCAGCAAACCACTCACCACCAGGTTGACATCGCTCGTGTTGGAAGGCATCCTTCATGTCGGTGGTGGTGATGGTCATCTAACCGGAAGCGTTTCATCATGTTGCACCGATCAAAACCAATCACCCCCGGAGGGGGTTGGAATTTCTGGTTTTGACCATCGCTTGAAACTATCGCCTTTGGGTTGGTGGGTGGATGGCTTATCAGTGTGCCGTGCGGTTACGATGTTGTCTATTATGTGCTCAGCGGTGGAATTTCAAGGTTTCCAACCATCGCTCGCGGGAATCTTAAGCCGGATTGATTAGTCGTTGATGTCAGTGACTGGACGGTTTTTCGGTTTTTCGCTGCCGGGCACAGGTTACGCGTGTTGCGTTAATGCGTTTGTTGGATGCGATCACGTGTGGTAGCCGTGCATGCCGCTGATTGTCGTCAAAATGCTTCTAACCGAAGCTGCACTGGCGTGATGTGATTTGCGTTGGAATATGGCTTTATCTCGGGTTTGCTTTCATTTGAAAAATAGATGGTAAAAGATGGCCGGTTTTCATATTCGCGATAAAATTTCACAATGATACGTTCAAATGTTGGAAAAATCGAACAGAAACAATGATAATTTTTCAAGACTTCGGAAAGCAACCATATGGTATTGTTTTGGCATCAATTATAGCTTAGTTTATTAGCTACCCTTATTTATTTATTTATTTAATTTGTATTATGTAACTTGAGACTTCGGTCTCATTTAAATGCTACAATGATTTGTATACAGAACAGTGCGTCACTAATATAACTTTTATGATTTCAATTTGACTAATTCTACTAATTTAACGGTTAAAGTGCTCTAAACATTTCTTCTTAAATGCAAATTTCGAATTCATTAGAGTAAGATTATTGGGTAATGACTTCCAATGTGAAACACCTCTAACGAAGAATGAATTGCCGTATTTGGAAGTGGAGTGTCGAGGGATAACATATTTCCTTGCGCGCGCGGTTCTCAAAATATTTAATTTTTCGTGTAAATAGCCAGGATGGCTTGTTCTCGCAAGATCAAATAAGAATAAGCAACATCTCATAGGCGCAAACTTTATAAATGGGCAATTAAGCAGACGATACTGTAAATGAGAAACCCTGGAAAATCTATTCAAGTTGAATACATATCGTACACATGCATTCAATGCTATTTGTAATCTCGATTGAGCGTACATTGATGATTCGGAAAGCAGGAAATCACAAGCGATGAAATGAGGTAATACAAGACTTTTGAAAAGCTTGAGTTTCATATCCGCACTGAGGAAAGATGTAGTAGCATACAATGTACGAAGACCAGCATACACTTTCCCACATTGTTTGAATATATATTTATCAAAACTAAAGTTGGATTGAATAGTGATGCCTAGGCTGACACCATCTTCAACAAATTCTATTGTTGAGTTGTTAAACTGCAACGTCGGTTTTAGTATGATGTTGTTTTGAGAGTTGTTTATGAATAAAGCATTGGTTTTATTAAAATTCAACACAAGCTTATTCATGTTCGACCATGTATATATTCTGGCTAAATCATCGTTGATTTTCTTTGAAACCATTGTTGCCGAATTATCCTGACAATCATAGTAAATTTGCACATCGTCCGCAAAGATGTGAATTTTGCAAAATTTCAACACTTGAGGAAGATCGTTAATATATAAGGAGAACAATATTGGTCCTAGAATTGAGCCCTGAGGTACTCCAGAGCATATAGGAAGGAATCTAGAAAAATCTCCATTACATAAAACTGTCTGGGTTCGATCTGTTAAATATGATTGAATAAGTGTGGTTGAATGGTTAGAAAAATTGAAGTTTTGAGCCAATTTTTTGCAAAGCATTTCGTGGGAAATTGTATCGAAGGCTTTAGAAAAATCCAGAAGTAATAGAACAACTGGTCGTCCCTTATCCAAGACCATCCCAATGTCATCAAATACCTTCAGCATAGCAGTTTTTGTACTGTGTTTAGGACGATATCCGGATTGAATTGAACTTAACAGATTATTTTGATTTATATAAGTGCAGATTTGGTTTTTGACAATCCGTTCGAATACCTTAGATAACGCACAAAGTATACTTATTGGACGTAGGTTCTGAATACTGTCCAAATTAGCTTTCTTTTTGATCGGGATTATTTTCGACTTCTTCCAACCCTCGGGAAAAATGCTTGTTGTTATGATGCAGTTGAATAAGTGGGTTATGGGTTTAATCACAAGTGGATTGATTGCCTTCAGAAATTTGATTGGAAGAGAATCAAGACCTGTTGCATTAGATTTCATGTGGAATAGTTCAATTACGACATCAATTTCGCTTATTAAATTGAAATAAAATGAATTTCGTGCAATAAAAGCTTGATTGTTGTCATTTTGAACAAAACTTGATCTTTCAGAAAAATTGCTAACGAAAACTTCATTTATTTCATTTGAATCAAATGACACAGGAGGTGATTTCTTAGATTCACCTAGCCCTAAGATTTTCAATCTCTTCCATAATTGTTTAGAAGGAACATTGGTGTCAATCCGGCTACCATAAAACGTTTCCTTCGCCTGACGAATAAGCGACGAATACCCTTAGCATGCGTGATAAATTCGATTTAAAACACCTATGGGCAAAAAGTGCATAGCTTAACATAACCTAACGAATAACAACACCTAATAAAATACCAAGATATGTACACTTTTCTACAGTAATATTTTGATACAAGAACACACATTGTGCTGTAAGAAAAGTCCATTCGATTGAACCTCCTACAGGGAAGGATGTAGGGTATTGTTCGTCATTGTTCGATTTCTAGATTTTTCGATTTTTCTTCATTTGAAATGAAATGGAAGATGTGAGAAAAATCTTGTACATAGGGATTTACTTAACGTCAGTGAGCAAAATTACACTAAACAATATTTTTTAAAGCTCAATTGTTAATGGGTTAAACACGAAATATACATTACAGTAACGTACCCTCGTGTACGTTATAACACATTTTCAAAGTCCGTAGGAATAATTTTTTGAATACTGTTTTTCTGAAAGAACAATATTTGTATTTTGATACTAAAGCTTGATTTGTACTTTTAACCAATCCCGAAGTACAACTGTTTTGTGCTTCCGAATTCTAAATGAATCAAATTCCAATCAACAGTGCGAAGGGAAACATCATGAGAAAAGTTGATTTCGTCTGCTAGTTGAATTTATTTATTAATCCTACTCAAACAGCAACACGATAAAGTAATATAAGCTACGCTTCTGGGTTCTTCATGATGCTTCGATATAACGTACAATTCGATACAACGTACAATTTTGAAAGTAAAATGTACGTTATATTGAAGTTACCCTGTTTTCAGACTGACAGGACTCAGTGTTTTCAGACGAGAAAATATCAAAATCTGATTCACAATTTCGTACTTTGCTGTACACAGTGGAACCCCGATTATGCGCGAGCCGATGATCCGCGGTGCGGATTATGCGCGACAGCGAATTCCATAGTAAATCCAAAGGCCTTCCCGGAATTTGTCGGCGAGTGATACGCTCAAGCATTTTTGTTTCGATCATGGCTTTCACATTTTCTGACTACTGGTGTACACGATCTTCTAAATGGATGGATCAATGATTTCTGTATTGATAAATCATAGTTTTCAGCATGAAATTTCTTTAAAATCGTGCTTGAAACTCATTTTTAGCTAAGACAAGATCAGACAAGCTAGGAGGTCTCCGTAGCCACATAGGTTGCGCGTTCGCTTAGTAAGCGATCGATCGTGAGTTCAAAACTCAGGGCCCTCATTGACCATCTTTGTGTTGTTACAGAATAGCTACGTCCACGCAACAATCATCAGCGATGGAGATCGATCCACGGTCGAAATTAGATCGATTCATCCATACAACTGCTCTGCTCTGCAAGACACATCGGGCTGCTGTTCTATAAATAACTCAACAATGATCAATCAACTGTCTCCGCTGTCCGGTGGTCCAACTGGATAATGGAAGAACAGAAAGAATACTCTTACGCCTAAATGGCTATTGTGTGAATGTACCATATGTAATGGTAAAGAAGGAATATTGGCGAACGGCAACTGTGTAATGTACTAATTATAGATATGATAACCATGTGACATGTACACGATTAAAATTCGGCTCTGTTACAGCTGAAATGCTAATGAGCCTTAAATAAATAAATGGGATAAAAAAAAAAGATCAGACAATAGGGGGTCGATTTCGGAACGGTTTTCGGCTGCTGATTGATCAATTTTAAAGGGTTGCCAATAATATTTGAAAATACACTTCTACATAATGTACTCATGGTATGTATTCATTTTACACTAGTTACATGATAAAGCTTTGAAATACGCAACAATTTTGCTGTCATCCATCATCTATCATCTATCATCCAAATGTAATTATTCATCGAATATATGATACAAAAACATATGTTAGGGACGTGAAAAGATAGTCTTCAGAAATTTGGTCGAAAAGTAAGAGCAAGAAGCTTAGATTTGTAGTCCTTTATTGCGTTATCCGCGATTTTCGTTATTCGCGGCGAGCTAGCCTGACTATTCCGCGGATAATCGAGGTTCAACTGTACATAATTCACAGTATCCAACAGGGATGTTTCCAACCCATTAGTTAACAATTTCACACAAAACTGTGCTAGACAAGTTTTGTTTTTTTGCCACGATAAGAAAACAATGTCTGAAACATAGAAAATAGCGATAAGACCCGGAACTCATTAGGCTACGGTGCACACCCTCCGTATTTTTCGTCTCTCGTTCCTTATGATATTTTTTGACGTAGAACTACGTCTTTCAGGAAGGGTGCCAAATCAGAATACAGGTCACGTTTTTATGAAATAAAGTTAACGTTAATAACTACTTTCACTGTGAACGAATTCTCATGATTTGCATACCAATCGAATCGGAAATTCTCTAAGATTTGTTTGATATGCTATACATTACAATTCGCTAATCTCTAAACGGTTTCAATTCAGAAAATCTGGAAGAACCTTTTTCCCATACATTTATTCTGCGGATTAGTGTGCTAATCCTACCCATGTTTCGAATGCTTATAACTCTAACATTTCTCAACCGATCGGAAAGATGTTTGCATCAATTGATAGGAAATACGCGTCTATCGCAATTAATAAAATATTATTTTCCATGAGATGAACAATTGAATAACTGTAAAATGTCAAGCGTTATTTAAACGCCTTAACTGTCAAGTTTTGATTGGCCCGATTTACGGTTTCCCCAACACAGACTTCAAAATCGATGTACCTGAGGAAATACGCTTTGCGAATATACATGCAAGTCGGGGGTATTTTTGTTTCCACCAAGCTGTGTTTCCCTAACACAGCCTTCTAAAGCAAAGGGCCTGGGGGAATCCGCTTTGTAAAAAGATGTAAGTCGGGGGTATTTTTTGCCCACTGAATTGTGTTTCCCTAACACGAACTTCAAAATTAATGTACCTGCAAATATACATGCAAGTCGGGGGTATTTTTTGGTGTTAAGTAGAGATGTCTAAATTTTTCGTTTATTCGATTATCGATTAATCGAATAATCGATTCATTCGAATAATTGTCTTTCAGAATTCGATTAATCGAGCGAATATTTATTTCTTGTAATCGAGATGAACAGACATTTATAATAAAAAAAAATTATGCAGAATAGTAGTTTTTGAATGGTAATTCAGTAGATTGATAAATTTACCATTTCGTGATTTTTTTGCGGGCGATTGAAAAAAGAGCACATCATGCAAATGATGCAAAATATTTTAATTGCACCAGCATACAATTTTTTGTGTTCAAAACTACCTGTTCTTCGAATGTTGTTGAAATAGCAGATTTATTTGAAAATTTCTACTTGGTCCCTATAACTACTAGTTCAAAAGAAGTATTTTTGTAGAATCATTGACCATTAGTATTTTCCTTGGCACTCTGAATTTGAATACTACCACTTTAGTACGGGAGATTAGATCACATCCTTCTATTCCGCTATTTACTCCTGCAGACGCTGAATTCTTCTCCCCAGTCTCCTCCACCATCAGGGAATTATTTTTATGCTTCAACCGTAAGTGGTTTAGCATAATCGATGAATTTCGACAACCAAAGTTTAAATTTTGCACTGTATTTTTTGAAAAAAATTGTTTGCTTTTTCATTAATCGCGATTACTGTGATAATTATTCGATGTATTCATATTCTTATTTTTCATTATTTGATACAAAATTACTCGGATAAAATTGCAGATATTCGATTATTTGAATTAATCGAACGATTAACCGACGTCTCTAGTGTTGAGTACTTTTGCACTCGCTTGTCGTTGTGCAGACCGGAATATATTTCCCTAAAACGTACTTTTAAACTGAGAAGCCAGGGAAAATCGTCATTTCGGATACTAGAGGTGAATGAACTTTCGCGGTTTGAGAACCGTTTGATCGTTTGATAATTCTTCCGTTCACATATTTTGGTGTCCCGGGCATCATGTCAAACGTAAAAGGAGTTCATCAAATTTATTTGTAACGAAGAACATAATCTATTACAAAAATTTCCATGCATTCTAAAATAATATTCGAAGTGGTAAACAAGTGGATTGCATAATATAATTGCGTAGTTCTACGTCGAAAATATGCGGTCGTGTCCTAGATAAAACTCCTTACAATTTTTTTAAATTCGAAAGGAAAAAGAATAATCAGGAAAAAATTCGAGAGATTGTATCCGAGACTCGACCGCTTAGGACGTAGGACTACGCAATCTTTCTTTTTTTTTACATTTGTTGGTTTATCATTTCGGATATTATTTGCGAATACGTCGAAATTTCATAATAACTCTTTAGTAAGAAGTTCCGGGGACCCTGAAAAGGTTTAATGGCTTGCGTGGTTTTGCAGAATCTTTTGTAGAAGCAACGATTCTTCCTTGCCTTTGCGAGAACAATACACAAATTGGTCATACATCGCAATTTGTTTCTTTATATCAATGCACACATTGCACTGAGTATTTAACGAGGGGCATCAACAAGCATCAAACACGCGTCTAACAGATGCACACAAATATTCGCTAGCGTTTACCGCTCGAGGGGAAACATAAAACACAAAACGAGCAGACTAAGTGATCTTTGTTGTTTCGGCCACAGAAAGATTCTGAGAATTTTCCTCAGAGGAGATGCAATACTTATACGCTAGCGACAGTTTACTTACTATGCGAGGGTGGAGTTTACTTCGCAAATATTCTCTTTTCGCTATCTCCCTCCGTTGTTTCTATTTAAGCGGCTGCATAAGTTGTCCGTTATTGACAGATTTGTTCGGGAAAGTACACAAATGGACAGAACAAATGTATGGGGAAATGGGAATGCTTCCAATTTTCATCAATTTAAACCATATACAGATTATAGGATTGATATGTATAGCATATCAAACAAATCTTAGAAAATTTCCGATTCGATTGGTATGCAAGTCGTTAAAATCCGTTCTCAGCAAAAATAGTTATTAACGTTAACTTTATTTCATAAAAACGTGACCTGTTTTCTGATTTGGCACCCTTAATGTAAGACGTAGTCCTACGTCAAAAACAAATATAATTTTCGATTGTTACCGAATAAATCGAGGCTCAAATTACATAATCGGCTATCATGAATCGAATCGGCTTCGCTAATGAATTGAATTAAATGAGCTTTTCAACGAGGGTCTCTAATGGTTGACGCTTAACCCTTTCACTGCGGTCCAGTCTCGGAGAAATCCATCAGCAGTTACGGTGCGTTATGCGCATGTCGCAATTAATGAAACAATTTAATAATTACTTCCTGTATGATACATCCTAAAACATGGGTCAACACATAAACCTACATCGCATTCTTTGCATTCGTATCTACTTTCTCGGCGAATGTTATGTTTGCTAAATACTACAGGGAAACTTCGATATAACGTACCCTCGATATAACGTCACTCGATATAACGTACATTGTACCTCGATATAACGAACACATTTCTAAAGTGTAAAGGAAAAATTTTTTCAATATTTTTTTTCTGATAGAACAATGAATTATGTGTATTGTGATGCTAAAACAAGTTTTGTACCTTCAATCAATCCCGAAATACAGCTGGTTTTGCGATTCCGGATTCTAAATGAATCAATTTTTAATCAACAGTACGAAGGGAAACATCATGAGAAAGGCTGGCTTCGTCTTCTGATTGAAGTTATTCATTAACTTTACTAAAAAAGCAACACAATAAAGTATTATAGACTACGTTTGTGAGTACTTTATTATGCTTCGATATAACGTACAATTCGATACAACGTACAATTTTGAAAGTGAAATGTACGTTATATCGAAGTTTACCTGTATTGCGAAGAATTGAAAGAATGGCGAGAGCATATATATATGCCTTTCGTAGTGAAAAGGTTAAAGGGAATATAAACAGAAGGTTTGATATTAAACATGATATTTCTAGCTCAGGCTGGACTAGGCTACTTATTGTACAGACGGATGATTTTCACTGATGTTTTGTTCATAGGTTTGAAAACGATTGCTTACACAATCAATGATTATTGATTATGTTTAAGAAAAAGAGCACATGAAATTGTATTTTTTTGACGCACAAATGCTGGAAAGATCAGAACCATCGGTAGATTCTGAGGGGTGTGATGTAGGGGAATGTCGGGAAAGACGGACACCCCTGTATAACTGATAATTTATATTTTTATTTTAAACTAGCTGACCCGACGAACTTCGTCCCGCCCAAAATAGATTTTTTGATTTGAACACTTTCAAACATCCAGGTTTTCTTACTAAGTGAACGTTAGTGAGTCCAATCACTGAACTCTTCATTGATTGAATACCCTTTGGCCCATTTACAATTTTCTTTTACTATAAATTGTCTAGTACTTCTACAAAAATTCGTCCTTATAATATAAAATTATTTTCAGACACAATTCTCGTTCAAGATTGTTCAAGCATTTGGAAATAACATGTTCCTCCGTTGCATGGAACACATGTTTGATACAGAGAAAATTACAAAATAAAGACAGCTCAAATCGGACCATTCCTTCCTCGGGTTTAGGGCACACCAACACATTTGGCCTTCCATTTTTGTTTATATAGATAGAAGATATAGGAATGCGTTATTCCGTCTGAAAATCCTTTTCCACTTTCGAACAAAAATCAATTTCGTTAGCGCCAACATCGAATGGACTAACAACGCTTAGCTAATTGTAGAACATATGGGAATTCAATTTTCCGAATTTTCCTATTTTTCTTTCCGCTGTATTGATTTACGGGAAGAGATGAATACAACGAAATAAAGAAGGCTAAAATCGAACCATCCCTTCTTCGGGTTTTCCGCTTACCAACAGATTTCGCCTTACATTTTTATTTATATAGATATAAGATATGGAAATGCGTTATTTCGCCTGAAAATCCATTTCCACTTACAAAGATCAATTTCGATAGCGTAAATATCGAATGGACTAACAACGCTTATTATGATGTAATTTTCGAACATGTGGGAATTCAATTTTTCGAATTTTCCGACCTTCCTTCAGAATTTTCCGAAAATTTTTCGATTTTTCTCTCCACTATATACTACGGGAAGAGACGAATACAACAAAATACAGGAGGCTAAAATCGGATCATCCCTTCTTCAGGTTTTCCGCTTACCAACAGATTTTGCCTTACATTTTTATTTGTATAGATTTCAATTAGGTACAAACTTACTATACCGTGTATCAATACCTTTGTCACTTACTGTGTACACTGGCTGGCAGCTGGCTTTCCGTTTATTTTTTTAATAAAAACAAAAAAGTAATCTACAAAAAGCAGCTCGATGTAAATTTTCGTCGGCAGAAAAAAAGGTTATCATTGTTATCGAGTAATTTTTGGGGTGTTTTTCGTTACGTGAGTGTTTTACCCATCACATCTCTTCCAGCTTATCGAATTAGCGATGAAGTTTTCTCATTTTACTCCAAAAATATTGATGAAAATAAAACACTAATCAAGTCGGGAAGGACGGACACTCCACCGACTAAAGACAAACATTTTGTTTTTAAAACAATTTGATTATCTCCTCCCTCTTTTTCAACAGATGCCCACGAACTACGTTTGTAATTCGAATTTGCCATTCCGAATGCCGGGTGCTATTTTATAGCATCGTATTAGACATGAAAAAATGAGAAAAATTACAAGCCCTTCTAGGTGATTACAGTCTAGCCTTTTTGTTCGATCATTTTTAAGACCTATCTGAAGACCTCCAAAACTTTTCGAGTACATAAACTTGAATTTTCAGTTAGTGTCCATCTTTCCCATCCCAGGTGTCCATCTTTCCTGCCATATGTCCGTTTTTCCCGACTCAATCTTTTTTTTTTTTTCGAAGATACCAGACACATTCATTTTGCAAAATTTCTGCCTCCAAGACAAATTTCATTATAACCTATAAGGAAATTTATGAGAGACCTAGACTATCAATTTGTGGTGAGATAGTTAAAGGGTGTGTCACATCAAATTACATCACGGAAAAAACGCTGTAGAAATTTAATTTTTAGGAATTATATCTTCAGCTTTCGCTTATAATCAGATAAGAGTGTATAGATCACGTTGGCCATGCTTCACTGTAAATTTTTCGTAAATTTGGAAAAATGACGTCGAACGAAAAAGAGCGTCGTGAATTAATCCTGTGCACTCATTTCGAGAATCCGGAGTTGTCACATCGGGACATCGGTAAGATGCTGGGAATCGTCCAATCCACGGTCAGCAGAGTACTGAAACGATACTTCGAGAACCTAACCATCGACCGGAAGGTGAAGAACGGCAAAAATGGATGCTCCGTCAGGGAAAAAGATCACAAGCGCGTAGTTAAGCAGTTTAGACGTGATCCGAGAAGTTCGGTCCGGGATGTCGCCAATAAGCTGAATTTGTCAAGTTCATTCGTCCAGCGGACCAAGCAGCGGGAGGGCCTGCGTACATACAAGGTTCAGAAGGCTCCTAACCGCGACGAAAGGCAAAACATGGTGGGGAAGACGCGAGCCCGGAAGCTGTACACCGAAATGCTGACGAAGCCGCATTGCCTGGTAATGGACGACGAAACCTACGTCAAAGCGGACTTTCGTCAGCTGCCGGGCATGTTGTTCTTCTCCGCAGAGGACAAATTCAGCGTTCCGGAGGAGATTCGCAAGCAGAAACTATCCAAGTTTGCCAAAAAGTACATGTTGTGGCAAGCGATCTGCTCTTGCGGAAAGCGGAGCGCCCCCTTCGTGATGACCGGCACGGTAAACGGGCAGGTTTACCTTAAGGAGTACCTACAGAAGCGCTTATTACCACTATTGAAGCAGCACGAGGGCCCGACCATCTTCTGGCCGGATCTCGCTTCGTGCCACTATTCAAAGGACGTGTTGGAGTGGTACGAAGCCAACGGGGTCACCTTCGTGCCAAAGGAAATGAACCCGCCCAACGCGCCGGAGCCTCGCCCAATAGAGAAATATTGGGCGATTATGAAGCAGGCCCTCCGGAAGAACCCAAAAGTTGTCAAATCGGAGGCGGAATTCAAGAGAAAATGGATTTCTGTTCAAAAAAACTACAACCTGACGTTGTACAGAACCTTATGGACGGGGTAAAGAGGAAGGTGCGAGCATACGGGCTTGGGCTCGAAGTATGAATAAAAAGAAAATGCCAAAAGTTGTTTAATAGTTTTTATTTTACTGTCTAAAATTTTCAAAAGAATCGGTCTACTGGGCGAATATCTACAGCGTTTTTTCCGTGATGCAATTTGAACACCCTTTATATATTTTTTTTTGTAAAATTCACGAAAAATCACGTTTACTTAAGGGGTCCGTCTTTACCACCCTTCACCTACTGCAATTAGTGGCTCATACGATCACTGAACTAGATGCTGATGGCGTTCAGTTTAACCGAAAGTTGTTTTATAGAACTGGCTCTAAGAGTACGAATCGCTATGCTACAAAACAACGATTCGATTTTGATTAGTTTTTGACGTTGGAAAAGCTGTTCACATAAATGCCGTTCGACATCTCCCGGCCTCAGTTCATATTAAATTCAGTTCTCACGCTTTTCGATCATTCCCAATGCTCGAAAACGATACAAATCCATACCTACCAATTCATACCTCATGATTCTGTTAGTTCCTATTGCGTTTGACCTCAATCCTCACGAAGAAGTGCCTCTAATTCTCTATCTTCAAATGTTTCCACCTTTCTGGGATGATTCATGGCTTTAGTAGTGAAATTCCCACTTCTGAATCGTTGAAACCATTCGCGGCGCGTTCTTCCACTAGAAGAGGATGTTTCTCATGTTCAATTTAATGTTTCTAATACTTTCTCGCACATAATACATCGATAATCGCTTTCAATCGCAACGTTGGTGAATTGTTTATAAACACGTTTTTGATGCGATCTGTTTCACTGAAAATTGAAACGAATAGTAGTAGCTTCGAGTCCGGATATTCGGCTCTTTATTTGCGAATGCGAAACTGGAAGAAGCAGCATGTGTGCATGAAGCATATCGAGCATTACATTTAAGAGTGGAATGAAGTTTAGATCAATATCCTTCAATAGAGAATAAAGCTTTTCTTGCAAAAAGTATTGAACAATTTTTTTTCTGATATGGATTTTCAACTACGAAGATGAGATTTTTGTGGATATATTGGAATAATATGAATACTGGTTGAGTAAGAGTATGAGCATGAGCATGAGCATGAGCAAGAGAGCATCTTTAAACGCTGGATTTGGAAGTCATTTCAACTACTTATGAGAGGATCCAAAAATATCCAAATGCAACCCGAGGTTCATGTCACACTGTTTAGGAGTTCTTGAAATGGAAACAGCCCGGCAACAAATCTCATTGAAGTATATAGAATATCTATTAACTTATTTTCTGAAACATGTTCTAATTGAAGCAAAGGGACGAAACTGAATCAAACCTTCTACGGGAAATGCACGACACCTTCTGGGACTGTTTTATCGAAGTGGCAAATGAAAATAATAGTCAGCGTCACGCTCAGGAATAACATCTCACTGCTAACCAGTGTTGGAAAAAATCATCTTCGCCGAGATCAAATGCATAGATTTTCGGGCTAGGTTGCATCGAAAACCTATATATTTCAAACGAAAATTAAAATGACAGATCCAGGCAACCATTGAATATGAGCAAATGAACTTTTGTCGTTCAATATGTTTTGATGTTTATTTTTTCCACCCAGTGTCATTTTCATCTTGATTATCGGAAACGTCAGAACTGAATACCATTTCAGCCAAATGAATATCAGCTGTTGTTAACTTCCAACCTGAGGCTGCTGGGTGCGGTTGGGTTTTGCAGTTGCCGGATGCCGTAATCGGAAATACCTTATGAAATTCCCGATGTCGCAAATAACTTGACGGTATGTAAAACCACTCGTTGTATCCATTCTGCATTAGCCGTTGCTACAGTCTCGCCAAATAAAATTTGTTTTGAACTTAAATTCACTGCCAGAACGAATATCGTTTCGGATATGATGAATATCAATTTGTTGCTTTTGATATCCAAAGTATAAATAACAGCGAAGTTATGAACCCCACTCAATGTCGCACTCATTCATTATAGCAAATTTGCTCATGCAACAGCGATATGAACAAAATGAACTCGTTTGTTATTGTCATCAATATAATGAGGGCAGTGTGTTTCAAGCTGAAAAAAAGTCATTTACTTGGAACTGGAACTGGAACAAAATCATATTCGTTTCTCGTGAATATTTGTTGATATTCTAAGACACTGCTGCTAACGAAATCGACTGTTATTTCAAAACATTCTGAATCGATCGCAATCACGATCCTTATATTTGGTGGTCATTAAACTCCAAGCAGTGCCCCAACTGACAAGGTTCGTTAGAGTTTATCTTTCAGTTCCTTGCAGTAGCATTAACAGCGGAAGGCTGTTCAATGAAGCTAGCCTGGTGTATGGAGTAAACCCTAATCGGTTTTCACCATCTATTGCATAATTGATTATTCATTCATCATAATTTACCAATGGTTAATTTTGAATAATGTTAATAAATTAATAACGAAAGTAATTATGTTTATAAAAGAATGCTATGAGTTAATATACATTCAATTTTGAACAAACATTCTTGCATTTTATTAATCAAATTCTATTTTTAATTATGTATGAATGATGTTAATGAGTTATTTTGTTATAATTTATCTTCGGTTAACACTTTCGACGCCCCGCCTCCCAGATATGGGTGACACTTTCCTCGCTCGAATTGAGTAGGATTTTTAGAAGGTATTTGATAGAATAGGCACCTAAATGTAACTATAGGATATGAAGAAAAATAATAAAATCATAACAATAATATTTTACTGTTTATACTATACATTTTATTAATTTATAGTACGGATGGTTTGTACTGCAGTTTTTTGCAAAACCCCTATACTATGACTTTGGCATGTGATATTGTCATCAATTCGTCTTCAATTGAAAACAAACATTGCTAGATCATGTAAAAGTTATCTATAAACTAAGTTTGATCTCCATTCAATAATTTAATCGCAAGTTGAGCTCTGCAAGAAACTCAAAAACGTCGCGTTGGGCGTCGAACGTGTTAATGAGAAATTATAGATTTTTTTCTAATATCCGGTATCTGCTTTTTACTGACTTTCCGGAATGTGGCACATCATAAATATATAGTTTTCCGATATCTATACATCTACATTTATGTTTTCCGATACGATAGATACATTTGAGTCTATGAAAAAGTCTGTAAGAATTAATAAGGCTTTCTGAATAAAAAAATTCGCCGATAAAAAAATATTTTCGTAAAAGACAATAAAATCAAAATTTTGTCTGAAAACTCAAGGTCAAAACCGGAATTTCAATCTTCAATGTCTTCCAAATTTTCACACTTCTGGTACAGTTTTCAAATTCCAGCATTAACTCTCTCTTTGAAAGCAAGACGATTGGACGAACATTCCATTAGATATTGGGTAACATGATCGAAACAACGTTTCTCATATTTTAATTTTATTTATCTTTCTTGCTCTCTATTGTCTATATTATAGTACATTTTTTCAATGTGGTAGTAGTAATAGTTTTCTTCTACATGTTCATGAACATATTGCATTCTTGATATTTGGAAACAGTTTGCCTGAAAAATATGATTTCCAAAAAGATTCCAAAATTTACTTTGAACAGCTTTGTGCGTATTTTCTGTCTCCGTGAGTGAATATCCATTCCATCCAACATCCAAGTCAGTTGGTTTTAGAAGTGTCATAGTATCTGAGAGGCTTACATGCCGGGGGTTCGGGTTCGATTCTCGTTCTGGTCGGGAGAATTTTTCGGCAAAGAAATTTCCTCCGACTTGCACTGCGGTCACGCGTATCCTAGAGCTTGCCACTCAGAATGCATTCGAGGCGTGTTCTTTGGCATAGAAATCTCAACTAAGTACTAAAAAAAATGACGAAAGGGA
This sequence comes from Toxorhynchites rutilus septentrionalis, assembly GCF_029784135.1. Taxonomy (NCBI): domain Eukaryota; kingdom Metazoa; phylum Arthropoda; class Insecta; order Diptera; family Culicidae; genus Toxorhynchites; species Toxorhynchites rutilus. The sequence continues at coordinate 19,858,503 of NC_073745.1, read as the reverse complement.
TGTTAGTGCCATTTAGAAGAAGAAGAAGAAGAAGAAGAAGAAGAAGAAGAAGAAGAAGAAGAAGAAGAAGAAGAAGAAGAAGAAGAAGAAGAAGAAGAAGAAGAAGAAGAAGAAGAAGAAGAAGAAGAAGAAGAAGAAGACAGTTTTAGTGTATTTTTTTTATTGTTTTGTTTGTTTTACCATCATTTTTGGGTTTGTATATTTTTGTTAACAAGCCTTGTTATTTCCACATGAACGGTTAAATTCTTATTGAACAATTCTTCTTCTTGGTTGCATTTTAATAATTATTGATGCCAGTAATAATTTTTAGTCAAAAACGTCGCATCATAAATGTACATAAAAGCGATTCACCATCAGACAGTTTTTCTATATAATTGATAGTTTGCGAGCTATAATTCTTCAAATAAAATTGATGTTAAAATGGATAGAGGAAGGTGTTCCTGACCAGGGTTGCCAACCTTCCAGTTTTTCCCGTATATTGTCAGTATTTTTTAGGCATGCCAGCGAAACAGCCAATGGCAAAATGTCTCCAGTTTTTTTTTGAATTTCACAGTTTAATCTAGCTTTTTTATTTTTTCATCATTTTTAAATTTGTACTCCCCAAAATTATACTTTTTATTCCAGATGTGAGAATCCTACTCCGCTCCACTCACATCGAAGATCTTTATGACGATTATCGTCTTTCTCTATCTAAAGGGTGTGTCACATCAAATTGCATCACGGATAAAACGCTGTAGAAATTTAATTTTTAGGAATTATATCTTCAGCTTTCGCTTATAATCAGATAAAAGTGTATAGATCACGTTGGCCATGCTTCACTGTCAATTTTTCGTAAATTTGGAAAAATGTCGTCGAACGAAAAAGAGCGTCGTGAATTAATCCTGCACACTCATTTCGAGAATCCGGAGTTGTCACATCGGAACATCGGTAAGATGCTGGGAATCGTCCAATACACGGTCAGCAGAGTACTAAAACGATACTTCGAGAACCTAACCATCGACCGGAAGGTGAAGAACGGCAAAAATGGATGCTCCGTCAGGGAAAAAGATCACAAGCGCGTAGTTAAGCAGTTTAGACGTGATCCGAGAAGTTCGGTCCGGGATGTCGCCAATAAGCTGAATTTGTCAAGTTCATTCGTCCAGCGGACCAAGCAGCGGGAGGGCCTGCGTATATACAAGGTTCAGAAGGCTCCTAACCGCGACGAAAGGCAAAACATGGTGGGGAAAACGCGAGCCCGGAAGCTGTACACCGAAATGCTGACGAAGCCGCATTGCCTGGTAATGGACGACGAAACCTACATCAAAGCGGACTTTCGTCAGCTGCCGGGCCTGTTGTTATTCTCCGCAGAGGACAAATTCAGCGTTCCGGAAATGATTCGCAAGCAGAAACTGTCCAAGTTTGCCAAAAAGTACATGGTGTGGCAAGCGATCTGCTCTTGCGGAAAGCGGAGCGCCCCCTTCGTGATGACCGGCACGGTAAACGGGCAGGTTTACCTTAAGGAGTGCCTACAGAAGCGCTTACTACTACTATTGAAGCAGCACGAGGGCCCGACCATCTTCTGGCCGGATCTCGCTTCGTGCCACTATTCAAAGGACGTGTTGGAGTGGTACGAAGCCAACGTGGTCACCTTCGTGCCAAAGGAAATGAACCCGCCCAACGCGCCGGAGCTTCGCCCAATAGTGAAATATTGGGCGATTATGAAGCAGGCCCTCCGGAAGAACCCAAAAGTTGTCAAATCGGAGGCGGACTTCAAGAGAAAATGGATTTCTGTTCAATAAAAACTACAACCTGACGTTGTACAGAACCTTATGGACGGGGTAAAGAGGAAGGTGCGAGCATACGGGCTTGGGCTCGAAGTATGAATAAAAAGAAAATGCCAAAAGTTGTTTAATAGTTTTTATTTTACTGTCTAAAATTTTCAAAAGGATCGGTCTACTGGGCGAATTCCTACAGCGTTTTTTCCGTGATGCAATTTGATGTGACACACCCTTTATATCTATATATATATATATATATATATATATATATATATATATATATATATATATATATATATATATATATATATATATATATATATATATATATATATATATATATATATATATATATATATATATATATATATATATATCTAGTATAAGCATACCGAAGTATAGTATGATGTTTTCTCACTAATTTGCCTCCCTTTTATTGATCAGCCAACAACATGTGTTAAAGGTGAAGGATGTTTAGGTAGCTGTGTCGATTGCCCGTGCCGCTCAGTGGAAGCGTTCTGGGCAATGAAATATGCGTTTGTTGAACATAATAAAACACTGTGCCATGGAATATGTTTGCAATTTTGAATCGAGCTAAATATCTCAATTGTCCACTCTGTTGTTTCAATTATTAGCAGCAATTATGGCTATAATCCAGCTAACAACCAGTTGGTGGCGATGGCGAAGGCGTCCAAATTGCCTATTTCAGGGTCAGAAGATAAGATGAGATGGATGGGGAGATGGTTCATGTTAAGCTTTCCAAATTGAAACAGTTTAAAGCTTCTATATTCAAGGCAACATCATCATCAACACCAAAACATTCCGCTCGAATAAAAATTTAATTATAAAGCCTCAATAAAACAAATTAAAAGAATAAGAAGAAGCCATAAGGATGTGAGAAATTTGTTGTAAAATTCGAACAAATGAAAAAAAAAAATTAGCAGTCTTTGGTGTAGTCCTACATCTCTCCGGTCATGTTCCTGACAGTACTCATCCTTCTTAATCTATCCATCTAATATGTTATTATTGTTTCAAGTTTTTTTCGATTCCGATTAATTCGCGTAGAGAACATATATAATTCTCCATAGAATCCGTATAAAAAATAACTGTCCTAATATGAATAGATTCTAAATATCGTGTCAGCCTATATAGATAATAAAAAATGTTGCAGCTCGAGAACGGTTATCTCTAAAACTAGTTATTGTAGTCATATGTAGAATATAGTTCTTGCGCTATTTGTTGTTGATAACCATCAAACTAGTAAGGTTTATTGCGGTAACCTATCAAAATTTTGTCAATGTTCTCATCAATCAGTCGAAAAATACCATTATTTAGACGCAACTGATTGCATTTGATGGTTAAATTTATATGACTTTTATGTAACTATTTCTGACTTTGGGGATTACCAGCGGACTCCGGGGATGCTTCTGATTTTCAGAAAATAGCACATGTTAGAACGTCAAAACATGACATTAAATTAGCTTAAAAATAACAAAAAACGGGCTACCCTCCCATACTAGTACAGCGTTTGTATAATATATATGTCATAGCAATACAAGAGCAATATGAGAGGGAGAAACAAGAGACACATAGCAAATAAGTATGCATTAACCCTTTTCGCATACTTGCCACATACACCGCCCACGTCCCGGAGGGATACAGATTCACGTTTATGCTTTCCTTTTTACTCCTTCCCATTACCCTCCATACATACTTTTAAGATCCAACTTCATTTTATAATGTGGTGCAATATTCTCACTTATTCGTACAATAGCACCAGTGGCCATGTGGCTATGTAAAACAAGTTTGCATTATAGACGGCCTTGGTTCTATTGCTGTTCGGTATCGTTTGGATTTTTTTTTATACAATTTCAAGTTGACGTTCAGTTTAAAAGGAAGAGAGGTCTGCTCTCATACATACACACATTTTAAAAGTCATTTTTAAAGTGGAAAATGTGCTTTTACTTGTTAATTTTACCCTTCAGCACACGAAAAAGAATTTCTGCCGAAGATGATATTTTTTCTGCCAATGATAGTTTGGGTGTATGCAGAGAGTTTTTTTTTTTTGAGAAGTTGAAGTTATAGAACATTTCCAAAAATGTGCTTGTCTCACTATTATAGTCTGTTCCCTGTATTACATGCTTTAGGAAATTAGTTCAGTATTCGTTAGGTTTGCACAACTTTGTCGAAGGGCATATTTCGATTATGAAAGTAGTTTTCGAATTTCCTTTGACTATTCCCCACAAAGATAACTAAATATATGAAACTTTTACATAGTATTGACTAATCAGATGATACTGTTCGTTAATTCAAAAATGAAATTATTGTGAAATGAATTGAATAGTTTTAAGCTATCAATTTATCGCAATACATTTGAACCAAAGATTTGTATTTACTTATTGGGTTTATGTCTTGTTTCACAAATTTTCATGACCAGAAATTTAGGATTTAATTTTCGAAGGACTGAATTTTTGAGCAAAAAAAATATGGTTTATACATAAATGTAGCTTGTCTTGTCAATCTTTACAGTTCTGTTTCTACGATCTGTTTGAATGAGTTGCAGAAAGTTCTAACTGAAATAGTCGATTGTATAATTCTCATATTGATCGACAATTGCGATTACAGTGAGACACTACAACATTACAACCTTACAGATGTTTTTCAATTTTTGTGACTTTGTCGACAACCAAGCTCTATCTGTTTATTAATAATCTTCATTAGATTGTAAACAATGACGATGTAAAGAATAAGCTGATCAATTGACATGTATAGAAATTTGTATCGACAAAAACAAATGTGAGAAATAAAGATGCATTTAAGCAGAAATATTATTTGTAAAACCATGATGAATTCAACCTTATGCACCATTGATCAGCAGCTGCCCGACACCGTTGGCTTCCACCTTGCAGGAAATCCTTACACATTCTTACGTCAACAGTGTCCGAAACCACGCCGGATCAAACAAAACTTTCCTTTCCTTGGTCGGCCCATGCAAACGGCGGAACAGAGACATTGTCTAAGCCACCCTCGTCGATCCGCAATTTAGAAAAATCATATTTCCTTTCATGATTGCACCTAACGTGGCCGAATGAACGAATCGCATTTTTTTGGTCTTGTTGTTCTTGATACTCCTATAGCCACCATAAAAAATATTTCTGTCCGTCTGTATTTACGACTCGTTGTGCCTTAATTACACATCCTCTCGAGCCCAATAACGCACGAGCACGACCAACGAGGACGGCTGTGTATTCCGGGAAAGTTTTCATCCTGATCGAAATCGACCGATCGCCCCGCGCGCGGGTAGTCAAACCTGGCAGGTCAGAAAAAATGTGCTCCTCAGCCATTGTTCGACCAAATTTTAATCCTAATTCATCCTTTGTCTTTGCCCCGGTTTGTTTTAGTTTGTAATTATGCTTTGCCGGGCGAGACAACGAGAGTTGGACTGTTTGTTTTCGTTTTGAATTATTAATCCGACAACCCATTTTTATGGTGGTCATCCAGGGTCATTTGGCAAGGGTTCGTTTGGGGGGAGGATCCTCCGAAATGTGTGCCTCTTCTTCTCCGCCAGGTTCTGTTTTTCCTAATGGGTCGAGTATTGATCGTTTGGCACTCGGTTCTGCAAAATCTGATTGCATCAAATTCTTTTCGAAAAACGCACCCCTCAATACCTTCAGAATCACTTACACCGTAAAAACATAACCGTAAACGGTCAACCCGGCAACTGTACATTCCAAACTCAGACATAAAATAATAAAAACTAGACCATTAGATCCCATTTCTGCCGCAATCAGTTGATACCCAAAAAAGACAAAAGGGAAAAAAATCAAATGTCAAATTTACATTCGTCAAAAACTAAACAAATTTTGCACGGCGACGGACTGAGAAATGCAAATAAACTGCCCTTAAAATGTTTGACTGCCCGGCGGGGCGAGTAACGGTTGAATTTGACCCGCCAGTCGGACTAAAAAGTGCAATAAAAAATACCTTTGCAAAAAGTCTACTTTCGCCTGACCTTTTTTGCCTCCCGAATCCCCTCTGGTTTGGGAATCGCAACAAGCTGTAAATTTTTTGAACTCGTAAAACACACAAACATTGGGCGGTTACAAACAAATCAAGAAACAACTGAAAACTCAAACTCTTTTGTGTAAGTGAGATGCGACTCTTCGGCAAGTATAACGAACAGAACCATAGACCCGGTGCTGTAAAGAATCCTTTATAAATGTAAATATCGTAAAGCAATTTCTGCAGCGTGTTTGCTTTTGAAACCCAAATGAGTTCTTGCTCGGTGCGACATTCCCAGAAACTCGGTGAAAGGTAGCAAAAATTGGACCAACGATTTGTCTGAGAAGAAATGCAAATCACTACCTCTGTTTCGTTGTTTCCTTTTCGGCTTTCGGGGGGAAGTTCTCCTCGAATCATTAAGTTTCACCTCCGGGACGAAACTGTTTCTTGGGGGGGTGGAGACGATCGTAAAAGGGTCATTTCGGTGCCTCGTTTCGAGCCGGCTTTAAGACACAGAAATTGGGACGTATTAGGTAATAACACGCAGCAATTTGTTTTGCTAACAGATAATGTTTGTTTTGGCAAAACAAACCACCCTTTTTGCTTTGTGCTCTATTGAAGCGGACCCAGCGTGGGGCCAGCGACCGTAGCGAATGGGAACAATGGAAGGAGTGATGATGACCAACGGCTAAAGGGTTAACTGGTTCGGTGTGTGGGTGTATTAACAGGGGGAAATTGAACGGATTACTGAATTCGAATGTTTATAATTAGAGAGGAACATCTTTACCTAGATTTAAGTGAGATAGTTTAGCGTCAGCCTAACCCATACCACTGAAAGTTGAATGAAATGAATCATATCCACACATAAGTTCTGCAAAGATTTGCGTAGTCGTTATTCTATTTTCTATTATAGAGTATGTTTATAAATTCGCTTATTTTTCATCGGAACATGAGTTTTGATCAGAAATGTAGGCAAATAATACGAGCGGTCGTTATGATGACGAAGATGACGACCGCCCTGAAGGTATTTGTTTGTAAACGATTATAACAAGCAATTCTTCCGCGTCTAGTATACTAGTATAGTATTCGAACACCCAAAAATGCAATGAAAGCCAACATGACTTTCTCTAAAATATTCTATTATATCTGGTATTATGATCCTAGAGAAACTGTTTCTTATTGCCGACTCGAAACTATGAATGTGACTAGGTCCGTGATCCGTTCGCCACGACCCTGGACCGTGTTCGTGGAATAAACAAATGGCTGGAAATCATTCGAGTAGATTATGACCTCATTTTTGTGGAACGCTAGAGCAAGAATGGCCTTTGCAGGTGTTACTAACACCTGTTGCAATATTATGTAGCATTCCAATGGATATTTTCAGATTCGAAGATGAGATGGGAATCAATCACCAGGCTTATTTCATTAATACCTTTCATACTTAATATGGACAGAACATTAAACTTTAGTAGTCCTCCTGCCACACCCGTCAATCCCCATTATTCGTCTTTTAGCGGCTCCCAACACCCAAAAAATTCTTATGTGGAAAGCTTTTTCTCATCAAGCAAAAAGTAATTGCAGTAGTAGATGAGTATTTCGAAGGCTTTCTAGATTTTTTATTTAATTTCGTTTATCCCGAACTGCAGAATTGCCGGCAAAATTAAATTCAACTAAATAATAAAATATAAAGAGTCAGAAATTGAATAATAAAATCATTTTGTTAACCGTTGATTTGTTTCTTTTTCATCTCCGCTTCCCCTGCATTTCAGTCAGTCTATTAAAGGCAGGTTTAGTGTACCCGTAAACGTGAACGCGAACAAACACTTTTTTGTTAATAATTCATCAGTCCATATATAAAATGCGAAAAAAAAATTTGAAACGATAGGGAAAAACATTTTCTAGTTGAAAAACCTATTTATACACAATTCATGTTGATAAAAGTGGATTAATTCAATATTTCACAACGATTCTGAATTTCCACCGTGGAATCGAGATGTTGGTGAACTCACCATAGTTCACCGATTTCGGTGAACTTGAACGTGAATATAGACGTCAAAATATTTCCCCGTTCATGTTCACGTTCGAATGTACCAAGGCATTCTGAAAATTATTTCACCGTGAACTGTAAAGGGATGTGTTTAGAAATTTTCAAGTTTTCAATGAAAATTTTGATATGGATGCAATTTCATTCAATCGGATCTCTGCGCGGGTTGAAAAACTTCGTTGCTTCGAGTTGATTCGTAACCAACTGTATATTTTATCCGAATAACTTTATTGAAGATCGGTGTTTATTTACTTCACGGTTACTGCCGAACTTGTAATATGAACGTGAACGTGAACAAAATCATTCTATTCACCACGATTTTTTGAGTTGTTTGATCGCAATGTAGTTCACCGTGAAATGATCGTACTATTTCACCACCTGTTCAAGTTCACGTTCACGGGAACTCTAAACCAGGCTCTCGAATGTCGTATTCCGATGCCATTTTGGAAAAGAAGATGGTTGCTTCCGATTAATTGAAAGAGGCCCTGGAAGACCGAAAATGGAGTTAGTGAAGTGTAGTCAGATAAAGAAAGTGTTAGAAACTGTGATCGTGTTAGAGCAAAATGGCATCAGAAAAAGAGCATAGCAAGCTGAAGCAGAAACGGAAACGAATCAACTCTGTGTATGCTAAAAATGAAACAGTAGGGGACAGTGGTCTTGAACCGACTTCCACATTGAAAACAATCCATCGCGGTAATTGAGAATATATTTTCAGAACATTGAAGCGAAATACCATAAAAAGAGAGATCTAGTGGTATTTCATTCGGGAATTAAAACAATGAAAAAAAGAATGCACGAAACTCTCGAAATAATGTCACCATAAAGGTAAATTATCAGCGTTGTCACGCATTTTATTTCGACACTCCTGAAAATTCAGGGTCGATTAAGAACCACAATTTGAGAATAGCGAAAAAAGTTATAAGGTACACCGCACAGTGGGGAATCGCTGACCATCAGGCAAAAATCGAAATTGGCGTCAGCTGTTTCGTAATATTTTTCCTTTCTTGCTATAATATTCGAGCACAATATCATCAAATCTGTTTTTTTATGACTTCTCAATGCTAAGAATATTGACGTTTTTTAACATTTTTTTACAGAAAGTACATTACTTTAAAACGCTCTGCAGCTTCAATGATAGCTTGGATTTTTTCGAAGTCAGAAGAAAAGTTGTTCGAAAAACTATACAAAACAAATCTCTTTCATTAGATATTGTAAAATTTGATCATAGTAGGTCAGACCCAAAAAAACAATCATGAAAAACTGTGATTTTTTGTAAAAAACCAGCTTAAAAAGTTTGTTAACGCAGTTGTGACTCCCAATGCCACAAATTATCCAAATTTATTCACGAATGAAGGAATGATTTTTTTCCCAGTGTCGGATGAATTCTCTCCTGTTGAAACTCAACACCATACTTGTCATAATGAGTATAACACAAGAGTCGAGACGCGTGAACTTTATCTGGTATATTGAATGAAAACAGCACGAACGAATTTCTAAAAGCCTGCATTCAGGCACTTTCATTACTGTCAATAATTTCAGGTGATTATCACGCACGTTAAGCGTTCATCGCTGGCAGTGAATTTTTATTGAAAACGTGTTTGATTTCCATATTTAGAAAAAAAAAAGTCACAGGAGGGTTGTGTCCGAGACACGACCGCATAGCTGACGTAGGATTCCGTTAGCCTGTCTGGTGATTTTGGATATGTTTGAAGAATTACATAGTTAAACTCTTTGATAATGATTTGGTGGCTCTGAAAAGGGCCGTTTTGTTTGGTTGTTGGGTATTGTCTGTTCACTCCACCGAATGATAATGATAGAAGGATGATAAACAGTCGTTGGATGGTGCGTGTCAGATAAAAGATACCGAATTGGAACGAGGTATGATGAAAATCACCCTCTGTGATCCTAAATGAGATGCCTCCTGTGTTGTGTATGGATGAAATGAAAAAAAAAATCATCAATGTAATATAAGATAGTTACCAATACCGAACACAATTATCAATTTTTCTCACACCTTGTTTCATATTTATGTAAAATGAAATAAAGCGTTTCATATAGTCATTTTTAACACAACTGCTACCATATGCAATTTTACACTTACACTTGTGCTAAATTTTTCACAATACACGATCGGTCATTGATATGAAATTTCATGAAGCAGCTTATTTGCTGGAATTAATCGTATCACTCACTTTATTTGCAATATAAAAATCCCCGACTTGCATATATTTGCAATGCCGATTTCCCCTGGGCACCTTGATTTTGATATCTCTGTTTTCGGAAGGAACAAAAGCTTCCCCTACTTTTATGTATTTGCAATGACGATTTCCCCTAGGCAGCTTAGCTTTGATGTCTCTGTTAGGGAATACATTTCGGTAGGAGCAAATGTTCCCCCTACTTCCATGTATTTGCAATGCCGATTTTCTTAGGCAGCTTGGTTTTGATGTCACTGTTAGGGAACCGCTGCATGTGTCGTCAATTTGACCAATCAGAAGTGGGTATTTCCATTAGGATAGGGGTGGAGGTTTTTCAATTGTTCGAAAGTTAGTTTCATGACATATATAACATCTTCAATATAAAAAATTGTTATGAAGTAACGAAATCGATTAACGCAAAAATTTTATCAATCCATGAAATGAAATGACTGAGCAATAAGCGTTTGAAATTGGACAGTTTTCACGATGTGCTCGATTTTCGATTTTGAATTTGTACCCCAATATGTTCCCGAAAGACGTAATCCTACGTCAAAGAGGACCAGGAATACGGAAAAGGCAACATTAGCTTTCGTTGAGTGTTGACCGTTGTGCGGTGTTGAGCGGTTGGGCGACGTTTAGCGTTAAACGGCGTTGAGCGTTCCTTTTCCGTTTCTGTTTCTTTTTTTATACTGTATTATAGTGACTTTAAACTTCATATTGGCTGGTTCTTCATTTCCATTTTCGTTCTTCATTTCCATTTTCAGAAGAATGTGTGTGAGAATTGAACTCGCGACCTTTAGCGTGAGAGGTACGATCCGTTCCCGTTTCTGTTTCAGCTTGCTATGCTCTTTTTCTGATGCCATTTTGCTCTAACACGATCACAGTTTCTAACACTTTCTTTATCTGACTACACTTCACTAACTCCATTTTCGGTATTCCACGGCCGTTTTCAATTAATCGGAAGCAACCATCTTCTTTTCCAAAATGGCATCGGAATACGACATTCGACTTCTGCTTTTATCCAATATCCATATCGTAGGGGTTTTATATAATTGCTGGTCATTTAGAGCCAGTATCATCAAACCGGAAATCAAAACAAGATTATGTTCGTTTTCCGCTCGTCTGTTATTGTCATCCATTACCCATATAATTGGGGGAGTATGCTATTTCCGGCCAATCGGGAGTAGATTCATAAAACATAGCAAGAGTTATCCTACACATTCCATTGCCGAAGTCGCCAACAACAAGATTTTTTTGTGATGAATGGCCATCCTTTACCATTAATCGATTTCACTCTCAATTAGTTGACGTTAAATTTTATGCTTTGATTTTCACTAACACGCAATGATATTCAATTTCAACGTTACGAATATCATCACGAAAATGAAGATGCAAATGAAAAATGAACTTCATGGCAAGCTGATGTTGATGTTCATTCCACTGGTGTTCATTGATAGTGTTGTTCCATATTTATCGACTCTCGCTTGAGCAGTAGATTATCAGTACAAGGCAGGCTGAAATTCGCCGTATTTGAATGTCATGAACGTGAATATTTTCGGCACTGGTGACTATTTACATTCAAAACTTAGGTAAACATATAAGTTCGACGCAAAGCTGCGCGAATTGTCTTTTTAGTGAGAGAAGCGATAGCAAGTTTTTTTCACTCGATTATCCGGATTGTTGATTCGGTTAATCGGTTTTCCCGGATAATCGAATCATACAAAAATTTAAAAAAAATCTCTCGGTAAACGTAAAATAAACATGATTTGTACTGATTTATTTGTATATTGCGGTGTTAACAATGGAGGTCAACGGAGAGCTAATTCGGTACATTTCACACTTTTTCTTTTGTAAATGCGAAAATGTAAGCCAGGCCGCTGAAATTGTGAATGGTGTTTATGGTGCCGATACTGCAACCGCAAAATACGTGCAACTTAATTTATTTTCCAAATTTTTTTTTTCAGGTGGAAATTATTTTTTTTCTAAATTTTTATTTTGAACAGAAACGTCCAGAATTGGCCAATGGAAGAGGTGTTGTGTTCCATGCGGACAACGCCAGGCCACACAATTCCGAGAGCTTGATTGGGATGTTTTAATGCATCCACCATGTAGTCCGGACCTTTTTCTCGCATTGCAAAATTTCTAGAGTGATAACAAATTGGAATCAAGAGAAGATAGTAAAAATCTATTGCTAGAGTTTATCGCCAATAAGGACCAAGTCCTGTATGATAGAGACATTATGCAGCTACCTTTACAATGGCAAAAAAAAATTACAACAAAACGGTGTATATTTGACCCAAATCGGACAATCCGAATCATATTAAAAATAGTTTTGAATTTCACCAAATTCAAACTGTTGTCGTCTTATAGTATATATATATATATATATATATATATATATATATATATATATATATATATATATATATATATATATATATATATATATATATATATATACCCATAGGGGGGGCAAAGGTGCGCACCGTGCGGGGCAAAAGTGCGCACTTATTGAATTGAACTTCTGAGATAACTTATACCAAAAATATTTTTTTTATCATCAGAAGCGGGAGAAGCATCATTACTAGAGAGTGTATGCACCGTTCAGTAGGCATGAAGGGGTTGTTCCATGGTTTTTTATAGGTGGAGAAGTGTGGGTGTTATGGTCGAACATACCACGTGGAAATTTTTGAGAGGGAGGAGACTGACGATATAAGATATCCGAAAATATCCAACATTTGAAACAGAATTAGTTTTTATTAACAAACTAGCTGACCCGGTGAACTTCGTCCCTCCCATAATTGATATATTGAGATTACTCAAGTTCCCACAGAAATTATTTTTATATGCGTAATCTATACGAATGTATGGTGAAAATAAAAACATTTTTCATTTGAAATTCATTTTGAATTATTTTTAAGCAATTGTTTATTTTTATTCCTCATCTTGGATTTCGGTTCTGTGTATTCCGACGCTTTGCCTTGGAGCGCTGTTGCTTCGTTGCACTGCACTCATGAAGCTAGAATTCAATCTCTTTCTACCAGTTTTGCAACTTGGCTCAATTCGTGCTGGAGGTTGTTGGCTTCCGCAAAATCAAACGCCAGACGCCGTAAATCTTTGAGAGTCATACCATAGAAAGCTTTGTCCAGTGCCCTGCAGTGGTCCGCCAGATCCTCAGACTGCTCACTCGTAAATACCTATCTGAACCGCCCTAGGTGCTCGCTGACACATCCCAGCAGAAGTAGAAATGTCAATAAAAGAAGATTCAAATCATAAATCACTTTCTGATATGAGCCTCTTCCTCAGAGCTGATTCGGAAATTCCGTGGTCTGCCGCAATCCGACGCTTCGAGACTCCCTCCCGAAGCCTCTGTCGGGCCATTTGAGCATTTCTGGAGTGCATTTCTTCAAATCAGTTTTCTTCTCGTGGGTCCCGTCAAAAATGTTGTTGAAAACTTTTTATAAATTTTTCTTCAGAGCAAAACGCTAGTGCGAACTTTTACCCTACAGCCCTACACACCTTTGCCCCACAAGTAATTTTTGAACTAATCGAATTTTTTAAAAAAGCTCCTGAACTTTTTCACAAAAACGAATACGCACTATCATCTACTAGAGAATGAAGGTTTCCTTGACAGTGTAGTTTCGAACTTTCCAGTTATTTGAGGTAAGTAAATCGTATCTTGTTCATATGTGTGAGCTGCAGGTTTGATAATGTATCAAATATATTCATTTGTTGTCGAATTTTTATGCTCGTTTGCTTCAAAAAGGCCAATGCGCCACTGTACGGTAAACACATTGTTGTAGTGTTAAATCATATAAAACCAAACATTTACATTTAAAAAAATCAACAATTTTCGGATGGCGATAAAAAAAAACAGAAAAGACAGATTTAATGGGACAGTTTACCCATAAAACATAATTTTGTTGCCCTTGTTACAAAAATATTTCGACGCCCTGTCGGGTGGCCTTCCGACAGTTGGGCGAATCCTTCGCCATTGCTGTCGAAAACATACTTGTTGGAATTTTTTCAGTTCTTTCTTAGCTTTATTTATTATTTAGGAGAAATGGAGACCACCCTAAGGAAAATATCCATTTCTAGCGTTCACATACTACTCCAATCCCCGTTTTTCGACTAATGGTATAGCTAAAAAAATTAAAATAGTACATTTTTCAATAATTGAAAAATCGAACATTTTTTGGCGTGGGGGAAAAGGGGGTAAAATGGTCACTCGCGTATATAATTTTAAATAGCAAAAATTTAAGCGTTTTTTTTTCATCCAAATTTGTTTGATAATTATTGAAATAGTAGGTACGTGTACGAAATATGATAAGCCCATTCATTTATTTTCTCATGCATACAAAAACGTGGTATGAAGCACATATGGTTTCGCATAATGAGGCTTGGTTCAGTTAGTGTGGCATAATTTTCCAGGGTCAGCAGCAAAACAGAGCCAGTTGCGATAAGGTATATCAGCTTTCGTAAACAGAACATTTTAAGGGGGTATTCTAGTGTAGAGCCACGAATTTCGGACGTTTTTTGGAGCTCCGAAAAAACTACACAAAGAATATTTTTTTACCATCCATTATATCATTGTTTGTTTATCTATCTTTTAACAATAAAACAAAAATCTAACAGAAAAAATATTCACAATTAGAATAGTTACAAACTAATGAAATGAGGGGGTTCAAATCAAAGTCGTGCCATGGCGTACACGATTCCAGCACTTCTGGCTGTCTGAAACAAACAAAAATGAACATATTCTGAATCAGTAAAGATGCTGCTATCGCCTGAATCTCGGACAAGTAAAACACATGTTTTTTGACATAATGGCGACCGTTTGAAGAAAAAAAAGCCGTTTTTAACGTTCTTCTTAGGTTTCCCCATTTTTTTCAAATAGTCGAATTAAAAAAATACGACTTTTCATTGATTCATGCGATAAAGAGATGCATACAGATTGTATTGATACAAAAATTGATACATAAATCGGTTCTGTAGAACAGAAGAAAAACGCTTTTGAAGTTGATTGTTATGACCACACTAGATTAGATACGGCATCATTAAAATGGCTATAACTCGGTAAATAATGAGATTTTCGAAAAGTCCTTTATAGGGTACATTCTTGAATGCCTAAACTTCAGAAATATTAGGCTGTCAAAAAAGTCCTGCGGTATTTCCGCGAGGTGTCGTTGTAAGCGCGTAGTTCTAGTTGTATTCATTGTATCGAGTCATACTATAGCTTGTTGGAAAGGTATTTTTGCGCGCTATAATATAGTCCTTGGCAGTGTTTTGTTTGGTTAAGTCGTTCGTGAGTTATAGTGTCGCAAATATGGAGCAAAATAAAGAGAAATCCGACATATTTTACAGTAGTACTATGACAAAGGCAAAAATGCATCTCAAGCTGCCAATAAAATTTGTGCACTTTATGGACCCGATACAGTTTCCATTTCCACCGCACAACGATGGTTTCAACGTTTTCGTTCAGGTGTAGAGGTCGTTGAAGATGCGCCACGCTCCGGAAGGCCTGTCGTCGAAAATTGCGACAAAATCGCTGAATTAGCCGAGAAAGACCGGCATAGTAGCAGCCGTAGCATCGGCCAAGAGCTGGGGATAAGTCATCAAACCGTTATTAACCACTTGAAGAAGCTTGGATTCACAAAGAAGCTCGATGTATGGGTGCCACACACGTTGACGCAAAAAAACATCTTTGACCGTATCGACGCATGTGAATCACTGCTGAATCGTAACAAAATCGACCCGTTTCTGAAGCGGATGGTGACTGGCGATGAAAAGTGGGACACTTACGACAACGTGAAGCGCAAACGGTCGTGTTCGAAGCGCGGTGAGCCGGCCCAAACCATCGCCAAGCCCTCATTAACGGCCAGGAAGGTTCTGCTGTGTGTTTGGTGGGATTGTCAAGGAATAATCTATTATGAGCTGCTTCCCTATGGCCAAACGCTCAATTCGGACCTGTACTGCCAACAACTGGACCGCTTGAAGGTAGCACTCATGAAGAAGAGGTCATCTTTGATAAACAGAGGCCGCATTGTCTTCCATCAGGACAACGCCAGGCCACACACTTCTTTGGTGACGCGTCAGAAGCTCCGGGAGCTCGGATGGGAGGTTCTTTTGCATCCGCCGTATAGTCCGGACCTTGCACCAAGTGACTACCACCTGTTTTTGTCCATGGCGAACGAGCTAGGTAGTCAGAAGTTAGCCACAAAAGAGGCCTGGCTATCCGCTATCCGAGTTTTTTGCCAATAAGGAAGCGAGCTGCTATAACAGGGGTATTATGAAGTTGGAATCTCGTTGGGAACAAGTCGTCGAACAAATCGGCGTATATTTGACTTAAAACAAATGATTGTAACTAATTTTATGAACAAATGAAAGTTCAAAAAAAATACCGCAGGACTTTTTTGACAGCCTAATATAAAAAACAAAAAATAAAGATTTTTTTTTCAAATTTCTAGACTAGAATACTGCTTTAAGTCGTCATTAACCAATGACCACTTTGCCCCCAAATATCAAAATAACTTCTATGCGAAATAATCGCTGAGGTTAAACAAAATATATTAACCTATCCTGGAATATGTGAACAGTCGTCCAAACTGATGATTTGTCCAAGGTATCAGTTTGAATCAACTAAATTGCACGGAAAGTTCGTTAGATACGACGCGCACAGAACTACGGCCGAATGACTATCGAAGGAAGGAAGGTATTGTATTATAGAGACTTTAAACTTTTGCAGTTCATTCGTCTCTAGCCTTGAGAAAGGCCATTTGAAAACTCTACTCTATTCTACTCCAGCGCTACCACCTCCGCCCTCTTGCCTTGAGAAAGGCACTCGATCCCTCGCCGTCCAGCCCGTCCAGCAACGATGTTGTCCAGTCGGTGTCCACACAAAGAATGACTATCGAGATAGGAAGGAAGGAAGGAAGGTATTGAATTAGAGAGACTTTAAACTCTGAGAGTTCATTTGTCTCTAATCGAGATAGCGATTTCTGTTTTTATTTATATTTTGTAATGCGACAGCTATACTGGAGTACAGGGTGACCCATGTGTTTTCACTTTTCACATGTGTCATGTGTTTTTTCACTGTCTGGCCCGTTGCTCCGACCGTCGGCCCAAAGTACGGAACGATGTGGCCACCTTTTTCTCAGTCTTCTGCTTCAGCTTAAGCTTCAATGCTCTCATTCTTCTCCAGAAGTGTAAGGATATTATAGATAACGGAACGGGAGTATCCAGCGGACTCAAAGTACTTGACGATGTCCCCTTTCTTCGTAACGGGATTGAGCTCCCAGTACACACAAACCATGGAGTGCAGTTGCTTTACTGTTTTCGCCATAACTTCCGCTGTTCACCTGATAGCACTGTGAAATTTTGTTTGAAAACTCATGGGTTACTATGATTGACGATGCACAAGTGCTCTCATCAGCAGTTGTTAAGGTGAACGCATGAAAAATTGGTAAAAATTGTCCATTTAGATGTGTCAGTTTAAAACCATCATTTTTGAGAGTGTCGAAAAAGGGGACTTCCGCTTTTGCACTCGTACACCGACTAGTATAAAACATAGTTAACACTCCTATACTCGCGCATTGGTTTGTCAGACCGACAAATCAATAATTCGTTCATTTCTCAGAAAATATCGACACTACGACTTTGCGATTCTCTCTAGCTTCGTTATTCGTCGTTCGTCATCGTTTAGCGTATCGCATGTGTTGGTAAGAAGGGATCGTATGTCACTTTTTTAACACTTTCGGTCTGACACACCGACACGAGTATAGGAGTAACTTTTTTGGACAACTGCCTCTTTTCATATTCTAGAATATTGTTGAATGAAATGTATAAATTAATGTTAGTGGCGTGGAATATTTATTAAATATAATGCATAAGATCATTACCGGACTATTCTTATTTGATTTCAGTCCCTTTTGTAACTGGATTGAACGGATCCATATATTAACTATTCGTCGATATATTCATCGTTAGATTCATACGTTCAAAAGCGAAATATAAATGTTTGACTTTCATATAGTTATTCGCTAAATATAATGGTCATACATATACACACTTGTGAAAGAATTTCACTTGTGGAAGAATTGTAAACAGTAAACTATAAACTAATCGGTAGCTTATGGTTATTTTTAACAGTTATAGTTTCGGGGATTTTTTTTAATGGACAATATCGACAAGAAAACAAGAAAAAGAAAAGAAAGTTCCTAGAAATCCCTTTATATCATATTTTTATGTCCCATCTAAAAAAATGGCATTGATTCTTAGTTTACCAAGAAAACAGAGACAAAGAATATTAGACATATGCCAATTTTATATTCCTGAACCTTTATCATCTGGTAATTATCTAGAAGGTCTTTATACATTCTTCTCTTTGACAAAAGACCCGAAAACACGCAACAACTGCATGAAATGCAAAAAATATGTTTGTTTCGAGCATGCAGTTATGCTATGTTCTGATTCTTACTCCAATGAAACAACCATCGATTAATACGTTTTTGTGTTATTTCATATCTCTTTATACTTCCATGAATTATATTCAGTTGCTTACTTTTAATTAATAGGGGTGAAAAATTCGAAATTCGTTATTTGTGTTGAAGTATCAAAAATTACTCTATTTTGAGGAGGCTGAATTAGATGACTATTAAAACATAATAAAGACGAAGAAAACATTTGTTTTGGAGTTTTTTCATTCAATCATACCCTCTTCTTCAAATAAATGCCAATAAAGCCTGAAAAAACACAATTGCAACATCACAGAGAAGTTCAATTTTCGGTCTGTGACACCGTGCGCGAGTATACGTGTTATGATTTTGCACGCGAGTACAGGAGGGTTGAAGTGTATTTTGACTGATCAGCAAAAACTGATAATAGTATGCAGTCAGAGTGGACCAAGTGCATAAATGTATCGAAATGTTGATATTATTATATCTTGTTTAGGCAGAGTGGACCAAGTGCGCGAGAGTAAAAAATATAATTACTAAACTTTTCATGATCGATTTCAAATCCTACCATGATCTTCCATTTCAGTTTGTATAGGTTTAGTGGAGGAAATTATACAGTTTAAAATCCACATCGACTGCGTACTTAATAAATTCAGAGTTCAGGATCGAGTATCTGAAAAATATTTTTTTGGTTCAGTCAATGTGGACCAAGTACACATAGCCAGTCGTAAATAATTTTGATTGACCTTAACACGTTCGTCGTTCAAATTGAATAGGATTTTTATTTATTTATTTATTTATTTAATCGTTATCAACAGGCGGAATTTCGCCCTAATGATATTAATGAAAACTACGTATTTGTTCAAAAAAATTTTGCCGAATCGCATTCCTTGAGTAGTGGAAGTCGAAGTCAGAAGCTACTCTGTTGAACAGACGTTGAAGACCCAATATGGCTGAGTTGTATCCATGATTGGTACAACGAAAAGGAACTCGGAGGAAAGCGTGGTCACGTAAAGTTCGAGATTTAACCAGAAGGTTGATGTTCTCCAGAATAACTGGGCATTCTCACCTAGCCAATAGCACATCATATACAAATAAGGCGCGGTTCACATCCCCTCGCACGTGCAACGTGTCAAGAGCCATAAGTTGGCACCGGCTTTCATAGCTAGGTAGCTGATGGGGGTTACTCCAGGGTAATCGTCTTAAGGCGAACCGGACAAATCGCTTTTGTACAGCTTCGATTCTGTTGACTCCGTTCAGATATTGCGGATTCCAAATTACTGAACAGTATTCCAGACTTGAACGAACTAGAGCGCTGAACATAGATTTGAGGCAGTGTACATCGGTGAAATCCCTCGCATGATGAATCCAAGACTACGGGAAGCTTTTCCAACCACGTAGTTGACGTGAGTTTTGAAATTCAGTTTACAGTCTAAATACACTCCTAGATCCTTCACGCAGTCAAGTTTAGTTAGAGGAGCATCGTCGAGAGAATAGTTGTAGCGAATAGGATCTTTCCTTCTTGTGAAAGTTATCGTGGAACATTTGCTTGGATTCAGTGTCATACGATTTTCCACGCACCATTTCTGGAAAATTTCAAGTTGTTGTTGAAGAAACAAGGCATCAGCCTCCGAGTTAACGTGGAAAAATATTTTCATATCATCGGCGAATGTAAGATGAGGGCCCTCCAGGACGAAATTTACGTCATTAAAATAGATGAGAAATATCAGAGGGCCGAGATGACTCCCCTGAGGTATTCCTGATGTAGCAGGGAATCCTGCGGAGAAACAATCGCCTAATTTAACCGCGAGAGAGCGTCCGATCAAATATGATGTAAGCCAATGTAGAACATTGCCGCTGAAGCCAAGCTTATCCAATTTACCCACCGTAGTGTCATGGTTGATTTTGTCAAAGGCGGCGGACAGGTCCGTGTAAATCGCATCCGTTTGGGACATACCTCCGGACATTCCGTCAGCAATATATATCGTAAACGAAAGAAGATTCGTTGTGGTGGAACGCTTCGGCATGAAACCATGTTGATCGATAGATATGTAATGTTTACAGTGAGTGAAAATCGATTCGATGACTAAAGGGTGTGTCACATCAAATTGCATCACGGAAAAAACGCTGTAGAAATTCGCCCAGTAGACCGAACTTTTTGAAAATTTTAGACAGTAAAATAAAAACTATTAAACAACTTTTGGCATTTTCTTTTTATTCATACTTCGAGCCCAAGCCCGTATGCTCGCACCTTCCTCTTTACCCCGTCCATAAGGTTCTGTACAACGTCAGTTTGTAGGTTTTTTTTTAACAGAAATCCATTTTCTCTTGAAGTCTGCCTCCGATTTGACAACTTTTGGGTTCTTCCGGAGGGCCTGCTTCATAATCGCCCAATATTTCTCTATTGGGCGAAGCTCTGGCGCGTTGGGCGGGTTCATTTCCTTTGGCACGAAGGTGACCCCGTTGGCTTCGTACCACTCCAACACGTCCTTTGAATAGTGGCACGAAGCGAGATCCGGCCAGAAGATGGTCGGGCCCTCGTGCTGCTTCAATAGTGGTAGTAAGCGCTTCTGTAGGCACTCCTTAAGGTAAACCTGCCCGTTTACCGTGCCGGTCATCACGAAGGGGGCGCTCCGCTTTCCGCCAGAGCAGATCGCTTGCCACACCATGTACTTTTTGGCAAACTTGGATAGTTTCTGCTTGCGAATCTCCTCCGGAACGCTGAATTTGTCCTCTGCGGAGAAGAACAACAGGCCCGGCAGCTGACGAAAGTCCGCTTTGACGTAGGTTTCGTCGTCCATTACCAGGCAATGCGGCTTCGTCAGCATTTCGGTGTACAGCTTCCGGGTTCGCGTCTTCCCCACCATGTTTTGCCTTTCGTCGCGGTTAGGAGCCTTCTGAACCTTGTATGTACGCAGGCCCTCCCGCTGCTTGGGCCGCTGGACGAATGAACTGGACAAATTCAGCTTATTGGCGACATCCCGGACCGAACTTCTCGGATCACGTCTAAACTGCTTAACTACGCGCTTGTGATCTGTTTCACTGACGGAGCATCCATTTTTGCCGTTCTTCACCTTCCGGTCGATGGTTAGGTTCTCGGAGTATCGTTTTAGTACTCTGCTGACCGTGGATTGGACGATTCCCAGCATCTTACCGATGTCCCGATGTGACAACTCCGGATTATCGAAATGAGTGCACAGGATTAATTCACGACGCTCTTTTTCGTTCGACGACATTTTTTCAAATTTACGAAAAATTGACAGTGAAGCATGGCCAACGTGATCTATACACTCTTATCTGATTATAAGCGAAAGCTGAAGATATAATTCCTAAAAATTAAATTTCTACAGCGTTTTTTCCGTGATGCAATTTGATGTGACACACCCTTTACAAGCCCAAACAGTTTAGAAACCGCGTTCAGAGCGGAGATACCTCGGTAGTTGTCGACGTTTCTTCTATCGCTTTTTTGACGTAGGACAACGTCTAACCGGAAGATATAGGGGGTGAAATGAAAATCTAGGCACTGAACAAGTAGGAAAAAATGCAAGATTTGGAACGCTTAGAACTCGAGCATTTCTCAATAGATCGCAAAGGTTTTTGCATCAATTGATAGGAAATATATCTACGCATCTATCATAATGAAGAACATTTCATTTTTCTTGAGATAAATAATTGAATAATTGTGAAATATCAAGGATTGTCCAAATGCACTATGTGCCCATTTTTGATTGGTCCATTTTGTGCTCCTCAAATCGTACCGACCAAAACGGGCAACCAGAGCAGCAGCGAAATACAATGAAGCACGATAGGAAAAGAAAAAGAAAAAATATGATCGAAACATTGGTCGCAGTCTCACACATGCGTAATTCTCGAGCCAGCCAGTCAGCTTAAAAACAGGAAGTGGGTTATATCTATGGTATAACCGCAAGGGTGACGTAGGACTATCGTTGATTTAGAGATCATTTGTTTGAAGTTGAATCTAAATCCATTCTGAATGAATGAATAAATGAATATTTGGGGGACGAGAAAACGAGAGCGTTACGTTGGAGGCACAAGGTTTTATGTATTTTTAAATTCCCAGAGGAACTGATCGATTATTTTCCGGATCTTTCTCGATGCTGAATGGCATCCAAACGGAAAGAATTCCGTGCGTGTATGTGTGTGTGTAGCGGCTGCTTCGATGGTCATCTTCTCTTCTCCTGAAGGATTGGCTTCTCTGTGCTCCCTCACAGTTTCAAACAAACTGCGTTTCAGGGCAGATCTCGATCCTTCGCTGTCCAGCACCCTCAGCAATAATGTTGTATTGTCGATGTCCTCACGAAAAATGAATGCGTCTCACCACCAGAATATCGCTTAAGTATGCTTTTTGTGCGTAATTGAATCGAGAGAAGGCGTGGTTTACGATGGCAATTTGGAAGGCAAACTAGAGGGGAATGAACTCTCTGAGCTCGGAACTTTCGGCGACTGAGCAATAATCGATTGCGGGCGCATACAATATTGGATACGGAAATATCCTACTGATGGGGAAAAATAATCTTCAGAAGCTATCCTGTTAATTGCGATTGATTGAAAAATCACAAAACCAAATGTATTTGGTCACAGTGTTACATGGATAGCCAACATTAAAATAAACTCTTTCACATGAATGTATTTTTAAATTCCCAGAGAAACTGGCAGATTATTTTCAGTAACGATTAGATATTTCCACATTTTCCTCGATACTGGAAGCCCACCAGTGGTTAATGCTAACTCGATAACTATCTGTTAATAGCACTTGATTGAAACATATTTGGTCACAGTGTTACATGGATAGAAAACATTCAAATAAACTCTATCACATGAATGTATTTTTAAATTCCCAGAGGAACTGGCAGATTATTTTCCAGCAATGATTAGATCTTTCCGGAACTTTCTCGATGCTGAATGGCATCCAAACGGAAAGAATTCTGCGCGTGTATGTGTCGATCCTTCGCCGTCCACCTCCTCCAGCACGTTAGGCAACGATGTTGTCTTGTCGATGTCGTCACGAAAAATGAATGTGTCTCACCACCAGAATATCGCTTAAGTATGCTTTTTGTGTGTGATTGAATCGAGAGAAGGTGTGGTTTACGATGGCAATTTGGAAGGCAAACTAGAGGGGAATGAACTCTCTGAGCTCGAAACTTTCGGCGACTGAGCAATAATCGATTGCGTACGCATACAATATTGGATACGGAAATATCCTACTGATGGGGAAAAATAATCTTCAGAAGCTATCCTGTTCATTGCGATTGATTGAAAAATCACAAAACCAAATGTATTTGGTCACAGTGTTACATGGATAGCCAACATTAAAATAAACTCTTTCACATGAATGTATTTTTAAATTCCCAGAGGAACTGGCAGATTATTTTCCAGAAATGATTAGATCTTTCTGGAACTTTCTCGATGCTGAATGGCATCCAAACGGAAATAATTCTGCGCGTGTATGTGTGTGTAGCGATGTCTTCCCGGGGAACCGTTTGTGTCATCACTCTCCTCCTCCTGGCCTAGGGTGCACAAACAGGCTCTTGGTGAAACCGTTCATCCGCGCTTTCATGATAAACGAAGAGCTTCACCACAACAGCGACAACATGCTCCAATCGCTGTTCAATTAGAACTGAGTGGATTTCCGAGCGGCGCTCGCTTATATACCGATTGGTGATTTCAATAGCCTGTTTTGAAAGCAATTTTAAGACTATTGAAACAAGTTTTTGGATCAAAAAGTAACAAATATAGAACGCGTAGACATTTTATCTTTCGAATGAAGTGTTTATCATACCATTTCGTTCAGTTGTTTAGGAGCTATTAACGCTCAAAATCTCGGTCTCCGGCGTAACGCTTTCGTTTTCGAAACTTTGATTTTACACCCCGGTATAGAAATGAAAGACGTAGTCCTACGTCAAAATCCCCGCTCCGCTGCTGTAACGATCATTCTCATCGAAACCGTACACCACATCGTTTCGCATCACAAAACATCCACAAACCAACACAAGCAGCTATGTCTGGACATGGCAAAGGAGCAAAAGTGAAGGGAAAGGCAAAATCCCGCTCGAACAGTGTTGGTCTCCAGTTCCCCGTAGGTGTATCCACCAATTGCTCCGCTAGGCCGAGCGCGTTAGTACCAGTGCACCAGTCCACCTAGCCACCTGGTGGCAAATCCAGAACAAGGCGGTCGAGGGCGTTCGAAATGGTTTTTTTCTAAACCACGAGTACTAAGTTTTCTAAATTGGAACCATTCCATAAAACACGGCGCTTATCAGGGCCATTAAACCTTTCAAAAAAGAGTTTACGAAATACAGTTCAATGCATTCTAAAATATTATCCAAAATAATAAAACGCAAATTGATATTTTCATAATTCGTTTGCCAGGATATGATGAGTATGAGAATTTGGTAGTTGTGCTGAGCTTATTGATGGTTGGGGACTTTCTCGATTATTCAATTTTCATCAATTCTTAAATTGCTTCCAGATTGAAAGTACAGTAATTTACATTTAGTTCGACATTTAGCTAATCGGACGGACCTGTAATGCGACATATTTAGTTGGACATTTTTGTAAACATAGAGTTCGGGGTCCAAATTATGACCCAACATGTCCCAAGCTGGATAGGAAGAAATTTTCCAACTGTGAAAGCTATACCACTGTCATCGCAAATGTTCAATTACAGGTTAAAATCGCCTCCAATGCGACACTGAGTGGTGCTTCGGTATATCGCATTAAATGTAATTTATTTATTTATTTATTTATTTATTTTTTCTTTATTATAGTGATTTTCAACACATTTCGGCTGGTTCGTCACTTTTATTTCCATTTTTGGAAGAATGTCGGGAGTGGGAATTGAACTCGTGATCTCTGCGTGAGAGGTATGGATGTTACCACTACGCCAGATCGCCTCCCAAATGTAATTTACAGTACAACATGTCCCAAGCTTGATGGGAAGAAATTTTCCAACTGTGAATCCTGAGGCGAGTGGCAAACGCAATCGCTAAACAGGAAGGTTTAGCCGAACAAGATGGGGATACCGAGTGATAACAAAACAATAAACTCTTTAGGTTAAAGATAATTTTGTGATCCTGAAAAGAACCCTTTTTGGCCTGCATGTGAATCCAAAGAGCGAACAAATCGTTATGAATGTATTTTTTTTTGCCATCGCTCCCTTTTAACGCTCATTCGTTCATCTCGTTGGACTCGCCCCTTTGGCTGAGTCTGCTGATTTGTCTCTATCCTGTGAGCGTGTACCGCTAAAGTACAAAACGCGCGATCTGCTGAAAGATATATCATTCTTTTTCAAACCGTAAATCAGTGTGGTTGTATGGCATCGTTTCACATCACATCGCATCAACGGATTGGTGCTGGAGCACCAGTATACCTAATAGCGGTTATCGGCCACCGGAGTGCTCGAGTTGGCTTGCAAAGCTGCTCACGACAATAAGAAAACCCGTCTACAGAACAGAACACATTCGGTTCGGTGGCAATAACTAGTTTCAGCGAGTGGCAAACGCAATCGCAAAACGGCAGCAGGTAGAAAAGGAAAAAGTTTGTTTATACAGACTGCTTTGGTGGCAAAACCAGCCACCGATATACACGGCGCTTTTCAGGGCCATTAAACCCTTCAAATAAGAGTTATTAAAAGTTTTTTCGCAATACCAATGCATTCTAAAGTGACATAATATGACATATAATATAAACTGATTTAATTTGTTTATGCTTGTTCTTGAACTTATTGGTGGTTGGGGTCTTTTAAATTGATCATTCAGTTTTCACAAACCCATGCATGGTTTCCGAATTAAAAGTGGCTTCAAATCATAACATATTGTATGAAGGATGGCATTAACGAATTTTCTCGGTAGCAAGAACTGCTTTCTTTGGTTGATAACTGATGTTGAAAATTGACAGACGTTACATCTGCATTGTATAGAAACATAACTAAGGCGCAACAGGAGCAATGTATTTCCTGCTGCTCTGTTCTTATTTTAAAGGATTTTAATCCGAAGGTCATCTGTCCCTGTATTTACTGTTGGTTTTTCAGAACGCTTATAGCTCGTTTATTTCTCGACAGATCGCAGAGTTCGTCTCCAAAACCTAAGAACTTACAATTCATTCGTCTCCGAAACCACGGGGTAAGGTACGGTAATGTGCTCAATAGTGAAATATATGATAGTGAATGAGCTGATGACCACCTATGCATTCCCTATGACAGCCATCATTTTGATTGTACGATAACATTTAATAAGTACAAAGCCTTCAGAAAAAATTCAAGATTCAACTATAAGATAGTGAGAAAAAATTGAGAAAGTTTGTGGAAAAAAACGCAAAAACACAAACCAAAGGTTCTTTTCAGAACCCCCAACATGTTCATAAAGAGTAAACAGTAAACTAATCCCTTTTTCAGGCAGATAGGTAGGTATTCACGTAGGAGAAGAAAATAAAACAATATATTTGAAATATATATTTAGCAAAAGCTGTCCCCTTTGTATAGTCCTACGTCACTCCGGTTATGTCCTCGACATTACCCACCCGTTCTTTTTTATGAACGGGGAAAATGTGAGCCTTCTTCGAATAGTGGAAATAACAGCCCTGCTGCGCACTGTTTCATAATTGATGCTGGGATTCCATCTGGTCCGACGGAATTCGAGGATTTTAATTTGCTGATGCCTGATTCCAACATTGCATTATCCACGGTGATTCGGAACAACGAACTGTTCTGTATTGGAACGTATCTTGTGGCCCTTAAGAGCTGGTCTAGGGACAGATTCTTTTTCGAGAAAGTGCTGGAAAACTTAGCAGAGAAGAGGCTGCAAATTTCCTGTGTGTCAGAAACTTCATGTCCATCGTGAAACATAGAAGACGGTAATCCAGACTCCTTACGTTGCTCATCGACGTATTTCCAGAAAGATTTAGGATTACTCTTGAATTTGCGCTGAATACGACGTAGATAGATTGAATAGCATCGTTTGCTTGATTTTTGGTACTGATGGTTCAGTTGTAGGTATCGTTGTTTCAAGGAAGGGAGACGGTATTTCGAATATTTTCTAAGTGCAGCTTTCTTAGCGGTTTTAAGTCCACGAAGGTTGGTAGTCTGCCAGGGTTGATGAGTGGATGATCGTATAAACTTCTTCGGAACATGTCTGTCGATCAGATAGCTCACAATGTTCGTGTAGGTTTGGACAGCAGCATCGACGTCGTCCTTGTCCAAGATTTCATACCAATCAATGTCTAAAAGCACTCCAATTATGCTATCAAAGTCAGCACTTTTAAAATCATAGTGGACGGCGGTAGGAACGATGCTGAAGCTATTCACACTGATATTCATAGTGAAATGAAGTGGAGGGTGGAGGGCGCAGGTGCCACTGATAACATCGGAGCTTCATCAGGTTTGCTCACAAAGCAGAGATCGAGCATACGGTCATTTTCATTTCTAATGGAATTGATTTGTTGAAGCAAATTATAGCTATAACCGTCGAGTAAAGCATTCGTTCCAGCATGGAAGGTTGAATGGGCAGGATCAGCATACAAGAAATTTCCAGAACCAAATTGCCACTTTAAATTTGAGAGATTGGAATCGCCAAATACAACAATTTCATCAGCAGGAAGCGCACGTGAAGCTATTGTCGACACCGATTGTACATGCGCATCGATTAATGTGACATCTCGAGTACGATCAGGAGGGATATAAATTGTGCAGAGATACATCTTCCTACCATCTTCCTTTTTAAACTGAATTTGATCGAACCGGTCCCAAAATAGAAATTTAGGATGTTTAGGTGAGGCATAAAATCAAAATTATGAAAATGTGATGTTTCTTTTATACTTATTATTAATTTACATTACGGATGGTTTGTACTACTGTTTCATACAAAATCCATATTATATGACATTGGAATATCGAGTTCGTCTGCAAATTGAAAAAAATATTGCTAGATTATGAAAAAGTTCTATTAAAACTAAGTTTGACTTTCATTCAATAATTTATTCGCAAGTTAGCTCCTGCAAGAAATTCAGTCGGGTCGCGTTAGGCGACGAACGTGTTAAAAGAGGTTTTATTCTGTAATAATATAATTACACGACCTTGTTAAAGAGTAACTGAGAGCTGTAGAGAAACAATTGAGGAAAATGATTGAAAGCTACTAAAACTACACAGCTGCAAACTTTGAGTTCGATTTACTCGAAATCATAATTATGTTACTTAGTCCGGTCTGACTGAATTACGACCATCTTTGGATATAATTTTCTAAAATTGCAATTCTCCTCTTTAACGCAGTGTATGTTTTCAATAGCGTCTTCAGATTTGACAGGTGATTGTATCGTATTCGCCTATGAACAGAAGTCCCGTTTCTTCCAGCCTTACGGATCCCACCTGCGCACAGTTTTTCTCGATCTTCAACGCCGTTTTTTATCCTCCTCTGTCAAACCGTTCACCGCCGTGTACACATGATGTGTGTATGCACTCAATCAATTTGTGATGCAACACGCTTCCTGGCGACGTGCGTTTCTCTTAGCGGTGTTACCTCTCGAAGGGGGAAGATCCTCAATCGACGAGGAGGAACGGAGGAATAACGAGACAAAAAA
Source organism: Toxorhynchites rutilus septentrionalis (assembly GCF_029784135.1). Classification (NCBI taxonomy): domain Eukaryota; kingdom Metazoa; phylum Arthropoda; class Insecta; order Diptera; family Culicidae; genus Toxorhynchites; species Toxorhynchites rutilus. The sequence goes on along the minus strand of NC_073745.1, from coordinate 19,829,462 downwards.
AAAAACACAGCCAGATACTTTAAAAAAGATCTTCATCTTGGCTTCTCCCGTGTTAATGCCTATAGGTAACTTCCTACCTTTGGCCTTGGCTGGCGCGAGACGTGTGAGGGGAGTGTGAGCGTGTGTTTGTGTTTTGGGCACGGGGATAAAAAAGTAATAATAAGGTGAGAGAATACGATCGGATCCGGCTGGAGATGATCGCGAACGCGTGCTTCTGGGTTGCTTTTCTTACTGTTTCGTCGTGCGTTTTTTGGTTCTATCTATCGATCTCTTTTTGTTGTTAGGGCTGTAAAATACGAACACGCGCGGCGATGGCTGCTTGGATGGTACCATCATCGCGCGTGTTTATATTGCATCAGGACACGAGATCGATGGGTCCTTTGATTATGGAGGAATTAGAAGGGATGTAGCAGCATTAATCGCCTTAACGATGATTTGTTTTTTTTTTATTTCGAATGACCCTCGATGATGCTGTCATTAGGGCCGCCCAGATGCCAAACGGAGTGCTTTGTTAGATGACACCCATTCACATCCTTCGTTCAACTGACCAACAATCGATCACTGAATGAGTTGTGCTCAAAACTCCGTGACAAATTGTTGCTTGGAAAAAAAAGAGGACGAAAAAGTTGAATCAGCAAAATCAACTTTGTCACCTATGCAAACACACGCAGTTTGACACCTTCATCTTTTGCACAAAAATCGTCCTTTCAGAAGAAGAAAAAAAAAATCCAACCTGGCGCGGTGACAAGCAAATTAGATTCACCACTTGAGAATTGAGAGAGTGCATTGAGTAGACTCCTTACGTGTCTCCTTCGGGCGGCCGACCGATGGGTAATTCCACGCATAAAAAAGACAACATTCAATGATTTCGATTCGGAACCAAAAACCGCTGAACCAGCAGCAATAAATCATATTTTTTTTCGTCCGCTTCTGTCTATTATCATCATCTAGAAAATCGGTTTTCCTCGCTCTGGCCTGGAGAACAGTTCAATGCGGCTGCCGCTGCTGCTGCTGCTAGCGATGATAATCACTTTTCCTTAGCTTTTTTGTACTTGTTTCTTCGAATATCGGTGGCGAGAGTGCGTATGTGGTCTATTGCGAAATAACTGCGAGCAGTAAGAAGAATGAATGCAGGAGGGAAGAAGAGGAAAAGAGAAAAAAAAAAGATTTCATCTCAGTCCCATGTGTCATCATTGTGGGAGATGGTGATTTTGGCACTTGAATTAATGGTGGTATTCCGGGTCGAAGGATGTCAACGTTTTCTTGCCACACTCGAGATTTGATCAATTTTTCAAGTGGTCGACGGTGTGGTAGCCGGCCAATGACGGCCCGATGTCTCGATAAAATATTTGCGGATGTTTTTATAAGCGTACATCCATATGCGGCCGGTGCGAAAAGCGTTGGCCAGCCTTGCGAGATAACTTTCGAGTCCCAGTTTGTCAAGTTAATTGCATTGGTCCAGTATGACTTTAAGATGAAAATATCGAGAGGCCTGCAAAGTGCGAACATAACCAAATTTTTTCATTCGATACTATAGAGTAATATCCTCAAGCTTTGTCAGCACATAGATGGAACATCTCAACAGAATTTTCAAAGCATTCTTTTTTCGATTCGAAATTCTCAACAATTTCCTTCCCACTGTTGGTACAGGTCTGACTCGATTATCCGTAGTGTTGATTTTTTTTTTCACTCCCGATAATCGAATTCACCGGATAATCAAACCATAAAAAAATTCATGAAAATCTCTCGGTAAACGTAAAATAACAGTAATTCCAAATGAAATCGTCCTAAAAATGCAGATTTTAAAAACTTGTATTTTTGATTACAATGAAAGTGTGTATTCCGTTTCGGTTGGAGGAAATATGAGTTTTTCACAGCAATTGGGAATTTTTTGACTCAAGCGTAACTTTTGAAAAGGGCGTATCGATTTTAGTAAGAGAAATCTTTGATAATTTATATCTCAAAAACTATCAGTCGTACCGAAATAGTGTCTTAGAAAGAGTTATAGAGTATTGATGCTTAAATATGGAAAAAATGTACACTGAGAAAAAAAATTAGTACTCTTTTTTTTATTTACAAAATAAAAATTCAATTTGCAATATCCAAAATACATATTTTTTTTTTATTTTTTCATACAAAATAGAAGTTATGTAGAAAATTCAAAAAATGGGCTTTGTGGAACATCGAATTTTTAGGAATTTTCGAAACTTCAAAATTTTGTATGTTAGCAATCATTTTTAGCCACAATTTATGTATTCTGATGTAATTTAAAACATAAAAAGTTATTATCAATCTCCTTCTAAATGCAACCATTCTCGAGATATTTAAAAAAATATTTCTAATTTATTGTTTTTTTTTATAGTAAATAATCCCTTTTAATATGTTTGTCGTGTTATACCGTCATGTTCATGAAATTTTATGAATTTGCTTATATCATTATGGTTCATTATGGTGAATTTCCAAATACATCATTAAGGTTAATTTTTTGACTCAAGTGTAACTTTTGAAAAGGTAGTATCGATTTTAGTAAGAGAAATCTTTGATAATTTATATCTCAAAAAATATAAGTTGTACCGAAATAGTGTGTTGGCTTAATTTGAAAAAAATATACACTGAGAAGAAAAATTAGTACTCTTTTTTTTATTTACAAAATAAATTTTTAATTTGCGATAACAAAAAATATGTATTTTTTAATATTTATTTTAATCTTTTAATATAAAATAGAAGTCATGTAGAAAATGGGCCCAAGATGGTAAAACTATTTTCGACGAAATTTGTGGAACATCGAATTTTTAGGAATTTTCGAAATTTTCGAATTTTTGTATGTTAGCAATCATTTTTAGCCACAAATTATGAATCCTGATGTGATTTAAAACAAAAAAAATTATAAGAAAATTATAAATTATAAGAAAATTCAAAAAATTTCATGAACATGATGGTATAACACGACAAACATATCAAAAGATATTATTTACTATAAAAAAGATTATAAATTAGAAATATTTTTTTAAATATCTCGAGAATGGTTGCATTTAGAAGGAGATTGATAATAACCTTTTATGTTTTAAATTACATCAGAATTCATAATTTGTGGCTAAAAATGATTGCTAACATACAAAATTTTGAAGTTTCGAAAATTCCTAAAAATTCGATGTTCCACAAATTTCGTCAAAAATAGTTTTACCATCTGGGCCCATTTTTTAAATTTTCTAAATGACTTCTATTTTATATGAAAAAATTGTAAAAAATATAAAAAAATACATATTTTTTGATATCGCAAATTCTAATTTTATTTTGTAAATTAAAAAAAGAGTACTAATTTTTCTTCTCAGTGTATATTTTTTTCAAAATAAGCCAACAATACTCTATAACTCTTTCTAACACACTATTTCAGTACGACTCATATTTTTTGAGATATAAATTATCAAAGATTTCTCTTACTCAAATCGATACGCCCTTTCAGAGTCAAAAAATGAACCAGATGATGTATTTGGAAAAGTTGTTGGAAATTATAAGCAAATTCACAAAATTTCATGAACATGATGGTATAATTCTACAAACATATTAAAATGGATTATCTATATATATAAAAATGGAGTGATGTCTGTCTGTCTGTCTGATTCTTATAGACTCGGAAACTACTGAACCGATCGTCATGAAAATTGGTATGTAGGGGTTTTTGGGGCCGGGGAAGGTTTTCGTGATATTTTGAGACCCCTCCCCCCTCTCTAAGGGGGGGGGGCTGCCATACAAATGAAACACAAATTTCTGCATTACTCGGAAATTAACCAAGCAAACAAAACCAAAGTTGGCATGTGAAAGTTTTAGGGTGCAATAAATGTTTCTATGATGGTTAGACAGTCCTTCCCCCACTCAAATGGGGGGCTGCCATACAAATGAAACACAAATTTCTGCATTACTCGAGAATTAATCAAGCAAATGAAACCAAATTTGGCATGTGGAGGTTTTAGGATGCAATAAATGTTTCTATGGTGTTAAGATACTCCTTCCCCCTCTCTTAGAGGGGGCTGCCGTACAAATGAAACACAATTTTTTGCATTACTTTTTTAAAAATTAAAAATGATGATGATGGTCCCGCCTCCTTCTCCTACAGAGGTTTGAGCAAGACGAGTTATCTAAAAGATAAATTATTTTTTTTCAACATTGAAATCAGTTTAGCAAACATGAAAAACGAATTGTTTTTATTTACAGATATAAGTTCAAAAAATTGCAATGTCCAAAAAAGCCAATACTCAGTCATGTCCGCCACAGAGCCGATACGGTCCCGACGAGGCCCTTGCAGCCAAGTGGTCCACCAGGTCCACCAGGTCCACCAGCACAAGTCCAACCGCCAGCCTTGTTTTAGATTGACTGTGAATACCCTCATTCAGAGAAATCGAGAAAATTTCCTTTACGAAAAATTCCTAGACCGGCACTTAAAAAAAACTTTCAATTTAATATCCTTTATATCTGTGTCTCGCGCGCGACGCTTAAACTTTTGTAGACTACTTTTATTTTTTTTTAAACTAATACAACTATAAGAACGACAAAATAAAAATAAAAATAGTCCATCATCACCAAGATCATGACAGACATAATAGAGATCAATACAAATTAAAAAAAAGATGATTTAAAAAAAAATTAATAATCTACATAATATAATCCGTTCAAAAAAAAAACTTCGTCAGATTCATTGAAAATATTGAAAACAAACTGCAAAAAATTGTCCACATTAAATTATCCGTTCGTATAAAACTTCGTCAGTAAAGATCTTCGTCATAAAAATAAACAAAAACTCGTTCAGCTGTTAAAAGAACACAGCTTTTACATGTGAAATACAGTGCCTCTTAAATTCTGTAAGTGTTGTTGCGCATTTAGTATGTCTTGGCATCGAGTTGAACACATTTATTCCTTTGAAGTACAACGAATTTTGTGAAGCACATGACAAGAAATTAGGTGTTCTTATTTCATTCGCGTTTCTAGTGTTATAACTATGAAAGTCACTTCCTCTTTCAACTCGATCACACAAATATCGAGGCAGCAAACCGTTAATTACTTTAAAAATGAACACCATAGTTAAATAAACAATTCTTTGCTTCACGGATAACATTGCAGAGCGTCCAACATTAAAGATGAGGAAGTGAATCTGTTACATTTTGGTATCAACCGTGTGTGTCATTGGCTAAAAATAAAATGGAAGAGCAAAAGTCTAAATGAGGAGAGATGATTGATTTGTATAGCTGTATTTTGCTGCAAATAGTTAAATCGTTTTTCAATCGACATAAGATTCCATACTTCTTGGCAATTTTCTTGATGACATTGTCAATGTGAGTGTTGAACTTGAGTTTGTCATCAATAATCACGCCAAGATATTTAATGTCCCGAACTCGATCAATAGTCTCATTATCAATAACGATGGAGACGTTTTCATTTAAACGATTTCGCGAGATTACCATATATTTAGTTTTACTTATGTTCAATTTCAATTGCTTATACTTCAACCATCTACTTAAAGAATGTAAATCTCCATTCAATTGTAAAACGACCGGATCTAAATCATTAGCTGCAATGAATAACACAGTATCATCTGCAAAAAGATTGATATCATAAAATCGTAAAACTCTTCGCATGTCATTGATATACATAATAAATAAAAGGGGCCCTAATACACTTCCCTGAGGTACTCCAAGATTATTCCCTAGGGGATTCGAAATTGTATCATTAAAAATAGTCCGTTGAGTTCTGTCATTTTAATAGCTTTCGAACCATTTATATGCAGTACTCGTAAATCCAAAGCGCTTAATCGTGTTCAACAACAAGGGTCTAGAAATTGTTTCGAAAGCGCGTTTTAGATCCAAAAAAACAGCAATGATATTCTCTTTGCACTCTAGTTTCTCTTTCCATTTTGCTAATACCAAGTTCAATGCGGTTTCACAGGAATGACCTTCCCGATATCCCGATTGTTCTGGTATGAGCAAAGCATTGCAATTTAAATATTCCAGCAGCTGGCCTTTAACGACTACTTCTAATATTTTCTCTAGCGTGTGCAACATATTGATGGGACGAAACTCTTCGGCTTTAATCGTTCCAGCAACCTTTTGAATTGGAACTATTGAAGATTCCTTCCACACCTTAGGCACATGCCCAGTTAGCAAAGATTTATTAATAAGGTCCAGCAAGATGTGATCGATGACATGAAAGCAATCTTGAATAACTCTAGCATTGACATTATCCACTCCAGCCGTTTTTCCTAAACAAAAGCAAATAGTTCTAAGTTCATTTAATGTAATTGGGTGAAAACTTTCAAATCTACAACTACTGTTAACCGGCTGTTTTATTTCATCAGGTTCATCAACCAATTCAATGGACTGATTGATCAATGAAACACTATTGACAAAATAATCGTTAAACTTAGATGCTATAGCCTGTTCAGACTGTTCAAGTGTGCCATTAAAAGTTATGGACCGCGGTTTGCTATTACTAGGTTTTAATAAAGATTTCAAAATTTTCCATAACTCCTTGCTGTTGCTTTAATGCAGATCAATCTTCCTCTGAATATATTCACAACGAGTTTTCTTAATCGACTGTGAATATATATTGCGCGCGTTTGTGTACATATTCCAATGATTTCCATCATTTGTTCTACGAAATTTCTTGTACCATCTGTCTCTCTCACGTTTAAGGCGTAAAAGATCCAAATTGTACCAGCTGTTCGAGTTTTTCATAGGAACAAATTTTTGCGTAACAAGCCGATTTGTACACTCTTTCAAGGTATTAGTTAGAACAGCTGATGATTCATCTAAATTACCGACTTCGAATGGAAAATACAGGCTTCTCACTACGAGATTCGAAACAGCATGCTTCGAATATTTCCTCCAGCACTTTAATTTCACAACATCTTCATTTACCACGAGATTATCTACAATATTGATAATTAAAGTCTCATGATCGGTCATTTTCAAATTGGTATCCGTGACTGTGTAAATAGTATCAAAATTGGAATAAACATGATCAATTAAAGTTTTACTGAGCCTGGAAATGCGCGTAAATTCATGTACTGTTTGTTTCAAATTGAAGAAATCGGATACACGCTTCAAATGGTTCGATTACCCGAGAATTAATCAAGCAAATTAAACCAAATTAGGCATATGGAAACTTTAGGGTGATGATGTGAATGTTTCTATGGTGGTTAGATACCCCTCCCCCCTCTCTTAGGGGTGGCTGCCATACAAATAAAACACAAATTTCTGCATTACTCGAGAATTAATCAAGTAAATGGGCGGGACGAAGTTTGCCGGGTTAGCTAGTTTACTATAAAAAAGACAATAAATTAATTTTTTTTTAAATATTTCGAGAATGGCTACATTTAGAAGGAGATTGATAATAACCCTTTTTGTTTTAAAACAAATCAGGTTTCATAATTTGTGGCTAAAAATGATTGTTAACATACAAAAATTCGATGTTCCACAAAGTTCGTCAAAAATAGTTTTACCATCTTGGGTCCATTTTTTAATTTTTTTTGCATGACTGCTATTTTGTATGAAAAAATAAAAAAAAATAAAAAATATGTATTTTGGATATTGCAAATTAAATTTTTTATTTTGTAAATAAAAAAATAGTACTAATTTTTATCTCAGTGTACATTTTTTTCGTATTCAACCATCAATACTCTATAACTCTTTCTAAGACACTATTTCGGTACGACTCATAGTTTTTGAGGTATAAATTATCAAAGATTTCTCTTACTCAAATCGATACGCCCTTTTCAAAAGTCAAAAAATTCCCAATTGCTGTGGAAAACTCATATTTCCTCTAACCCAAACGGAATACACACTTTCATTAGAATCAAAAATACTCATGTTTTGTCATTTGTCGCTTTCATTTGGAATTGCTCATAACTATGATTAGCACTGGTTTATTTATATTTTGCAGTGTCATAGCCAGAAATTGTCTGGCGCCCTCTGGGGGGAAGGGGTAATGTTTAGAAAATTGAAAAAAGAAACTATCGCCTTGTTACTGCTCATGGACAAAAATATTATTCAAATGGTCAAGCCTAACTACAAGCAAAAGCTTATGCGTGAGCTTCTTTCGATGACATTGTTGAACGAATCGACATTAGGGATGCTGTGTTTTGAGTAGGCGAGGCTTGGGACGAGGTACCGGCTGATTCCATTGTCAAGTCATGGAAAATGCTGATATTCCGTTGTTGGATGTAAAAGAACGCATACTTCCGACTCTCCAGAAATTGATTGACCATGACAATACCGTACACGACGAGGTTGGCATAGTCAACATTGTTTTGCATCCAAGCACACATTTCTACGATGATTAAAATTCGTTTTCGACTGCCGAGGGTGCGAATGCTTCATCAGTTTTGGAACTACACCAGGTTGATGAAGAGGAAGAGTCCGAAAATTGGGTTTCAAATGAGACATCCTTATGAGGAATCGAAAAAAGATAATACTGGCTACGGAGCTAAGGAAAACGGATTGCCTTTGGAAAAACAACTCCTGCTGCGAGAATTACGTAAAAATATTTTAGAGAAAAATGTTAATTTTGAATTTTTGCTTTGTTGCAAATTGTGCACATTAGAGTGCCAATGAATGTATGGGGAAAAAAAGTGTCCTTCGAATTTTCGAGTTTCCTGCAAAATGTTATAATAATCAAGTTACGCCATTTGTTGTAAAACCGAAGAAACTTACCAGTTCACCTAATAGTTTATATGGTCTCGGTAGCAAGGACGCTATACTTTTTTTATATTTTTTCTTAGAAGCTGAGGTTTTTTCCATAAAATATCCACAAATCAGAGTGGCGTTATTTTTTGTTCTTGAATTGTGATTTTTCAAAATGAACCGATGGTTCAAAACATCCATTTTTGCGTCTTTTTCCACCACAAAAATTCGTAACTTTTGAACTACTGGACTGATTCGGATGTTCGACATATTACATTAAAGCCAATGCAATGAGCTAGTCTTGCTAGTTACACTTGGTTTTTGTTATTATTGATTGCCATTATATTTCATAATTTAAATGGTCTCAAGACCAAGGGTGCCACATTTTTTTTATTTGTTCCTGAAAGCTGAGTTTTTTCACATAACATATCCGAATACCAGAGAGGTGTTTTTTTTCGTTTTTGAGTTTGTTGTGTTTCGGATTTGGTCACCAACTCTTTTTAGCAAGACGAAGTTTTTCTGTGTACGCTTAAAGCTAAAATAATGTTTTATTAAATATATTACTTCAGATTGAATTCAATTGCTTACAAATTTGGTGGGCTATGGTTGCAGAAGCGGTATTGGGCCCAAATATTTCCGGGATCGAAATTAAATTAAATGCTTTAAAAAAAACCTTTTAGATGGATACTACACTACACGGTTTGTTTTTGATGAGAGCTCGATCCAATATCGGGATTAACAAAGGAATTTATGTACAGTTTCTAGCAGGCGGTTTCTGGCAAGCGTGTTCCCTTTGGATGAGCGAAATAGGGCTGTCGCTGGTACCGATATCAACAGTGGTACTGTGATGAGGGGTCCCGTCGTGACAAGTTAATAATTTTCAAAGTTAACATGTTTTCAGTTTTCGTTCAATATTCCTATGCGACTAGACTACACTTATGCGACTAGAATACTATTTTTTGCGCAAGTCTGGTGTTTTTTTTCAAAAAAGAACAACTCATTTGCTTCAAATTGATATATCGATCATCTGAATCGGCCCGGCCCAGTATTTCAAACGTTATGAGTTTTTGAAAAAAGAGGAAACATTATTTTTCGGACCATCAGTTTATTTTGAAAAATCATAATGCCTCTCTGAATTTTGGTTATGTTATGTAAAAGAAATACAGTTATTCAAAAGTTATGAATTTTTGATAAAAGTCATTTTTGGAAATAAGTGGAAAAAATGATTTTTAGGACAACCCTTAAATCGAAATGGTCACCCTAATGAAAAAATAAAAAAAATACGGGTCAAATGTTCTGTAATAAAGAACAAAGCTACCAATTTTCACGAAAATCTGAGAACCACTATATCGGTTTGGCATCGAATGGCTGATTATGACATACTGTGGATAACCGAATTTAAACACACTAAACGGACGCTGCTCATCTTAGCTTCATCCATTTTTTATTAAATTATGATATTAGGTATTGTTAAATATTAAACCAATATAAATCTACCACGGATAATCGAAACTGGGACAATCCCTATTTCAGCTACGTCCAATTTTGTTCAAATAATCATCTTTATAAAGTATATTAACAAATTATTCAAAATTTCTGATAAAAAAAATCAAAACCAAAATACTCCGGATAATCGAAAAAATGTAATAAAATTTTAAATAATTTTTATTTTATTTAAATTAAAAAAAAAATTCCAAACTCTATGATCGTATTATATTCGTGTATTCGTAAAACGATCCCTAAACCTTATCACTAGAGCTATGGAAAATATTGTATAAGCTACCAAATTATAAATTAGGTTATATCTCTAAATCCCTTTATGATTCACTATAAGAGCTATGGTTAGAAACGTAGTTTTTTATCACGTTTTTTTTCTCTATGATGTACCGTGACATATCGTCCAACAAAATTACCATCGAAAATTCAACGTTTTTAAATTTAACATTTTTTATAATTTTTACAAAAAAAAATCTCAAAATCTTTTTTCATTGATAAATTGTTTAAATAAAATAGTTTATTATTAAAAAATTAAATGTTTTAAAGATTACGTATTTAGATATGTGTGTCTAGAATAATGGGTAAAATTTTTAGCCAATTCGGTTGAATAGTTTTGAGTCAGTACTTCCCCGAAATGTCGAAAACATGGTTTTGAGAAAAACGCGTTCAAAGTTTTGTCACACGCTTTCATACACACTACGACGCTCTCTCTTATATTAGCTATAACTTTAAAAATATTTAATACTAGCTGACTTCGTCCTGCCCACAACTGCTTTCCTGATTTAAATAATATCGAACACTCACGTTCCCCGAAAATCGATTTTCTGTGCGCGATCTATATTCGCAGTACATAATTTCTTTCTTGACATATACACCTGACGCGGGCTGAGACACTTCAATCCTGATACTGACTGTTCAAATCCGTTGCTCCGTTCTTGAGTTAAATCGTGAGGAACGGACACCAAATCATTTTTATTTATATAGATTTCGGTCTGATTTTTTTTTTGAGTTTATTTTTAAGATGTTTTTCCGAAAAATGTAAAAAAATCTATTTTTTGAACATGTACATTCAAATGAAAGTTATGTTTTAATGGATCTAAAAATTTAAAAACATCAAAATTTCGAAATGAGAAAGACATGATTTTAATTTTCTAAATTTATTTTTTCTTAAATTTTTTTTTATAGTTTTTTTTCAATATTTAGTAAACACACGACGCACATTGAGTGTTTTCTCAAATTTTCATCCCCAAGCCTATTGATAATGGGGGAAAGAGAAAAACAACGTTTTACACTTTAGCTCTCATAGTGAACCATATAGGGATTCAGAAAAAATACACAATTTTCTAATATGGTACAATATTTTCCATAGCTCTGGTGTCAATTTTTGAGGACACCTCCACCGGACACATGAATACAATTATAAATTATAATTATAAATTATAAATTATAAATTATTACAATTATAAATTTCGTGAAAATAAAAAAATATATGACAAAATTAAAAAAACAGGAATTAAATTTTTTTTAATTATTAAATATTTTTGTCTCGCCCAGTTCTCGGAATTTTCTGACAAAAAAAAACACAATTATCATTTATGAACATACAGTTGTTCAAAATAATAGCTGCGGTGATTGAAAAATTGGAATATGTTAATAATTTGAAATTAGCCCCTTGATTCAAGTTTTCTTTATAGTGAATTTTTGAAGAGCGTTCCAGCATAACAAAGCTATTTTAGTTGTTTCAAGTTTTATTTTATTATCTATCAGAACTTTCAGTTATTCCCAAAAGGTGGTGTTAAAAAAATAGCTGTATTCTTGTTGACACTAGAAAAACAGGATTAAAATGAAGGAAGTTGTTAATCGTGTACTGCGGTTGATACTCTGTGTTGGGTGGTCGTCTCACATACTGACGAAGTCCTTTTGATCCAGAGAGAACTATTTTGGACTCATCCGTCCACGAAACATTACGCCATTTTGCTTCGGGCCAATCAATGTGCATTTTAGCGAACTTGATGCGACTCGTTATATTACGTTTTGTCAACAATGGGCTATGTGCATACAATTTGGCTTCCGCCAATCGTCGTCTGACTGTAAGTTCATGTTTGATCTTATTAGAAGGGATAGTTGGCCGAGTCCGTGCCAGTCTAACTATCTTTCGATCAATTCTTTCAGAAGTGCAACGTTTCCGGCCACGAGTTTCAAAACTCTCTTCACATTTTAAAGCATTGCTTATTATTTTGGCAGAACAACCCACTAGTTCCTGTACTTGTTTATAGGTTTATCCTTGATTTATTGTTTATATTGATTAAATTGCGCCGCTCCTCAGAACAATGCTTACCGCGACCCATTTCCTGCAATACAAACAAAACAAATATGTTATCTTGTGCATATTTTACATTTATGTAACCATATAAACACTTACCGACTCTAGAAACGACAAAACTTGACGGAATCTCAGAAGTTTCGAATAAGATATACACTGAACCAAATATTCTGGTCATAACCAATATGAGTTTTATACGAGAGATTTTTTTATTTATTTATAATGATACTACATCCATTGAGAGATTAGATCTTCTTCACAATTTTTCGCCAATAGTTCCGATCCATGGCTGCAGTTCTCCAACTCCCGGCTGCACCGATTCTTGCCAAGTCCTGCTCCACCTGGTCCAACCACCTCGCTCGCTGGGCTCCTCTCCTTCTTGTTCCTACCGGATTCGATGCGAACACCATCTTTGCAGGGCTGCTGTCCGGCAATCTTGCAACATGCCCTGCCCATCGCACTCGTCCAGCCTTGGCGACTTTCTGAATGCTGGGTTCGCCGTAGAGTTGCGCCAGTTCGTGGTTCATTCTCCTTCTCCATACTCCGCTTTCCTGTACACCACCGTATATTGTTCTGAGCACTCGGCGTTCGAAAACTCCAAGCGCTTGTGAGTCCTCTTCCAGCATCGTCCATGCTTCGTGCCCATAGAGAATAACCGGTCGATTTAGGGATTTGTACATGGTACACTTCGTACGGGGTCGGAGTTTGTTGGACCTCAAGGATTTGCGGAGCCCATAGTAGGCACGACTTCCATTGACAATGCGTCTTCGAATTTCACGGCTGTTGTTGTTGTCAGTTGTTATCAACGAGCCAAGGTAGACAAATTCCTCTACCACCTCGAGCTCGTCGCCGTCGATCACAACACTACTACCAAGAAGAACTCTGTTGCGATCAGTCCCTCCAGCTAGCATGTATTTAGACTTAGACGCATTGATCTCAAGCCCAATCAGCCCTGCTTCGTGTTTCAGTCGGGTATACAAGTCGGCTACTGTCGCATGTGTTCTTCCGATTATGTCCACGTCGTCGGCGAAGCAGATAAACTGACTAGACTTGTTGAAAATCGTGCCCCGCATGTTGAAGCCCGCTCTCCGCATAACACCTTCCAGCGCCACGTTGAAGAGCAGACAGGAGATTCCATCGCCTTGTCGAAGTCCCCTGTGAGTCTCAAATGATTCCGACAGCTCACCTGAGATCCGCACACTGCACCGCACACCGTTCATCGTTGCCTGAATCAGTCTTGTCAGCTTTCGGGGAAAGCCGTGTTCGTCCATGATCCTCCATAGCTGTCGTCGGTCGATTGTATCATATGCGGCCTTGAAGTCGACGAAGATGTGGTGTGTAGGGACCTGATACTCGCGGCACTTTTGGAGGATCTGCCGCAGTGTAAAAATCTGGTCCGTCGTCGAGCAACCGGGCATGAATCCGGCCTGATAACTTCCCACAAATCTACTTACTATTGGCGATAGGCGGCGGAAGAGGATCTGAGATAAAATTTTGTAGGCACCATTCAGGATTGTGATGGCACGATAGTTCCCACAATCCAACTTGTCGCCTTTTTTATAGATGGGGCAGATTACCCCGTCCTTCCACTCCTCCGGTAGCTGTTCTGTGTCCCAGATCCTGACTATCAACCGGTGCATACACTCTACAAGTTTTCTCGGACCTCCTTTGAAGAGCTCCGCTACGAGGCCATCCTTACCAGCTGCTTTGTGGGTCTTGAGCTGATTAATGGCCTCCTTAACTTCACCCATCGTCGGGGGTGGTACGTCGTCGTTGTTCATTGCACCGGTGTAGTCCTCCTCAACGCCGTCTAGGTCTCCTGTCTGCGCGCTGTTCAGGTGTTCATCGTAGTGCTGCCTCCACCTTTCGATCACCTCGCGTTCGTTCGTCAAGATGCCTCCTTCCTTGTTTCTGCACATTTCGGCCCGCGGCACAAAGCCTTTGTGCGAGGCGTTTAGTTTCTTGAAGAACTTCCGCGATTCTCGATAACGATAAAGCAGCTTCATCTCCTCACACTCTTTCTCTTCCAGGCGGCGCTTTTTTTCCCGAAAGAGATGTGTTTGCTGCCTTCGTTTCAGTCTGTATCGTTCCACGGCTGCATGGCTGCGCGTGCTGCATCCTTCTCGTTCAGGAGCGCTCGGCACTCGTCGTCAAACCATTCGTTCCGTTGGCCTCGTTGTTCATACCCGATGACGGTCTCTGCTGTGCTGCTAATTGCTGATTTTAAGGTGTTCCAGCATTCATCGAGGGGAAGAGCATCCAGTTCGTCTACCCCCGATAACGCAGCTTCAAGACGCTGCGAGAATGTTGCAGCAACGTTCGGCTCCTGTAGTCGTCGTAGGTGGTACCGTGGTGAGCGCTGGTGTCTTATGTTATTGACGACTGACAGTTTAGAACGCAGTTTGACCATCACCAGGTAGTGGTCTGAATCGATGTTAGCGCCACGATAGGTTCTGACGTCGATGATATCCGAGAAGTGCCGACCGTCGATCAAAACGTGGTCAATTTGTGTTTCTGTTTGCTGTGTTGATCTCCAGATGTAACGGTATTGGAGGCTGTGCTGGAAGAAGGTGCTACGTATGGCCATGTTCTTGGAGGCAGCGAAGTCGATAAGTCTTAGGCCGTTTTCGTTGGTTCGCTGATGGGCGCTGAACCTACCAATTACCGGTCTGAATTCCTCCTCCTGGCCGACCTGAGCGTTCAAATCACCGATGACGATTTTGATGTCGTGTTTATTCACGCTCTAGCTGCGCGTAGAATTCTTCTTTATCGTCATCGGTGCTAGCTAGATGGGGGCTGTGGACGTTGATAATGCTGATATTGAAGAAGTGGCCTCTCATCCTCAATCTGCACATTCTTTCATTGATCGGCCACCAACCAATCACCCGTTTTTGCATCTCCCCCATCACGATGAAAGCTGTACCCAGCTCGTGTGTGTTGCCGCAGCTCTGATAGATGGTATATCCACCATGGAACGATCGCACCATCGAACCTTTCCAGCACACCTCCTGCAGCGCTACGATGTTGAAATTGCGGGCTCTCAATATTTCCGAAAGAATTCGGGTACTCGCAAGAAAATTGAGAGACTTGCAGTTCCATGTTCCGAGTTTCCAATCTCTAGTCCGTGTTCTTTGCGTAGGTCTAGTCCGATTGTCCTGTCTCGAATTTCTTTGTGAATTTTCCTGTGCGTTTTATTTTTACGGATGGCTTGCAGGGCCTGCACCAACCCCCTGTCTCGCCGGAGGACCGTCGTGCACAGCTCTTTTTAGAGTCCCCGCTGGCACGAAGACAGGTGAACAGACGCTCGGATAGGCCCCCTTCCCTGTCAGCATACGACCAAGATCCCACCGGGGTTGGTTACCCGATCTTCACTATGGTTACTCGTACCCCAGCCGGTACCACGGGGAGGTAGGGATAGGAGTTACTGGACAGGAAGCTAAGGACCACGAATGGGGTCTATTTTATGCCTGCAGGTACGCGAAGTACCGATGGTACGCTTAGTCCAGTCATTTACCAACCATACGAGAGATGCTACCTCCGTATATTCGTATGGTTAGTTTACAACATCGAGGGTATGAATGCGAGAAATGATAAAAAAGATGAAACGGCATTAGGTGCCGCTATTATTTTGAACACAACTGTACTTGTTCTAGATTGAACCAGTACTGGGTCTCAAAATTCTAAAAAAAAATAATCAAAATTCGGGAATTTTTATTTTGTATCGCGCAAAATTCTGAAAAGAAATCACAATTATCTATAAGAGGCGTAGGAACATATTTAAATATGAATTAATGTAGTAGTGAATCTCAAAATCCCCAAAAAATTGTTTTCAATATTTCAAAAAAAATTTTAAGTACAACAATTTTTGATAATATTTATTGATACACCATAGTAAGCACTTTCAGTATTTTTTTCAAATTTTTATCTCGAATCAATTGATAATGGCGTGCAAAAAAATGAAAAGTAAGTATTTTTTACTCAGGGCTTCAAAAAAAGTAAAAATTCCTTATTTGGTACCCTATACAATCTTTTCTTTAGAACTGGTGATTTGGTTTGGGGGCCTTTACTTTCTTACCCAGTCAGGCCCCTTTCTAGTAATTCCACCAAAATTCGTCATTATAACATCAAATTATTTTCAGACACAATTCTCGTTCAAGATTTTTCAATCACTTTCAAATTCTCGTAACATGTTTCTCCGTTACATGGGATACATGGTTTATACAGAAATATAATAAAATGAAGACATATCAAATCGATTCCTTCCTCGAGTTTTGCACTTACATCACATTTAGCGATCCGTTTTTATTTGTATAGTTAAAAGATGTAGGAGTGCGTTTTTCTATTTACTCTTTTGAACAAAGATCAATTTCGCTAGTGTAAACATCAAAAGGACTTACAACTCTTGTCAGGACGTAATTGTAGAACATATGGGAATTCAATTTTCCACATTTGTCCATTTTCTGAAAATTTTCAATTGTCATGTTTAGTTGGATATGGTTGGTTGAATTATGTGTAATATTTTTATGAGTCCCACCTCCCCCTTCCAGAGAAGGGAGGGTTGTCAAACCATCGTAGAAACATTCATCGTGCCAGAAAACACCCACATGCCAAATTAGGTTCCATTTGCCTGTTTAGCTCACGAGTTCGTGCATAAATTACGTTACGCTAATATGCTGTTTGAATCCAATCAGGCGATGAGCTGATCACGAAGCCAAAGCTTCAAAATATTAGCCTGCGTGATCACAGCAGCCACCCAAACGATCAGTAACGGCAATAATTCTATCTCGTTCGCTCCAGTCGTTTTCTCGTGCCTACATTTCATCAGTTTCAATACACCACCATCATCCGCCGAATCCCTTCCTGATATTATTGCATCCTCCCTTCATCTAGAATTTTTCAAAAAAAAACTTCAAAATCGAACGGAGAACCACTCAAAAAGTGGAAACAGAAACGCAGCAACGGTGGCAGATGTGCTCGACGCACGTTCTGCGGCCTGTCGCTTCCTAGTTGCCGTTTATATGTTTTTGTTCCTGGTTTCGATTTAGCATTTTGAAAAAAAAAATACTTTTTTGAGAGCGAGAGCTGCGGAGAGCGAAGGGGGATATCGAACGACTACTTGTGACGAGTAATTTTCGGCTACTTGCAGCAGTTTATGGCACCCTTCTGAAGTAGAGCATTTTTGGGTATTACGAGGTGTATTTTTTTCCGCTTACGCCGATACAAATTATAGAGTCGTCTCGAAATAACGTTTAATGCGGCCACCACACACATTAGCCAGCCGGAGGAGGGCGCCCACAGCCAAACTCACCACGGGAGGCTTCGCCACGGGGTAAGAGACGCGTCTTTTGCCATTAAAAAGTGCCATCAAAATAAGAATGCTTACGCTTGCTTGCAGCGATCGGAGTGTTGGGCACTCCAAAATATGGCTGCAAGCGCACCCACCCCGCAGCTTACACTCGAAAGCGCATCAACACTTATCGCCACGGCTGGCGGTCACAATGCAGTGCGTGACATTTAGTCAAACAAAGAGCCTTACACCAGTTTTCAGCCAAATTACAACCGATTCTTCGATCCTCCGGTAGACGTCCGATAACGATGGCATGAGTGGGCTTTTATGTAAATTGGGTCCAACAATTCCCTCCGGGAGCATATGTGGGGAGGGGAAAACAAGGTTCACTGGTGCCGGTGGCGATGGAACTGCACTCGGGCCTATCAAAACGAGTAATGGTTGCTACGCGATAAGAGTTTTGTCTTTGCTGTGTGGTTTGGTGTGTGGAGTGCAGAGCTCAGCAGGAAGCTAATCGTTCCACAAATATTTGAACATAGGAGAGGTTCTAATTCAATGTCATGGTCATTTTGCATTTCGTGTGTACGATGATAGCAATGATTTCCGTGATGATTCGTGACGGATGACTTAATGCATACTTGGTTGGGCTGAAACATAAGTCGAATGAACTATTGAGTTTTCTGATATACTACTATATAATATAAATTTAGAAAAATGATACCACTTTCTTAATCTATATGAACTAATGTAGATGAAACTACTAAACTAAACTACAAACTATTTTTTGGATGGTGGGACCTTGCCCTGAACTTGAAGTTACATTTCAAATTGCAGTAACAGTTAAAAATTAATCAGAAATAAGAATGAACAAGTAAATTCATCTAAATACCTAACAAAATTTACAGGGGGTTATGGTCAAAATACGATCGCATAATTGGCGTAAGACTTCGAAACTATTCTTCATTAAATTAGCTTATTTATCACTTCGGATGTTATTTTGAAATTCACCGATATTTTACAAATAACAGTTTACTAGAGAGTTTTTGTGACCCTGAAAAGGGTCGATGGTTTTGTGCGAACAGTTGAAGATGGTTGATTACACGAGTCGGTCATATGCTGCAATTTGTATCATGGAGGTCTTTTTCGCAGCTGATTTACACTCGTTAACAGGCGATCAGCGCCATTCTTCCACATTTCGTTTGGTAACGCATAAAAGCAACAATGTGTGTGAGTGTGGTGCGAAAATACAGAAGCACCTCATCAGACAGCGTAAAAATCGATGTGGTACTTCCGAACAAAGTTGCTTCACAGTGTGTTGGATAGGGTGGCCTGTGCAAAATTTCAGCTCAATCTGACATGATTTAAAGGTGCCTCATAGTGCTCAAAGTTTCGCTTTTTTTTATCCTAGAAAATCTCCCAAGGGTGGAGTGCATGACATCGGGATTCAAAAAAAATTGATGCTAAATCTTTTCAATTTGCATGAAACGTCGAGATCAGGTGTTGCGACCATAGCTGCAACGAACCATCATCAAGATAAATGCAAAATTCAGTATAGGTTTATTTCGTCGTACCTAGAATTCTTGTATTCTTCATCGCTAAATACTCGTTTTGAGAACAATAGAATTGTTACTAAATGCTATAGGGCTGGAGCTTGAAACAAACAAAGTATCCTGGTTTAGCAAAATCTGTGAATACGTTGTATACCTTCATCTATTAATTTAAATTAAATATCCTGTTATTATTTGTAGAAAAACTAAAGCAACGACAGAACTCACGTGTAAACACATAAATTATAAAACTATTATTGAATTACTCTAAAGACACTAAACGAAATTTATAACCTCACCGCCACGCAAAAATAAAGGTTATCGATTCGGAAAAACGTTTTTCTTGTCCCCGCAATTTTGCACAGGTAATTTTTTTGCGCCAATAAACAAATGGTCGGTTTGTGAAATTTGATGATCAATTTTTTTCATACATCCATAGTGTGAGCGGAGTCTCTGGTCTGGTGTCGCACGCTTCTCCGGTGAAAATTCGCTTTCGACACTTGAAGTTGCAAGTCCAGAGCGGAAACATTTTCTAAAACTAGTTCTGTAAAGAACTGATGAATTAATTTCTCCTGCATAGTAAACAGTGGAATGAAAAACAAGTTGTGATGATTTGAAGTATTTTGAATTATAGGAGAGCTTAAACTTACTTAGTTCACTCGCAACGCTAGTTAAGAAAGACTAGTTTGGGAAACTTGAATACAACTCTCGGCCTTGAGAAAAGCCATTTTGGAAGCCTTGTTTCCACTGCCGTCATGTTGCTAGCTGAACTGATGATTCGTGAACGAGCGTAGTAGAAGTTGATGCTATTCGTGTTGCTGTTTTGCTACCGCTCATGTTGCTGATGTTTAATTTGATTACTCTGCTTCTATTCTGGTGTAGGGCTGTGATTTGAACTCACGAATGGATTATCTATCTACAATACGCTGAAAACGGGAGAATCATAACTTGCAATGTTTTCTATCTCATCAGAGATGCACAGAAAAATGTGTGGGGAATCGGGAATGGTTCCATTTTTATATAATTTGAATTGATTAGGGAAATTGATTTAGGTTATCGTAATGTATTACATATCAAACAAATCTTAGAGAATTTTCGATTCGATTGGTATGCAAATCATCAAAAAACGTTTGCAACAAAAATGGTTATTAAGGTTGAAACTATTTCATGAAAACGTGAATTGTTTGTTGAACTGTTGTTGAACTGAATTGTTGTGGAGCTGATCTGTTGTTGTTTCTCGTTTGGCCCTCTAATAAAAGACGTAGTCCTATGTCTAAAAATAATGGAGTAAGGGTCAGGACTACCCATTTCAAGCATTCAAATAACATCAGGTAATAATTACCATTCAAATTTTAACAATTCGGAGTATGCAAAAAAGGTAGTGCATTAATTTGCTTCAGAAGTACGGGTTACGGAAACGGAAACGGAAACGGAAACGGAAACGGAAACGGAAACGGAAACGGAAACGGAAACGGAAACGGAAACGGAAACGGAAACGGAAACGGAAACGGAAACGGAAACGGAAACGGAAACGGAAACGGAAACGGAAACGGAAACGGAAACGGAAACGGAAACGGAAACGGAAACGGAAACGGAAACGGAAACGGAAACGGAAACGGAAACGGAAACGGAAACGGAAACGGAAACGGAAACGGAAACGGAAACGGAAACGGAAACGGAAACGGAAACGGAAACGGAAACGGAAACGGAAGCGGAAACGGAAACGGAAACGGAAACGGAAACGGAAACGGAATCGAATCTGATCGGATAAGGACCTATTAGGACCTTTACAAATCATACATCGCAAATTGTTAACACTAGAACTACCAATCGGTCAAAATGACCTGATGATTGGTTTTCAAGATTTAGTATTGAATTGTTTTTTTTTTGAAATATTTTTCAATGATGATTCAATGATGATCAACATTGGCCAAATCGCAGAAAATTTTCTAAAAATCTACAAAAAAAACGTGATTTTGACACTTTTTTGAAATCGATGCAAGAAAAATCAAATTATTTTTTTTCGTCAAAGCATCGAATTAACTTTATACAGCATTTATTGGAGTTTATCAAAACTGCCTTTTCGTTTGCAGTGCGATCACTATTTATTGAATTATTCATCATCAAAGACGAAGGAGTAATTTTGTATCCAAACAGAAATGTGTTTGGAAAGGTCCTACAGGAACGTTCTAGCAATGGCATGAAAGCTGTTTGATAATTGGATTCGATATTGAGTTTGAGATTAGCCAAACAATGTGTTAGTCTACCAAAAAATCGATTTTTCATTTCTTACCGATATTTTTGTCAACAACATCTGAACACACCCAGAAGAAAATGGGTTCGTAACATATTCCAAAACCTGAAAGTTGAAGCTTCAGAATCATGTATATTCCATCTTCATGCGTTGATTTTCCACGAAGTTACAGCATTTCAAAAATCACCTAGAATTTCGAATTCGCAGTTTTTTATCGAGTGTATATTTAAATAAAAATACAATACTATAATTTATACAAATAGATGTAGTTATCACGTACTTGCCAAATTAGAATGAAATGTATTATATTTTCCTTAAAATTTTATTTCTAATTTTTATATTTTGACAACTAAAAACCACATCGTTCATTTTGGTTTGGTTTTGTAGAAATAGATATATAACAACTGTCGGTAGTTCGAGTGATAAATACATCAAAGCGAAGCAGAGCCTACGTTCCTATAGTTTGGTTATTTCCTTCTCCTACACTGTATTTGCATTTCGGGCAAGCGAATTACGCGTGATTGATTTGCACAACAGGCAACAGGCAGTGGAGGTAGTATATCAAAACTATGCCTCGCAGCTGCATTAGTTATCCGTCGCGCGGTTGGGTGAGCACAAACTTGGACAGAGCAAATGTATGGGAAAATGAGAAAGCTTGCCATTTTCGACAATTTGAAACATTTTCGGATCAGCGAAGTCTAATTTAAAGCACATCAAAAATATATTAAAATTAGAACAATTATATAACCTTAGGGACTGCTATTATGATAAAAAGTAATTTGCTTTAAAAATACAGATAAACTATGTGGCGCTTGTTTTGTGTAAAGGCAAGGTTGGATTGTACTTACGTCGAACGGACAGCAGAATGAAAGAAAGTAAATTTTATTCAAATCGTGGAATTCGATCGAATTGCAAATTCGAGCGGAGTTTGGAATACAGGTGGTTATTGAATTCCTTAAGACAAAACAATTTGAAAGAGTCTCGGTTTCTATTGAAGTGCTGTTTATTCTTAATACCTATAATTTTCCAACTGTCGTATGTTAAAATATTTGGTTAAATCCGTTAAAAAGGAAGCTTTAAATTTAGTGAAAAATGATAAAAAGAATATCTTTATTCCTGAAGAATTTTAATAACCCAAATTTATCTGCCAATTGATAATCTATATAAATAAAAATGATTTGGTGTCCGTTTCTCACGATTTAACTCGAAAACGGAGCAACGGAGCAATTTGGATAGTCAGTTTCAGACTTGATGCGTCTTAGTCTGCGTGATGCGTATCGAAAAAGAAATTAAATATAGATCGCGTACAGAAAAATAATTTTCGGGGATCGTGAGTGTTCGAAATTATTTACATCAAAATAGCAATTGTGGGTGGGACGAAGTTCACCGGGTCAGCTAGTATACAATATAATTCGTCTGTAGATGTTCTTCATGTTCAAATAGTTATGCACATGTTTATTGAACAATGATGTTTGGTTTCGAAATATTCGATAAATTTTCTAGGATCTAATTTTTTTTTTAAATTATAATTTTTATATTTTTTTAATGAACAGCCTTCATCCGGGATTGCGATATTTGCCAATCGTTTCTCATTTATTTCACCCGATACGTTTCTAAGCATGCGTTTGCACAAAAACGCATAATTGAAGAACTGGAAATGGTTCTCATGTTGCTACACTTTTTTTAATGTTTGAGAACTGTCACCGAACACTCAATTTAAGACATTTCAACATTCTACCTACCTTACTGCCTACCTTAATTTCATTAACCATCTCATTAACGGTATGAGCGAAACGTTTCGCAATACTTTCCATGTTACCGGATTTGCTGATTATGGTTAATGAAGCGTTATTCAAAAAATTAACCACAAAAATCAAGATTTTTGAGCACTCGCAAAAAAAACTGGAACTCTGAACCAAATTATTAAAACTTTCACACGTCAACTCCACATCAAACCAAATTAAATGCGAAAACTATCACATCGTATCACATTACTTTCTCACTCCATAACAACAGGGAGCGATCCTTTGGGGCAAACGAGATGTGACTTCAATTTTCCAGGATTTTTTTTCTCTGCGACGATCCCTAATCAATTGTTGACAGCTGAAAATGAGCGCTAACTGACAGCGCGCCGTTGCTTCGTTACCGTGTTCAGCGCCCTCGGTATGGGGAGTGATTTTGCGCTGACCTTCGACTTACGCATTTTAAAAGGTGATTTTGGCATTTTCTGGATGCAAAAAAAAAAAGAACCGATCCAAACTTGTTGACAATTGCAGAAACCAGTCCAACCAGTCCCCTCCTGATTCCGCATGGTAACAACAACAAACACAAACTACTTTCTACCTCCGTAATCGGTAAATTATTGAAATTTGCGCCGAAAGGCAGCTGTCCGAGAGTACCCTATTCGAAGGGGTGCGATCTTTCCACCGGACATCGGTTGTCGGTGAGCAGCGCCAAAGGTAAGGGAATGTTTGCATCTAATCCCTTTTCTTTCTTCGTCCTGCAGAATTTCCATGATTTGCCAAACGCGGAAATATCCACTGGCCACATCTGTTCGGGACATTTGTATGCTGGTCCCGAAAGGGAAGTGAAGTTACGCAAGAAGTTGTCTGAATGGTGCTTGGAAACTTCTGCATCTCTGCATGCCATTCACTCACTCGGCCTGTCTCAATGGACGGTGGGAGCGGGCATCGATAAGTAGTTTTAAGCGGATTACACTTTCGATTCGGAGTCTGTCCCTCCCCCCGTGTCCAATGGTGTCGATTGGGAACAAAGGTTCGCGTTCGAGTGATGTTCCGATTTGGGCACACGCTAAGAAATTTCGCCAGACTTCCAAGAATTTTGTTGAAAGCGACTCCACCTATTTGAACCCACCACCAAGGTTGGACTATTTCCTGTCCTTTCCACGTGACCGTCCCATTTTCAACAACCTTTCGATTATTATTAAACAATTTCATCCAACAATAACCGGGCCGAGTTCGATGGATGAATTCGAAGTTCGAAGTGAGTGAAGAAAAATAAAAATAAAAAAAAAACTCCAAGCACTATAAGTGGATTATAATCTTCTCATCTTTCCTCAACTGGTGTGCCACTTCCAGAGATCTCTAACGCAGAGAGAAAGAGGTATTGACTCGGCCCGGTCCGGCCGGGGAGGAACGCAATTTCCTTCGGAGCGGATGTCCGAAAATGTCATGAAAAGAAACAGACTGTTTTCTATATTATTATTTTCATCTAATTTTTTTTTTCTGTGTGTGAGCTAACTTCTTCCGATGAGATGGGTAGGATGAAAAGGGCAAAGATTTGAAAAGGTTAA
The DNA here is from genome assembly GCF_029784135.1 of Toxorhynchites rutilus septentrionalis. Lineage (NCBI taxonomy): Eukaryota > Metazoa > Arthropoda > Insecta > Diptera > Culicidae > Toxorhynchites > Toxorhynchites rutilus. Next base: position 19,804,569 of record NC_073745.1, on the reverse strand, counting down.
ATCACCTTCCCCGGGTAGCCGGACGGAATCGTCGGAAAGAAATCACAATTCGCACCGTACGGCCCGGAGGCGGCGGGGGTGGCAAAAGAATGACATAAATGGCCCGTTGATGGCGGAGGGGTTTCCAGAAGTAGATGATAATATTATTTCAACTGTCAACCGCTTTGCTGGGGGTAAACGCAGCGGCTGGATGTGACGGGAGGTGTAGAATCGAAAGTGGTGCTGACATTTGGTAGGATTGCGTTTTTTTGGCTGTTCGCTGGATTGCCATCCAACGCGGACATGAATCCAATGCTTGGGGATGAGAGTTATCCCCATTTGTGAGTGAGGATAGAAAGTCTGCTGGTGAAAAGGAAACGGAAGGAATAGTGCAGAAAGGGAGAAGTCGAGTGATCCAATGATCGATACATATCTACTGAAACATCAAATCTGTGTAACCTTGTTGTGAGTTTAAGAATTGAAATTTCCGAAATTGAGAGTATGCGGCTTTTTATAAAAAATATTCTATTTCATTAAATTTTAAACATACCTCGATTTATTCAAACTTATTTATCTTCATATAAAAAATCATATTTCTTTTTGACACTTTCCATCACAAAAATTGTAAAAATAGTAACAATTTAATGTAAAATTTAATTTAATTTATCGAAGTGTATATGAAGTCACTGATACCAATTTGAAAATAACCGATCATGAGACCTTAGTTATCAATATTGCAGATAATTTCGTGGCAAACGACGAGTTTGTTAAATTAAAGTGCTGGAGGAAATATTCGAAACATGCTGTATCGAATCTTGTGACGAGAAGCCTGGATTTTCCATTCGAGGTCGATAATTTAGATGAATCAGCAGCTGTTCTAACTATTACCTTGAAAACGTGTACAAATCAGCTAGTGACGCAAAAGTTTGTACCTTTGAAAAACTCGAACAGCTGGTACACTTCGGATCTATTACGCCTTAAACGTGAGAGAGACAAATGGTACAACAAATTTCGTAGAACAATGATGGAAATCATTGGAATATGTACACGATCGCGCGCAATAGATATTCACAATCGATTAAGAAAACTCGTTGTGAATATATTCAGAGGAAGATTGATCAACATCAAAACAACAGCAAAGAGTTATGGAAAATTTTGAAATCTTTATTGAAACCTAGTAATAGTAAACCGCGGTCCACAGCTTTTCATGGCACACTTGAACAGTCTGAACAGACTATAGCATCTAAGTTTAATGATTATTTCGTCAATAGTGTTTCATTGATCATTCAGTCCATTGAATTGGTCAATGAACCTGATGAAATAAAACAGCCGGTTGATAGTAATTGTAGATTTGAAAGATTTCACCCAATTACATTAAATGAACTTAGAACTATTTGCTTTTCTTTAGGAAAAACGGCTGGAGTGGATAATGTTAATGCTAGAGTTATTCAAGATTGCTTTCATGTCATTGATCACATTTTGCTGGACCTTATTAATAAGTCTTTATTAACTGGGCATGTGCCTCAGGTGTGGAAGGAATCTTTCATAGTTCCTATTCGAAAGGTTGCTGGAACGATCAAAGCCGAAGAGTTTCGTCCCATCAACATGTCGCACACATTAGAGAAAATATTAGAATTAGTTGTGAAAGGCCAGCTGTTGCAATATTTAAATCTCAACGCTTTGCTAATACCAGAACAATCGGGATATCGGGAAGGACATTCCTGTGAAACCGCATTGAACTTGGTGTTAGCAAAATGGAAAGAGAAATTAGAATGTAAAGATACCATAATTGCTGTTTTCTTGGATCTAAAACGCGCTTTCGAGACAATTTCTAGGCCCTTGTTGTTGAACACGATTCAGCGCTTTGGAATTACGAGTACTGCATATAAATGGTTTGAAAGTTATTTGTATGACAGAACTCAACGGACTATTTTTAATGATTCAATTTCCAGTCCCGTAGGGAATAATCTTGGAGTACCTCAGGGAAGTGTATTAGGGCCCTTTTTATTTATTATGTACATCAACGACATGTGACGAGTTTTACGATTTTGTGATATTAACCTTTTTGCAGATGATACTGTGTTATTCATTGCAGCTAATGATTTGAATCAGGTCGTTTTACATTTGAATGGAGATTTGCGTTCTTTAAGTAGATGGTTGAAGTATAAGCAATTGAAGTTGAATATAAATAAAACTAAATTTATGGTAATCTCGCGGAATCGTTCTAATGAAAACGTCTCAATTGTAATTGGTGATGAGACCATTGATCGCGTTCGGGAGATTAAATATCTTGGCGTGATTATTGATGACAAACTCAAGTTCAATACTCACATTGACAATGTCATCAAGAAAATTGCCAAGAAGTATGGAATCTTATGCCGATTGAAAAACGATTTAACTATTTGCAGCAAAATCTATATATATAAAAATGGAGTGATGTCTGTCTGTCTGTCTGATTCTTATAGACTCGGAAACTACTGAACCGATCGACATGAAAATTGGTATGTAGGGGTTTTTGGGGCCGGGGAAGGTTTTCGTGATATTTTGAGACCCCTCCTCCCTCTCTAAGGGGGGGGCTGCCATACAAATGAAACACAAATTTCTGCATTACTCGGAAATTAACCAAGCAAACGAAACCAAAGTTGGCATGTGAAAGTTTTAGGGTGCAATAAATGTTTCTATGATGGTTAGACAGTCCTTCCCCCACTCAAAGGGGGGGCTGCCATACAAATGAAACACAAATTTCTGCATTACTCGAGAATTAATCAAGCAAATGAAACCAAATTTGGCATGTGGAGGTTTTAGGATGCAATAAATGTTTCTATGGTGATAAGATACTCCTTCCCCCTCTCTTAGAGGGGGCTGCCATACAAATGAAACACAATTTTTTGCATTACTCGGAAATTAATCAATCAAACGAAACCAAAGTTAGCATGTGAAAGTTTTAGGGTGCAATAAATGTTTCTATGATGGTTAGACAGTCCTTCCCCCACTCAAAGGGGGGGCTGCAATACAAATGAAACACAAATTTTTGCATTACCCGAGAATTAATCAAGCAAATTAAACCAAACTAGGCATATGGAAACTTTAGGGTGCAATGAATGTTTCTATGGTGGTTAGATACCCCTCCCCCCTCTCTTAGGGGTGGCTGCCATACAAATAAAACACAAATTTCTGCATTACTCGAGAATTAATCAAGTAAATGGGCGGGACGAAGTTTGCCGGGTTAGCTAGTACAGCTATACAAATCAATCATCTCTCCTCATTTAGACTTTTGTTCTTCCATATTATTTTTAGCCAATGATACACAAATATCGAGATTACAACGTTCGCAGAATAAAATAATGCGGTTGATCCTAAAATGTAATTCACTTCCTCATCTTTGATGCTGGACGCTCTAAAATGGTTATCCGTGAAGCAAAGAATTGTCTATTTAACTATGGTGTTCATTTTTAAAGTAGTTAATGGTTTGCTGCCTCGATATTTGTGTGATCGAGTTGAAAGAGGAAGTGATTTCCATAGATATAACACTAGAAACGCGAATGAATTAAGAACACCTAATTTCTTGTCATGTGCTTCACAAAATTCGTTGTACTTCAGAGGAATAAATGTTTTCAACTCGATGCCAAAACATATTAAATGCGCAACAACACTTACAGAATTTAAGAGGCACTGTATTTCACACGTGAAAGCTGTCTTTAGTTAACAGTCGAACGATTTTTTTTTTATTTTATGACGAAGATTTTTATTGACGAAGTTTTATACGAACGGATAATTAATGTGGACAATTTTTTGTAGTTTGTTTTAATATTTTCAATTAACCTGACGAAGTTTTTTAACGGATTATATTATGTAGACTATTTAATTTTTTTAAATTATCTTTTTTTTTAAATTTGTATTGATCTCTATTATGTCTGTCATGATCTGGTGATGATGGACTATTTTTATTTTTATTTTGTTGTTTTTATAGTTGTATTAGTTGAAAAAAAAATTAAAGTAGTCTACGAAAGTTTGAGCGTCGCGCGCGTGGCACAGATATAAAGGATATTAAATTGAAAGATTTTGAGGGGCCGGTCTAGGAATTTTTCGTAAAGGAAATTTTCTCGATTTCTCTGAATGAGGATATTCATAGTCAATCCAAAACAAGGCTGGCGGTTGGACTTGTGCTCTGGTGGACCACTTGGCTGCAAGGGCCTCGTCGGGACCGTATCGGCTCTGTGGCGGACATGACTGAGTATTGGCATGTCTTTTTACATTTCAATTTTTTTGATCTTATATCTGTGAATAAAATCAGTGCGTTTTTTTGTGTTTGCTATACTGATTTCAATGTTGAGAAAAAATAAATAAATTATCTTTTAGAAAACACATCTTGCTCAAACCTCTGAAGGGGAAGGAGGCGCCACCATCATCCTTTAATAAGTTCGATTCTCTCAGTTTTTTCTATTATATTATTTTTTTATTTTAATCCTCCACCCCTTCCACGATACTCTTCCCTTTCTTTCTTGAGATGGAGCAAATCTGATTTACAGTATTGCTTATCGTACCCGCAAACCATTTTTACACAAAACATCTTCGTATCGTTTAAAATATTATTTATTGTATTCTTGTTGGTAACTTCCGAGCAAGCTTGCTATCCAAACCATTTTCAGTGATTAACAGGCGCATAGTTCGATATGGAATTGACGGCACGAGACTTTCCTGTATTTCCCTGACGTTGACCTTCGGGGTTTTCATTACTTCGCGTTTGATTTTGGTATCTGTTCTGCGTTACCTGCCTCTACATGGGGCGTTCCAGCAATGGTTAGAACATCCTGTGTGTTAAGATTTTTTTTGACGTAGGATAACGTCTTTCGGGAACATATTAAATGTGAAAATTCAAAATTGGAAAATCGGTTGAATCGCGGGAATTGTCCAGTTTCGAGAATTGCATTGGCAAAACGGCATTGAGTGTGTTCGATTTGGAAAGAGAGCATGAGAATAGATTTTCAGGCGGAACAAGCACAGAATTCTGTGTGAATTCTGTGTGGCAAACACACAAATACTCAACTATGTCGAAAACACCGATGTATGAATGCTATAAGACATTCAAAGACGGCTGAGAAGAGATGAACGATTTTCCACATCATGGACTGGTTTAAACTGAGAAAACATCAACAAAATCAAAGGAATCATCATTCAGGTTTGAGAGAGCTATTCCGTTAATTAAATATCTCTCACGAGACCGTTCATTATTTTGAGCGTGAGAAAAGTCGCAGCACGACTAGTGCCGAAAGAGCGCAATTTCATCGCAATCAGGTGGCTGAAGAAATGCTTAAACGATCAGTTTCCGATCCCACGTTCATCCAACGCATAATTGCTGGCGATATGGTTCCTTGTGATTTTTTCCGAGAACGAAACCAGTCTTCAGAATGCAACTCGGTGCCGATGAACAAAAAAAGATTTTTGTACCCAGTTGAGCTCTCACTCCTTGTGTACACATGCGCTCTGGCGAATGAGCACGCTCCGAAACACAGATGAAATGTTAGGATATCAGCGCCGTTTCCCGCTGAGTTTTACGCTGAATTTTGCACCGTGCATGCGCCGTATTTCTATACTGCGCGCTTGAATCTGGATTGCTCTCTCTGTTGAGATATTTTTCTTCACACTAGCGTAAACGGTTCGTATGGAGACGCGGTGTTTTTTTTATGCTTTGCTTAGAACGAGCGAAGACAAAGCGGGCGCTAGAATTTGATGTGTATGTGTGTGTGTATAGAATGAGGCGCGCATCACACAAGTGAGAAGAGATGTTTAGTATTTGAATTCTGCGCCGGGTACATTTTGCGCTGTCGTATTTATGAATTTTGTGCACTTCGCACCAAGAGAGATTACGTGTTTGCCTTGAACGCGCGCTGATGAAAATGAATGTCAAGCGCAGCGCTGCGTATGTTTTCTGAAGACTGAACGAAACACAAATTAAGGCTTCATGGGACCCGTTTGGACAGTAAACGAATTCGCTGCATGGAATGGAGACAATTCCTGAAAAGTTTTATAGCTATAGAAAGTTTTTCGATGACTGGATTGTTCGTTGGAAAAAAGTGTATTGCTTCAGAAGTGTTGCTTTTGATGTTTTGAAGCCCAGTGAGCGAGTAAAATTCGAAAATTGATTTTTCGACCCAGTTAACGATCACTGTAGCTAAAACATTAACGAATTTCAACACGTCACCGTCACTAGAAATATCAACGTCTTTCAATATTTTGTTCTCGAAGCTTTCTGCCTCACGATTAGTCAAGAAATATTAAAATAATTCTTGCCTTATTCTTCAAAGCTGACTATTTTCGCTTAAGAGATATCGATGGATCGGAGTTTAAGAGCAATGATCTCAACAGATCTTCGCTTGAGTTGACTCGGGATGATTTCCTCGTGTGATTCAAACGGGTTTTTCTGATGATTATATGGGTAGCTTCCAATGCATCAATGGATAGATCGAGCATTGAAATAATGTAGGCACTGTTGAATAAAAGCTTGTGTGCGGTCAAAGGCATCTAGTACCAGCTAGAAAGAGTTAAGTAGAGCCGCCTTGTTTCCAGCAACATTATTTGATATTTTGTAATATAAATTTTCTTGCCGCTGAATATAATTCTCAAAGTGGTAGAACATTTTATGATGAGATTAACATCTATTCCAATGATGGCAGCACTTGTCGATGGATCGGAAAAAATCTGCGCGCGGTGTTTCCGTCATTGGTCGTACCGTATCCAGGTTTCGGCTTGTCAACTATTAAGCCCATATGGGCATTAAATTGAGTTTGAATACGTTTCTCACATTCCTCGTAATTTCTCATCAGACTTGCCACATTTTTAATGGAGCCTATAAATAAAACATCAGATGAATTTCTTTTAAAATTTTTAAATGAATAAGACAAACCTGTAAGCTATATGCCACACACATTCAAATGGTTTGATCCAGCAACGCAGGTTCGATAGACCGAACCAGAAGTTTCTGGAATTATCGTTCTTCTCGTGAACGTTGGAGCTGTCCAGCAAGGCAGCAATTCACTGATTAGTGATTGTTCATTCAAAATAAGGTTTGCATCCTCTTTTGCGAATATAAGCTTGATAGATGTGCAGAAATGTGACGATCCTGGACGGGGATTTTGCCACAAGGTTTCTCCTTTTTTCAGCATCAATTTGTTTGAATAGCACCATAACAATCAAGAACAAGAATTCGTCTGTTGCATTTTCATTTGACAAGTTTTGTTTTTTAGTTTTATGTCCAAAACTGTCGTTCATGGCCCATTTACAGAACAATTTCGCCTTTGTAGGTTTGGTTATGTGCAAGGTTTCAACAATATCGTTAACCGTTGAGTTAAGCAGCTCCTGAATGTCCATGAATGAAAAGCTAGGTCTTTTGGGTCATTATTAGAAACTAGTTCTTTGTTTTATTTGAGCAACTTTCAAAATCATTCTGGGAACGGGTTGTGCTTCCAGTAAGTCTATCGTTAATCTTTTTTGGAGATAAGTGATCAGATAGCGGAGTACGCATATTTTTCAATAATTCTATATAAGTTTGAGATCGCTAGTCAGTGGGAGTTTTTTTTTCAAATTTCAAAAAAAAGTTTGAATTTTGATGATATCATTGTTTAATTCTTTGCATATTCAACTTCCCCGTTTCTCATGAGTATTATTAGAACCAAACCACTTTTCCACTAAAATATCCTCTATTTAGCTTGATAATTGCATTTCATTTCAGTTCATTTGATGGCACACTAGATTTTACTTATAAAAACGAGTGGAAATCCGTTTGTAATTTCACAAAAATCTTCGCATGCAACAATCTCGCCAGAAGTTAACAGTTCAGCTGCATTTATTGGGAGTTGTGATATTTTATGTCGCTTCCCAATACTTGTTTACATTCTTTTAGGCATACATAAGCAAGTGGTTCAACGCACTGTGCGCCAGGGTTATCATATCTACAGAACAGTTTGTACTTCAACAGATTTTCTCGACTTTTTTAGACCACGAATCTGTAGATACAGACTACAGATTTTATGGGTTTCATACAAAATATACAGATTTTTTAAAATAACGTTTCAAAAATAGTTACGGCTTGATGTTCATAATATTTTTCCCATCTCACCCTTTTTATTCATATAGCCTTCGAATCTTTAGAACACGTTCGTCACACAATGCGATCCGGCATCCTAAGACGAACCAGGCCAGGAGGCTGAAAGTCTCAAAAATAAAGAATGAAAAAAATGCGATCCGGCTGAGTTACTTGCAGGGCTCAACATGCGAATAAATTAATCAATGATGGTTAAACTTTGTTTGTATACATCTCATACATAATTTAGCCACATTTTTTTCAATTTGAAGACAAAATAACAACAATAACACGTATGAACTAGTAGTACCAACCATTCGTCATGTAAAATAATGAAAAGTATAGAATAGACATTTTATTTTTATGGTTTTGATTTTATGATTTTTCTACATATCCTAAATATATATTTAGGTGCGTATTCTATCAAATTCGGTTTGAAAAACCTATGGGTTACTGGGCGACGAACGTGTAAAATGTGAATCATTTGTTTCCGTCATTCATATGTAGCTTGATGTCCTACATTCTTAAGCAAACGTCTGCGTTATTGGTTAGCCTTTTCTATATAAATAAAAATAGAACGCCAAATGTATTGGTAAGCGCAAAATTCGAGTATGGACCGGTTAGAGCCGGCTTTATTTTGTTGTATTCGTCTCTGCCCGTAGATCAATGTTATTGTGAATTTTTTTTTTGAAAACTTTGAGAGAAAGTTCGAATGAAATTAATTACATATTCTTGAATAACTACATTGTTAGTTCAATTGGATTTCGCGTTTGCGGAATTATGCTTCGTGTTCCGGTAGTGTGAACCGAAAATGGCAGTGGATTCCAAGGTGGAATAGCGCGCTTTGAAAATAAAAATTATGAATGAAAATAAACTTTTCTGTACCAAAAAGGTATTCCATGTAACGAAGAAACATGTTAATTGCAATACAATCAAGAATCTTGAGCGGAAATTGTGCCTGAAAATAAATTTATATTATAATCACGAGTTTTGGTAGAAGTACACTGGATTCTTTTTTCCCGTGATTTTATTTTACGCGCTCTCTCGAAATTATGCGATTTGCTTGAAATTATTTTTTGACGTGATTTTTCTTTGCGCGCGCGCCTCAGTCGCGTAAATAAAGAATTCAGTGTACTAGGAAATTTATAGTGAAGGAAATTGTAAAAGACTAATTAAAAGATCTATTTGTGAAGAGTTCTGTGATTGAACCCACAAACGTGCACTTATTAATAAAACGTGAATATTCGAAAGAATTCATATCAAAAAATCAATTTTGGGCGGAACGAACTTCACCGGGTCAGTTAGTAATAAATAAATAACTCTGTTTATCTTTTTTTTTAACATAGCACAGAGAATGTAAAATACAAAAGTGCGCTCATACTGTCGTGTAATTTCATTGCCTTCAAAGTTTTCCTTAAATATTTAAAAAAAATATCTAAAAGAAGGATCGAGACGTTCCGACGCAGGATTAGGTTTTCGAGAATCTATGAATATGTAACTTATAACAAATTGTTCAATTTAGTATTTTTTATGTTCAACATTTCATGGTTTATGATGTTATTGTACCAATCGACACTCCCTAACAATCTATTGCAATGCAATTATAAAATTTCCTATAGCTAATATGTCAAAATAGCGTTGAAAATAGAGCTTCCCTTATGAATTTGTGAGAACCGCAAGGCGTTTCCATAACATGGACTAGAAAATCGCTCCAGTCTGAATTAGAAAAACACATTCATAGTAATTTTTCGCACAACTCAGAGCGAAAAGAAGGGATTAACTCAATTCAGGAAATATAGAAGCTCAAACCATTGCAAATGCTGAATTCGCCCGTAACAAAATAGCTCTCACTGGAATCCGTCGTTAAACATAACCTAGAGAGATTCACCAACGGCCGAAACCAAAACATGAAACCCAGTTTGAATCGTTTAAACGACTTGATGACTAAACCTATTCTAAAGTTTTTTGAAATACGTTTTGCTATTGATTGTTAAATTGAACAACATAAACTGAAGCACCTTAATTCACTCAGATTAATTCGGTGATCAGAACACTTTATCTTACTCTTTTTAGCAGTATGCCAAGAATAATACACCAGTGAAAAATTATATCGAAACCTGTCCGTATCCTGAGCATTAACTTCATAGTAACTTCATGTCACCTTTTCCAGTTATTGAATTGTTTCCTTATTATGCTACCTTTTAATTCATTAAAACCATAACATTTTTGTGTGGCTATACGTGAATACCACCGAAATCGTCATAACTATAATAACTATGTCAACCTATCATACAAAAACTAAAATTATGTTTCAAAATTGGACTTATAAATTTAATACAGATTTTATTACAGATTTTCTTAGAAAAAATTAAGATGAAAAGATTTTTTCAGACCAAAACCACAGATTTTTCTATGGCAACCCTGCAGTGCAGTGATTGGGACTACTGCCAACATATGGTGCCTCGCGAATATTTGCCTATTTTTTATTTCCTATATTCCCGGAAAATGGGATGTCGACGGCTCAGTAGAATGGAAAAAAATCTTTTTGACCTCCAGCACTTCAACGGACGCAACGGCAACGGACACAGGTAAGTTTCTTTCTTTTCCTTACAGGCGGTTTGTGGCGGATTCCGAGGATTCCTAGGTAAGAATTTATCTAATTTACTACACTACATTCTAATTCACAAGAAAAATATTGAATTTAAACGATGAGAAAAGTTGTGTGATGGCTGTGATGCTGCTACCAATTAAAGCGACTGATACAATAGAGAGTCCTACGTTCACAACGGAACGCTTTTATATCGAAGGGTCCCGGAAATGAGATTCGCGGCAGACATCGATGCGGTGTAACTACGCAATCAATGCTCGATTTATTGCCGACAGTTATCAGTTGAATATCGTTGACACGTTGGTGCTCCATCCACTTTATACGAGCATGGGAGATTGAAAAAATCCTGTACATTAAGGTTTCTTTAACGACAGTGATGATCTTTCGCCAATGGCTTTCGTAAAAAAAAAGTATATACAGCTCGGTACGATATGGATACGAAATGAATTCAATATAGGATAGGTGTATCAATTATGAAGGAGATATGTCACCAACTTACATAAATTCGCGAATAAATACTGTATTTGAGTCCAAAAGTAAACAAAAATATAGTTTTTTAAGCAGTTTGAACTCTTTGAATATTTTCTCTGATATTTCGATGATTAATCGACTAAATTGTATGAAAAGCTTGTTTTAAAATACCTCTTCCATGTACCTATTATAGTAATAGTGTTCCTGGAGCTTCATCATAAGTTTTCCAATTATGGTGGTAAACGGGTTTACATGGTTTACAAATACAAGTTTTATCCGATAAAACCGTGCTAATTTGTCGAATCACAACTTCAAAAAGGTTGTAATGCATGCGTCTACAATGTGTCTGTTTAGCCTGTTTACAATATGTACATTTCATCATTTTGATCACATAATCCTTACCAAAATTCTAAGAAACAAGCATCAATGGACAACAGTATTCTCAAATTCAAAAAAACAAAATCAAGTCATAAATCGTCAAAGAAGAGATTTCTGATGTTTGAAAATCATATAAGGGACATTAAAAATGAGATATGTTTTGTGATATAATAAAAAACTCACTGATATAACCATAATTAGTACTATTAGGATAATTGGTGCATCTGCCCTAAATGTAACGTTGCTGCATTGACAGGTTCGAGTGGCACCTACAAACCATTTTTTTGACCGATGAGAGAAGCTAAACCAATACACGTTAAATTGTAGTTTTATTTGAATCGAATAAATGCCTTCAGTTTATAGCATTTTCCATCTCATAACCAAAGTTGGAACCGCTCATTAGAAATCCGAAATTAAACTCTTCAACACGCTGTGAAGATTGGAGCAATAAGAACAGTAATTATACCTCTCTTCCATTCAGCTCATATTCACTCCCAAAATCGTCTAACACTCACTCACTTGACTGAAACCACACCAACCAATCGGTGAGCTGCGGGTGTTCAAACGATTAATGTCCTCGCCGATCATTTCACCACCATGATTAGCCGGTAAAATTAGTCATTTCCGCGATTCCATGCTGACTGAACTCTAGCAGAATTCATATCATGATAACCATCCGCCCATCGGCCACCAATCTGTGGCTCCTTGTTTTATGTTGTTTGTTTGCTAGGCTTGCCTCCCAACAGTCCACTTGAGATAAATGGACCCGCGCGCTCTTTCCGGACGAAACCGCCCGATTGCGTGTGTGTGTGTGTGTGTGTGTGTGTGTCTGGCTCACTCCTTCCACTCGAGCGAACCACACCGAACGATGGCGGAACGGATCGAGAGGAAGGGCGGGAACACAAACGAGATAATTATTTACGACATGTTATTTAATTTAATAATGTTCCCACATAATTCGATGTTTTGCACGGGAACCGATGAGCCGATAGGAGTTCCAGCATAATTCATCGCCGGTGGGTTCCGGAATACATGAAAGCTTGCGGACGGCCCACTAGTCATCACTAGTCGACACGATAACGGTGAGGGAATGAGTGGATTTCACCATAAAACTGATTGTGTTCTTAAAAAAGTGGATTGCGTCAAATTCGCAGTTTATCTTCTACAATCCCAATTTATGTCGAAGGTTTGATTTTTTTTTAATTTTCACCATTTGAGATCCAAGCGAACTCACCGAGTGGTTGCCAATTAGGCATTCAGTGTCCGTTTGAGTAAAATGGCCACCCCATTCCACGGGACGCACGCCGAGTCGATGGTGTCAAACGTGGTCGTGTGTTTGTGAGTGCTTTATGGTATTAATAAAACATCAAATAGTAATAACGATATTCAACAAGATGGAAATGTGTGTTTTAATTTGTGATACGACGCGAGCCGTGCGGGATGTGTAATGGATGGGAGTAATTTGTATGGCCGCTCGGATGGGAAGATGCCGGTCAGCGTGGAATCCATTTCCCTACGAGTGGTCGCGCTGGTTATTAATAGGAAAGCTTCCTGCTCAGAGGAACATCGGTTGATTTACATCCATCTTTGATCCGGTGCGTGCGCGATGGAAAGATGGAAAGGGAGTGATTTGATTAGCGACGCTTTGTTAAACAATTGGCTGATTGGGTGTTTCGAAAGTGTAGCCCGAGCTAATTATGCTGGTGAATTATGTGATGGGTGATTGTGTTCAATGGTGAGAATCGATCATTTCCGGTGAGAAAGCACATAAGACGACACAAACTCTAACGCAGGAGGCGACAGAATTTTAACCAAATTTAAACCCTCTTTCCCATGATCTAAAAAATCACCAAACACACAATAAAAAACATAAACTAACCGTTACCGGCTAAATGATGAAGATGACAATGATGTTTGCGCATGTGCCTAGAACAAATTGCCCCTTTAAACGAAACGACGCAATAATCTATCTTTTTTCAACACCGCCATCACCGGCTTCAAAAAAATGCAGGGGAACCATGCAACTCTTTTCCCCCTTTTTTTGGAAAACATAATTCTTTTTTTCGAAATACAAAAAAAAAACACAATGTAACCACTTTCGATCTACAGCCCCGCGATACTCACAAAGAAGCTATTGATGTTTTCCCATCCTTTATTTACTTGTTTGGTTGTGTCACTACTTTAGCTGTCACTTCTCGAGCGAGGCCCAGGCTTTGATCTCCGTTATATGGGATGGTGGAAGGGCTTTCGAAAGCGTTGCAAAAAGATGGGGTTGCATTTTGGCGTGTGCCAAAAAAAACGCTTCCCTCCTTTTTTTTTTTTTGAAAATAAAAATTGAAACAACCCTTCGGCAGGGATGACAATGTAACAATTCAATGCGTGACTCAAATTGTGACCAATTCGTGTGGCTTTCGTTCAGCCCAAATGCGCTGCGATCGAATTGATTTATCGGAAAGTAATTCTCATATTCTATACGCGAGGAGAGAGGATGGGAATTTGTCCGTTAATTTCGTAATGATAATGTGGTGATAATTGTCGGGTGCCTGCATTAATTGCACTGAGTAGAGATGTTTTCGCAACAGCTTCCTTATCAAGCAGCAGCAGCATCAATGTTTGGCAACTGCATTACTCCGAACCATTTTTCGTGTGAAAGTGAAGTTATCAGTTATTGTTGAATTGAGTCGAGTTATTCGTAATGCTAGCGGTTATCAGTACCGTAATTTTGGCGCTGGTTAAACGTTAGACGTTATGTTTCGTACAGAAAAAATGGGGTCAATGCATTCGTGTTGCATTCAGTCTTATCGCCTATGGAATGGCGCGTTCATGCTAGGATTGAATTCGCATGGTTTCAAGGTTTGCATAGGTTGTCTACAACGTTTCTTTTGTCATGGATAGACATATGTTCGTAATCTACGGACATTATACGATTTATGTACGATCCATCATGTGAGCTAATAGAAAACCTGTTTTTCATTAGGTAATAATTTTTAGTCAAAAAGATTGATTGTGAACAATCCGCCTTCCATTACGATTGACAGCTTTGATTAGTTTCAACTGTATTCAGTGCGAGAAAATAAAAACACTCGAACCTATCAAGCGACATTCACGAGAAGTTTTACTTTTTTTTTCCTTCATATTTTATTTTATATTTTAGACCTAAATCGGATCATTCTAACTATGCTAAGTAAAGTCTTAACGTTTACGTATAAAATGATGGGTTTTGTATAGGAAAAACACTCTCATTTTTTTTATTATACAATCAATTTCCTGGCATCGTGGTACACAAAACATTACCTCGCTTTCACTCATCGTGAATTTTCGTTTCATTCGAAGATGCAATTTATACAGAAAAATGAATGTCTGGGGTTCGAAATTATGGGAGGTTTTTTTCTCGTAGTGATCTGGAAACTATAAACCAACTAATTTTACTAATTGGATGACTTGCTTCAAACCACATACCTGTTGATTGAAACTACTGCTGAAAGTATTTGTATTTATCATCAAAATTTGATAACAACATTGAACACTTAGTAGACATTCTTTAGCATCTGTATTCGCTTGGCTTAAAGCTTCAACCGCATTCAGTTCCAAGTCAATCTTTAAGCACTTGTGACAAAAATGTTCTTTCTGCTGGCACTAAGGGGTCTGTACTGGAAATGTTCTATCTGAACTCCCTGGAAAAGCAATTTGAGCGACATTTCCCTGAACTGACACAAGAAACTGCATGGACATGATAAATGGCACCATGGTCTGTTCGCTGAAAAGGATCAGGACTAGTTTTGATGAGCCTGCATGAGGCATACCTCAAAACCACCCCAAAGGCAGGCATTGGCAGGTATCCGCATTCCGTTTGCTCCCCACTATTTCTGCGAGAGTGGACTTTCAACTCTTCTTCCAATCAAAAGCATGAAACAGTAACAGCCTGAACGTTTGAAACAATGTGAGATTGATGTGGTCGCATTACAGATTGATATTCCAAATGCGTGTACAACAGCTACATTGAATGAACTGTGCCAGTTTGGAAACAAAATATTAAAAATCTGCATTTGAAATTTGTCCAATTATCTTGCCAAGAAGCTTAACTTGGGTCGCTACATTTTGATCGAGAACTTGTAAAAAGCGAGACCGAATCGTTACAATTGCCAATCAGCGTATCATTCAACAATTTTGATGTAGGACTACGACTAACCCTCAATACAGGGGCCCATTTTAATGTGTCGGGCGGAAGAGTGAAGAGAATATGAACGTTTATATATTTTTAATGATTGGATGGATTTCGGTTCCAAATACACAGTATACTATGAAACGTCAATTTTTTCCTAAGACATACATTGTGGAAATAGTAAAACAAGTTAACAATGTAACGAATAAAATAGGTAGGTTTTTCGATTTTACTCGTCGCTCACATTCTTCCATAATGCAAAAAGTAATATTGTTTTAAAAATAAAAATCGATTAACTTTTGAAGAAGTTATTAAAATTTGCTGCGTGAGCATTTAATCTGAAAGGCCCTGTAAAATGAAAAATTTTTATAACGAGCGGTTAGAATTGTTCTGTGAATGATTTCACCATATCATTGAGAGAGATTGAGAGAGAGGGATCAGAATGAATAAAATCAGTTCAGTATATCATGAAATTCTAATCAAATATGAGGGGCTCAAAATGGAAGGGATGTAATCGATTTCTCTACATCGACTCTCTCTTTTGGTCATAACTTAGCAGCAAACACATTCCTAGCTGTATTTGACAACGTGGAAGATAGGTCAGAAACTCATCTATCGGATTCTATAGCAAACTCAAATTGGAACGTTTTTGCCGTTGAGTCATTAACTAAAGAAAAAGTTTATAAAAAGCAATCGATCAAGTCACTTACACCCCTTTCCTTCTGAGTCCCTCATTTGTAATCAGGATATTTCATAATATTCTAAACATTTTTTTCAATTTTCAATGCTTCAATATAATGGCGGAAAATGTGCCGAGGGCCCAGCCCACGAATTTCAAATGCTGATTTTTAGTTGTAATTGCTAAATTGAGGAAGTTCGTTTTGCCAGAAATGGGTATGCCACTTCTCCGAAAAAAAAAGAATTGATTAAAAAAAAAGACGAAATAAATAAATGCATGTGGATTTGGTTTCAGTGTATTATCCTACACAGAAAACATTTGAACCACCTTTGGTATGTACGAGCTTATTTATGCCGTTTAACTAATAAAATATCGAGTCAAGTTCTGTTCTTCATAGGTCGCCCCGAGCCGTACTTTTTCTGCGCGTTCGTCACGATCCGCAAATAATTTTACTTTCATATTTGCAGAGCACGGTCGTCTCGTTCCACTCTCTTATCATTATCATTTTTTATACGGTCGTCCCGAGCCGTACTTGTTTATTCTACAGTTTCATCGTACGGTAGTCCCGACCCGTACTTATTGTAATAAATTTATCTATTTTTACCTTGCTATATTTGAAAAAAGTGGAACATATCGGTGTTAATGGTTTGTTCGTTTTCCTTGTGCAACTTTAGAGTAACACCTATTATTAATATATGACCCGTAATCAATGTATTCTTTTGTATTCTTTTAGTCAAATTATTTCAATTTATACCGATATTGAGGGATTGCAAAAAAATACATAGTCGACCATTAAGTGGCGGCGACCTTTTTGAATTTATGTTCTTGATTATGTTTTGTGTTCTCCAAGTCAAATCAATCAGCCATTTTTTAGTGACGGCCAAATTGAATTTTTCAAGATCATGGAATACGTAGTTTTATAATGACAGTAGAATTGAAGGTGTCTTCCAAATTTCAGATCAATCAGTCAACGGGTTCAATTTTCTATTAATGTGGGACAATCCTACAAACAATCAAACATACATACAAACAGATCAAGCTGAACGACACCATTTAAAAAGTAATTAATTTTTTTGAGGACTGCGGCCATCTTCGAGTTGAATTTTTCATGATCTGCTATGTTCTAATAGTTGAGAACTTTCTTTTGATACCCATGTTGATGAGGTTTTGAAAAAATATAAATATGGTGCCTTTTTGTGGTGGCGGCCATTTTGGATTTGCATTTTTCATAAATTACTGTATTCTACTAGTCAATCCCTTTCATTTGATATACATATTGATGGGGTTCTGAGAAAATGTGTAATCCGCCATTTTGTAGCGGTAGCCATCTTTGATCTACATTTTCCATAAATAATTGTGTTCTGCTGGTTCAGCCCTTTCATTCGACACCCATATTGATGGGATTTTGAGAAAATATATACATAATCCGCCATTTTGTAGCGATCGCCATCTTGGAATTACAGTTTTTACAAATAACTGTGTTCTACTAGTCAAGCTCTTTCATTTGATACCCACACTGAAGCGGTTCTGAGAAAATATGTAATCCGCCATTTTGTAGCGGCCGCCATCTTGGATTTTCAAGATCATGGAATACGCAGTTTTATAATGACACCAGAGATAAAGGTTTGTTCCAAATTTCAGATCAATCGGTCAACAGGAAGGGGGTAAAATTTATATTAATGTGGTACAGCGTTACAGACAAAGTTACAAAGTTACAAAGTCACAAATATACAAACGGGTCAACCTAGATAAAACCGTTTAATGAATAAATGCAAATCATATTTATATAACGTTTACCGAGATAAAATTCGTTTTTTATGACTCGATTATCCGGAGGATTCGATTATCTGGAGTGAAAAAAAAATCAATACTCCAGATAATCGAGTCCGACCTGCACTAAAAAAATTTATGAAATTAGTTATTTTTTTATTCAAAATGGAATTTTATTTTTTTTTATTTTTGAGATTCAGTACTACTCTAGTTTATATTCAAATTTCTTCCTACGTATATTTTAAGTATCAGCAATTCCAAATGAAATCGTCCTAAAAATGCAGATTTTAAAAACGTGTATTTTTGATTCCAATGAAAGTGTGTATTCCGTTTAGGTTGGAGGAAATATGAGTTTTTCACAGCAATTGGGAATTTTATGACTCAAGCGTAACTTTTGAAAAGGGCGTATCGATTTGAGTAAGAGAAATTTTTGATAATTTATATCTCAAAAAATATGAGTCGTACCGAAATAGTGTGTTAGAAAGAGTTATAGAGTATTGTTGGCTTAATTTGAAAAAAATATACACTGAGAAGAAAAATAAGTACTCTTTCTTTATTTACGAAATAAAATTTTAATTTGCGATATAAAGAAATATGTATTTTTTTATATTTTTTAAAATTTTTTCATATAAAGTAGAAGTCATGTAGAAAATTTAAAAAATGGGTCCAAGATGGTAAAACTATTTTTGACGAACTTTGTGGAACATCGAATTTTTAGGAATTTTTGAATCTTCGAGATCTAGTATTTTAGCAGTCATTTTCAATCCCAAATTATGAATCCTGATGTTATTTAAAACAAAAAAAAAGGTTATTATCAATCTCCTTCTAAATGTAGCCATTCTCGAGATATTTAAAAAAAATATTTGTAATTTATTGTCTTTTTAATAGTAAATAGGCCCTTTAAATATGTTTGTCGTGTTATACCATCATGTTCATGTGATTTTATGAATTCGCTTATAATTTCCAACAACTTTTCCAAATACATCGTTATGGTAAATACATATGTTTAGGAGTTACGTTACGAAACATTCGAAGACATGTGGGTTAATACAAAACGTAGCGAAACTAAAAAATCTCGTCAAAAATAGCTTTAACATCTTGGGCCAATTTTTTTAATTTTCTACATGACTTCTATTTTATATGAAAAAATTGAAAAAATATTAAAAAAATACATATTTTTTGATATCGCAAATTAAAATTTTATTTTGTAAATAAAAAAAAGAGTACCATTTTTTTCTCTTAGTGTATATTTTTTTTCAAATTAAGCCAACAATACTCTATAACTCTTTCTAACACACTATTTCAGTACGACTCATATTTTTTGAGATATAAATTATCAAAGATTTCTCTTACTCAAATCGATACGCCCTTTTCAAAAGTTACGCTTGAGTCAAAAAATGAACCAGATGATGTATTTGGAAAAGTTGTTGGAAATTATAAGCAAATTCATAAAATTTCATGAACATGACGGTATAACACGACAAACATATTAAAAGGGATTAATTACTATAAAAAAAGACATTGAATTAGAAATATTTTTTGAAATATTTTGAGAATGGCTACATTTAGAAGGAGATTGATAATAACCTTTTTTGTTTTAAATCACATCAGGATTCATAATTTGTGGCTAAAAATGATTGTTAATATACAAAAAGTCGAAATTTCGAAAATTCCTAAAAAATCGATGTTCCACAAAGTTCGTCAAAAATAGTTTTACCATCTTGGGCCCATTTTTTAAATTTTCTGCATAACTTCTGTTTTGTATGAAAAAATTAAAAAAAATACTTAAAAATATGTATTTTGGATATTGCAAATTGAATTTTTATTTTGTAAATGAAAAAAAAAAGAGTACTAATTTTTTTTTCTCAGTGTACATTTTTTTTCATATTCTACCATGAATACTCTATAACTCTTTCTAAGTCACTATTTCGGTACGACTCATAGTTTTTGAGATATAAATTATCAAAGATTTCTCTTACTAAAATCGATACGTCCTTTTCAAAAGTTACGCGTGAGTCAAAAAATTCCCAATTGCTGTGGAAAACTCATATACGCATCTAAATACAAATTAGAGCAGAAGTCCGCTATATTTTATCAAGATCTCAAAGTTATATTTTTTTCAAAATTTCGAAATGCCAGAAAATATATAATTTTTTTTTGTACCGCGTTTTTGATTTTTTTTTACTATTGGATTTTTTGATGAAAAAAATGTTTGAAGATATTTATCGATAAACCCTAGTAAGAAGATTTTTTTTTTCTTATTTTTGTCTCAAAGCTATTGAGAATGGCGTGAAAAAGAACGAACAGGTGCATTTTTCACCATAGATCTTATATGGTACACCATAGGACTCAAATATATGGTACTACTGCCAAATGTTTTATTTTGTAACCTATACAATATTTTCCATACAGCTTTTACTTTTTACTCCTTTACCCAGTCAGACCATTTGGAAATATGAAAAACATATTTTTTTGTACCGCGCAACACTGAAAAAAATCACACATATCTAGAAAAGTCGTAGGAACACATTTAAGTATGAATTAGAGTAGTACTGAATCTCTGAATCCAAAAAAAAAAAATCAAAATTTCAATATTTTTTAGTACTTTAATTTTTGATAAACAAATTTCTTGATACACCTTAGTACGATGCACATTCAGTATTTTTTTCAAATTTTCATCTCGAAGCTTTTGAGGATGGCGTGAAACAAACGAAAAAGTACGTTTTTCATTATAGATCCTATGTCAAACCACATAGGGGTTCAAAAAAACCGCCAAAATTTCTTATTTGATATACTATACAATATTTGCCATACAGCTAGTTTTTGGTTTGGAGGCACTTTTTACTCCCTTACCGGCCAGGCCCTTTGCTGGAATTTGTCACATTCACTTTGAATGCAATGAATAATGGTAAACAAGTTGAAGCTCTATACACTGACTTTAGTAAGGCATTCGATCGTGTTGATATACCCTTACTCCTTCTTAGACTTCAAAAAAATAGGGATAGAAGCCAAGCTATTGAAATGGCTAGAATCATATTTAACTGACCGCACTTAAATGGGAAGATTTAATGGGAAAATTTCAAAACCAATATTTGTTACATCCGGAGTTCCTCAAGGCTCTCACTTGAGCCACTTTTGTTCATTTTATTTGTTAATGACGTTTGCGTTTTTCTTAACAGTGTTAAGGCACTTATTTACACAGATGATATGAAGCTGTATATGAAAATAAAAAAAATGAAGAAGACTCTCAAACATTCGAAAATGATGTTGATATCTTTTATAATTGGTGTACTAAAAGTTTATTATAGCTCAATGTTAGGAAATGCACTCTGAACACCTGTTAATCTGGGAAATCAACCCATCAATAGATGTCAACGAGTAAAAGACTTAGGCGTGGTCTTAGATTCCAAACTAACCTTCGTTGATCATTATAATACAATCATCCATAGAGAAAATAATATGTTGAGCTTCATCAAACGCTTTACCTATCATTTCCAGGATCCGTACACAATAAAAACATTGTATATTACATATATCAGATCAATTCTCGAATACTGTAGTATTGTATGGTCCCCCTACAGAACTTCACACGAAGACAGAATTGAATCTGTACAAAAACAATTTTTATTATTTGCACTTTGTAAACTAGGCTGGTCTTCATATCATCTCCTTCCATATGAAGCACGCTATATGCTAATCAATAATGAAAGCCTAAAAGAACGTCGGAACTCTGCCATGATTCTATTTATTATTGATATCATATCACAACGAGTGGACTCAGAAGAAATATTAGGAAACCTGAATTTTTACGCACAGATTAGGCACCTGAGAAACCCTAACATTTTCTACATAGATTACAGAAGAACGAATTATGCCAAATATAGTCCTTCTAATGGTATGATGAGCCTCTGTAACGAACATAGTGAAATAATTGATGTAACCATGTCAAGGTCAATGCTCAAAGACTATCTGAATAGAATAAGATATAGTTAAATTTCACTGTAATATTTGGGCAGCAGATTTAGTCTACGCTGGTTTGATGAAATAAATAAATAAATGAAATTTTTTTTAGTTATATAACTTGTTAAAATTCTCTTTTGAATCAAACGGATAAATTATCCAGCCGGCTATCTTTAGTTTTAAGTAGTATTGAGAATGTACCGGTCTACAATAGCTTGACGACAATAAAACCAATGGGTGGAACGAAATGATTACTCGGTTCTATATAGTGGGACGCTTCAACAAGTGAAATTTTAGCAATTCCGAATATACTATTGCATTACTTTTCTAACGACTCAATTTAAGGCCAAAAAAGGTTATATAGTCGTCGACAAAATAAAGTTCAGGGGATCAGGGGATCGACCGTGAGTCGTGATCGTGAGGCCCTCAGTTGACCATCTTTGCTGTTGTGGCGACTGGCTGTTGTGCTATTAATAACCCAACAATGATCAATATCAACTGTCTCCGCTGTCCGGCCTGCTGAACAATGAAAGAACAGAAAGAATACTCTTACGCCTAAAAATGGATACTACTGTGTAGTTTACCATAATGTAATGGAACAGAAAAAAATACTCCTCGAACGCTCGAATGTACAAATGTGTAATGTACACTTTATAGACACCATAAAAACATGTAACATGTACACGATTGAAACCCGGCTCTATTATAGGTAAAATGCTAATGAGCCTAAATAAATAAACAAATGGGATAAAAAAATACCCACCCAGTGCAACAAACACAAATACAAAATCACAATATTGCAAAATAAACACAAGAGAAGTATGCTCGGTAGAGCATTGGCTGAAGGTTCTGTGGACTGATGAGTCCAAGATAGAGTTATTCAAGAGAAAAGGCTTGTATGTGTAAGGCACAAACTGTAAAAGAGGCTCCAGAAACGATATTATCCAGGATCTTTCATGGCGTGAGACTGTTTTCAATGGACCAGAGAAAAACACAAACTTGATTTGGCGATCTGGCGAGTGTCACAAACAACCAACTGGGGTTGACGAAAAATAATTCGCAATAGACAAAAGTAGGATTATGATTTTAATGTGATGTTCTGGCAAATTCCACAACCTACTCAAATAATTCAGAATCATTGTGGCATAGCCAAAATTTGCAACAGCGTTTCGAAAATCTCCGTCATTTGTTTTCTTTTGAAAGTTCATATAAATGCTGCTTGAATCAATACTTCGAAAGATGAAATTTTTATATGGCATATGTCAGGAAACTAACCTGAAGTTTTAGGTTTACGCTAACAAGATGTTTACCACAGATCAGTTTCACTAAATTGAACAGAAGGATTCTTTTCCGCCATCAAACACTAATTTGGAGAACCAGCGTCTCTTCAGGAGAATAAATTGTCAGAACGGTGGGGAGATAGCTGAACATGGTAAATCTACCGAGAAAAATCAAACAAATTTGGTGCGTAAAGGCTTTTTACGTATTGTATTGTCATGCGAGTTCCACTGAATAAACAAAAAAGATACATATGTTTGATATCAACCCAACACCAATCTGTGAATCTGAAAAAAATTGTCCCAAATACTGGTCTATGCACGTATTTTTGAAGAGTATTCCCAAATATCTGAAAAATATCTTCGAAGTCTCACTATATTCATTTCGAACTGTAAACACTGGTGAGTAAGCCAATAAGATACGATAAACTGTTGATAGTGACTCTGAAAATGTGATTGTGCGTTGTACCAAAGCCTCATGGATTTCTACGCAGAAGTTTCAAATAAATTCTTCGAGAGAAAATAGATTTATCGATACCCATAAAGCATTAAACTTTGGACGTATTTGACAACATCAAACTCTTAAAAATAACTTCTAACCAACTAATTGTCCTCCTCAACATTATATAATGTCACACGATGCTCGAATAAAAAAAACCCCGTCAACCCGAAACTGCCTGAAACTCCCAGCGATGTAAACATTGCTGCATTTTCGGTGCCAATTTTTTTCCCGCGGCGATTTGCGAGCACATGCCCCAATCTTATCAGCATCCGCAATGGCTGGGCCAAAAGATCGGCTAATGCACTTTTCGGGGTTCGAGGTTGTGAGTTGCGCGCTCTGTTTTTACTTTCTATGTTGCGATGCGTGCTATTTGATTGCAGGTTGCAACTCGAATCTCAACGACTTAACCCGGGCCAAGCTCATCCCCAATCGCCAATCGTGAGTGCTCTGTGTGCATAAATACACTTTGCTCCGCGATAAGCGCCTCCGGATCCACATTGTTGCCGTCGGGTTGCAGAGATGCAGCCCGGTGCCGAGAGGCCGAGATTCCTGCTAGCCAACTGCACGCTTCGATGCGCTGATGCTGCTCCCAATTTCGGTGAATGAATCTCGTAAGACAAACACACCACTGGCGATAAGTCCTTTCGAGCGAGAACATACTTACTCTGCAAATGGAATGGGCTAGCGGAGGAATTATCGTGCAATGTATGTATTGTTTCAAAAACTCATTTTTCGATCACTCGACCGGCGATTGGTGACGATAGCCCCGGCCGGCCCGAGAGATAAAGCGCCGAAAGCCTGATTAACTTTTATTACATTACGTCCGGAATGGATGTTTATTTACACACCCATCAATAAGTGATCAATAAAACGTCAATAATTGCTTTCCGATAGGCCTCCTGGCAGAGGCAAAGCGTGATTTTGTGAATGGGAGGAAAATATTGGTCAGTACTGCTAAGGTCGTCTCGATTGCCCAATCAAATTGCTCCCCGAAAAGGACACATAATGGGGGGAACCATTGCGTAACTTCTGATTACTCACTGCACCTCAGGAGTGCCCTGAGCGATTGCACCGAGCCAAACAATTCGCCACTTTTCACCAGACGACGACGATGGCATGGAACGATAGAATGCAATTTTCGTCTCAAAACTAATTACTTACTCAAACATAACTCCTTAAGCTCCGGATCGTGTCGGAGTGAAAGGCTAAATCCTTGAGCCTAAACAAATTTTCATTTCGTCAGCTGGTCCAACCGTTTCGAATCCTTCACAAGCGGCCTCTTGTTTTCGGCTTATCTCCGCTTCTAATCTTGCCAGGGATCTTACCGATTTCTCGCAAGAAGCACGGAACACAATGGTGGTGCAAATGGAGAAGTAGTAGACGAGCAAAAAACTAATTACCACGACCTTCTTTGCAATGCAGATTTGCCGAATGCAGGTGCGAACTCATCAATCCGGCAACTGTTCCTACGGAGTGTTGAATTTCAATTTCGATTTTTGGCAATCGCAGGCGGCGTTGGCTGCTGAGGCAACACCCGCCATCAGAGTTGCACCCACTGCACGAAGCGGTGCTTCAATGTTGGCATTTCGGCGGAAAAAAATAAAAGCCGACATTGTCATGCGATTCCGAACAAAGAATATGGAAAAAAACACTCTAAATCTCCTGTCATATGCGTTGAGCAAAAAAAACCAAACGAAATCGTTGAAGATAAATCGCCGGTCAGAGGTAGAGACGCACCGCCCGCTGATTTTTTGGATCACTGGCACTCCAATTTCGGACCTTGTCGAATGGAAACCCGGCAGCATAATCAGGCAAAAAAAGCGTTATGAAATGCAATATTGCAGACTCTCCTCCTTCTCTTCCTGTTGGATAACAAAACAAAAATTCAATTGAAGTTGTAACAATTTTTGATCTTCTGGTTTTCTTCACCTTAACCATACCTGAGCTGCGAGCCGTCTGTGAAACCATGCAGAAGAAGGAAAGTATTTAGACAACAGAACAAATGAAACCCCTTGGAGTGCAATGAAAATTGAAACACTTTCTTTTCCAAACTTTGATCCTGTTCAGTTGCGTGTTTCGGTTCGGGTGTGTTTTTTTTGCTTCGTTTCTCCGAGATGAAGGTCGTTTTGGGTTTTGCTGTGCTGTTATTGAGTTACTATACTTAAGGAACGCACTTTCCGGGGTTTAACTTTCCTTTTTCGGGGTTGCAGATTCAACGATCTCGTCCGGTGTTGCTGTCTGTTTGCTTGTTTGGCAAGCGTGTAGGAAGCGGTTATCAAGGATTATGCGGAAATCCTTTCTGTAGAGGAAGATTAAAGAGAAGGAAGGAGCGGTACTTCGGTTCCAGGCTTGGATTGATGAATCAGAAATCTAGCCAGATTTGTATACAATCAAAATAGTCCGACAGCCGGTTTAATCTGTCACTCAATGAAGGAATGGTAAATATATTTTGGTGAATATTAAAACGATGTGAAAGTCAATTTTCCACGCACATCTTCAAAAAAAAAAAGAATAGAAATGGAAATATACTCTTTCAAATTTTCATATTTTTTTTAACATAGTTTCTTGTTAGCAGCATCCTTGTAATAGCGAATTTCTATATTTTTCTTGACGTAGGACTACACTCTCTCTCCAACTTCTATAAGGCCAGGTGATGATCTTGCTGCTTTGTGTCATTGTAAACAAACAATGCTTCAATTTATACCGTTTTGTCTCATATTCCGAACACTACATATTTAAATGAAAATTTACTATACTTCAATGTAATGAATAATTGAATAATAAAGGGCCAGTCATTGTTTGGGGTATAGGCTAGATTTTAACATCATTCACATGTATCGATACAGCCTTTAATTAATAATATTAAACATTTGCAAAAAAGTGACAATCAAAACCAAAGATAAAATGTTAGCGTTAGCAAATTCCGTTAAAAATAAGCATCGTTAATTTTTCAAGTTTTGTACTTGTTTCAACTATTTTGTTTGTCTTTTTTCATGTTAAGTGCTAGAAACGGTATGAATCTACAGTAAATGGATGATAACAACGATATTTTATGCAGAAATGCTCATTAAAATTAGTATTGATGTAGTGTTCGGAATTTAAATCAAGTTTCGACGCATGATCCAAATTCCGAACACTTCATGATAAATGTAAATTTACTGAACTTTAATGTTATAAATAATTGAATAATGAAAGCCTCAACATTCTTTGGGTTATAGGCTTCATTTGAACATCATTCACAGGTATCGATGCAGCCTATAATTTATAATATCAAGCATTTGCAAAAAAGTAACAACAAGCAATCGTTAATTTTTCAGTTTTTGTAGTTTTTTCAACTATTTCGTAGTTTTTCCAACCATTTTGTTTTCATGTTAAGTGCTAGAAACGGTAAGAATCAACAATAAATGGATGAAATAAATTGATATTTTGTACAGAAATCTTCATTAAAATTAGTGTTCGGAATAGGAATCAAGTTTCTTCGCATGATTCCAATTGCGAATACTTCATTTTTAAATGTGAATTCACTGAACTTCAATGTACTAAATAATTCAATACTCAAAATCCTACCATTCATTAGGTTATAGACTTCATTTTAACGTCTTTTACAGGTATCGATACCGATATAGCGCCCTTGGTCCCGAAACCATGTAAACTATAAGAAACAAATACAATCAAAAATCAAATCAAATCAAAATCCAATTTTTATGCGAGCATGACATTTTTTTTCAAAAAAGACTAGCTAATTGACTTTGATTTGATATATCGATCATATGAATCGGTATGGTAGCTTAAAAGTTATGTTTTTTTTAAATGCATTTCTGCTGTTCGGAATTTGAAACATAAGTGTTCGGAATATGAGTCAGTGACAAAAATTGTGTTCGGAACTTGAGACAAATGTGATTAGTGTAATTTTCAGTTTTTCACCATGTAAACATATTTGTAAATCTTTTTTTTTTTGTAGTCAAATGAAAAAGAAGGCTCTATTGTATCCAAAAATCAAATGAATTTCAAAAATCAAATGAATTTCACGAAAAGTACCATTTTGAGTTATGAGACACTGTTTACATGCCATCAAAGCTTAAGTGTTCGGAATTTGAGACAAAACGGTATTCTAGTGTGTAGGTAGGGGTGACTACCATACACTGCATGGTTTCCATATGTGTGTGTGCAAGCGCTGAGCGTAAACGAATACTTTCGTATTTTCAATTGTCAAGTTTCTATAAGACCATTTACATTTTCCATTGTGCTAGTTATTTTGATCAATTAAATCTGGAAAATGCCGAAGGGAAAAGTCCTCACGGAGAGAGAAGAAAGACAAATCGATGCGTTTTACCAAGAAAATGTTGGTATCAGAGAAACTTCTCGTTGAATTGGACGATCCCATCAAGTTGTGCTTATTTGGCGAATCCTCAAGGATAAGGAGAGAGCTCCACGTAAATCGAAGCTCCCTGACTGGGATAAGCGGGAAATAGCTAGAACAGGTTCGAATACCTCAAAATTGCTTATGCAAATAAAGCAATATTTCAACTACTCAACTGCTCGAGTGACAATTCGTCAAATTTTGGTAAAAAATGCTCACATAAAGAGGGCTTAAAAGGTTAAAATTCTTCATCTTACACCATCTCACATCGGAAGACGTCTGAGTTTTGCCAAAGCTCACATGAACCGACAGTGAGACATGGTATGTTGTGACAAAGAATGTTTCCAAAAGAATACATTTTGCTCTATACCATTACGAAAAATTCTTCAATGTATAGATTATCTTTATGACGAAAAAAAGTTCAATTTAGATGGTCCTCTTGGTTTCAACAGGTACTGATTTACGGAAGAAGGAACAGTATTTCTGTATTTACTGGTGGAGGCTTGTGCATGGTTTGGTCGGGATTCTGTGCAACCGGAAAGCTCAAGATAGCTTTCGCATCATTCAAGAATTACACACATGTTCTTGTTCATGCACATCCTTTCTCCTACCGTTTTTGCGTGGATATCGTCACAAAAAAATCACATTTCTGCAAAACAATGCTACTAGTCATACCAGCAAGTGAACTAAGCAATGGATTAAGGACCAAAAACTTAATTTTTTGGACTGGCCGGCTCTCTCTCCCGACATGAATCCTGTTGAAAATCTTAGGGGGGATCCTTGTACGCAGAATCTCCACTGAGGGAAAACGGTACACCACGACTGAAGAGCTCTAAGCCGCCATTTCAGGAAAATAGGAAAAATATGGAGAAATCCGTTCAGCAGAATTTGGTAAAAAGTATTCCAACACGAATATTCGCGGTTTTTAGTCAAAATGGCAAGGTTACAAATTATTAACAGCTGATCGTTTTTAGTTTTTCATTGATAATACTTATGAATTTTGAAGTAGTCTTATAGAAACTGGACAGCTGAAACTATCATATTTGAGCATAATAAATAAACAAACAACTCTTTTGAACGAACTTGACGTCAAATATACTTTATTCTAAGCATTCAACAATGTATGAATGTATCTTGTAGAAATTCTAACTGTTTGTGTTGCAACGAAATAGAATCAGGGTGGTCTTATAGAAGTTGAACAGAGTGTACGTCTTTTAGTAAGGGTATCAAATAAGAAAACAGGTCACGTTTTTATGAACTATAATGTTAACGTGAGTAACTATTTTTGCTGCGAACGGATTTTGATGATTTGAATTAATTTTTCAATGGTTCAAATTGATGTGAACGGACACTATGGAGATAGGAAATATTGCAATTTGAGCTCCGCCCGATGGCAACTTTTTCACAACATTAAAGCAGAGCATTTCCATTTCCATCAGTTCAGCAGTCTTGCTCCGGTCGACGAACGATAGCGGTCACTTTGGATCATGGTATCCTAAACATGAGTAGCCATCATGCGTATGCCGTTCTTCCACAGATGTTAATTTGTGAGATTGACATAGCACGTTTTCTACAGAGAATCATATCAATAAGGTGATGGTCAACGAATAGATAGTAACAGATAGACAGATCGAAACTACCCAAGCTTTGGTTCAGAAGTTAAGAAGGAAAAAGTCTCTAAGCTGTGATATTCTACTCTACTAAGATGAGGGGAGCTCATAATTGCGAATGATACGGCTGCAAAGCGATCCAATGATAGTAGGGGAAAAAGGGGGAAATTGGACCACCTAAGCAAATCGCCTAATATTTTCAAACCAATACGGTCTAAATAAAAAATGTCACATTGTATATTGAGCTACACATGTTTTCTCTCAATCAATAATGTTTAATCATAAGATCAAGCTTCAAACTACCAAATATATCATAAAATAAAACAGATGATTTTTGGACATTAAAATTTGATGCGGGGTGATTTGGACCATCTGTGGGGTGATTTGGTCCAGTGTTTATTTCATCGAAAAAAACATACTTATGTTTATGCAAAGTTTTTTTTGAATAATGTTACAATCAGTGTTCTGGGATCGATACCAGGTGTCTTGCCCAGATTCCAAACCAGAAAAATTGGATTGAAACCATCTCGAATTCTGCATGAATCTATTCACTGTTGTTCGAGCATTTTCAAACACTTTCGTTGTTGGTCAAAGAAAATCCGTTCTTGATGGCCTGAATTGCTCTTTCAAGCTCCTCCTTCTTCCAACGTTGTCTGCCCATCCTCTTTTTGTAATTACGTGACAACTGGAATCAATTAGACCAAAGAAAAACCTCAAATCTGTAGGACCAATTCACTCCACAAAAACGTGTCCATGTCACTACATCGTCTACATCATTTATAATAGGAAAAAAAAACCTCCACCTGCGAATGACGAAACTCTATAGTGACATGTCCGAAAACGAATAGTTTCAATTGAACACCAGAGCAGAGAGTCCAAAGCCCCTTAAGGTGGATGATTGTAATATAAGTTATTCATGGGTATTACGTAAAAAATGATTTGTCACGATTGGAGTTCTATAAAGCATACGCGCTATGAACAACGGAACATATAGCCGGTACGTATGCAGCCATTCCATGTCAAACCGATATAGTGGTTCTCGAATTTTCGTGGGAAGTGGAAATTTTGTTCTTTGTCGCAAACCATTAGACCCATATTTTTAATTTTTTTGTTAGGGTGACCATTTCCATTTTAGGGTGGTCCAAAAAATCAAATTTTTCCACATTTTTCAAAAATTCATAATTTCTGAAGTTAGAAGTTAGAATTTCGATTTAGATGATCGACATATCAAATTAAAGCCAATTAGCTGATATTTTTCAAAAACCAGAGTTGCACAAAATTTTCATTTTAGTTTCGTTATTAATGATTGTATTTGTTTTTATAGCTTCATGGTTTCGGGACCAAATAAACTATAAAAAGGTAAGCTTTAGGTTTCAATAAACTGACTTGAGTGTATGTTATGTGAGAAAAACTCAGATTTCAAGAAAAAAAATTAAAAACATATAGCCACTTTGGTCCGGAAACCATGTAAGCCATAAATAATAAATACAATGAATAATTACGAAATAATTACGGTAAACTTTGAAAAATCATAACTCAAAAACTAAAAAAAACGCCTCTCTGATTTTTGTATATGTTATGTGAAAAAAACTCAGCTTTCAAGAAAAAATATAAACCATATAGTGCCTGTTTATGATACACTATGCAAGCATTTGCATAGCCCATGCAGCAAATTAAAATCTCGCCCGATTAAGGGATAATAACCCACCCAGTCTGGCAACACTGCATTTTCGCCGCTGATTTGTATTGACGTTTTGTTGGAATAAACATTCAGTTCGCAAACAGATTCAACAGAATAGGACGTGTTTTGAAAGGAGAAATAAAACAGTGGAAAAAGGAAAAGTTTTTGTAATGGTTGGAAAGTGAACTAGAAAGAAAGTGAAGTGAGCGGAAAACAACAAAGAAGGACAACACAACGTAGGAAACGAAAGATACGGATTCAACAGTGCCTTTTGTCCCGAAACCATGAAAACTATAAATAATAAATACAATGAATAATTACGAAATAATTACGATAAACTTTGAAAAATCATAACTTAAAAACAAAAAAAAACGCCTCTATGGTTTTAAGATATGTTATGTAAAAAAATCTCAGCTTTCCAAAAAAATATAAAATAATATAGCGACTTTGGTCCCGAGTCCATGAAAACTATAAAAAACAAATACAATCATTAATAACGAAACCAAAATTAAAATTTTGTGCAACTCTGGTATTTTTAAAATATCAGTTTATTGGCTTTAATTTGATATGTCGATCATTTAAATCGGCTCAGTAGTTCAAAAGTTATGAATTTTTGAATAAGTCATTTTTTGAAAAAAGTGGAAGAATGTGATTTTTTGGACCACCTCAAAATGGAAATGGTCACCCTAACAAAAAAAATAAAAAATACTCTAATCTAATGGTTTGCGACAAAGAACAAAATTGTCGACAAAGAACAAAAAGATGGAATCCCAGATCATCTACGCTCAGATTCTATTCCGCCGATATTTTCGGCAGAATATGGGGGCATAGTTAGATCTGATAAAATGTTCTTTACTGACGGTTCATTCATAAACGGGTCCACTGGCTTTGGCATCTTCAATGAAAATTCCAGTGCCTCTTTCAAACTCAAAGATCCTTGTTCCGTGTATGTTGCTGAACTGGGTGCGATATACTACGCACTGGGGATCATTGAAACATTGCCCATCGACCACTATTTTATTTTTTCAGACAGTCTCAGCTCATTAGAGGCAATCCGCTCAATAAAGGTTGATAAACGCTCATCTTATTTCCTAACTCTTGTTAGGACAACTATTGAGTGTTTTGGTCGAAAAATTATTCAAGATTACCTTAGCATGGGTTCCCTCTCATTGCTCGATTCCAGGGAATGAGAAAGCGGACTCGCTAGCTAAGGCACACTTTTTGAAAGGCAAATTGCCTATAATGAATTTTTTCACATTCCTCGTCAGGACACACTCGTTAGTTGGCAGCGCATGTGGAGTGAAGATGAGTTCGGTCGTTGGTTACACACGATTATCCCTAAGGTCTCGACGAGTGCATGGTTCAAGGGATTGAATGTAGGTCGTGATTTCATTCGCGTGATATCTCGGCTTATGTCCAATCACTACAACCTAAACGCGCATCTCTATCGCATTGGGCTCGCAGCAAACAATCTTTGTGATTGTGGCGATGGCTACCACGACATCGAGCATGTTGTCTGGTCGTGTATCCGGTTCCATGCTGCTCGCTCTCAGCTCTCTAGAGCACTGAGAGCAAAAGGCAGAAAATCGGATATCCCCGTCCGGGATATCTTAGGTAGCCGGGATCCTGATCTTCTGCTTCATCTATACCTGTTCCTCAGAAACGCCGATGTCAACGTTTAATGATGTTTCCTTCGTTGTGTCCCCGTTTCATATCCCTCCTATCCGATCGATAAACTTTTACTTAGTCGCGGCAATACATACACACACTCTTTACAGAAACACGGGCCAAAGGTTGTGCAGTCCACTGAACATTCAACAAGAGCCAAAGGTTGTACCGCTCATGACAACTCTACACGAACTGATGATTGCGCCGGCTAGTGACCATTCTATCCTGGATTCCTCGAGTCGAGAAAGACGCACCACGCTAGATATGAGGTACAGACTAGGGGGGCGTTGCTGATTAATGGTCAGCTGCATCCCAATAGGAAGTATCCCGTGTCGGGCACACGTACAGAGCATTGGAGACAGCAACATCCCAATTACGAAAACACTTGTAATACTAACCTCGAGCCAACCGCGAGTAATCGGCTACATATTACTAACATAGATAATAAGAAAAATTGTCAAAGTATTGAACTCCCGGCCCCGTGTGGCTAACGCCATATGAGCCTTTATAAAAATATATATTTTGGAAAAAAAAAGAACAAAATTTCCACTTCCCACGAAAATCTGAGAATCACTATATCACTGTTAAACCATGGAATGGCTATATGTTTTTAAATAATCAATTTTATATATTTGCCGCAGTTTTTTTCGCCAATTCACGACTGGTTTGGCGACCAGTTCTCTTTCAAAAGTGAATTCATCGAATTCAGAAGGCCTTCCGCTGCGGGGCGTGTCATCGACGTCAAAGTCGCCATTTTTAAACTTTTCCAACCATTTTCGTGCTTGAAGACTCGCTCATGACATGATAGCCTATGACAGTTTTGTAGAGCATAAAGAGTTTTATCGAATGAATACTTAATTTTTGTCAAACAGCAAACAAATTATTGTAAAATAGAAGAAATATAAAAACACTATGAACTTATTCCCCAAACCAATAAATGATTCTGAAGTACTTCGTTGTACTTCTGACCAGGGTTGCCAACTATAATTTTCAAAAATCAGGAAGATTCAACATAAATATCTGAAAGAAATCAGGATAGCGTACATTGGGTTGTCTGGAAAGTTCGTACCGATTCTTAGCACTATTATTATAGGCATACATTCATTTATTCAACACATCACAGTCTCGTATCACAATTTTTCGCCATCTTTCAGGCAGCATAAAAATTTTATCCTCCCAGAATATGTTTGCTTTCTCGTTGGAAACTGTTCGAGACATTTTCAATGCTGTCCATAGAGTCGAAGTCGAAGTGCACTTGATAGAATTTCGCAGGAATCTGAACCTGTAATGAACTGAAGGTGCAATATCCGCTTCGTTCAGCTAGTAGGGTAGCACATTCCGGCCAACCTGCAAAACAATTTGTCGTGTTGCCAAAAAGACATGAAGTGTGGCGCTGTCCTGATGGAACACGACACGAAGTTTGTCCTGGATCGTTGCCATTAATCTGTCTAGTTGCGAACAGTACTTAGGGGAATTTATCGACTAAGGAGTGTATCGAAAAGTAATCTTAAACTTTCAAATATCAAAGCAAAACTGAAAACGTTCAGAAAGTGTTTTCAAAAGTGAATTTTCTCAAAGAATATTAAGTTTACATAGCAATGAAATGAAAAAATCAAGCTTATTGTTGATTTCTAAAGAATGATCAAACCTTAGATTTAACTCCACTCATCAAATTCTGCACTGTAGTTCTGGAATCTTCTTTGACGTATGTTTCGTCATCCATGAGAATGCACTAGTTGGGATTGTTCAAAATACGCTCATATAGCTTTTGAGCTCGTGTTTTAACTTTTTGCTTTTTATAGGTCTTTAGACCATGTCTCTGTTTAAACCGCTGAATCATCCCAACACTGGTTTTGAACTTCTTGGCCAAATCACGTATAGATGCAGACCTGTTCTTCTGAATATAATTAACAACTTTTCGGTCCGATTCGGGGTTACTTGGTCCGGGTTTTCGACCACTTCGGCTGAGATACTCGAAAGAAAACTCATTACCGAACTTTGCGCCGATTCGTTCAACACATTCTGGACAAACTTGGATTTTTTTCTGCTAGTTTGTGGTATGTAACACTCTTTTCGGTGCACCAATTGTACAGAATTTTCTTTTCAGTTTCCAAATCAATCTGTGACATTTCGAAAACAACTTTACGACTGCGACTAAATGACTTGTATTTTAATTATTGGCATGTAAACAATGATTACACGACAAAAAAAAAAGTTCACCCGTTTGTGTGTAATAACGTGTTAAATGTTAAAGACTACTTTTCGATACACTCCTCAGTTATTGATAGGAGCTCGAAATACAGAACTCTTTTCCAATCCCACCAGATACAGAGTATGACATTCTACGAGTGAGGACCGGCTTTGGAATTAGGTAAAGGTGATTCATTTCGCTTACCCGAGTTTTTTGCCGCTGAAATTATCCATTTTCATCACCCATCATGATTTACTCCGAAACGGCATTTTCGTTGCGTTTATGTTTATGCGAGTCGCCGATAGAGATGCAGTCCATTAAAGGTTTTATGGTTTTATGGATTCATGCCGCCGAATTTCTTTATCAGACTCGACTTTTCCTCCGAATGCGACTGATTAGAAAAAAAATCCTGTGGTTCGAGATTAAGGAATAGATTCAACTTCGAGATCAATGGCGAAAGATTGTGCAGTAACTCCAGATTTTTTTCCAGATGCTTGGAATTCAAATTTTGGATATGTGTGAATAGCAATATTACATATTCTTATACGGTTTTTGAATCATATATACTAGTATGTTATACCTATAAAATCTGGTAAATGAAAATCTGTAAGTAAGTAAGTAAATTCAGGAGAGAAGAAAATCTCCTAACAGTAATTATCTCTAATGTTCATTTTTTCAAATCGCGTTGACCTTTTTTTGCATTTTGAATTTTTATATTTTAAATTGTTGAATTTTAAAACATGTTTAATTTTTGAACATTCATATTCTTTTTAATATTTTTAAATTTTCCTTTTTTAGTTTCTATTCTTGTGAAACTAATTCTTCGTATTTTTGGAATTTTCGAGTGTTCAGCATTTTTAATTTTTTTTATTTTAGTTTTTTTTTTAATTTCGATTTTTGGGATATTGCATTTTTTTTAAATTCCATTTTTTTTTATTTTGAAATTCTTAGAATTTTTGCTATTTTTATGTTTGATAATCTAATTATGTTTGAAATTTCATGAATTTGATTTTTTTGGAATTTTCATTTTTGAAATTTTTTTTTTAATGTGCAATTTTTGGAATGTTGATTTTACGAATTTACAATTTCTGGAATTTAATTTTTTTAAATACCAAATTATGGAGTTTTTAATGCAATTTTGAACTTAAATTTATCGTTTTTGGATATATTATTTCGGAAATGTTGAATTTTCAATCATGTTAAATTAATATTTGATCAACTGTTTAATGTGTAATGTACAATGTTTAGAGATTTTCAATTTTTGTAATATTTGATATATTCCTTTTTGTATGTTTGAAAGGGTTTTGCTTTTTTTTCATTTTCGATTGTCTCACTTCAAAGTTTTGTATTTTCTGACTTCAGTTTTTTGAATTTCTAATAATATAATGTTTTTTCAATTCCAATTATTGAATTTAATATTTTTTTTCATTTCTAGTTTATTGAATTTTCATTCCTTGGATTTTTCAACTGTTCAGTGTTCTATATTTGAGTTTCCAATTTTTTGAATTCGAATTTTCTCAAATTTTGAACTCTGGGATTTTAATTTTTTGAATTCTCAGTTTTCTAAAAATTTATTCATTTTTAATTTTTCTTTATTTATGTTTGAAAACAAATTTTTTTTTTGAAGTTTTAGTTTTGTCAAAATGAAATTTTTGAATCAATTTCTTTTAAGTTATTGCATTTTTTTGTTTTTAAACGGTTTTATTTAGCTTACCCTGTAATCTGTTTGTATGTTTGTATTTTTGTAACATGTTTGTCTGTAGCGCTGACCCACATTAATAGAAATTTGACCCCCTTCCTGTTGACCGACTGATCTGAAATTTTGAACACACCTTTATCTCTGTAGTCATTATAAAACACCGTATTTCATGATATTGAAAATCCAAAATGGTGGCCGCTACAAAATGGCGGATCACATATTTTCTCAAAACCTCATCAATATGGGTTTTTCAAAACCCCATCAATATGACTAGTAGAATACGGTTATTTAAGAAAAATGCAAATCCAAGATGGCTGCCACTACAAAATGGCGGACTACACATTTTCTCAAAACTTCATTAATATGGGTATCAAATGAAAGGGCTTGACTAGTAGAATACGGTTATTTATGATGAATGTAAATCCAAGATGGCGGCCACTACAAAATGGCGGACAACATATTTTCTCAAAACCTCATTAATATGGGTATCAAATGAAAGGGCTTAACTAGTAGAACACGGATATTTATGAAAAAAATCCAAGAACTAAAAACTAGAAAATAAAAAAGTAAAAAAAAACTTTTTAAGTTAAACGGTGTAATTGTGATTAAACATAATAATGTACTAAAAGCTAGAAAATAATTAGGTAAGTAGCAGTTAGTAGTTATCACACCTCTCCTTCATTAGTCTAGGGCATTGATAAGACTGAAATAAAATATTTTTTTGAATTTTATATTTTGAATGCTAGGATTTTGTATGTTTTTGGATTCTTAGTTTTCTAAAATTCATCGTTTTTGAAACTTTTGATTGTTGGGATCTTGGGACTTTCAACGTTTGTTTGAATGTTTAAAAATTTTATTTTTGCGCTAGTTTGAATTTCATTAATTATTTTTTTAAATTTTTGTTTTTTTTAAATTTTTGATTGTTTCAGTTTTAAATTTTAAATCCGAAAAATTTTTAAAAATTTAAGTCATATTTTTTTTTTTAAATTCAAATTTTCGAACGTTCTTTTTTTCTATTTCTCCTTTTTTTATTTTTTTTATTCGGAACTCTGAACTGTTCAATTTTCTACATTTGTAATTTTAAATTTTTTTAATATTAAGGTTTTCTAATTTTGAGCTTCGTGTTCTGTCTTCGTGAAGCGGAAATTATAATGGATTCTCTAGTGGAATAAACGCAATCTGAAATGGAAATAGAGAACGACTTTTTTTCCGCAAGTAGGGAAAAGTGATAAACCCAAACTATATCAGATGAGATAATTTTACATTATATTTATAAGTTTATTTGGAAATATCAGGAAATGTATGGACAAATGATTAAGTAATAGTTTAAACGACAATCATGAAATTTCAAATGAATTACAATAGGTTTCTGTTGCTGTTGTGGTGTTTCTAATGTGCATGGAAATAAGTGTTTAGTGCATTTCAAATTCGGGGAAAATATAATCACTAGAAAATATTCTCACAGCTCACGATTCCAGTGGGAATGCACGAAGAGCTGATCGTCAGTTTGATCCACAAAATGTGTTACCTGGTTTTCTAACTTCAGATTCGCCGCTGCAACCTTCGAAACAACAATCATTAATTCGCACCGGACCATCGGCTCAACCCGGCCAGCGCTGTCAGTTCCTCAGGTAAGCGGAGGAAGATTTATTTCTTCCGAAAAATGAGAGAGCAGGACAGGTCCGGTTACGTTTCACCAAAATCATCATCTATTATGGCGTCAGCGCTTCAATAGATCTCGAAAATAGATGAAAACGCAAAATTTTTCCCATCGATTTTGAAAAACACCCGAGCCGGTAGAAGAGTGCGGAGTGGGAAAAAGGGAAAAGAACCCCTTGGCCGAAGCATCCTTTTGTCCGACGTTTACGAAATGATGAATACTCGATTCAAATTGCAACATTCTAACGCTTCTCGAGTGAAGAGAGAAGATTATTAATGATCCTTTGGTTTATTGTTGGGTTCGGTTGGGTTAAAAGAGAGGGAAAAACAAGACTATCTATCTGTTCAGAACGAAATTTGCTGACTGTGGAAGCTGTGGGAGCCCAGGGCCAATATTGCGCGCTTCGCTGGCAAAAGGATGGCGTCAGTTGTTGCGCTTCGGAAAGGTTCCTAATTTTTAATTAGATTTTGGTCAGCGGGAGGTCATTCTCTGGTCCACTTGTTCGATTTTTTTTGAGCTACCGAATTTTCCATTGAGAGGCGCTTCGCCTATTCTCACACTTTATTCAAAGCGCCTACGATTAATATCCTTTAAAATGCGCGCCCTTTTCGGTTGGACCAGAACGAATGGTTTCGGGATTTGATTGCTTGCCAGCTACCAACATTTTTCTCTTTCCTCTGAGGAACGCAGATTTCTGAAAGGAGAAGGCGTTCCGATCAACTTCCTGGTGTTTGAGAAAAGTTCCAAACAAAACACGAAAACTTTTTCCTTTCCCTGGAAAGGAAAGTGAAACTGAATTCCCGCATTTTTAAGATTGATTCGATCCCGGCGTTTGCGTTCTGGTAAAAGGGCCAAAAATTAAACAAAAGTGAAACCAGAACTTTTACTCTCCCATCATCGAATTTCTTGAGGTTTTATTCAGATGGAAGCAGCAATGGTTTTCCCCCCGCACTCTCACGCCTCCTGCCAGCGAACAACACATCCAGCGAGAGAGGGTGGATATTGGAACCTTTTTTTCCTGCCCTCTTGCTTTTGGAGGTTTGATCCTGTAAAACTTTCGCTATCCTTCCATGAGACTGATGTGTTTTTTTTTCTGAGCGCAAATATCGATCAAAACCAATCCATATATCCTTCACTTGGAAGGAAAGTGAGAGCAAAGTTTCACCGGACCTGATGGATCGAATTACTTTTTTGCGCACATATATTTGCTTTATTCCATTTTTCTTCCCGGGATCGAAATCGAAACTTGGTCCATTGTCATTTGCGGTGGTTTAACTCTGCGTGTTTGATTACAGGATATTTTTTTTCCTGTTCGTAGGATTTTTTTGTGAATGAAGCAATTCCGAGAATCGATTTGCAGTTGAATGAATCTGCCCGGCTAAATCAAATTCCGGTGATCCAAATTCGATTCCAAAAAATAATCCAATAAATCATCGCCCATACAAGGTGCAACTGATTAGAAAAAAGACCCCACAGCGGTTGGTCAAGTTTACGTTTCGTCTTATCTTCGGAAAGAAATCGGTTCGAATGGCTGGCGAACGATAAATTAGGCTACAGACCGGGTGACCGCTTCTAGGAATGCGCATTTGAGGGGCCGAACTGCTTGCAGCCGTCCGATCCGTTGGTTGGTCGGTCATCTTGTCCGAAATGTTGCAATATCCCTTTATGCTTTGTTTTCAACAACGCAAAACAAAAGATACGAGGAAGGGTGGCAAACAGAAACTAATTGCGTCCTGAACCAAACAAAAAAAAATCACCTTTTGTCCGTACCCTTCCCGACTGGACTCTCGGGTCCAGAAGGTCCATTGGATTTACGGCAAGAGATGATAGAGGGAAAAAAGCACGCAGAAAACGAGTGGAAACATGTGTTTAACAAGGGTGAAGATACTCTGGCAGTGCGTTCAAGCTTACTCTCGTCTATATGCAAGGTAGGGAAATTGACTGATCTGCGCAAGTTACTATCCTTAATAGAACGACAGTTGGTTGCTGGAACAAATGGATACTATTTGATCTTCAATCACACCTTTTCCGAAGCTCTATTTTAAGGAACAAAAACTGCGGTCTCTAACCAATGTGAGTCACATTTCAATAAAATTGGCTAGTTTAAGATGTGCTAAACTTCACGGGATTTTTCAAGGACGAGCCTCGATCGGTATTCTCACCAATAATTTCGATACTTTTGACGTAGGATTACGTCTTTCGCCAACATGTTGAGGGTACAAATTGAAAAACGAAAAATGGGTCTCATCGTGAAAATTGTCCAATTTCAAACGTTTATTGCTCAGCCATTTCATAGTGAATTCATGATATTTTTGCGTCAATCAAATGCGGCCCCTCCATCAAATTGAGGAATCTAATCATGAAACTAATTATTGAACAATTGAAAAATCTCAACCATTATCCGAACGGAAATTGGGCGTTCTGATTGATCGATTCATATCATATTCACTACATCTGCACTCTATAGAAATTGGAGAAATTAGATTATCAAAGCAATTTTTGGCGGAAATTATGAATCTTGAATCTAAAATTATGAATCTAAATTTTTGTCCTATTTTGTCCTAAGGAGGTGACAACCAATTTTCCAGAAAGAAATGATACCATCGACCCTTTAGCCAAATGTATAAAAAAGTGTAGGGGTAGTGGGGGCAAATTGGTCATGGGGGACAAAGTGGTCACCTGCTTGTTTGGTAGTATAACTATTGACTATTGAAACCGATTTGATAGTCACCTTATGTTTGAAGAATTTGATGACTTTTGAGTCACCATGTACTCCAGTAAAGCTGTCGCATGTCAAAATATAAATAAAAATAGAAATTGCTCTCTCGGTAGCCATTAGGCCGTAGTTCTGTGCGCATGGTACCTAAGGAATTTCTCGTGAAATTTAGTTTATTCAATCTAATATGTTGGACAAATCATCAGTTTGGACGACTGTTCACATATTCTAGGGGAGGTGAACAGATATTTTGTTTAATCTCAGCGATCAATTAGCATAGAAATTACTTTGATATTCGGGGGCAAAGTGGTCATAGGCGAGTAACAACTTACAATGTTCTGTTTACTAAAGCGGTATATCAGCATCACATTCTACTCTCGAAGAGGATCCTTTTGTGGCTTTGAGCCTGGATAAATATGACACTCCAACTAAACCAAGCCTCATTATGCGGAACGTTATATTTTCTTACTACGTTTTTGTATGCATGAGAAAATTTTAATTGAGACTCTAGGTGAATAGGCCAAGCTTGTTTCATAAATGTACCTATTATATCAAATATGTTTTGAACAAATTTGGACGAAAAAAACGCATAAATCTATCCCATTTAGCTTGATATGTGCGGGTGACCACTTTACCTCCAAGCAAAAAAAAAAAAGTTCGATTTTTCACCTTTTTTTCTAATGATGAAAAATGTACTATTTTGAATTTTTATAGTAAAAGCCGTTTGCTATCTTGAACAACAATGAATTAAACTGTAATATTCTTCGAGAAACGGGAATTGAAGCGGTATGTGGACGCTGGAAATGGGCATATTTCTTAGGGTGACCACTTTGCCCCCACTTCCCCTATCTTTATCTTATTCAATTCCAATTTAAAACATTGCGATTGGTTATGTGACATAATTTTCTCATCAATAAAAACTAGAAATGGGTTATATTTATGATATAACCGCAAGATAGACGTAGAACTACCGTTGGTTCATATTTGTTCGATAGCATTTGAATCAATCTATATATATATATATATATATATATATATATATATATATATATATATATATATATATA
Organism: Toxorhynchites rutilus septentrionalis; assembly: GCF_029784135.1. Classification (NCBI taxonomy): domain Eukaryota; kingdom Metazoa; phylum Arthropoda; class Insecta; order Diptera; family Culicidae; genus Toxorhynchites; species Toxorhynchites rutilus. Next base: position 19,762,051 of record NC_073745.1, on the reverse strand, counting down.
TATATATATATATATATATATAAATGTTCTGTTCGTTTGTGTACGCGTCGAAAACTCAAAAAGTATGGAACCGATTGAGCACAAAGTTGGACACAATATAAACCCACTTCAAGGAGGTTGTTACGACCTTAAACAAATTGGAAAATTGAAACAAACATGATTTTATATATAACCAGAGTTCGTTTCTGAAATTGAGCTTCTAATGAAAATCGACTATTCAGTAAGGAATACGTAAAGGAAACATCTTTTTTCCACATGTTCAACGAAATCATGAACTGAAATTGTGTTTCGAAGTGATTTAAAATTTATCGATTTCTCTCATCTATCTCTATATACATAAAAATGTTCTGTTCGTTTGTGTACGCGTCAAAAACTCGAAAAGTATGGAACCGATTGAGCTCAAACTATGATACAATATAGAAAACAACCAAATACATCTAGGATTGTTGTTACAACATAAAAAAAAGAAAAATTCAACTCAACCATGTAAACACAATGTGCCACAGCAAAGCGTGGCAGGGTACAGCTAGTTCTCAAAGCTGTACCCTGCCACGAATGAATGAATGGATATTTCGAAAGTTTTCTGAACGGATGAATACATGTTTTCAATTATAATTGTTACAGGGAAATATATAAAAGTTATCTTTTTTGAACTGGATGAAGCCCAACGCAAATTATTTCCCCCACTAATTCAAATCGACGATCGATTGAAACATTTGTGAACATTCAATATTGGCACTATTTCTTGCATCAAACAAGGCGTGAAATATTCTCTACCCCAACCCGTGATGAAACATTCTCCATTTTTGGCAAAATAGAAACGGGATTGGTCAAGGAGCATTGTATTTTAAAGGGTGTGTCACATCAAATTGCATCACGGAAAAAACGCTGTAGAAATTCGCCCATTAGACCGATCCTTTTGAAAATTTTAGACAGTAAAATAAAAACTATTAAACAACTTTTGGCATTTTCTTTTTATTCATACTTCGAGCCCAAGCCCGTGTGCTCGCACCTTCCTCTTTACCCCGTCCATAAGGTTCTGTACAACGTCAGGTTGTAGTTTTTTTTGAACAGAAATCCATTTTCTCTTGAAGTCCGCCTCCGATTTGACAACTTTTGGGTTCTTCCGGAGGGCCTGCTTCATAATCGCCCAATATTTCTCTATTGGGCGAAGCTCCGGCGCGTTGGGCGGGTTCATTTCCTTTGGCTCGAAGGTGACCCCGTTGGCTTCGTACCACTCCAACACGTCCTTTGAATAGTGGCACGAAGCGAGATCCGGCCAGAAGATGGTCGGGCCCTCGTGCTGCTTCAATAGTGGTAGTAAGCGCTTCTGTAGGCACTCCTTAAGGTAAACCTGCCCGTTTACCGTGCCGGTCATCACGAAGGGGGCGCTCCGCTTTCCGCAAGAGCAGATCGCTTGCCACACCATGTACTTTTTGGTAAACTTGGATAGTTTCTGCTTGCGAATCTCCTCCGGAACGCTGAATTTGTCCTCTGCGGAGAAGAACAACAGGCCCGGCAGCTGACGAAAGTTCGCTTTGACGTAGGTTTCGTCGTCCATTACCAGGCAATGCGGCTTCGTCAGCATTTCGGTGTACAGCTTCCGGGCTCGCGTCTTCCCCACCATGTTTTGCCTTTCGTCGCGGTTAGGAGCCTTCTGAACCTTGTATGTACGCAGGCCCTCCCGCTGCTTGGTCCGCTGGACGAATGAACTTGACAAATTCAGCTTATTGGCGACATCCCGGACCGAACTTCTCGGATCACGTCTAAACTGCTGAACTACGCGCTTGTGATCTTTTTCACTGACGGAGCATCCATTTTTGCCGTTCTTCACCTTCCGGTCGATGGTTAGGTTCTCGAAGGATCGTTTTAGTACTCTGCTGACCGTGGATTGGACGATTCCCAGCATCTTACCGATGTCCCGATGTGACAACTCCGGATTCTCGAAATGAGTGCACAGGATTAATTCACGACGCTCTTTTTCGTTCGACGACATTTTTCCAAATTTACGAAAAATTGACAGTGAAGCATGGCCAACGTGATCTATACACTCTTATCTGATTATAAGCGAAAGCTGAAGATATAATTCCTAAAAATTAAATTTCTACAGCGTTTTTTCCGTGATGCAATTTGATGTGACACACCCTTTAGTTGTCAGCAAGGACATGCTCCAATCACTACAGAATCTTAACTGAGTGAATTTCCGTTCTGTTCTATTCTTATTTTTTATGGAGCTTTAGCTCGAAGGTCGATCGTCTCTTAATGTGGACTCCCGAGCGGTGTGGTTTCAATTGCCTGTTTTCAAATCGATTTTCGTGCTTTTGAAACAAGTCTTCGGATCAATAAGAGCTAGATATCTTTCGATTAAAGTGATTATCATACCACTTAATTTATCTGAGAAAGAATGATTAACGCTAAAAGGGGAATCGATACCTCCTCGAAAATACCCAGCGCAAATAATATGTTGAAAATATGTTTTTTTAGCATAGTGAAAAATGGAAACGAAAATGCTATTCAGAAAAATGTTAATTTTCATGCAATTTAATAAGAGATTCGTTGAGATTCATTGACAAAAAGAACTTTCAGATGATTATTGAACAAATCTGATTAAAAAAATTTTAAAATTAAATTGCATAATACCTCTGGGTTTGTTTTCAGTAATACGATACGATTAATTTCACCCCGGTGATCAATTTGCCCCCGGATAACGGTACTATAAATAGTCGACGGCAGCAGCTGATTTTTGCTCAATCGTGATGTGAGCAAAAATTGCAAAAAAAACGAGCAGTTTCGTTGCAAATATGTACCATTTGCGAGAAGTTTGGAATGTTTGTGGCACATGTTGATGACTTTGCACCATCGGATAGATTTTGTGTGTGAAAGACAAAAAGCGACTGACAAAAAAGTTTAAAGACGAAGAACTAGAGATATTACTCGATCAAGATTAGTGTCAAACGCAAATCGAGCTTGCAGAATCATTTGGAGTAACTCGACAAGGTATTTCGGAATGACTCATACCACAGGATACATCCAAAAAGCTAGGAAATTATGTTCCATACGAATTGAAAGCGAGAGATGTCGAACGACAATTTTTCAATATTCGAAATGTTTCTTGAACGGCACAAAGGGAGATCTGTTTTGCATCGAATCGTTACCGGGGACAAAAAATGGATTCACTATGACAATTCGAAATGAAAAAGATCGTTCGTAAAGCCCGACAAATCAGTAACATCAACGCCGAAGCCGAATTACCACGGTGCCAAAGTAGCACTCTTTATTTAGTGGAATCAAAAGGGTATGATCCTCTATGAGCTGCTAAAAACTGGTCGAAAAATCAATCAAACCTTCTGCAGGCAACAATTTATCTGTTTAAAGCGAGCTATTGCCGGAAAACGTACAACGACACCAGACACGAGTCGATAATATTCCATGATGACAACGTTCGGTCTCATGTGGCTGTTCGAGTTAAAAACTATTTGGAAAATAGCGGATGGGAAATTCTGGTTCACTCGCGTTATAGCCTTGCTCCTACCGACTTCCATTTGTTTTGATCGATGCAAAACGCTTCGAGTGGAAAACTTTTTACTTCAGGGTATCAAAAAATAGATGGATTCATTCTTGGCTTCTAACGATGTTCGTGGCCGAACTCCTCCGAAACGGCTTGACCGATTTGTATGAAATCAGCCACAACAAATTTGATAGGCATGAGAATAGGTTGTAAACTATATATGATACAGCTAAGGTACCGATTACATAACATTTAATTCCAAGTAGGGTGGCCCTATGCAGAAAAAAAACAATTTTGAATTTTCTTTATAGTTTAGATTTTTTTGTTGTTGAATTTGGCTTTCAAAATACATATAACCCAAAATTTTCACCCTGATATGCTATTTCTAATCACGATTTTAGTATTTTTGCATAGAATATATCCAACTAACGACGACTCATGGTTTTCAAACAGAACGAACTTATATACGTTGTAAAATAATAGATGGCGCTAAGTCCGTTTCATCGAATTTTCATTCACACATTTAATTTTCAATTCACCTAAAGTCAGGCGCATTGCCGGCGAGGAGCTGAATGCCTTTTTTGAATGAGTGCAAAGAATTATTTAAAATTCTTCAAACCAAACATGCTCGGATTGCAAAATCATTATCACGCTATTGTCTGATAAAACACCAACTGGAGAGCACGTGTGTTGATCCAATACGCATGTTGTTGAAGATGTTGCTGGAATCATGGTAGGTGATTGCACAACGATGCGAGAAATTGTGATGAGAAGGGAGAAACAATAATCTGGAATTCATTGTCGACACATACAGTTCATACGACGCTCTCCATCTTCTTCTTCAATGGCACTAACGCTCCAAACGATCGCTTTCTCAACGTAATATTAATTGATCATTTTTATTAGTATTTAGTTGAAGTTTCTATGCCAAGAAATACGCTTTAAATGTATTCTGAGTGACATGTTCTAGAATATACGTGTGTTCACAAGCAAGTAAGAAGAAATTTTTTTGACGAATAATCTCCCGACTATTCTGGAGAGACAAGGCAAATATTGCATAAACATTAAACAACGAGATCTCGCCACAGTTATTTCATTCATTATGAACGTCAATTCTCATTTTGAATTAATATTCATGAGCATGCGGTTAGAGTGGACGAAACAAACAAGGGGGTGGTGAGAGCTCGATGTATTCAGCCCTATTCTGTATTCCAACTGATTTCCATTTCGTTCGAAACCCTTATTTCGTTTGAGTTATAATTTCGCATTCCCTATTTCGAACGTTTTGCCCATTTAAAGTTCGAAGAGAAACAGATCGAACGAAATGCAAAAACAACTCGAACGGAATACAGAATGGAATTTTATCAAGTCGTTCGAAATATTTCGAATCGATCGAAATACAGAATAGGGGTGATTGTTATGTGTATGTGATGATTCGACTAGGCCGGGACAACGTCATTCTACGATGTTTTGATCTGTGCCATAAATTCATTATCGACGTTCACGCGAAGGTAGAGAGCGAACGACTGCGATTCCTGCGAAGAATACATTCTTTTGCGAGACGCTATCATGAGCAACGCCGTCACAGCCTTTGCTATTGCCAGGCCAAAACGCACTGCATTTTCATGAATTACAGCACGTTTGTTCAAACAGAAAATTATGTCTTTAATTAGCTTTACCACAACGTTACACACATTCGATCCCACACTTTGTTGGATGTATTCGTCTGAAAGGCAAAAACGAGGATTACCTCATAAACCCGTTTTCAGTTTGGTTAGTTGACAAAATACGCCATTAGGAAATCAATAGTGTAGTTTCCTCGGGAGTTCCAGATCCGTCCAACTCAAGTCCAACCGAGTTGCGCAAATGTGGCAATCTTGCCATGTGATTCGTCATAAACGACATTAGGCATCGTTTTCCATTTATATGAAGCGAAAACGATAAAAGATTTTCGCGTGTAACAAACACGCTTTTAAAACAAAAATTATAAGAAAAAAATTAGCTGCCCCGCATCGAATGTGTGTTCTTTGTAACGCATTCTCTGCAAATGGGAAATCTTGAACGAAAGTTGTGTCTGATTATAATTTCATATCATGGATAAAGTTTTGACTGAAATGCGAGGTTGTTAAGAAAAATATTTTAGTTAGGGTCAAGATTATGTCTTTTAAGTATTGAAAGTGATCGAGTTTTAACTTCTTGCATATCTTTAGCATTTCACCTTTAACATTTTTTACATACATTTACAATGGATTTTTTTTTATTTTCGTTGGCTGTCAACGTCTGTAGCACTCCATTCCACAGTATATTACAGATCCCATCCCCACATATTCGTGCGATCTTCTTGCAAGAATGGGACGTAATCATACTCGGGAAGATACGCCATGAAATGTTTGTTTGCACTGATATTTCTGAGTTGCTCCGCAACGATATAGTGCTGCAACAGCTTTCTTCTTAGTAGAACACAATAAAAAAGGATGTAATAGATGAATCACGAGCGTTTCAGGTTTGATTATCGAATAACAATGCGCACAGTCATTTCCGGCAGCATATACTTCAAACACAGTTTTATTCGTTCTATTCTATCGATCACATTCGATTTATTTTATAGATCGTGAAAGCATTTAAAAACACTTACCATACAATAGTTATTTTTTATTTACCAACCAAAATATTCACTAGAACCAATTGGCGGGCAGAACAACGTTTTCCGGGCCAGCTAGTTATTATATATAATTAGTCTCTGTTGGTCAACCTCAGTGGCTTTTTTATTGCACGATCTCTTCATGTTTGCAGCATCTGTACCGAGTCACTTTGGCACCCTTTATCAAATTTCGCTTAACAATTGCCCAATATTTTTTGGTTCGGTGGAATTGGGGGAAATTGGAGGACTGAGGTCTTTTCCAATGTAATCGACCCTATTGTCACGGTACCGCTGAAGCACCTCTTGACTGTGGTGGCAGTTTGCCAAATCTGACCAAAACTTCACCGATTACTACCTATTTGTATTGATGTGACACACAGTTTCTGTGGAGCAATTCACTTCTCACAAAAATGTAACAAAATGGTTGAACTATTGTATCTAAAAAGGAATTGCTTTTTGTTTTGTTCTTGGAGTGGTGTCAATAAACTATATAATAATTATATAAACTATATTAACAAAGGGAACATTATTAATTAAACGAAATAAATGAATGTTTAAGCAATAAACGTATGTTTTTATGGATAGAAAATTAGGGTTTCATAATTACATAACAGATAATTGCATAAATTTTACACTGTTTCATTGACAACAAACTCGTTTTAATTATTTGTTCTCTCCGTAAACTGCCATAGATAGTACTCTTGGATGCGTATTACCACTGCCAGATTTGAAAATCCCCGTTCGAAAAGTCGGCCCATTTGTCCCAAAGTTTTCAGGGCGGAAAAATTGAGCACCTTCGCACCATACGTGCAACAAAAAGGTTCACATAATTGTCACTCAATAAATTTTTCTAATTTTCGCACTCTCAACCGAATAAATCCTTGCGAGAGGCCTTCGAAATCACCACAAATGCCGACCGAAACGCCACTTCCCATTCACCGACAAAGTTAATAAAAATGATTTACTAACGAATCGGTATCTTTCATCCGGCTTCTCTTCCCACATCGCCACACGGTCCTTTCCAACCCATTTGATCCCATCGAGAAATCAACAATCGCGCGCGGTCGAAATCGAGCAAAATTACCAAAATTTATGGGAAAAGGCGTAATGTCTGCGTCCCAAAGAATCATCGGGCCCAAACAAAGCCCAAGCAAAAGGTTCCTCCGATTCACCTGTGCGTATTTTTGTCTGTGTGTGCGAGAGTTGTGCAAGGGTTCGATCCGTCCACACAACAGGTATGAAATATGTTTGCCGCAAAAAATATAAACTCCGAAGAATCAGAACCCTTCGAAACAGCCAAACAATGTAAACAATTTTATTGAGCGGCCGGATTTTCGCTTCTGCGCGCGTCGTCATCGAATCCTAAAGCCAAATCCAAAACGAAAGGATGGTAAAAGGATGGCTTTCCTAATCTACAGGCAACAGACGAGAGAAGAAAAAATAGTTCGCACGATTTCGACTTCAGGTGACGGTGCTGATTTCGCTCGACCGAATTTTGGTGGAATCATTTTTCAGCAAACCCATTGCGTCTGTCGGCGGGGGTGGAAAAATAAATAATCCTTTTTCTTCCCCTGTCGCAATCATCCCGCATCCCGAACTTTATTTGATTGACTGTCTGTATGTTGGCAAAAAGTTGAACAACATGAGTGCACAAAAAAAACGGTTGGCAGAAATATTCTCACGATAAAAAGGAAGCTTTCTACCTGCCGCTGTGGTCCGAATGAATCGATTGGAAACCCTTTAATTGTTGCAGAAAAATGTCCCCTTTGCTTACCTTTTCGGGACAAAAAGGGTGTTGGAATCCTTTTGTGGCGAGGTGATCATAAATTTTTGGATCGATTGTGTTACGGCGTAAATCGAGGTAAGAAAAGGAAACTGAATCCGGTCGATTATGACGAATGATTGCCAAGAGGTTGATTGATTGTGTGATCTGTGCGATTGTTAGTGTTGTTATCTAGGGGATGTAATGTGTTGATATGTGTCACACGAAAGAGAACTTTTGGGCCAAAAAAGAGATGTTCTCTACTACCGAACACCCGCGGGGGATGTGCGGGTAAGACGTACAGCGGGAGTAAGATGGACATGTGTTTTTTTTTGTATAGTTACATTCAAATTCAAATTTCTGTTAGTGCGAACCCTTTCCTACATGCTATTCTATAATATTCAAATCACCCTATGACAACGTATAGGGTAAGTGAGGGCAAACCGCCTAATATTTCCGAACCAATACACTGAACTACACTTGATTTCTCTCAATCTATAATGTGCAATCATTATATCAAGCTTCAAATTACCAAATATATAATAAAATAAAAGAGATGATTTTTCGACATTAAAATTTGATGCGGGGTAATTTAGACAATCTGTGGGGTGATTTGGTCATATGTGTGTTTCATCGGAAAAAAATATACAGAGAAACTTAGTAGTAGTTTTTGCGAAAAAAGTTGAAAAGCGTGCAAATTCTAAAACTAATCCAATCCAACTATGAGAACTAATTAATTTTTGAATGGCTGGACAATGAAATATAGGAAGTTGCTCAAGCTTTTATTAAAAAATAGCAAACAAATTTAAAAAAAAATGCATTTTTTTAATATTTTGAAAATTTAAATTTGTTTTTTATCAAAAACATTTTTTTCATTCCATTGAAATGTGTACGTTATAACGAGGGTACGTTATATCGTTATATCGAATTTTCTCTATACTTATGTTCATGAAAAATAATTTGAGATAATATTAAAATCAGTAAGAGAGTTCGACACCAGATGTCTTGGCCAGAAGCCAGACCAGAATCGCAGAATTGTAACTGCTTTGTACATAGAAAATCCGTCCTTGATGGCCTGCGTTGTTCTTTCAAGCTCCTCCTTCTTCCAACGTTGTCTGATGTTGCCATCTTTTTTTTTTTTGAAATTCCGCAGCATTTTGAATCAATAAGACCAAAGAAAAGTTGTATGACCAATTTACCCTACAGAAACGTGTCCATATCATCCCACACAGCATGCAAAAATTAAAATGCAATCAATTTCATTGATTGTTATGAAAATTACAGTTTCGCGGTATCAAATGGTTCCTCTCCTCTTGTTGGAACAGAATTTTACTGCACAATACACGAAAAATTTGTATAATCAACGGAAAAACACCTTAGAACTGTAGTATCGTAACCTTGCTAAATGTAATACCTCTCTTATATATACCTTGGTACCGAGTTACGAGAATCGTAGGCTATATGTGTATGTGTAAGCTACAGGGTATTCGTCAATAAAAGTTTCATTCGTGTTCTGACTAGTAATGTGACCAGATGCATTTTATTGAGTTCCTGATTAATCCGAATATCCTAGGGAAATACTACAAGAATCACGATCGAAAAACTTACATTTTCTTTCAATCGAATGCTTGCTTTGTTCATGCTACCGTTTCTCCCCACCTGCCAAATTTTACCAAAGTTTTTTTCTGCACCAATTAATGCATGCAAAATTATCTCGATTGAGTACAAAGCCGCCTCAGCTTGCTTGTTATAGTCAGTGTGGGTGATGTTTTCAATTATAGAGGCTTGAAAAGGTCAATTTGTAAAACTTAAACTAGCAATAAGTTTAAAGCCTCTAGCAACAACTCAAACTAAACTCCCGGTCTTCAGACGCATATGATGTATGAGATACACATCAGCAGAAAATCGAGCACATACGCATGTTTCAATGCACAGTTCCGTATTCCCGACTTGCAAGGGCAACTAGGAGAGCACAGATTGTTTGTTCGAGTCGACCAATCAGAACGCGGGATTTTCGTTTAGATAATGTTTGACATTTTTCTGTTACTCGATAGTTAGTTTCATGAAATATATAATAGTCTTGCAACAAACTTGTTCTGGAGTGCCCAGTGAAGTTCAGGCAAAAATCTCGTACCGGAACTCCGTCTAACTATGCACACTTTCGTGTTTTTAAATTAATTATACCACAATAGTTGAACGTATTAACACTGTTGAATAGTTTGATTGTTCTTTTGTCTTTGTTATCATCCAATATTTCACCGAAAAAAATCATAGGGGGTTGTATCCAAGACACGACCGCTTAGGACGTACGGCAATGCATTCGTTTTATTTAATTTGCTGTTTTTATTATTCCGGATATTATTTATAAATGCAGCGGAATTTCATAAATAACTCTTTAGTAAAAAGTGTCGATGAGCCTAAGAAGGGTTAATGGCTTGCGTGGCTTTGTAGATGCAATTCTAAAAGCAGCGATTCATTCTTACTTTGCGACAATAATACTCAAACTGGTCATATGTCGCAATTTGTTTCTTTATGTCAATGCACGAATTGCACTGAATATTTATCGCGCTCCCGGTAGTCTTTTCCGCATTTGACACACACACACTCGGCCACATGCGATTACCGTAATTACACATTCCTCAACCACTTCAATATATTTTTGGCAACCCATACAAACAACAAAAATAGCAATATTTTCAAGTATCAAGATATCAGTGGTATCGCAACTATAGAAATTTTCCGCGTATCGTCATTCAACCAGTACCAAACATGCGTCCCACAGAGAACGCACACGGTAACACACAGATACATCGAGAAAAATGAAACGTCGTGAGAATGAACGTTTATGAAAAAACGTTTCTCGAATTTTTGTTCTCAAACGTTAACAAAACTAGCAGATTGTTGCACCGGAACGGGGCCGATACGCACGAGAGCAAAAACAAAATGCAACGAATAGTAGCGAAGGTTCGCCATTCATACGTGCAGGATATGAATAAACTAAAAGTTTTACGCGACGAAAACAAGCAACGCACACAAAGATGAATTGGATTGAAGGGACTTACTATACACACACCTATAATAGTTTTGTACTCTTCTCGAAATAAACTCTTTTGTTAGTGTTATTGGCCTCGAAAAGAGACAATTTCTTGGTGGGGTTCAGTTGTAGTGGCATTGCGTAAATATCATCCTTGGTGGACAGTTTTGCCGCGAAACTGAATCTCACATGGCATTCCAGCAGAAGAATCATTTTCCTTGTGTGTCGGCGATGATGGCCCAGTTTGCTTTTTCTCTACATAAGATGGCGAAAAACATTATGATTACACCCGCTTTGCCATGGCTCGGCTCGATGTATTGATTGTCTTCTCGCATCCACAGTTCGAGGGAAAACTAAGATGACACAAAACGAACAGAATAAGCAATGTTCGTTGTTTTGTGTATAGAAATAGACTGAAAATATTCCTCAGAGGAGATGCAAGATTTATACGCTAGCGACAGCATGCATACAGTATGGAGTGTTGCAAATATTTTCTTTTCGTTGTTTCTCTCCTCGCGGCTGCATAAATTCCTCGTTATTTACAGCACGGTTAGGTAAGCATACTACTGAACAGAACAAATGTATGAGAAAAAGGGAATACATCCAAATTTGATCAATTTCTACCATTGACAGACTATAGGATTGTAATGTATAGCATATCAAACAAATTTTCGATTCGATTGGTATGCAAATCATTAAAATCCGTTCGCAGTAAAAATAGTTTTTAAAGTTAACTATATTTCATAAAAACGAAATAATACAATTTGAGTGCGGCACACATCATTTGTTTCAAAATAATATTTTTTATAGTTTATTGAAGCTTACGGTTTTTATTTTGAATGATATAGTTTCCAGACCGCATATGGTGTACAAATGTACAAATTTCACGATGGGAATTACTGTTCGTGTTTACAATTTTCACTTCGAAATCACAAAAAAATTACAGTATCACACTGGCGTGGCATGCCAGTTTGACGAGTTCCAAACATTTTTCTTCATGCTTGGTGGCCAGATTTGGAATTTTGTCCGTTTTAAACAGAATAATATCTAGACTGGTGCGCAAACTCTCATTAACCCAGCAGGTAATTTCAGCTTAGCCTTGATCTTCAATAGTGAAATGGTGGAATTTGAAACCAATTTCACAATGAATTGTTGAACCCTCGCTGACAACTTATTTTGCTTTTATTTGATCGCATTGTTTTCTGGATCTTTCAAACAGTTTCATACCACATTACCCAATCTACTGAGCGTACGTCCGATTTCTCAAATTGATACACCTTCCATCTTTGAAGTTGCAATCATTCCCTCTTCTTTCTCATTCGAAACACTGCCTTGTGTCATTTTAAGCTGATTGATTGAATAAACTTTCACAAATCAACTTAAACGAAGAAAAACGTGACAAAACACTTCGTTCGGTCATAGCAAATGGACGCTTGATTTATTGAAAACACGTGTTTTTGACAGATGCAACGAACACACGATCACAGTAATACATGGGAAACGTATGCAGCACTAATACTAGGCTGACCAAAATTGGACCCATATGCTTGAAGCAATTCGAACATGGTTAACCCGTGAGATTGTCACATGAGAATCGCTTCCACCAGAGTGGGATTGCAAACAAACAGAACTTTCGGTATTGGGTGGCTGTCCTCAGATAACTAAGGGCCGCCAATGTATACAGTATGCTGATTCTAAACCATTTCAGCATCTGAGTCTGATTCAGCGCGTCGAATGTTAAAATGTCGACAAAAGGCCGATATGTGTGACATCAGATGACTGCTTGCTAGTTGGAGCGAGAATGAGCATTAGAAATCGTAAGGGTTCAAGTATACTCAATAAGTTATAAATGGGCGGAATTATTTTGCAATACCTTCTCTCTTCAAAGTGTCCGTATGAACGAACACTGCATTTGCAGTTCGAACGAGCGCTTTACTCACTCCCGCAATGGTAGATAAAAATTATACCTCAAGATTGCACTCGTTCCTCGGTATAGAAAGCACAGGTAGGTAAGCAGAGAAATTTACAGAACCAATACGGGAGAAAATGGGTATGCTTCCAAGATTTGTGATATTAAACCATTTTTGAATCAAGGAATCGTAATGAGCATATCAAATAGTTCTCAGATAACTTCCGATTGGTATGTAAATCGTTGTCCATTCATCCGTCAACATCCGTTGGAAGCAAGAATAGTCATTAACGTTTCAACTATGCCATAAAAATTTGACATGATTTTGATCTTATACCCTTTCTGAGGGACGTAATTTTGACGTAGGACTAGTTGATTCGTTGGAATACTAGAGGCTAAATTTTTTAAAACTGTGCAAATTTTTCATGTATTGGGGAACATTGAAGGCTTGTCTAGGAGAAATTTAACAGTTTTATATTAAAGTCCATTCTGGATTCAAAGTGTAATTAGTACATAAAATTCTAGTTTATACAGATTCTTGGATGGCACTAAAGTTCCAGTGGTACTTTTGCCTTCTCAACGTAGCACTACTTGCGTCATTTTTTTATAAGTAGTACTTGGTTGAGATTTCTATGCCGAATAACACGCCCTGAATGTACTCTGGAGTGGCAAGCTCTAGAATACGCGTTACCACAGTGCAAGCCGGAAGAATTTTCTTCGAACCCGAACCCTCGGTCGTGCTCCCGTGGCCGAGTGGTTAGCGTCATAACTAACATGCCGGGTGTTCGGGTTCGATTCCCGTTCTGGTCGGGGGAATTTTTCGTTAAAGAAATTTCCTCCGACTTGCACTGTGATCACGCGTATTCTAGAGCTTGCCACTCAGAATGCATTCAAGACGTGTTATTTGGCATAGAAATCTCAACTAAGTACTAATAAAAATGACGCAAGTAATACTACGTTAAGACGGCGAAGTTCCTCTAGGAACGTTAGTGCCATTGAAGAAGAAGAAGAAGAACCCCCGGCATGATAGTGTGGGACGCCAACCACTCGGCCACGGGAGCACTAGTTTATACAGATTACAGGAATCATAATAAGTGAGATAAAAAGGTGGAGCCAATAATCCGTACCAGTTGAAATCGGAAAACAGAAAAGTCATGGTATAAATGCTATGATATTTGTCAAACAGAAACTTGATCTGAAATTTGACAAATTTTCTGATAAAATTTGCAAAGGTTGTGATAATCTCCTTCGCATAGTCTCTTCAGCATCTAAATATATATTACAATTTGCAGAGTAGTTTCAAGATAAATCCATCATCTTTCTGGAATTTCGTAAATTCCCGAAAAGGCTCTGCACGTATTCCAGTGGACGTTACATACTGTAGTCAAAGCTCCTCTGACGCTGCTAGCTCTGCTAATCTCTTTGCGGAATTCTTCCGAACCGTTTACAAAGTCGATCAGGCTCCGACTCCGCAGGAATACATCGATAACTTGCCGAGTTTTGATATTCGTCTACAGCAAATCACCTTCAGCCACGACGATATTTTCAAAGCCCTCTCTTCTGTTGACGCCTCGAAAGGTCCTGGTCCGGATCGAATTCCACCTTCCTTCATTAGGAATTGTGCTGCATCATTGACCATCCCTGTGAAGTTTATTTTCAATCGATCACTTCTTGACGGCGTCTTTCCTGAGTCATGGAAGCTAGCATCCATAACCCCGATCTTCAAATCTGGAAACATTCACAGCGTGGAAAACTACCGTCCAATCTCGATACTGGACTGTTTGGCGAAAGTCCTGGAAAGACTGCTACACGATAAGCTGTACACGGCAGTCCGATCGTTAATCTCGGAATTTCAGCACGGGTTTATGAAGAAACGCTCCACCATTACCAATCTGATGACCTTCACTAACACTCTGGTTGGTGCCATCGAGAAGCGTCGTCAAGTTGATGCCGTGTATATCGATTTCTCCAAGGCGTTCGACAAAGTTCCGCATGGTCTCGCTATCACAAAACTGAGCCGCCTCGGTCTTCCTTCGTGGATTGTTCGCTGGATAGAATCGTACCTTTCGTCCAGGAAAGCTTTCGTGAAGGTTCACGATGCCACATCGAATGCGTTTCAACTACCGTCCGGGGTTCCTCAGGGTAGTCACCTTGGTCCTCTCATCTTTATACTTTTTTTAAACGATGTATGCGACCACCTAAGCTGCTGCAAGCTCTTGTATGCAGATGACCTAAAACTCTACCGCATTATCAAGACGACGGTTGATTGCCTGGCTCTGCAAGCTGATATTGAACGCTTGTCATCGTGGTGTAAGATGAACGGAATGTTGGCAAACCCAGCCAAATGCAAAATCATCACCTTCAGCCGAAGTCGAACACCGGTCACGTTCGAATATTCGATGAATGAGTCACCGCTTGTGAGAGAATGCTCTATCAAGGACCTTGGGCTACTTTTAGACAGGAAATTGAGATTCAACGAGCACATATCGATGACAGTCACTAAAGCAAACTCCATGCTTGGCTTCCTGAGAAGAAATACAGCGCAATTTGACGACGTACATGCCATGAAGTCACTGTTCTGTTCTCTGGTTCGCAGCGTATTAGAGTATGGAGTGCAGATCTGGGCCCCGTATCACAGTGTGCACGTAACACGTATCGAAAAAATCCAGAAACGTTTTATAAGAAGTGCATTACGGCGGCTCCCATGGACAAATCCCAACAATCTACCGCCTTACGAACATCGATGCGCGCTCATCGGACTCCAAACTCTGTCGAGCCGGCGTAGTTTTCTGCAAAGGCTGTTCATCTACGACGTACTAAGCAACAACATCGACTGCGGCAGCATATTGCAAAATATTAATATTCACGTTCCGAACCGCCAACTCCGAAGCACTTCCTTTCTCAGAGTTCAAGGGCACCGTACTACATACGGATATAACAATCCGCTAGATAGATGCTGTAGGCTTTTTAACGATGTGCACGATATTTTTGATTTCAACATAAGTAGACTAGTTTTTAAAGATAGAATTAAGAATGTCTAAATAGTCTGTGTGGTCTGTGACCAAAGATGGTAAATAAATAAATAAATAAATAAATAAAAGTAATAGGGAGCTAAGCGGGTACTCGGTTTTATTCACTCATCAAAATTCTTCAAAAAATATGAAATAAAAAATATATTTTTTCGTTGGTTTTCGTGTCCCGTTTTTATTTCTAAACTATTTAGTCAGCCTAACTAATACTAATACAGACACATTGATTATGTATGTTGATTTCACTGTAAACATCATTATGTGTGTGAAAATTAGGCGCGGCTATAGAAAATGATTTAGTAAGACACGATTTAACTTGAGAACGGATCAACGAATTTGCGTAATATATTTTTTTGTTTATCGATTTATTACCGATCGCGAATTTATTCATCAGTTAGATTACATTGGTTGGGGAACCATCATCCTACATTTAAAAACTCCTTCAACCAGTTCACCCAGCATCATACCTTATCAGCACGCAGCATAAATCCAAAAGTGGGTGAAAAGGCTGAACAAGAATGGTTCTGACAGGCCATATTGCCAACGAGGTAATGGTCAGCATTTTTCCCTTTCCCCGTGCCACGTGGAAGAGTATCTAAATTTAATTGGAAAAAGTAGCAGAAGGGTGATGCTTTTCAAGGGCGAAATTGCAGCCCTCGTCTCGGCGCTGGCCAATCATTCGATGCCGCCAGTCTGACCAAGTGCGCCGGAGTGCGCCATATGACGTGCTAGCTTCCCTTCGCCTCTTTTTCGCCATTCGTCCCTAATAAAAAAAATATACGGTAGCCAGTTGCCATTGGCAGCGGGAAGGAACACCAGATGACACCGGACGGGACGCTACGCAATTCCTATCTATCTGCTAACTCGTTTAAGGTTTCCCGGCCCGAGACAATCATCGGCACAAGTGGATATTGCGCCGCGTCTCCAAGTGATCGAGAGTGGACATGTTTATCTAGCAGAGCGACGAGAAAAAACACTACACATAAGTGTAGAGTTTCCCGGCGGAGAGTGCAGAGAAGGTCCTTGCAATAATATAAACACACTTTGCGGACTGAAACGGTAGGCGAGGAAGGGAGGATTGTTTTCTATTTGCCATTCATTTTCTCACACGAAGATGGAGTTGCGTCCGCAAATGGTCGACATTACATCCTTTTTCTCGAGTGTTCGGTTGTACTGCAGCTCGAGATTGACTTCCCGGATCGCTTCGGTTCGGACTACCTGCACCAGTATTGTTTTCCGAGAGACTCTCGAGGGCTTTATGGGAAAATGATCGACGATCCTTTTTTGTTCATGCATGGGATGGATGGGATGAGAAAACCAGCTGCGGGTTGCGAGTGATCATGCAAAACTGAAGTGACCGAAATTCCCATGGTTGCGTGAGTCCGAGCGGATGAAAGGAGTGTTTTTGCAACTCATTAAGTCGTTCTGGACGGTGGTCGACTTGACGTTACCTAACCGAAGGTAGGAATAATTGGAAAATAGTAATCCGATTTGAGAAGGGTTTCTTTCCCTATGAGCTAGCTGGAACCCGTAATTAAAAGCAGCTTCTAGAAAATGAAAGCTATCGCGTTTCAGTTCCGCATTTCTCCTATACATATTTTTTTTTCCTATTGCTCTGATTAGGAAACCCTAATGATATACTTGCAACCAATAGAATGTGTACAAGAAAAAAGAAAAAAAAACACAACAAAACGATTGGAAAAGAATGTCAAAAATGCACTTTTTTTGTTTTGTTTCTATACCCAAAATGAATTACGCATATGTGCGTAAGCCACATTTTTACGGCCATAACCACTTCCGATGGGACGAGTTGTTCGTGCGGTTTCACGATTCGCTTTCCTCAGCTTTTCGAATGCGTCGTGGGCGAAAAAATGCAACCGGAAATCGACAAACAGCATTTTTACGACATTCTCCGCTCTCTCTCTCTCTCTCCGCTAAGTGGAGTGGCTGAGTGTCGGACTCGGATTTCTGTGTTTTGTTCTGATTGCGCTTGGTTGACAGATTTCAGCGTCCAACCCGGAAAGAAACGACTCTTCATTTTCGGGGACTGCAGCGAAACAATAAACATTTCGACGATAAGCACCACCACTAGGAGCAATAATCACAGTGGAGTAGACTTCCGCCAGAGGCTCGTTCTGTTGAATCACGGCTGTTATTTTCAAAAGTGTCGTATTACCATCACTCTCACCGATGGGTGCGTTTAAATTGTGCAGGGTGAATTTGGGATTGATTTCCCTTTCATCTCAAATCCCGCCAAAAGCGAAACCAAGAGAGTGAAAAAAAAACACAACTAGAATACCATGAATTCGCTCCTCGAAAACCATCCGAGAAGGTTGAATTGATCAATCCGTTCAACGATCAATTTGGAGTGGTCTGTGGCAAAATGATCGTCAAGTTTCGCTGCTGGTGAAATGAGCAATTTGCTTCAACGAGTATAAAATTACAGCGAAGCAATTGTCTGCCGAATATCGGCAGCATCTTCAATCTTCCCGGAAGATGTGCATTGTCCTGCATGGAATACAAAGGATCAATCGATACTCGCCCACACCAAACCTCTACACGCACTTGGCTCTTCGCCAGAAGGGTCCTTCTTGACCTGGCGTGAAGAACTTTCCTTTTCACTGGCATCGGTTTTTGTTTATAATTTATTGAGATCGAAAAATTGCATCCGTCTTTTGTTCTATCCTTTCCTGCTGTTCGAGAGCAATGGATGAGAGAAAAAAATGATCATTTCTTGCGGTGCGTATCCAATCAATGTAGTGATGTAAACTGCGATCCGTCGAAATTGGTTATCCAAGATATTTTTTGCCAATTGATAGAAGGATACGAAACACTTATTTTGAACTTTCTTAAATCATCTAACATTATGATTATGATTTTATATATCGCAAGACAGAAATATTTCCGATGTACACATACAACCGTGTGTCAATTAAGCTTCCTGATGGCTAGTGAAATAAACTTTTGAACTGTTTCCTCCAGCTCAAATATATTCTCTAGATCAATTTAAGGTTGAATTTGTGTTCGAGCTCGTTTTGGAAAATGGCATGCACCCTTTTGGTTCAATCTGTTCGGAGGATCCTAATGTCGCCTTTTCATGTTGTCTTTTTTTCTAAAAGCAGAAGAGTCACAAGGTCAAATCAGGCGAATGCGGCGAATCTGTCTGTATCATGTGATTTGGCACAGTATCATGTGGAAGAGTACATCTTTCAAGATTGTGAAATTCGGGTCGAATTTAGCAGATATTCTTCAGTAACTCCCGCATTTTCTAGTATTCGTATAGTTATAGTTTCACTCCCGGATCTTATTTGTGGGCTATCTTGAAAGGAGCATCTGGAATGGGAGTTCCTTGAATAGGGTATTCTATTGGTCTTCTGTCATATTTGTTCTTGTTACAAATCTGACAGTTCACTATAAAATCTCGTAATTTTTGCTGTAACCTTGGAAAATAAAATTTCCTTAAAATCTTAAAATTTGTTGCTTGTTTTCTTCGACACACCGATGTGCTCTGTGGTGTTCTTTTCATATAACATCCCATTGTCTGTTCCCTTCTCGAACATCTTCAAGAAGCCTTTGGGTAAATCGAACTTTCAACAACTTTTGGTGTCCAAAGTGGGTTTTATATACTTCTTGATTTTTTCCCATGACTTCATCTGTTGTTAAAAGTCCATTCACTTTGCTTTGATTGAAGTGTGTGTTTTTTTTTATCTTCGCTTATTTTTCGTCGGCCTATTTCCGCCACTTCAGTGCCAATCACCGACATCAGGGAGACGACTTCACCTGTTCCTACCTATCAGACTCAACAACTCATGAGCCGGGCCAACTTCTTTTACTTCCCCTCCGAAGGAAGACGTAACCAGAGGTTTTTCGCCTCAGAAAATCCCAACGACGCCAGCTGGGATTGAACCCAGGCCGATCGGATTGTGAGGCTGTTACGCTCACCACACAACCACTGGCGCCGTCAGAAGTGTGTTTTTAGTACCTTCAATATGGATGTTTCATTAATATCGTTCATTGCAATGTTTGTTCTAGTGTATGATTCAAACGGATGTTCCACTGTTACTTTGTCTGGACCTTTATTAATAACGACTTGATGATGAAATGAATTTATAGGTGCTTCTGTGGAAAGTATATAGAGGTCATCGTTATTATCAGCAGAATGTCTGTCGTAGAACAGACTAGTCTACTTAATGCATCTGCGACAACGTTTGTCTTGCCTGGTTTATACACGATTTGGTAATCGTGTTCTTCGAGATATGCCTTCCATCGTTTTAGTTTAGCATTTCTATTTTTCGGCGATAGGGCAAAAGTAAGGGGTTGATGGTCTGTAAGAATTAGAAATATTGCACCGGTGCAATTCCAAATAAAATCGTCCAAAAAATGCAGATTTTAAAAACATGTATTTTTGATTCGAATGAAAGTTTGTATTCCGTTTGGGTTGGAGGAAATATGAGTTTTCCACAGCAATTGGTAATTTTTTGACTCAAACGTAACTTTTAAAAGGGCCTATCGTTTTTAGTAGGAGAAATCTTTGATAATTTATATCTAAAAAACTATGAGTCGTACCGAAATAGTGTCTTAGAAAGAGTTATAGCGTATTGATGTCTAAATATGAAAAAAAATACACTGAGAAAAAAAATAGTACTCTTTTTTTTATTTACAATAAAAAACTTTAATTTGCAATATCCAAAATACATTTTTTTTATTTTTTTCATTTAAAATAGAAGTCATGTAGAAAATTTCAAAAATGGGTCCAAGATGGTAAAACTATTTTTGACGAACTTTGTGGAACATCGAAATTTTAGGAATTTCCGAAACTTCGAATTTTTGTATGTTAACAATCATTTTTAGCCACAAATTATTATTTCTGATGTGGTTTAAAACAAAAAAAGCTCATTATAAATCTCCTCCTAAATGTAGCCATTCTCGAGATATTTTAATTTTTTTTTTAATTTATTGTCTTTTTATAGTAAATATTCCATTTTAATATGTTTGTCGTGTTATATCGTCATGTTCATGAAATTTTATGAATTTGCTTATAATTTCCAACAACTTTTCCAAATACATCATTATGGTTAAAATATATGTTTAGGAGTTACGTTGAAAAACATTTGAAGACATGTGGGTTAACAAAAACGATATTAAAATATCTTTTTTATCTTAATACAAACTTTTAACATATTATTCGTGTTACACAATCAAAACACGAACAGTAGAATTGAAATCCCAACAACAAATACACCTTCTTGATTCAACCGGACGTTATGGGTACAAATATAATTAACTTGTTTACGTTATGCCTAGATTATACCTGAAGTCAGGTATCTCTAAGCTACCTCTGTATAGGAATATAAAGTCAGGTACCTTTAAGCTACCTCTGTACAGGTATATAAAGTCAGGTACCTTTAAGGTACCTCTAAAATGTATATAAAGTTACTCATATTCAAACATCGTTCATCAGTCGAACAATCTTCCTTATAGAGTGAATAACAGTATACCACAATGGACCACAAAAAGTTTTTTTTCGTGTTGTAGACCGTTTCCGAAAAACGGTAAGAAATGTTCATATCTGAAAAACGTTTCTCAACCGTGTCAATGATTGAGAAACTTAAGTCAATGGGATGCAATATCCTTCTAGATACATCTTTAAAAATTTGCGGATCATGCCGTTTATCTGTATACTCTTCCAAACCACCGCAGTGTAATACTGAGGAGCAGATCAGTACTGCAGTAGGAAATACTTTAGAAGAAGTACCATCAATAGTTTCAGTCGTTTCAGCATATTCGCAAGATTCCCAAAACAGCAATACACCAAAGTATTCCCGAGCGTACAACATTGAGCTATTCAACAAGGGAATCGCCGGTAATAACGTTTCACCAATAATGACGAAAAGACTTGGACAAGCTAGTTACCCCGAACAAAAATTTAAAGAAATTTCTAAAGGTATTAAAAGAAATCTATTTTCCTTTTCACATGAAGAAGACGAAGAGTCGAACTTTAAACAAAAGGCAGAAGAGTTTGATGAGATTATCAATCAGCTCAAAGAGAAATTTGACCACACAGAGACAACAAATCAGAAAAAGTTAGAATTTTAACATTTTTGCCTAAGTCTTGGTCCGTGCAAAAAATGGAAGAAGAATTTGGCGTTAATAAATATATGACAATTCAAGCCAAAATACTGGCAAATGAAAAAGGTGTATTGTCTACACCACATAGCAAATATGGACCAAGTTTAAGTGAAGATGTTAAAAATCATGTTTCGGAATTTTATAATGACGACGATATCAGTCGATCATTACCTGGAGAAAGAGACTATGTTTCTGTAGACAAAGATGGGAAACGTCAACACATCCAAAAAAGGTTATCAATAACATCATTACGGGAAACTTCCAACAGATTTAAGGAACTTAATCCAAATTGCAAAATTGGATTTAGCTCTTTTGCATCAATGCGTCCGAAGCATTGCAAATTGCTGATTAGTTCAGGAAATCATAACGTTTGTGTTTGTACATTCCATGAAAATGTAAATCTTATGCTTCATAGTCTCAAAAAATATTCCTTTAACATTGAATGCAAAGAATATATGGAAAAAAAATACTATGTAACATATCAAATAGATCAAAATTCTGTTACCTTCGTGAATGTAAAAAATGCCCAACAATGGACGAGTTTGGAAACTAGATTCTAGATGAGCTTCAGGAACGCAATTTAATTGAAATCACTTATGCACAATGGATTTCTACTGATCGATGCGACATAGAAACTCTTGTAAAACCGGTGGAAGAATTTGTATCGTATTTTTGCGAAAAAATAGAAAAATTACTTACTCATGAATACATTAAATCACAACAGTCCACATTTCCTAACATTATAAAGGTAATTTGCAAGAAAATGAGGTTGTTGTGATTTGCGATTTTCCCGAAAATTATTCATTTGAGCTTCAAGATGAAGTTCAAAGTCATCACTGGAACAATGATCAAGTAACAATCCATCCATTCGTTGTTTATTATAGAGATGAAAAAGGTTCTCTGAGAAATTTAAGCTTTGTAGTTATATCTGAAGTTTAAAGTCATGACACAACAGCTGTGCAAGTATTTATTTCTAAATTGGTAACATTTTTGAAACAACAAATGCAGGAAAAAAGAATAAAATTCATGTCGGATGGTGCTGCATCCCAGTATAAAAATAGGAAAAATTTTGCGAGTTTATGTCAGTTTAAATCGAAATACGACATTGACGCTGAATGGCATTTTTTTTTTGCAACATCACACGGCAAAGGACAGGCTAGGCAGCATCAACATCCGATTACGAGTGCAAAAATCTTATTTGACTGGGCTAGCAAGCGAAAAGAAGACTATCTTACAAAATTACCATTTTCACATATGTCACAAGAAGAATATGATCAGGGTGTGGAAGAGTTGAGTAACATGTATGATTACACCAAACAAATTCCAGGTACCCAACAGTATCATTCTTTTTTACCTGTATCCGAGAATGGAGTAGCAGCAAAGTTGTACTCTAACGACAATGCAGCAAGTTATCATAATTTGTATAGAAATATAAGAAAATAATGAGAAAATTAAATTATATACAACAAAATTGTTAGTTGATAAAAATAAATGCTAAAAATTCTAGTATTATTATTAGTATCTCTTAAACTCCGATAAATATAGGAATTATTTGACCAAATTGTAGAGAATTATATTTTTTCCTTTTATAAATGTTGTGTTCTGTTGGCGCAACATGTATAACATGTTAAAAGTTTGTATTAAGATAAAAAAGTTCAAATGTGTTCAAATGATTTTCAACGTAACTCCTAAACATATATTTTTACCATGATGATGTATTTGGAAAAGTTGTTGGAAATTCTAAGCAAATTCATAAAATTTCATTAACATGACGGTATAACACGACAAACATATTAAAAGGGAATATTTACTATTATAAAGACAATAAATTAGAAATATGTTTCAAAATATCTCGAGAATGGCTGCATTTAGAAGGAGATTTATAATGAGCTTTTTTGTTTTAAATCACATCAGGAATCATAATTTGTGGCTAAATATAGATAGTTTCGGAAAATTTGCAGCGACCAGAAAATCGCATACATTTATTTTTCTGGAACAGAATATTTTTCTTTGGTTTTTGATAAAGTTCTCGATGCAAAATGAATCGGGCGATCTTTGCCAATTTCACCTCATGATAAAACGGCACCTTCTTTCATTTTTCGACAACTTGATTTTCCTATTAGAGGTAGGGTTTCTCTCCCCTCGAAGAAGGTTTGTAAGGGGTTTTGTAATTTTTGCAAATGCCTTTACGAACTTTCGGTAATATCCCATCATACCTAGGAAAGATCGAATTTCTTTGATCGAATTTCATCTGCAAAGCTGCGGCTCCAAAAACTAATGTGGAAACTGATCCCGTGGGTTTCACTATATCAGGAGAACTTCTCTGATAAGAAGAAATAAAACTTGAATAGAATTTCTTCATACTGGAAGGACTTACGGAACGTGTCATATAGTTTTTCAATTAGTAACCTTGCAGGCGGCAGTTTTATGGTTTGAGGATAATATTTTAGAAACGACCTGGTTCAGATAGCTTTTTATCAACACCAATGTACAGTCCGGAGTGCAATGAAGTACTTCAGATTCGTTTACTTCTGTTTTTGGATCAAAAACACCGTGATAATTGGGTAATTTGGCATCAATTCGTAACATCCGGAAAGTCAAGGCATGTTTTATTGAATAGGGGCTTCCGATTTTGGACTGGTCAGCTTGTTTACTAGATCAGAACCCTATCAAGAACTTATGAGGAGTGATCGTACAAATAGTAGATGCAGATTACAAGCAGTCTGAGTGATTCGAAGAGCTTAAACGAGCAGTTGCGTAGAACGAAATACACACTACAACATTACGCATCTTGGTCAAAACCACCCTGAATAGGTTATTTGAACTGATGGAGAACTTAAGATGACATACGAATTAGAAATCTATTGTAATTCATGTGAAATTCACGTTAATTTTGTAAAGGAATGAAAGTTTTTCCATCTGGTTCTATAGTTATGAAACACTGGAATTCTTGTTTTTTGAATGTTTCTCGCCTGAACACAAACAATAAAGTTCAAATGACCAGTCTTTTAAATTAAGATAGTTGTTGTGTCCTACACTATATACTTCAACTCATCCGACTTCTTACATATCTCTGGAAACTCAGAAAAAATGAGTGGTTCTATAGTTGTGAAACGCAGTGTAGTACATCCAACATTCGTTGAACATGTTAATTTTTGGGTAGATTCATGAAACACTTCTTTAATTGAATTAATGACATTTTCAAGTTTGATTTGCTCTTCTCCAGAAAGGTGAGAGGTA
Source organism: Toxorhynchites rutilus septentrionalis (assembly GCF_029784135.1). NCBI lineage: Eukaryota > Metazoa > Arthropoda > Insecta > Diptera > Culicidae > Toxorhynchites > Toxorhynchites rutilus. Next base: position 19,736,799 of record NC_073745.1, on the reverse strand, counting down.
CGAAATGTACTATTAGAGGAACTATTTGTGGGGTAGTATTCAGAAAGAGGGATTATGAGTTTTTCATTGTTCAAACATAAAGTAAGAGTTTTGTTTCTGGAATCTATAATAGCACCCAAAGCATTCAATATACCTGATCCAATAATGCCATGAAAAACGTTTGGAATTTATGAAGAAGAAATTGTGCCGTGTGGTTGATTTTAGGATAGAAGAAATTTAAATCCATAGAAGATGAAGCATTAAATTTTTTTAAATTTCTCAAAATATTTTGAGCAAGAGACCCCTTTTCCAGAATTAAGTCATACCTTAGACCCCCATAGCCAAATTTCTTTGAAAATCCTATCTTTAGTTTCTTTTTACTGAATAATTATCAATTTGAAAACATTGTAATTGATCAATTGGATAAACTTGACGTTATATTCTCACGGAGACGATCTGGTGTAGTGGTAACATCCGCACCTCTCAATGTTTCGTTATAACTAGAACATATGACAACCTTGATTGTACTCCTGCCTCATCACTGCCTATGCACTATCACCTTGGCTCATCCCATGGAAGTCATATAGTACTGATTTATTAGCCATTGAGGAATTTGAAAATTTTGAAGATCTAAAAACATTTTAGTAAAATCCTTGTGTAATGCATCCAAGTGAGTGACATATGATAATATCATGTGGTCTTGAAGCTTTTGTGATAAATTTGACAAATGCGGAAACTGTGAATGTTCTTCTTTGCTTAAATTTTGTTTTGAAATTTTTGTCAGAAGGGCCGATAATATTGATATTGTTTCAAGCAAGTTGAAATCGTCACCCTTCAGCTGAAACACACATTAAAAAAAAGCTGAAAATCTTGCTATGCTCTTGATGGTCAGTGAACTCCAGCATGTAGGAGTAAAGATTTCGTCGTTTTTCTCATATAGCTGAGCAAATAATAGAGTGTTGAAAGAATGGCTTCAAAGGTTTTTGATAGCACTCACAACATATAGTAAAGATATGCATTCTAGGGCTAAATTTTTTTGGTACTAAATGCTGTCTGTGAATCACGCAATGAATGGCCAGTGAGCAATAATATCGGAAAGAAATGTAAAATCTATTTTTCTCTGTGTTTTAATAGATTTTAGGGGCCAACACATTTTTTTGCTAACCAATTAACCATATCAACCAGTTTTTATACGGTTCCTAGAACGTTCCTGTAGGACCTTTCCATACAGGGATATTTCAGTTTGAATGGAAAATTACCCCTTCGTCTTTGAAGATGAATTATTCAACAAACAATCATCGTACCGCAAATCGAAAGGCAGTTTTGAAAACTCCAAGAAATTCCGCACAAGAATAATTTGTTACTTTGACGAAAAAAAAAATCTTCAAATTTTTTGCATCGATTTCAAAAAAGTGTCAAACACAGGATTTTTAAAGTGCTTTACAAAATCCACTGTAGTTCTGCAATTATCGCAGTAAGTTCTAATGTTTGCAGGTAAATGTTTAGCCTAGTGTATTCCCTAAACATCTGTGAACGTTTCATATTGATACGTTCAGCCATTTTTTCTAGCCGATTTTTCAAAGTTTGAAGTAAATGAGAGGAGTATTTAATCGCGAATTGTACCAGAAGTACAAAATCCTAAGCGACTTTTCCCTCTTCGTGACCCATCTCAAGTTTCCTGAAATAAGAAAAAAAAATGTTACGCAATGTACATAGATGACCAAGCATTTTGTAAATAATTTTTCAATCACTTTATTCTAGTTCACTTTATTTAGCTATGTAAATACCTTGTAATCTCTTGAATGAAATTAGAAGTTGAGTACATTATAATTCAAGCTCCAACGTATCTCAGAATGCATATGAACTTGCAACCTAAGGGGAAGATTGTTATACAGTAAAATATCAGGAGTATGTTTGGACATGAATTTTATGATGACTTCCTTCGTGTTGAATCCCGTATATATTTTTGAAACACAGAGAAATGTTAAACACGCCTGAAGGACTCGTACGCTCAAACACATTATCTTGCACGAACATGTTCACATTTTTTTACTTGCCGAATTTTTCATTTTGTACTTTTTGTATTTTTTTTATTTTCATCTTGTGCACACTCATCGTCTTGTTGAGTTTTTAAAATATACAGCAATTTTATTTTCTACCAAGATATTAGGCAATCTCAGGATTGCCATATATACAGAATATTCAGTATTTTGCAGAATTTTCACCAAATTTCAGATACAGAATCTGTATGTACATAGTTACAGATTTTCTGCAAAGATACAGAATTTAAAGATATTTTTTCAAATTCAAATTTAAATGTTAAATTAATTACAGTTCTTTTTCTCTGTCTACCATCTTACGAATAAACTTTGTTTTTTATAATTGAGTCATGAAGATATGTATGTTGAACCGTATGAAATGTCACCTCACTCCTTATTCCTAGTAAGGATGTTTTTGGGACACTTTTTGATAATTCCACATTCATCTGCGCATCAGCGAGTGGATATTCTCGCTTCACAATGCAAACAAAACAAAGTTCTGAAATCAGTTGGCTTCCACAATGATGGACCCTATTTTGAAAGCAAGGAACTAAGTATCGGCTCAAGGAGGAGAGTCAAGTACAGAATTGATGGAAAATTTAAGAAATGCAAAGTTCAACAAAACCATGTGTAAATATCATTTAATTTATTATAGGAAAACTTTTTTTATGATTTATTTTGTTGTATTGGCCCAATTAAAGCAAACTGTAAATAAGAACCAAAAATTCAAAATGAAAACAAACCTTTCTTTCTATTTTTTTCCGTTAGTTTTTTGATACAGATTTTTTTGCTAAAAATACAGATATACAGACCCCCTGGGGGTCGATATCGACCTCTTTGAGAAACACTGATCTAGAGGATGTGCCACACGTTTGAAGTTTTGCGCTTGATGTGACGGTGGATGGGGTCGATTCATTTCAAAAGATGGTCTGCTGCTATAATTCACATTTCTTGTTTGAATACTCACTCCATAGGTTCTGGTTTTGGAAACCTTTGATTTTGTTGAATTGAATTTTTGGATTTAAACTGTGGTCTTTGGAGAATATTAAATCCATTTATCCAAGGTTTAGCAATGTTTGTCTGGGAAGGACAAAATTGATTAGGATTTCGATTTGGTTGAAATTGTTGCCTGTTGATCATGGGCATTCCCGGGTATGTAAAATTTCTAGGTGTTGGAATAAGAGGTGGTACAAATAATTTTCTGGTTGGTGACCTAGGGGGCATTCTACCTATGTCAAAGTCTCTTGGTTTCGGATTAGAAACTGGATGTTTGTTGCAGAAAGGAGGCGATCGTGAATCCATATTATAAAAGTCTAAATAAAACTGGTAAGCATGATATAATGTTTTTGGATTGAACGTTTTCAATAAATGGCAAATAGGATTTTCTAAACCTCGGATGAAATAATCTACTACCTTTTCCCGAAAATAGTCGATGTGAAAATCTGCATGCAAAGCAAATTTTTCCTCAGTTTGAACTTGTGCTATTATTGAAGAAAGAAGTTCATTGACCCGATAATAGTAACTACCCGAGCTTTCATTCTAAATTTTTCTGATAGAGGTGAGCTCATAATCTAATGTTTTTAGATCTCGTTTATCTCGGTAATACAATAATAATGTATTTTTCAGCTGTGTCGAATCGTGCATAATATTGTTTGAAGTTAAGACGTCAGCTGTTTCGCCTCTAATCTTACGTAGAACGCGGTGTGTGTCGAACACACATGACTGTAGTGACTCGTCAGTAACTCCGGGAGCTTTGTTGGAAAGTTTTAATGGCACTAAGCGATTACCCCCTTTTTCGCATTGCATAACTTCCTGTGTGATAAGCAATTGGGATCAAGAGAGGATTGTGAAAATAGATTACTAGAGCTATTCGCCAACAAGGATCAAGACTACTTTGAGAGAGAGGTATTATTATGACCCAAATCAGACAATCCGAAACATCTTAAATAGAATTGTGAACTTCATGTAAAAGTAATGGATTTCTTTTTCCCCAATCTAATATTAATGTTGTGTTTAGTTGTAAATATTAGGAAATTTATATGATAATGGTTGAGTAAGGTTCAGTGGTACATGAAATTCAAGTAAACATTAAAATTAACTCAGTTTTTTGAAATGTTTTGACTTGAACTCAAACTCACTGGCAGGAACGAGATTCAAATCGATTTTGATGAATTTCAATATGTTGCCTTTGACACTCAAAGTATAAATAACAGCGAAGCTTTGAACCTTACTCAATCTCGTGTTCATTCAATACAGCAAGTTTGTTCATGCTTCAACGGAATGAATAAAATGAACACTATTGTTATTGTCTCCAATATAGTGAGGGCAGTGAGTTTCAGGTTAAAAAAACGTTGATTGGATGGGCCTAGGGGCTCGGACGGGATCTTGACATAGGACTGTGATTGTGTGTAGTAATTGCATTTGAACTGAGTTCTTTCATTGTTCAAAAGCTGCAATTTTTTCTCTTTTGATACATCAAGTGAAAGCCCTGAAAAAAGGGTTTCCTGTATGAACTTGTATCCTTTAAACGGGTTCGATGAGATAACGTGGTAGAATCCGGAACCACATTCTGTTCAAATATGTACAAAAAACACCATTCAAACTATCACTACCCTCTATAGAAAAAGACAACGAGTCAATATTTATCTTTTTTTAACACAAGTCTAAAAAGCGAACATCTATATAAATATAAGCCTAAGTCAAATAAATTTATAACTACAGAAATATATTATATATAAAAATAGCATTTTCTCCTTCTTTGCAGTAATAACGTCATAGCCAGGTGATGTATATTGAGTATCCTGTGGCCAAGAGTGCTCTCTTTTGGAAAGTTCGTGTCGCTGCTGTATTGAACTGATCTTATTGGATGCTATGTTCTGCTTATGTATAGGAAAGGAGAACGGGCAAGTGCATTCGAAAATAATATTAAGATCGCAACTACTCAAGCTATCATAATCTGATACGCGTGAGTATACCCTTTCGAACTTCTAAATTAGCAGCCAGTTAACCCTTAGCGAACGAATGCCGCCATACTCGTTACATTGCAAATATTCTACGAAAAATCGAATGCCGCCATACATGTGGCATTCCGTCATATTTCAGGAATTCTGTTAGGTTATGCCTTTTTTAAGCATGCAACGAGATCTGGAGCATTCCTTTCCGAGCATTCAGTGCCAATACATATAGCGAATTCGTTTTTGTTCAGTTTCAACCCCAGTTCCAACCTAACTGCTGTCAAAACGATTTTTATTCACTCTGTTTCAACCCAGTTTCGCACTAGGTTCAACCTGAAAGCTGTTGGGTTCGCACTCGGGTTCACCAATACAACTATACTGTACTGTCAAGTTCCGAGTATTGTTGTTCGCGCACGAAATAAATTATCTAAGCAAACTATGTTGAATGTCAAATTAGAATTTCACCTCCATGCCAACCAAACAACCAATGCTACGCAACAGTTAAACAACACATCAGTAATGTTTGTTCTTATGGTAACCAAACAAATCATACCAAGCAACCGTTAAAAACAAATATAACAGCGAATACGATTGGCCACCTCAAATTGTTCAAAGGGTATAAAATGAAAACCAATCTAGGATTTGAATTATTAGTGATCAAACCTTCCAAGTGAAAGTTCTAGTTCCGGCCCTCCCAGTGTCAGTGCCAAGTTAGCTACTACATTCCGTGGTGGCGACGAGTTCCAGTTCGGGCCCTCCCAGTGCTATTGCCAAGTTAGCTACCACATTCCGTGGTGGTGACGAGTTCCAGTTCCGGCCATCCCAGTGCCAAGTTAGCTACTACATTCCGTGGTGGCAAAGAATCCAGTTCCGGCCATCCCAGTGCCAGGTTTGCTACTACATTCCGTGGTGGCAAAGAATCCAGTTCCGACCTTCCCTGTGCCAGTTAGCTACTACATCCCGTGGTGGTGACGTGTCCAGTTCCGGCCCTCCCAGTGCTAGGTTTAGCTACTACATCCGTGGTGGCGACGAATCCAGTTCCGGTCCTCCCAGCGGCATTGCAAGTGCCAGGTTAGCTTTACATCCGTGGTGGTGACGTGTCCAGATCCGGCCCTCCCAATGCTATTTAGCTACCACATCCCGTGGTGGCGACGTGTCCAGTTCCGGCCCTCCCAGTGCTAGATTTAGCTACTACAACCGTGGTGGCGACGAATACAGTTCCGGCCTTTTGCTGTAAAAGTGGTGGCGTTTCCCATAACAGTTGGCTAGGTCGCCAACAATTGTAAAGCACTTAATTTCTTAAAAAATCATCGTTCGTTAAAGGTTAAATTCTTTAATTACATTTTTCACATAACCAAACAACATGTTCGATATTATGAAATCCCGGACCACAATTACATAAATTGTTAGTAGCAAAACCGACACGATAAAGACGTGAATCGAATCCGAATTGATTGAATTTTGGGGATAATAGAGTAAAACCATCTTTCGAGAGCATCCCTCCATTGATTTTGCCAACTTATAAATGCCTGTTTGTACGAAAAATGGAGAATAACTCGTAATACGCATCGACTCACGTTGTGAGCTAACGGTGAATTGCAGGCAAAAAGATTGCTCGTTGCGTCGGGGAGGAAAGCGAGTGGTTGTATTTATTTATTTATTTATATATTACTTATTTATTATATGTAGTATATGCAGTGCACCCGTGGCCGAGTGGTTAGCGTCATAACTAACATGCCGGATGTTCGGGTTCGATTCCCGTTCTGGTCGGGGGAATTTTTCGTCAAAGAAATTTCCTCCGACTTGCACTGTGATCACGCGTATTCTAGAGCTTGCCACTCAGAATGCATTCTAGGCGTGTTATTTGGCATAGAAATCTTAACTAAGTACTAATAAAAATGACGCAAGTAATACTACGTTGAAACGGCGAAGTTCCTCTAGGAACGTTAGTGCCATTGAAGAAGAAGAAGAAGATATGCAGTGTATATGCAGTGACTCAAACTCGAAATTGTACCCCACCATGCAGATCTTTTCTCACTACTTCTGGAAGCCGAAAATACGCTTTCGAAACATTCTATTAAGATAATAATATATACACCATTTTCAAGTCTACCCCTTTTGTCTACCGCTTTAGGAATATTCTACGAACATATTGTTATCTTGATGTGTGAATATGTAGTGGACAAAAATATCGAGAAAAAATTCGGAGGAAGAATTAAAATCGCATGGAATGCTTCACTCTAAGTCCATCATATTATATTTTATGGTCGAATTTCTTGCAGCTAAATGTCTATCTTATGGATAAGCGTAACTTTAAACTCAAACCGTTCCCTTTCTAATAACATTCTTTGAAATTCGATTTATAAGAAATATCTCTATCATCCTTCTCCTAGCGACCGCCTCTCTTTCATCCAACTGATAGTTTTGTTCGATATCGAAGTTTAGCTGTGTTGAAAATATGCCGCAAATTAAATATAGTGCACCTCTTGTAGTTTGAAATGGTCCATATTTTTGTCAGTTTATAGCAATTATGTATATCATAAATGATGAATCAATTATTAAAAAAAAAAATGGTCCAATCCGAAATGTTTGGTCCGCATAATCGTCCAAGTGAAATTGAGACCTGTGGCTCCGTAGATAATTTGTCAAAGTTAACGTCACATCAAAGTCTAGGGAGATATGAAAAAAAAAGACATAAATAATTTTTTCTCCTCTAGTGATAATTTTGTTCACTACATTTACACAAATCAAGTTAAAATACATGTAAGTTTGATATTCCAAAGCTAGAAACCTGTGCCTTTGAAATATAAATTGGAAATGTTGTTTATTTTATGTTAATTGTATTAATTAGTAATGGAGCTACAGCGTTTCAGAAATTTATTCCTTTGATTTTTTGTTGCACTCAAATACAGTCAAAGTAGTTCAAATTATATTTTCTCAATTTATTGGTGACTGTCTTCATACAGAAAGTCTTTTGTGCACCCAACAGGTGACTTGTCACAGATTGTACCCAATGAGGTACATATCGAGGTGGAGCAGTGGGCGAAGTATATCTGTATTGTCAAGCAAAATATCGTGTCGTAATTATTTGCATTCAATATGGATTGTATATGGAAGAAACGAAACAATCTTGGAAGTACTTACCAAAATTCTCATAAAATTCAACTCTCTTTTTTCACAGATGACAATAGTATCGTGGCTTATTTTGATTATTTATGTGGTAAAAAGGTCCAGAGAGCAGTCGTATGCTTAGTTCTCGAAAGCAGTAACATTTTCGGTGAAATTTTGAATAATTAGCTATTATTCTCTCACAACATACACATCGCCACTGAGAGCCTTCGAAACATCAACTTCATAACGTTAAAATAATGAAACTTTTCGTTTGTTTCAATGAACGCAGGGGAGTGAAAATGGCACATGGAAATATCACTTTTATCCGTCTTTTTCGACGTGATTTCACAAATATTCATTGCACCCTATCACTGAAGCCTCATATTCAGCGGGAACTCTAAAAAAATGTACGTTTTTAATTGATAAATTACTTCCTGAAAATAGCATTTTCACATGGATGCGGTGAGCAATCAAAGATAAACACAACGACTAACGTCACATTTGAGAAAATTTGAGAAAAGCAGCGCATGCTATGTCGCTCGAAACTCTACCATCTTCATTACCTTTTTCCCTAAGATAAGATCAGACAATAGGGGGTCTTTTACGGACCAAATTTCTGTCAGATACGGACCAAATTTCTGTCAGTCGTTCTGATTTCTGATTGGTCGATTTCGATAAATTTTGTAAACAAAGTCGATTTTTCCAGTGTTGCCAATAAAAATAAATTACGTTGGGTTTGTATTGAATTTAGAAAAAAAAATGAATTTAATTGATATTACGATACTTAGTTTAGAGGAAATGTGAAGGAATTGTATACACGTTTTACCTAATTATTTTGTTACTATATTTTGATTGAATTGAAAATTTTATATATATATATATATATATATATATATATATATATATATATATATATATATATATATATATATATATATATACATCCATTTCATGTCAAACCGATATAGTGCTCCTCAGATTTCCATGAAAAGTGGTAGTTTCTTTCTTTATTGCAAAATATTAGACCTGTATTTTTAATTTTTTCGTTAGGGTGACCTTTTCTTATTTTAGGGTGGTCCGAAAAATCATTTTTTTCAACTTTTTCCTAAAAGTGCCTTTTTTAAAAATTCATAACTTTTGAATCACTGAACCGATTTAGATGATCGATATATCAAATTGAAGCCAATTAATCTTTTTTGGAAAAATATTAGGCTTGCCAAGAAATCGAATTTTGTTTTCGTAACTATTGATTGTAGTTGTTTTTTGTTATTTTTATGTTTTTTGTTTTTATGTTTTTATATTTTATGTTTTTTCTTGAAAGCTGAGGATTTATTACATAACATATCTCGATATCAGATAGGCTTTTTTGTGTTTTTGAGTGACTTTTCAAAGTTAACCGGTCGTCCGTAAAATCATTTTTCCACTCTTATCCAAAAATAATTTTTTGCAAAAATTTATTACATTTGAACTACTGAACTGATTGAGATGATCGACATATTAAATTGAAGCCAATAAGCCAATCTTTTTTGAAAAAATATCACACTTACCGGAAAGATAGGATTCTAGTCGCATAGGTCTAGTCTAGTCACATAAGAATATTGAACGAAGACTTAAAACATGTTAAATTTACAAAATAATGACTCTAAAACGAAAAAAACACCTCTCTAGAACCCTCTTTCCAAGTTCAATATTTTTTCTATTAAAAATCTACCTCATTGGCTTCAATTAGATTTATTGATCATCTGAATCGGTTCAGAGGTTCAAAAGTTATGATTTTTTGAAAAAGTCATTTTTGGGAAAAAGTGGAAAAAATGAGTTTTCGGACAACACTAAAATGGAAATGGACATAAGTTTAGTTTAATAATAATCTATTTGGTTTCTGATACTGATATATTTTATTTCTACCATGCCATGCTCCTGCTATCAAATTTTCGTTTCCTTGTTTTTTTGTTTTCTCCGCTTTTTAAACGAAAAGATATAAATTTTTTTATAATGTCATTCTTTGTTTTTTCACAATGGAATAAAGTGGATGGTTGTATTCCTGCTCATATAATAAGATAGAATGTTTTGGTTCAGACAATGAGAATCTGCATAACGCTGTAACGGTTGTCAGATTAGATTTATTTGCTAAAAAAAATCCCAAATTTGTATTGGAAACGATTATATTATAGATATGGGTATTTAAAAGACTTATTTTATCCTTTTAAAGCATATTTTTGAGATTGTCTATTTGAAAATATGCAATAATCATTGAATTCGCACCAACCAAATGTTACGATTCATTAAAATAGAAATTTGAAAAATCCGATATTTTATAATATTTGGCAGCTCTGGCATCTTCATGTCATGGCTTCGTTTTTGGACGACGAAGAAGAGTAAGAAGCCAGTTGTCTGGTCTTGTCTTAGCTTTTTCCCACGACATTGGATTGCACCCCATTGGAAGGTTTATTAGGTGGAGCAGATGGCAGAATTCGCGAGCGTAGTGTGCGTAATAGCATGTGCTGCTATAGTTACTTTTCACATTGTGACGTCGATATTTGTGTTTACATTGAATTGCATTCCACATCCATTTGAAAACGTTTTTTTCGGCAAGTTTTTCATTAATTAAAAACAGATCTTTCCGTGGAGCTCCCACCGAATATGCGTATAATGTAACAGTGTGCAGTGGATACTTGTGAAATGATGTCGGAAAAGATGAACAAAAGTGGTATTTTTGTGTGTCATTTTCACTCTCCCACCTTCAAAGAAACAAACAAATTTTCGTTATTTTCGCGGTGATATGATGATATTTTGAAGGCCCCCAGTACAGGTGTATGTGATTTGAGAAAAATAGTTTACAACTAAGCAACATTTCATTGAAAATTCTGCTATTTCCGAGGGCTAAGAATAAGACTGTTCTCCGGAAGTTTTTGCTCCTTAAATGGTAGAAGTAAGTCAAAATACAATTATCATCTATTGAAAAACAATCAGTTACAAGATTTGAAGAGCATTTTGGCTCATGAAATCATCAAATTGTGATTTATTGAAATATTGATTCGTCTCTTCGATATACATTCCATATTGAATGCAAATAATGACAACACCATATTTTATTTACCAATACAAATATACTCGGCCTACTGCTCCACCTCATATGCACCCAAAAAAAAAAGCCCAAACGACGTCAACGGGGTTCAAATCAAGGCCGTCTAGGATGCTAGGCTGTTTTACAAGACCACGCTATCCACATGGCTAATGATGCTTCGTCAGTTGTTCAGTAAATACGTGATAATGTTGCACCTGATTATATAATGAAGTAGGAAAGTGTTTTCTAAGAGTAAAAAAGGACCGCATGAAGGAGAGCAATATCTATCTCGGTCTGGGCCGTGCATGTGGCAAAGCATGCGTAAAGCTTATTTATCTTTTGTTTCGCTCACTCCTTTTAATCTTATATTGCTGTACCATGTGTATTATACAAATACTTACCAGTATTTAAGAGTCATGACATTTCCTGTTATGTTATGTCTCATTTAATGTAATAAATCGGGATGACAAAACATGAGCTAAAAATCAATTTTGGGTGTAGTTTGGGAAGGTTGTTCATATGAACAATCTCGTAAACGGGGTGGATGTCTATGATTCGAGTATTAACTCGTGAATATACTCATTATGCCAACATTTACACCATTGCTCATATGGTGAATAAATTGCAATATCTTGTTTTTTTCGTTTTTTATGATTGTGTTCGCGGAAATGTATCTATCATATCGTTCTCGAAGAACTATAATTCTCGGATTAAGGATTGATGATTTTTTCAAACTTGTTTTTCTTGCATTCGTTGACCACGAATCGGAGAATAAACCTACAGATAATTAAGTTCTCACTTCCCAAAGATATCTATTATTTCAAAAATGGTTATACCAGGGTAGTAAGCCCGTGTTCCCATGTACTAATTTTCGTCTTGTCCGGGCTTTGATGTCATCTTGTCCTAGAAACTAATTTATTATGATGTATCTCGCAATCGCTTGTCTTTCGATCGATAATTGACACATTTATCTGATCGAAAGATAAGAATACCTGAAGAGAATTCTGCCTTGATATTCTCGTTGAAAATGATTCAATTTTGGAACGAATCGGTTCCTTCCAAAAACGAATCATGATTAACATAAACACTAATCTGTTCAAACGAAATGTTGAAGCGAATCATTTATAACCGTACAAAAAAAAAAAATTAGCAAACCCCTTTTCGTCAGCACGTTCCCAAATCTGCGCAAACCAGCCGACGCACGTGTTTTTCGGCAAGTTCCAAAATGATATCATAATCACCGCGCGCACTGTCATACCAATGTGCCCGGTCATGTCAAACTTGCATAATCTCATGATAAATTGTCATTCCACAACAAAGAGCCATTCGGAAGGAAAAAAAATCCTAGTTTCCATCACAAGCTGCTAATGATGTTGTTAAAATCCGACATCCACCAGAGAATGTCTTCTCTTGAAAACGCATTATAGCGACTCGGCTCGGAATCGAAAATCTATGAAAATCGGTAGACTCGGTGCTGCGGTGTGCTATTTTTGGCCGCCTTGCGTGTCCGTCGAACCGAAATAGCACCGTCGGGCATCGTGTGGGGGACGCATTGTGGACGCGGCGGAGGACGTGATGCCACAATGAAACCTGCGGATTACAGATGCATTTCCCCCAGCCGAGTCCGGCCGATATCAGCTGGCTTTGATTCGGCACACACCCGAAGCTGGTTTTACCTGTCGACTTTTGCGAAACGAAACATGATTTTTCAATCAGCGTCTGTTGCGAACACAAAATAAGTTTGTGATCAGATGTTCTTCGCACGCTGAGGTCGTTGAACTCAACGAACAGATAGTGTGACTCATGAAAATTATTGTGGTTCCATCTAACGGCGAACGTGTTCAACTACTATTTAAAAAATGGTGAAATTTGTCACCCCCTTTCCAGCGTCGATTATAACCCTTTCACACAGCAATTGCACCCCTTTCTCAATCCCAACCAATCATCAAACGCACATCCGTCTGCGCATCGTTGCGTTAACCCTTCCATTTTTCCCGTGTCTAAAGTCGAATCAAAAATATCCACATCGCATCGCTCACTCCGCCCATTTTTATCTGCATCCCGTTCGCGTGTGTGCATTTTTTTTTTATTTGTTCTCTTCGCTATATCACATCGGCGGAAAGAGTAAAATTTAAATATCCCAGACCGGGATTGGTTAAAAATTCGGTTCGGTTGCGTACGTAAACAGCAACAGCGGCACGCGGAGAGATGTAAACAGAGAGCTGTGGAGAGCGACGCGAAATGTTGATGGTGTGATGATGAACCCTTTTTTTTACGGCCGCTTCTGCCGAAACGTTGATCATGTGTGTGCGTGTGCGTGTGTGATGTTTCTGATGGGGCCGCACACAACGAATGTGGATATGTGTGTCTGAGCATCGTAGTAACCATGGTTGGGGATTTTTTGTTGTGTTTATGGTGGAAGGGGATTCGAGGTAGAATGAACGAAAGGGTGAACGCATACCACGGGATACGTGATATGGTTGTGTATGTTTTTTGTGCACTGGCGAAGCCGAATTTAGGAGAGTCGTGTGTATAGTGAACGGTTGATTTCTAAGTTTGTTCTACCAGCATCATCCCCACATTGATCAGCGCACCTTACACACAGCATCCCGGAATGAGTGATAACGGGTAATGAAACTTTCACTTTTCCTCGCATTTCTCATGAGGAATGGATAGATGCCAACAAAGCCCTTATATTTTCCCGTAAGCCCCCCTTCTTTCTCTCTGTATCCCTTCTCCCATAAAGCAAAGAAGGGTTATTTGTTGTTTTTGTTCTCGGGAGCTCTACTGGGCTTCCTCCACCCGCATTTGCTGATTCAGCAGGATGAAAGGGTATTATATGTTTCCCATCACCGGCTTATTTACGAGGGTTTTATTGCGTTTTGAAATAAGCGGGCAGTTTTTGGGCTGCCCGAGAAGAGAGGGATGTGTATATAATGGGATTCACTTGATCTCGCGTCCCCTCGCTGCCCTGCACTAACCACCCCTCTTGGAATGCTGCGATGCTGTTATTAGAAACGAAAACATAACGTGTTTGAGTTGAAGCCAGGAAGATGGAGGAGATCGCATCTAGGACAGTAGCCATGTTTCTGCCTACGTGATGAATGAGTTGAGGAACTTTTTTAAGTTTTTGTTTTCCGAACGCTATTAGACCATGTTGGTGTTTTATTCGGGTTGGAAAAAATGTTGCTTTTTGTTTGTATCTTTATTCAAAGGGCCTGGCCGGGTAAGGGAGTAAAAAGTGCCCCCAAACCAAATCACTAGCACTGTATGGCAAATATTGTGAAGGATATTAAATAAGAAAATTTGGTGGTTTATTTGAACCCCTATGTGGTTTGACGTAGGATCTATAGTGAAAAACGTACTTTTTCGATTATTTCACGCCATCCTCAAAAGATCCGAGATAAAAATTTGAGAAAAATACTGAATGTGCATCTTACCAAGGTGTATCAAGAAAAATTACCAAAAAAAAATTTCATCAAAAATTTTAATACTAAAAAAAATGAAATCTTGAAAATTTTTTTTTTTGGGATTTAGAGATTCAGTACTACTCTAATTCATATTTTAATGTGTTTCTACGGCTTTTCTAGATATGTGTGATTTTTTTGAGATTTTTTTCAGTGTTGCGCGGTATCAAAAAATATTTTTTTTATATTTCCAAAGAGTGGTTAGGTAAGGGAGTAAAAAATGCCCCCAAACCAAATCACTAGCTGTATGGCAAATATTGTAAAGGATATTAAATAAGAAATTTTGGCGGTTTATTTGAACCCCTATGTGGTTTGACGTAGGATCTGTAGTGAAAAACGTACTTTTTCGTTTATTTCACGCCATCCTCAATAGATCCGAGATAAAAATTTGAAAAAAATACTGAATGTGCATCTTACCAAGGTGTATCAAGAAAAATTACCAAAAAAAAATTTCATCAAAAATTTTAATACTAAAAAAAATGAAATCTTGAAAAAAAATTTGTTGGGATTTAGAGATTCAGTACTACTCTAATTCATATTTTAATGTGTTTCTACGGTTTTTCTAGATATGTGTGATTTTTTTGAGATTTTTTTCAGTGTTGCGCGGTATCAAAAAATATTTTTTTTTATATTTCCAAAGAGTGGTTAGGTAAGGGAGTAAAAAATGCCCCCAAACCAAATCACTAGCTGTATGGCAAATATTGTAAAGGATATTAAATAAGAAATTTTGGCGGTTTATTTGAACCCCTATGTGGTTTGACGTAGGATCTATAGTGAAAAACGTACTTTTTCGTTTATTTCACGCCATCCTCAATAGATCCGAGATAAAAATTTGAAAAAAAATACTGAATGTGCATCTTACCAAGGTGTATCAAGAAAAATATTTCATCAAAAATTTTAGTACTAAAAAAAATTTGAAAAAATTAAAATAAATTTTGAAATTTTATTTTTGGGATTTAGAGATTTAGTACTACTCTAATTCATATTTAAATGTGCTCTTAGGGCTTTTCTAGATTGATAAATGTCTTCAAGCGGTTTTTTTTTTCAAATATCTAATAATAAAAATAAAATAAGAAAAAAAATAATAAAATAAAATTACGCCACATGTAGAAAAAAGACACATACTCATACTCAAACTCAACTCATACTCAAAGTTTTTTTATTATTATTAGATATTTGAAAAAAAAAAACAGTTTGAAGATATTTATCAATCTAGAAAAGCCGTAAGAGCACATTGATATATGAATTAGAGTAGTACTGATTCTCTAAATCCCAAAAAAAAATTTTTTCAGGATTTAAATATTTTTTTTAGTAGTAAAATTTTTGATGAAATTTTTTTTGATAATTTTTCTTGATACACCGTGGTAAGATGTACATTCAGTATTTTTTTTTCAAATTTTTATCTCGGATCTATTGAGGATGGCGTGAAATAAACGAAAAAGTACGTTTTTCACTACAGATCCTACGTCAAACCACATAGGGGTTCAAATAAACCACCAAAATTTCTTATTTAATATCCTTTACAATATTTGCCATACAGCTAGTGATTTGGTTTGGGGACACTTTTTACTCCCTTACCCGGCCAGGCGCTTTACAATCGCAGAATTGAGTATACAACTCGTGCTGGTTTGTTATTGTTGAGTTTTCCGGGGTTAAAAAATAAATAATTGAATGCGACTTATATTCTTCGTAAAATCGATCCTTTTTACTCTCATGTAGTGATAAGAAAAAAATAAAATGGTCACATTTCTATTTTATGTTTGAAAAACAAACAAAAACTGTCCAATTGAGACGTTGCAAAATTAAGTGTACAGTTCAAGTTTTTCTGAAAATGAAAATTGTAATCAGTTCAGTAATTTTAATAGATAACAAAAATCAATCCCCTTGTATTTGGCCTCCCTTTGGCGTCCAGCACTTCCTGCAATCACCGAGGTGAGATTTCTGGTCACTGTAGATGGAAGTACCTCCCAGATCTCCGTAACTCTCCGTTTTGAATTTCGCTTCGTTCCCTGGATTTTGATGGATGAATCTTGGATCTTGATTTCCCATCATATATACTCAATAGTGTTGAGTTCGGTGATTTCGTAGGTGTATTGAGTTGATTGGGACATAATAGAGTAGGCATTCCAGCATTACGAAGTCAGTTTGATTCGGGTCATTATTCTGTTGAAAGTAGTAATCAGGAGGGAGACCGAATTTTTGAACCGGAGACTGCAGGTTACGTTTCAGGAAGATCAATTAATCTATCTTGTCCATCACCGAATTGATAAGCACCATGGTTTCAATTCCAGAAGCCGCCATCATCTGACTACCGCCGCCGTGTTTTCTGTGATAACCAAATGCTGAACCTGAATCACCGATCCTGATTTCCTCCATGCCATCTGTCCTCCATTAGATTCAAACATATTGGTTTTCGGCTCATCCGTATGAAAGACCTTGTTCCAGAACTCCTTAGGTCTGTTTACATATGCCTTAGCAAACTGTAGTGGTTTTTTTCATATTCACCTTTGAGATGTAATACTTTTCACGGCCAACACGACCTCTCAGATTATTCCTGTATGCTGCTCTCCGGACAGTGTCTGCGCAGACAGGTCTTCCAATGATGCCGGCCACTTCGGTAGTTAATTTAGGGATGCTTGTTTTGGGATTCATTCGCAATGTTCGAACAATTACCCGTTAATCATCAGAAGACAGGATCCATTTGCGTCCTCTACCCGGGATATTTCCATGGTTCCTTCGTATTGCCGATTGTTTATGATTTTCTTTACTGTAGAGTGGGTTCTGCCGACAGCAGCTGCTATTTTCTGCAATGTCTTTCCACGACAATTAATACTTATTATCATTGTACGTGTAACAATATATATTTCTTTCCTCTAACTTGCCATTTTTATTAAAACATCATTTAACATCAATAAAAAACAACGCAAACAAAAAAATTTTTCCATTTTTTTTGCTGGATTGTTCATTTATACTCCCATTTTGGTGTAGCTATGCATTAAATTGTTCAAAAGCTACTTTACGGGTTTACTATGAAAATGTTCCATTTACAAAAATGATGTTTTTGGTTTGTATTTTTCCAGTACGGGGCAAGAGTGCCACCACGACGGGGCAGGAGTGCCAATCTTATGAAAATATAATTTTTGATGAAAAAAGCACTGTGAAATTCACGGTGGTTCCAAAGAACGCAAACTCAAGTTCTGGTGGTGTTCACGAAAACCGGCAAGCCAATCTTCTCCGGCCAATTTGGATGTTTTGTCGAGGGAATGATCTAAATTATTTCACTCTGCGATTTTATACCATAGGTTCGGGATGTCGTGTGTTGTCAGCCCATAAAATAACTTCTGCATATTAAGGATGTGACTCACGAGGTACTCCTCCTGTTGCTTAGAAAACACAGTTTTAAAACGGCCTAACTTCTGCACATATTTGGCCAATGTTCTTCTGGGCAAACTATATTCCTCTGCAGCTCGTCTCCATGATTTACAGAATTTACCGTAACAACCATAGTTTCCATCTGCCACTGTTTTCGGAACGAAATCCGTTCATATTTACAAACCATGACCACAACAAACACAACCACGATTACACTATTTGCGTTTGACGGATCAAATTCGAGGTTACGACTATGGCGTTTTTACCCCGGTAATAATGGCTCCTTCTGCCCCGGAAGTTGAGAGATAACGAATTTATTTTTTATTGAAATAAATGCGTACGATTTAAATTTGAAGAAAAATTATTATTCTATTTGTATTTATGGGTGGAGTCATGCAAACATATAGAACCTGGGGGTATTTCGTTAATTTGCGCCTGTTCGTTCTTATATAGATTGCAGTTGTAAGAAGCTCAGTTAGGGGCTGTCCACATACCACGTGGACAGAAAAAGCATGATTTTAGACACCCCCCTCCCCCTCCGTGGACAAGCGTGGACATTCCTTATACCCCTCCCCCAGTTGTCCACGTGGACATTCCTCCGGTTTTGAGGAAAAAATCAAGAAATTCTATTTTTTCGCTTAAATTTCATTTCAAGTTTGTTTCTATTTTCTATTACATATGTTTATTGAAAAAAATTATAGCCTTACCAATGGTAACGATTTGTCATGAAATCTTCGATTTTTTTCAACATTGTCCGGGAGCTCATTATTTTCTTGCAAATTCCATTTACGCTATCTCCATATCCTCACAATCGATATTTTAAAATATCGATTGTGAGCTTATTCTCGAGTATTTTTATTAAAGCTGGCTGTTTGAGTTTTCAAAAAATCAGGCAATAAAATCAAGCACTTTATTTGAAAACAGAATTATCTCGTCTAAACATCAATGGCTTTCGCTTTTAGGCGGGGTCGAGGTTGCGTTACTTTCTGTGTATTAGAGATAGGAAGTTGCTTTACGTAGGGGAGGGGGGGATGTGGTACAAAATCTGGATTTTTAGCGATACGTAATATGTGCACGGTGCCTTACAGGTTCGGTAGTGCCTGATGGCTATAATGAACCTAGTAAAAACAAAACATCTGCAGTATCATCGTGATCGATGATTCCGTTGACCATCAAGAACGGATTTTCTTTGACCAAGCATCGCAAGTGTTTGAAAAGGCTCAAACAACAGTGAAAAGATCCATGCAGAATTCGAGATGGTTTCAATCCAACTTTTCTGGTCTGGAATCTGGCCAACACACTTGGTACCAATCCAAGAAAAATTGTTACTGATTGTAGCATTATCCCAAAATACTTTACATAGCCATAAGTATGTTTTTTCGATGAAATACACACTGGACCAAATCACCCCACAGACAGTCCAAATCACCCCGCATCAAATTTTAATGTTCAAAAATCAATCATCTCTTTTATTTTATGATATATGTGGTAATTTGAAGCTCGATATAATGATTAAATATTATTGATTGAGAGAAAACAAGTGTAGCTCAGTATACAATGTGACATTTTTCATTTAGACCGTATTGGTTTGCAAATATTAGGCGATTTGCTTAGGGGGTCCAAATTCCCCCCACTTTCCCTAATAAATCATTCGCTGATTATAATAATATCGATAAAAACAGAATGTCTATAGTTTACTACGTAATACTCGTACAATGTTGTTACACAAGCAATCAAATGATCAAGATGTTTTCCTTATCTTATAAATATTTATGTACGTTTGGCATAAACAAAATAAACCACATGTTTGTTTAAGCAATAAAAAGGCACTCTGATTTGGGATGTTTAGTTTACACGAACGGTACATCAGGTATCACTGAGAGCACTGAACAACTTAATGCAATATTGGCTGTCACAAGAGCGATCTTTTCAATATATCACTTTGCTGGGTTATATACACCGAAAATTGTATTAGGACTGTTTCCTTGTTTTTGCATTATTATTCACAGGAAAATCTCAGCTACATACTTGTACAACCCTTAATTGTTAAATCATGCTAAATATTGTCCTGAAAAATTCGTGCCGATTCTAAGGAAAAACCCAAAAGCATATTTTTGTAGACATACATCTTTTCGTCCATAGATGCACCGTTTTTTTCCTGAATATTTCAGCATCCTTCATGCAACTTGAGAATTCCATCCTCTCAGAACATATGCTATGCAGTAAGTTGAAGTTCTTACAAGAATCTTAACAGTTAATAATCTGAAGATGCAATATCTGGTGTGTAAGGCGGGTGGAGTTTTAGAAGTGCCCTAAAAGCGTTCTGGATCGTTGATTTTCATACGTTCAGCTGCTAGCAGTACTTGTTGGAATTAATCAAAACTAGTTGCTTGATGGAAGCTCATGATATAGATTTTCTTCCAGTCCTACCAGACCCAGCCATAACTTTCTTCAAGCGAAAACCTGCTTCGAGGTTCCATTCACTTGCTAAGATTTTTTTTAACTCAACATTCTTGTAAATGATTTGCTCTTTACAATTCGCTACAAATAAGTATTTTCGTCGCGTTTATGAAACGAATCGCAGATTGAGATAAGTCCCTTCAAGTGTTTTTCGGTAAAATAAACCTTTATTCCGGAATCCGGTCGGATTTGAAATTAGCACAATGTTGTGTTCTTTAAGAGGGTATTCTAGTCTAGAAATTTGAAAAAAAATCTTTTATTTTTCTTCATATTTCTCTAATTCAGACATTTAAGAATATACCATAGAAGAGACTTTTCGAAAATCTCATTATTTACCATTTTAGTGATGCGATATCTTATCTAGTACGGCCATAACAATTAACTTCAAACGCTTTTTTCTCGAAACATGTTTTTTTCAAACTGGCTTACACGATATCTCAAGTTCTACTTATCCGATCTATGTTTATATGAATACAATTTATATGTATCCCTCTATCGCATGAACCTATAAAAAATCATAATTTCGTAACTTTACTATTTTAAAAAAATCAAGAAACTTAAAAAAATGTTTTAAACAACTTTTTTTTTCTTTAAATTTACGCCATTTTATCAAAAAACACCTTTTTTGACCTGTCCGAGGTTCATGCGATAGTGGCATCTTTACTGATTCAGAATCTGTTCGATTTGTTTGTTTCAGAGAACCAGAAGTGCTGGAAACTTGTACGCCATGGCACAACTTTTTTTTTAACCCCCTCACCCGATCAGCTTCTAATTATGGATATATATTTTTTCCGTTCAATTTTTGTTTTATTGTTGAAAGATAATTTTCGGATCTCGAACAAACGTCCGAAATTCGTGTCTCTATCCCCCTTCATCTGATCGAGTCAAATCCTATCGGATTGTACAAATGTTGCAACCTTGAAATGCAGAATGCAAAATTTTATTTCGTTCGGATTGCGATATGTCAAATCCGATCGGGTTCCATAATATGGGTTAATATGTAGTTCATGCATTGTTGCATGTTTGCATGTTGCATGCATGTTTTTCGTGATGTTTCGTTTCTGTGATTTCGGTGATTTTCGACATCTGTAATGAATCTACTAATTCATGTGCATGAAAGATTAATCTTTTCTTTTAATTAATCAGCAGTAGCAGCATGAACTTTCCAGGCAACTCAAAGGTAGCGTATTACAAAAATTACCAGACATCAATGAAGAACAACATCACTGCAAGAAATAGATCTCCAGACATACGGCCCTCACACTCATGGAAGAATTTGTTGTTCGTTTCAATGTTCAGAAATCCTTGAGAGTTCTCTAAAAAAAAAACCAAACAGTTTTTTCATCAAGAGCAAAAGCTGAATTCAACCCGCACTTAAGTCGTGATTTTTAATACTACGAAAAATCCAACATTCTTTGTGTTATTGGGTGTCTTTATCCTGGTGGATTTGATGGCCCTTTATTACCGATTGCAATAAATTGGATCCTAGTTCATGTGCGTTACCTTCAGAATATACATTTCAGGAAAGAGGTTCAGTCGAATGAAAAAATATGGATGTTTGACCGAGCAGCACCCTCATGCAGTCCAGTACTTTTATTGTACTCAGGGCGGGCGTGAAGTTAAAAAAAATCGTGTAAATACAAAACAGATCTCATTCAATTTTGACTTCTAACTTGAATGTTTTATTTTAAAGAATACTTAACGTGTCCACGTGGACATTATCAAAACCCCCTCCCCCCTCACCGTGGACAAGCGTGGACATTTTCGTAACCCCTACCCCCCCTAAAGTTGTCCACGTGGTATGTGGACAGCCCCTTAGTATTTATCTGTTTTCCAATAAAAAATATTTAAGGTTCTGGCTGATGATATGTGAGATATATGCAGTATCTGTATAAAACAAAGTTCTGTAGTTAAATAATTGTAAAAAATGGAAATAGGCAAAATAATCAGATGGGCACTCTTGCCCCGTATGGCACTCTTGTCCCGGGTTCCCCTACAGCTAGTCAAATGGGTGAGTAATAAATAAGCATCAAAAGAATCAATGTATTGAAAATATTTTATACCAAATAAATGGAATAATTCGTCAAGTAGCATTTGTACACTCAATTTTGCGATAGACTGTACATCCTAAAAAAATAGAAGGGTGGTGTTTCAGACACGACCTCATTTTTGACGTAGAGCTACGACATTATTTAATTATAGGAGGTATTCTAGTGAAGAAATGTTTTTTCCGTAGTTATGAAGCTTGGACATTCAAGAATATGTATTTAGAACAATTTCTTTATTTACCTAGTTGTGGCCATTTAAGATGCGGTATCTAATCTGGTACGCCCATGACTCAAAACTTTGATTGCTATTTTCTCAAAAGTACTTTTCAAGCTGGCGTACGCGATATCTCAAATTCTACTGAACAGATTTATCTAAAATTCGATATGAATACAGGTCGGACTCGATTATCCGGAGTATTGATTTTTTTTTTCACCCCGGATAATCGAATCCTCCGGATAATCGAATCATAAAAAAACGCATTTTCTCTCGGTAAACTTAATATAATTATGATTTGCACATATTTATTAAACGGTTTTATCTAGCTTGACCCGTTTGTATGTTTGTGACTTTGTAACTTTGTCTGTAGCGCTGTATCACATTAATAGAAATTTAACCCCCTTCCTGTTGACCGTTTGATCTGAAATTTGGCACACATCTTTATCTCTGGTGTCATAATAGAACTGCGTATTCCATGATCTTGAAAATCCAAGATGGCGGCCGCTACAAAATGGTGGATTATGTACATATTTTCCCAAAACTCCATCAATATGGGTATGAAATGAAAGGGCTTGACCAGTAGAACACAATTATTTCTGGAAAATGTAAATCAAAGATGGCGGCCACTACAAAATGGCGGATTACAAATTTTCTCAGAACCCCATCAATATGGGTATCAAATGAAAGGGCTAGTAGAATACAGTTATTTATGAAAAATGCCCAAAAATGTATCAAAAGAAAACCCAATTTCAAGATGGCCGCAGAGGGGGGTCTCCGTAGCCACATTGGTTGCGCGTTCGCTTAGTAAGCGATCGATCGTGAGTTCAAAACTCAGGGCCCTCATTGACCATCTTTGTGTTGTTACAGAATAGCTACGTCCACGCAACAATCATCAGCGATGGAGATCGATCCACGGTCGAAATTAGATCGATTCATCCATACAACTGCTCTGCTCTGCAAGACACATCGGGCTGCTGTTCTATAAATAACTCAACAATGATCAATCAACTGTCTCCGCTGTCCGGTTAGTTAGAGTCCAGTTAGACGGATAATGGAAGAACAGAAAGAATACTCTTACGCCTAAATGGCTACTGTGTAAATGAACCATATGCAATGATATAGAAGGAATACTGGCGAATGGCAACTGTGTATTGTAATGTGCTATAATTATAGATATGATAACCATGTGACATGTACACGATTAAAATTCGGCTCTGTTACAGCTAAAATGCTAATGAGCCTAAAATAAATAAATGGGATAAAAAAAAAGATGGCCGCAGTCCCCAAACAACTAATCGCTTTTTGAATGGTTTCATTCAGCTGTTTATATGTATGTTTGAATGTTTGTTGGGTTGTCCCACATTAATAGAAAATTGACCCTGTTCATGTTGAATGATTGATCTGAAATTTGGAACATACATTCAATTCTACTGTCATTATAAAATTGCGTATTTCATGATCTTGAAAAATTCAATTTGGCCGCCGCAAAAATGGCTGAATGGCTTGATTTGGAGAATACACTACACTATGAACAACATAAATTCGAAAAGGTCGCCGCCACAAAATTGTCGACTATGTATTTTTTGCAATCCCCTCAATATTGGTATCAAATGAAATGATTTGACTAATAGAATACAGCACAAGTCGGACTCAATTATATACAGACTCGATTACATGTGATTCGATTATACACAATTTTGGACTCGATTATATTCAGTTTGGATTTTTTTTTTATTTTTCAAATATGGCTTATTTCATGAAGAAATGTAACCTTTCAACGTTAAGGTGAAGTTTAAGTGGCTATTACAGGGAAACTTCGATATAACGTACCCTCGTTATAACGTACCCTCGATATAACGGCACTCAATATAACGTACATTTTACCTCGATATAACGTACACATTATCAAAGTCACAAAAAAAATTTTTTTTGAATATTTTTTTTCTGAAAGAACAATAAATTATCTGTATTTTGATAGTAAAGCTTGTCTTGTATCTTTAACCAATCTCGAAATACAACTGTTTTGTGATTGCGGATTCTAAATGAATCAAATTTCAATCAACAGAACAAAGGGAAACATCATGAGAAAAGTTGGATTCGTCTTTTTATTGAATTTATTCATCAACCTTATTCAAACAACAACACAATAAAGTAATTTAAGCTACGTTTCAGAGTTCTTTATTATGCTTCGATATAACGTACAATTCGATACAACGTCCAATTTTGGAAGTGAAATGTACGTTATATCGAAGTTACCCTGTACATGTACAGTGGGGTAAACATCGTAATTTTTGGAGATTTTGCTTGAATTTTCACCAGGAATTGTTTATATCGATATTGCAGCCAAATTAAGAAAGATAGAAGTTGTGCGTCAAAGAACAAATTGTGGAGCGGTTAAAGAACTTCATTTTAATTGATAGAAACAATTTAGTTTAATATAAATTTTTAGGATAAAATTAATAATAACACATTAAAAATGATTAACTTTTAAGTGTTTCACTTCCAAAATGTTATTAAAAATAACTAATTTAGTTGTTCCACTACTAAACTCTGTACTAAATTTTCTCATCTATCAAATGAAAGCATCAGAATCGTCTTCTGTAGCGTACTTTTTAATGTAGAGCCAGTTTGAAGCAACAGAGTCGAAACAAAAAAAAAGTTCTGTAACTCTGTCATTGTTGAAATTCGAACATATGCGTAGGAGGATTTTTTTCATCAAATATGATCATCTATCACCTCCTGAAAGAATCTGGATAATTTAATTTTTTTATGTGAGAAAGGTGTTTTCTAACTTTAAGGGGATGAGTCAAAAATCAAATTCCTCTTTTATTTTCAAAAAACGAAAAATACATGCAAAAAAAACAAATAAAGAAAAAAAATGGTTTTGACTCGATTATCCGGAGGATTCGATTATCTGGAGTGAAAAAAAAAACAATACTCCGGATAATTGAGTCCGACCTATATAATTATTAGTTATTTTCAGTTGTTTGAAAATTCAAAAATCGAGAGCAAAATTAAATATAAACCTAAAGTTTCTTTTGTAAAGTAAATAAGTATTTAATAAGTATCTACAATTTTTTACATAGAATCGTAACGGATGATTTCAAGTGGAAAATTCAAACAATTTCCTACATATCCTACCGTTTGACCAGAATTATGTACGTAGGACTCTGTTACAAAAACTGGGTTTTGCCCAATTTGATTTTGCACCGATGAAACGTTCACACTGTCACCTGGAATGCAGAAACTCGACTTCTACTACTCTATTATTATTCAAGGAAGGAGCAACCAGAAGGATAAAAAAAACAAAAAAAAACTCATTCCATTATTTCAACACCGTAAGGATTTATTCAAAAGGGTTCTGACGTGTGTTTATTAAGAGGAAGAAAGTTTACAAATAATAACACTGGAGGCGATCTGGCGTAGTGGTAACATCCATGCCTCTCACGCTGAAGGTCACGAGTTCAATTCTCACTCCCGACATTCTTCCAAAAATGGAAGTAAAAGTGACGAACCAGCCAAATGAGTTGAAAATCACTATAATACAGATAAAAAAAAAAAAAAAAAAATAATAACAGTTGAAGGATGGACGTTTAAACTTAGGAATGATTGTAAAAAATTTTTGTATCAAATCTAAATTCCTCTATGGTCTACCTTTATATGGATTTCAATCAAACAGATACCTATTTACAATTTTCACGATTAGTTATTTTTATGTTAATCAGTCCGAAAAAACAGTCATCAAAAAATAAGAGAATTTCAGTGCAATAAATAGTTTGATTCATTCGACAAAAAATAGTGGTATGCTGCACATCGAACATTTTTGAGTGATTTTACAATTTCGTTAGAAATAAACACCTCTAGATGAGATATACACAATTTTAAGGCTAGAAGTTTCTTGAATTGCATTCTTCAAAAATCTGTCTTTTTTTTAGAATAAAATAAGTTTTTGAATATTTTCTGGCACAATTCAGAAACGTCACCTACTGATGGATTGCTGAGTTCTACGTTATTTAGAAATTTCTCGAATATTAATGGAGTGTAAGTCGAGTTTCTGCAACCTAGGTGACAGTGGGTTCGTTTCATCGGTGCAAAACCAAATGGGACAAATAGCCAGTTGTCATCAACAGAGTCCAGAAAAAGTCAATACTCCGATCATTTCTGTCTTAATCATTTGTTACATCTAGATAAGAAATTTTATAGCTAGAAGCCGAATCAACTTTGTGTAACTACTTCAATTTATTATAGCCACATAAAGCACCAGTTCAAATCCAACCTTCGAGAAACTGCAAGTGAAGACCGGAGATTCGACCTGTCCAAACATTTTCTGGAGCCGTGACCAGGATCGAGATCTCCGCTTCTGAAGTTAATTCCATCCATAGTGGAAGTTGCGAGCTAGCGGCAATCACATTTCTCGTAGCGACAACGCTATCGCGAGGAAGACGCCATCCAACTGGCATTGTTCCAGATACCGATTCGGATAAACAATAGTTTCCTATTGATGTACGAGACTCGTTGTCTACATTTAAGGTGTCAATTTTATTTCGGAAAATAAATATCGCTAATCCTCATTGGGACCAGAGATTTCCTGCTCCCCCGACAGAACCCATCAATTGTCATCCGTTTATCTAATACAAGGCACAAATAGCCTTGGCAAAGGTAAGTACCATTCCAAGAGCCTTATTTGCTTCCATCCAGGTCTACCTGGTCTCTTTTTTGGCAGACCTTCTCTGAGTTCCATCAAAACAACCTCGACCGATTCGGACTACCCATCGGCGGAATGGACGGAACCACCTGTAGAAGTTAGGATCAACTGGTAACTCGATGAGAAACACTGTTGGCGCAGATAGGACGTGCTGCATTTTATAGAGCAGTACGACGCCGGACGGGATGAGCTCGAGGTGGAAATACGGTTGAAAAATCTCGATAAATTGTGGTCATCGCTAGAGGAAATACAATCAATGCTTGAGGACATGTCAACGACGAGCAAAGGTAAGGCCAGCAACCTGCAATGCCGTGCTGCATTCGTGCCGAAATTATTTAGAATTAAAGCGTTTCTGAAGTCGAAACTTCCTGCTCGAATCCTTTCTTCCAACAGCCGCCCTCTAGATACTCCCTCTCGTATACCCTTCACTTTGACTAATTTGAAATTGCCTACTATTTCTCTGCCGGAATTCGACGGCGATTATAATCAGTGGCTTACGTTCCACGACACCTTTTCGGCACTCATACATGCTAACGATGAGCTTTCCGTGATTCAGAAATTTCACTACTTGCGCGTGGCCCTCAAGGGAGAAGCCATGCAATTGATTGAGACGATCGCTATAAGTGCTGCAAATTACCCCTTGGTGTGGGAGTCATTAACCAGCCGGTACTCTAACGAGTACTTATTAAAAAAGCGGCATTTACAGGACTTAATGGATGTTCTACGTATGAAGAAGGAAACGGCAACTACGTTACATTCTGCTTTGGACGAATTCCAGAGACATGTCAAGATCCTACAACAGCTGGGCGAGCCAACAGTCGAGTGGAGTACCTTGTTAGAACATCTTCGGTGTATGAAGCTTCACGAGGATACGATTAAGGTCTGGAAGAATCATGCTACTTCCGTTGATGATCAGAGTTATGCTTGCTTGGTCGATTTTTTTGGAGAAACGTATCCGCATACTCGAGTTAATATAAGTCAATAGCAACCGCAACCAACATTCACACCGCAATCGAATAGTTCACATCCCCGTAAACCTGCTTTTATGAGAACAAATTCACATTCCGCTACAGAAAGCATTCTTCCCAGATGTCATGCTTGCGACGGTCGTCACGGGTTAGTGAGATGCCCTCGATTTTTAGGAATGTCTGTATCCGAGAAGATACGTTTAGTAAATTCCAAATTTTGTGTGAATTGCTTCCGTTCGGATCACTTCGCTCGAAACTGTTCATCCAATTACACATGCCGAGTGTGTAGAAAGCGCCATCATTCTCGTTTACATTCGGGGTATACTAATGTTTCATTACACACCGTCCAGAAATCCATATCAAGAACATCCAATGAAAATTGTAATCCAATACAGCAACTGAATACGTTCCAGCCAAATTATCAGCGAAACGCACCATCAACCTCAGTCACTACTAATCCCACTGAAATGAGAAGCAATGATATTGCTCGAGATCCAGCTCCAAATATTTTTATCCTGACAGTAGTTCTTCAAGTCGAGGAAGCATATACAAAGATGCATTATGCTCGTGCCCTTCTTGACAGTGGATCTCAACCCAATTTCAACCCAAAACACAAACACTCGAGAAGAGCATGGAGAAATTCTGGAGTATCGAAGAAGTCTCTATCGCTCCCATCGTTTCCTCTGAAGAAATGGCGTGTGAGGAATATTATGCATCGACAGTTTCCCGAACCGATGAAGGCCGATATGTAGTGCGCTATCCAAAGCGTGTAAAGTTTAGCTCTATGATCGGAGAGTCCAAGTCTGCAGCTGTACGACGATTCACCTTATTAGAAAATCGCTTTTCCAAAGATCCTGAACTGAAGAAAAGCTATTATAAATTTATGGAAGAGTACACGTCCTTGGGTCACATGCGCCCTGTTGTGGATAGCGATAATAGTGAGTTACCTAGTGAGTGAGTTAGTGAGTTAGTGAGATAGTGAGTTACCTACGTCGACAGGATATTCGCTAAATGACACGCTGTGTGTAGGGCCAGTGGTACAGGATGATCTGCTGACCCTAGTGATACGATTTCGGAAATTTTATGTCGCGCTTGTAGCGGACATAGAAAAAATGTACCGCCAGGTGCTTATCCATCCCGATGATACCCACCTACAGGGAATCTATTGGCATTCCTGTCCTTCTGGGCCCCCAATTGTATTTCAACTGTTTTTTTTTTTTTTTTTTTATCTGTATTATAGTGATTTTCAACTCATTTGGCTGGTTCGTCACTTGTACTTCCATTTTTGGAAGAATGTCGGGAGTGAGAATTGAACTCGTGACCTTCAGCGTGAGAGGCATGGATGTTACCACTACGCCAGATCGCCTCCACTATTTCAACTGTTGACCGTGACATATGGACTAGGCCCTTCCTCTTACCTAGCCACGCGCACTCTCAAACAACTCGCTGAAGACGAAGGCGACTGCTATCCACTTGGTGGCACTGCATTGAAAAAAACATTCTATATTGATGACTTTATTGGTGGCGCTGATAGTATTGCGGAAGCCATTCAACTACGGAACGAATTGACGGAGCTATTATTTAGAGGAGGATTTCCCATTCGAAAAGGGGTCATCGATCAAGCTTGAGGTGTTACAGGGGATTGATGTCGAGCACATTGGAACCCAATCATGTATCAGATTCGATCCTTGGGAGACCGTCAAAACTTTGGGTATTTCTTGGGAGCCAGACGGCCAATTTCGGTTTAATTACCGTGTGAATGAAAAGAATAATCGAATAACTAAGCGATCGATTTTTTCAGCAATATCCCGATTGTTTGACCCCTTAGAGCTATCGTGATAAGGGGCAAAATGTTGATGCAAGAGTTGTGGCTGGCAGTTTGTTCTTGGGATGAAAAAGTCCCTTCTAATCTGAAGCGAAAGTGGGAAAACCTCTACCATCTACCTCTTCGATTCTAATACTGATGTCCAATTCCACACATTCGCAGATCGGCAGCAACTTACGGAGCATGCACCTTTGCTCGTTCAGTGGATCCAGAAGGCAATGTACGTATCAGTTCATTCGCTGCAAAAAACAGAGTAGCGCCTCTTAAAAGACTATCTCTTCCTAAACTCGAACTGTGTGCAGCAGTCGTCGCAGCTAAACTTCACTCCCGGATACTTGAAGCCCTTGATATGAAAAACACAAATTCTTTCTACTGGTCTGATTCTACCGTGGTTCTACAATGGCTGAAATCTCCTCCACACACATGGAAAACCTTTATCGCCAATAGGGTTTCAGAAATCCAGACCACTACTAAAAATATACAGTGGAATCATATAGCAGGTTCTGAAAAGACCGGCATGGCTTTCTTATTTTATTTATTTATTTATTTATTTATCTTATTCAGCGGAGAATTGACCTATTGCAGAGCAATTCGAATCACCCGAAGCAGAAAGTGAAAGCAAAATTGTTTCGACTGTTTCAACTAGAATTGAACTGGTATAGAACTCGATTTTTTCACGACACTCAAAATTTTCACGCTTAGGTCGAGTCATTGGATATTGTGTGAGATTCACGGATAATGTACGAGCTAAAATCAGAACAAATCCCATCGTTTCAAATGGTTCTACCCCCAGCACTTCGTTGAACGTCCAAAAACTTCTGAGATCTAGAACAATATTGATTCGTCTAGCTCAGGCTGAAGGTTTTCCAGAAAAGATTCGAGACCTTCAAATTCGATTATTTAATCCATTTCTGGATCAGTCAGATATATTGAGAGTGGAAGGGCGGCTTAGATTGGCAGAAAAAACATACGAATACAAACATCCAGCTTTACTTCCCAGCTTCCATCCGCTTGCCAAGCTTATAACAAAATCCATTCACCTAAATGAGTTTCAGGAATTCAGTTTTATAGTGGCGGCCGATTAACATTGGCTACAATGCGCGAAGAATATTGGCCTGTAAATGGTCGACGGCTGATTCGAAACGTAATTAGAAATTGTATGCTATGTACTCGAGCAAATCCCATTTCGGTCCATCAACAGATTGGCCAACTTCCTGTTGCTAGGATTACACCGAGCAGGCCCTTCACTGTTACTGGGATTGATTACGCTGGGGTTGGAGTTTCACCTACTAAAGCATATATTAAAAAAAGACCGGCATAGTAGCAGCCGTAGCATCGGCCAAGAGCTGGGGATAAGTCATCAAACCGTTATTAACCATTTGAAGGAGCTTGGATTCACAAAGAAGCTCGATGTATGGGTGCCACACATGTTGACGCAAAAAAACATCTTTGACCGTATCGACGCATGTGAATCGCTGCTGAATCGCAACAAAATCGACCCGTTTCTGAAGCGGATGGTGACTGGCGATGAAAAGTGGGTCACTTACGACAACGTGAAGCGCAAAAGGTCGTGGTCGAAGCCCGCTGAAGCGGCTCAGACGGTGGCCAAGCCCTCATCAACGGCCAGGAAGGTTCTGCTGTGTGTTTGGTGGGATTGTCAAGGAATAATCTATTATGAGCTGCTTCCCTATGGCCAAACGCTCAATTCGGACCTGTACTGTCAACAACTGGACCGCTTGAAGGTAGCACTCATGAAGAAGAGGCCATCTTTGATAAACAGAGGCCGCATTGTCTTCCATCAGGACAACGCCAGGCCACACACTTCTTTGGTGACGCGCCAGAAGCTCCGGGAGCTCGGATGGGAGGTTCTTTTGCATCCGCCGTATAGTCCGGACCTTGCACCAAGTGACTACCACCTGTTTTTGTCCATGGCGAACGAGCTAGGTAGTCAGAAGTTAGCCACAAAAGAGGCCTGTGAAAATTGGCTATCCGAGTTTTTTGCCAATAAGGAAGCGAGCTTCTATAACAGGGGTATTATGAAGTTGGCATCTCGTGGGGAACAAGTCATCGAACAAAACGGCGCATATTTGACATAAAACAGATGATTGTAACTAATTTTATGAACAAATAAAAATTAAAAAAAAATACCGCAGGACTTTTTTGACAGCCTAATATATGCTTGTTCATTTGTTTCGCAACGAAAGCAGTTCACCTAGAGATGCGAACTTCATGATCTGTATCGTATGTTGAGCGATCAAAACGAGGTTGATAAAATCCTAAGATTCTGCGTGGATGAACACATCACTTGGCACTTAAACCCACCAAAAGCCCCGCATTTCGGTGGGCTCTGGGAGGCTGCCGTAAAGACAGCTAAGCTTCAT
The DNA here is from genome assembly GCF_029784135.1 of Toxorhynchites rutilus septentrionalis. Taxonomy (NCBI): domain Eukaryota; kingdom Metazoa; phylum Arthropoda; class Insecta; order Diptera; family Culicidae; genus Toxorhynchites; species Toxorhynchites rutilus. The sequence continues at coordinate 19,704,209 of NC_073745.1, read as the reverse complement.
CTTTATCGTCAACTTGGCAATTCGCCTGTCTCTTTCGAAGATGTATCTACCATTCTTGCAGAAATAGAAGCAGCAACGAATTCAAGGCCACTTGTCCCGATGACAGAGGACCCCGAAGATTATAACGTCATCAAACCGGCTCATTTTTTGATCGGGTCCAGCATGCATGCCAGTCCAGAACCCAACGTTTGCGAAATCCATCTCATTCGCCTTGATCATTACCAACGCCTGCAGCAGTTGTTCCCGAATTTTTGGGCATTTCTGGAGAACCGAATACTTACAGGAACTTCAACGAGACACCTGCAAATACCAACCAAACACGGAAATTCAACCAGGTAGACTAGTAGTGATAATCGATGAATTCCAACATCCAATTCGTTGGCCCATAGTCCGCATAGCAGCTATACATTCAGGCAAGGACAAACTCATCAGAGTAGTAACCTTACGAACTCTGAAAGGACTCCTGACTCGGCCAGTAACAAAGATTTGCTTATTACCAGATGAATCGAGCGTCCAGCAGCAACACTGTGACCTTTAAAACTAATAATGCTACATTCTTTTTCCAAAAAAAGAATTAAAATTCAAGAATTGTATTATTATTAAAGGGTGTGTCACATCAAATTACATCACGGAAAAAACGCTGTAGAAATTTAATTTTTAGGAATTATACCTTCAGCTTTCGCTTATAATCAGATAAGAGTGTATAGATCACGTTGGACATGCTTCACTGTCAATTTTTCGTAAATTTGGACAAATGTCGTCGAACGAAAAAGAGTGTCGTGAATTAATCCTGCGCACTCATTTCAATAATCCGGAGTTGTCACATCGGGACATCGGTAAGATGCTGGGAATCGTCCAATCCACGGTCAGCAGAGTACTGAACCGATACTTCGAGAACCTAACCATCGACCGGAAGGTGAAGAACGGCAAAAATGGATGCTCCGTCAGTGAAAAAGATCACAAGCGCGTAGTTAAGCAGTTTAGACGTGATCCGAGAAGTTCGGTCCGGGATGTCGCCAATAAGCTGAATTTGTCAAGTTCATTCGTCCAGCGGACCAAGCAGCGGGTGGGCCTGCGTACATACAAGGTTCAGAAGGCTACTAACCGCGACGAAAGGCAAAACATGGTGGGGAAGACGCGAGCCCGGAAGCTGTACACCGAAATGCTGACGAAGCCGCATTGCCTGGTAATGGACGACGAAACCTACGTCAAAGCGAACTTTCATCAGCTGCCGGACCTGTTGTTCTTCTCCGCAGAGGACAAATTCAGCGTTCCGGAGGAGATTTGCAAGCAGAAACTATCTAAGTTTGCCAAAAAGTACATGGTGTGGCAAGCGATCTGCTCTTGCGGAAAGCGGAGCGCCCCCTTCGTGATGACCGGCACGGTAAACGGGCAGGTTTGCCTTAAGGAGTGCCTACAGAAGCGCTTACTACCACTATTGAAGCAGCACGAGGGCCCGACCATCTTCTGGCCGGATCTCGCTTCGTGCCACTATTCAAAGTACGTAACGGGGTCACCTTCGTGCCAAAGGAAATGAACTCGCCCAACGCGCCGGAGCTTCGCCCAATAGAGAAATATTGAGCGATTATGAAGCAGGCCCTCCGGAAGAAGCCAAAAGTTGTCAAATCGGAGGCGGACTTCAAGAGAAAATGGATTTCTGTTCAAAAAAAACTACAACCTGACGTTGTACAGAACCTTATGGACGGGGTAAAGAGGAAGGTGCGAGCATACGGGCTTGGGCTCGAAGTATGAATAAAAAGAATTCCAACCTTCGAGAAATACAGTCTATTCCTATTCAAGTTCGAGTTATTATTTTTAAAAACGTCCAAGAAGCTCCAAGTGAAGAAGGGAGATCCGACCTGCCCAAACATCATGGATTTTTTTTTTAAATCTGGACCCTTTGTCAAATATTAAAAAACACATATATTTTTCATGGAAAAACATCGAGTTTTATACTCTTTACCATTTACTTTACCATGTAGTCTACGATGTTTTGTAAGATGTGATAAAAACAGTCTTCCGTTTGCCCCGTTTTCCAGTAATCTTTATTGCATGTCATCTTCTCACCATGTTGAAAAAAAAATATTACCGCTCATCATTTCCAGCGTCACAAAACGAAAACAGCCCGACACCGGATCAAACCAACCTCGGTTGAACCAGTTCCGCAAAGTTGTTTGCGCTTTGCGGGCAATTTCCAACGCAAACTGCGTCGTAACAAACCGGCCCACTTTGAGCCGTGATGTGGTCTTTGTTTGTTAGCCGAAAATCCCTCACAAATCAACTATTTGCCAGCGCTGACCGCAACACTTTGTACCTTCCTTCTTGGTGGGAACTTGTTTGCACGTTGATTGCGTCTCTTCTTTGAAGAAACGCTGAAGGGCTAAATCTCTCACAGGTTTCTGTTACGTGCGCATGGGAATTACGAACTTCCCGTCATTATTCCGTCGGTGCTGGGCAAGGATCAAGGCAGAAAGGATACAAATAGAGTGTTCCTGTTTGATTGTGGCCGACCACTTTTTGAGTGCGAAAATCGGATGGTGGTAACGGCGGTGTAGAATTGAATTCGACGAGACCGAAAGTTGAGCGGCTTGTTTGATGATAAGTCGCGTCGAGATAAGCGTGGCTTTGTTTGTCAACCCTATATCGGATACGAAGAAAAAACTTTTTTTTCCTTTTTTTTAAGTTATTTGCGTACGACTTCCCGCATTCAATTCAATAATCAACCATAACGCCCTTTCGCAACGTCTGAGCATGTGAATGATGATGATGAAATTGGAAACATATGAATATGCTCAAGATTGCACCCCGGTAGGTGGTCCACATTTGCTATTCATCAAAAAAAGATTTTTTATCTTTGGTTCGCATTCAAATTTTTGGGTTCAAACGTTGGAGGGAAAGTGAGCTGTCACTCCGTTACCCATTCAGATGTCGCAACATTGTTTCATTCTTCAAGCTACAACGAAAAGGAGAGGTGTGAATATGTGTGGACATGCTGTTTTTCGAGGACAATGACTTCAATTTCGAATGATGACGAGACGATGGTGACATTCTTGCCTTCAAAGACCATGGAGCAAAAATGTGTATGTTAATCATTCACAATCAAATATCTTCCAGCTGGTGGAAGAGGAAAAAAGGCACGTCAGGGGGGAGAAGATTTTAATTACAAATTCTTTCCCGTCGCTTTTGGCGGAAGATCCGAACACTCTGGACCCATAATGAGGAATCGACAAGCAATTGAAAGCATGCGAAAAGCGTCAGATCAAATAACATATTAATGAGAACACTGGATGATGTAAATTGGAATTTCAATTCGTGGAAAACAGAGAAGGGCAGCCTGCAGTGAAGAAGCAGCAGCAGGAGTGGAAATGACCCTCGTTTATGCAAAGGTATTCGTTGACAGCGATAATGGTATCACGACGAATATTTTAATAGAATAATGATGACTTGTTTACTCTGCATCACTCAGTGAGTCGTCTTTGGCTCGCTGTGCTTCGGCTGGTTGGGAATTCCGATGCATTTCTGTTCAATGGGACACTGTCACACCGGTGGGGAGTGCTTTAGACTCATTTGCATAAGTTTCCCACACTTTTAAAAATAAAACTTTAGAGCAACTGAAACAATTTTTTCGAACACCATTTTCAGTTATACAGCCATTCCATACCAAACCGATTTGTGGTTCTCAGATTTTCTTCAAAAGCGGTAGTTTTGTTCTTTATCGCAAGTTATTAGACCCGTATTTTATTATTTTTTGTTAGGGTGACCTTTTCCATTTTAGGGTGGTCCGAAAAATCCATTTCTTACGCATTTTTGTCAAAAATGACTTTTTTCTAAAACTCATAACTTTCGAACCACTGGACCAATTCAGATGTTCGACATAGGATTGGGCGATCTTTATAAAAATATCAATCTTGTCGAATCGATGCTCCAAGGGATCGATCCACTGATTAAATCGGTACCAAAGAATCGATCTTTGAAAAATCAAAAGATTTTTTCTAATTTATCTGCTTATTCTATAGGAGTGTTGTGTTTTCTTTAGACATGGAATACAAATTTCATATTTCTTTTCAAATATCAAAAGCATTTTGTTTTGTTCCTCAGCATGAAGGCCACAAAAAAAATTTAAAGTCCAGAAAAAAATATTTTACAAAGCATTCATTTTGTGACCTCATGGAGTCGTTTTATTAAGCATTAATTAAACATTACTGTAAATTCAACAACTGATAACTGTCCGTAACTCAGCTGACGATTCCATAAAAGCCAGTAGTGCCATACGTTTATCACAAAGCCGATTCTTGATTTTAGACCCAGTTTTTAAGAATTACCTTTCGTCTGAAATCGATGTCAGTGATCCTTTAAGCCACTGGTGACAGTAAATCCCTTCAGTTGCTGTCGCTAGTTCTGTCTCGGTCAGCATTTGTACAGAATTAAATCGTTAAAGAAGCAATTCAAATGTTGGCATTATGCTTCAAGAATTGGTTAGATGGTCATTGGTGAGAGTAAAATCGATGTAAACACAAATCTACAAAAAGTTTTTCTAGGATCGAAAAAATCGAAAATCGAAAGAATCAATTTTCTCGAATTTTTCAAATCAAAAAGATCAATCCAAAAAATCCGAAATCGGAATGGAAAAGATCGATCTTCGGAAAATCGATCCGAGATCGCTCAATCCTAGTTCGATATATTAAATTAAAGCCAATTAGCTGGTCTTTTTTGGAAAAATACTACAGTTGCAGAAAATTTGAATTATGTTTTCGTTATTATTGATTTTATTTGTCTTCTAAAGTTTTCATGGTCTCGGGACCAAAGGCACTATATTTTTTTATAATTTTTCTGGAAGCTGAGGATTTTTCACCTAACATATCTCGAAACTAGGGAGGTGATTTTTTTCGTTTTTAAGTTATGATTTTTCAAAGTTACTCGATGATCCAAAACATAATTTTTCCCTTTTTTCCCAAAAATATTTTTTTTTTAAATTTGTTACTTTTGAACTACTGGAACGGTTCAGATGATCGACATATAGCTAGCCTTTTTTGAAAAAAATACACATTTGCCAATTTATTGGATTATAGTCACATAAATCCAGTCTAAAGGGTGTGTCACATCAAATTGCATCACGGAAAAAACGCTGTAGAAATTCGCCCAGTAGACCGATCCTTTTGAAAATTTTGGACACTAAAATAAAAACTATTAAACAACTTTTGGCATTTTCTTTTTATTCATACTTCGAGCCCAAGCCCGTATGCTCGCACCTTCCTCTTTACCCCGTCCATAAGGTTCTGTACAACGTCAGGTTGTAGTTTTTTTTGAACAGAAATCCATTTTCTCTTGAAGTCCGCCTCCGATTTGACAACTTTTGGGTTCTTCCGGAGAGCCTGCTTCATAATCGCCCAATATTTCTCTATTGGGCGAAGCTCCGGCGCGTTGGGCGGGTTCATTTCCTTTGGCACGAAGGTGACCCCGTTGGCTTCGTACCACTCCAACACGTCCTTTGAATAGTGGCACGAAGCGAGATCCGGCCAGAAGATGGTCGGGCCCTCGTGCTGCTTCAATAGTGGTAGTAAGCGCTTCTGTAGGCACTCCTTAAGGTAAACCTGCCCGTTTACCGTGCCGGTCATCACGAAGGGGGCGCTCCGCTTTCCGCAAGAGCAGATCGCTTGCCACACCATGTACTTTTTGGCAAACTTGGATAGTTTCTGCTTGCGAATCTCCTCCGGAACGCTGAATTTGTCCTCTGCGGAGAAGAACAACAGGCCCGGCAGCTGACGAAAGTCCGCTTTGACGTAGGTTTCGTCGTCCATTACCAGGCAATGCGGCTTCGTCAGCATTTCGGTGTACAGCTTCCGGGCTCGCGTCTTCCCCACCATGTTTTGCCTTTAGTCGCGGTAAGGAGCCTTCTGAACCTTGTATGTACGCAGGCCCTCCCGCTGCTTGGTCCGCTGGACGAATGAACTTGACAAATTCAGCTTATTGGCGACATCCCGGACCGAACTTCTCGGATCACATCTAAACTGCTTAACTACGCGCTTGTGATCTTTTTCACTGACGGAGCATCCATTTTTGCCGTTCTTCACCTTCCGGTCGATAGTTAGGTTCTCGAAGTATCGTTTTAGTACTCTGCTGACCGTGGATTGGACGATTCCCAGCATCTTACCGATGTCCCGATGTGACAACTCCGGATTCTCGAAATGAGTGCGCAGGATTAATTCACGACGCTCTTTTTCGTTCGACGACATTTTTCCAAATTTACGAAAAATTGACAGTGAAGCATGGCCAACGTGATCTATACACTCTTATCTGATTATAAGCGAAAGCTGAAGATATAATTCCTAAAAATTAAATTTCTACAGCGTTTTTTCCGTGATGCAATTTGATGTGACACACCCTTTAGTCGCATAGAAATATTGAACGAAAACTGAGAACATGTTAACATTGAAAAATCATAACTTAAAAACGAAAAATAACACCTCTCTGGTATTTGGATATATTTTGTGAAAATAAACTCAGCTTTCAGCAAAAAATATAAAAAAATATGGCGACCTTGGTCCCGAAACGATGTAAGATATAAAAAACAAATATAATCAACAATTACGAAAACAAAATTAACTTTTATTCAGAGTGTAATATTTTTTTCAAACAAGACTAGCTAATTGGCTTTGATTTGATATGTCGATCATTTGAGTCGGTTCAGTAGATCAAAAGTTATTATTCTTTGAAGTGGAAAAAATAGGGGAAAATTGACCGGTTAACTTTGAAAAATCATAACTCAAAAACTAAAAAAATGCCTCCCTGGTTTCGAAATAGGTTATGTGAAAAATCCTCAGCTATCTAGGAAAGATATAAAAAAATATAGTGCCTTTGGTCCCGAGAGCATGAAAACTATAAAAAATAAATACAATCAATAATAATGAAAACATAATTCAAATTTTCTGCAACTGTAGTATTTTTCCAAAAAAGACCAGCTAATTGGCTTCAATTTAATATGTCGAACATCTGAATTGGTCCAGTGGTTCGAAAGTTATGAGTTTTAGAAAAACAGGCATTTTTGGCAAAAATGCGAAAAAATGGATTTTTCGGACCACCCTATAATGGAAATGGTTACCCTAACAAAAAAAATAAAAAAATACGGGTCTGATAATTTGCGATAATGAACAAAACTACCACCTTTGACGAAAATCTGACGACCACTATATCGGTTTGGCATGGAATGACTGTATAATGAGTTGTGGTTAAATTCATAAAGATGAGGAAAAATATATTCACATTTCAACTTTCTGTTAGTTCACATTCTATGTTATGCTTTATGTTAAGAGTTAACATACCAGCCACCTATAATAATCTGTATCGACAAGATAACATTCCGTGAAACGAGGGCAAAAAAACAAAAATATAATTTACTAGCTGACCCGACAAACTTCGTCCCGCCCAAAATTTGTTTTTTGTTATCAATACTTTCAAACATTCACGTTTTCCTACTAAGCGCAAGTTCATAAGTCCAATCGAAGAACTGTTCATTGATTGATCTTCTAATCGACCCCGTTGAATTTACCTTTCACTTAAAAATTCCTAGTACTTCTACCAAAACTCATCAGTATAATATCAGATTATTTTCGGACACAGACCCCTCTCTCTTCTCCACTTTAGAGAGGGGGGAGGAGTGTCTATTGACCATAGAAACGAAACAAAAAAGGTGTATAAAGTTTGGCAAGTCACTATAGCACCTGCGCCTGAACTGTTTTCGCCAAAATCGTAATTTTTGAGAACGTTGAAGTAAAGCACACCTAATGTTTTCTACGATATCCCCTCTGTTACGGTGTTTTACTTCCATCAGCAGCTTTGTAGGAAATCCACATTCCCATAAATACTACGCAAAAGACAACAACACTCGTAACGCTTATTTCGCATACCGGGATAAGAATCGATCATTCGTAGATCGATGAAATCGATCCGAAATTCTCGGCACTACTAGCCGGAAGGCATTTCAAATCATGTCCCAAACTTATTCTTCGATGTAAGGAATTTTTCAAGTTTTTGTCAATTTGTTTCAAGTTTCCTTTTTTTATGGTCGTCTGTTCCATCATCATTCACTGATGTAAGTCCTTCAAACATTGCGGAGTTGTTCATTTGAGCATTACATTTCAGATTTGGAACTGTTTGCCGAGGATCGCAAATTCTAGCGTATTCAATAAAGTTTTTGTGGTAATTTTTGCTAATCATTCTCAACTTCAAAGCGAAGTAAAATGCATGTTCCCTAGGGGGGAATTCTCCACCGGTTGAAAATCATTGATTCAACCTATCAACCCGAGTATATCTCGGTCCCTTGGTTCCGGTCAGAGTTGCCACATTTAAATCTGTAAAATTTTCTGAAAGAATCTGTATATCTATATTTCTAGCAAAAAAAATCTATATAAAAATCTGTATCGAAAAAAAAGGCTTATTTTTATTTTGAATTTATGTTTCTTTTTTATATGTTGTCGTATCAATACAACAAAATAAAATATAAATCACAAGAAATTTTTCTCATAATCCTCTCAATTGTATGATGTTTATACATGGTTATGTTGCACTTTGGCTTCGAATTGTTCGTCAATTTCATCCTTGAAGCGTCTCTTTGGGCCGATATGTAGTTCTTCAAATCAAAATAGAGTCTATAATTGTGGGTGCCAACCGATTTCCGGACTTTGTTTAGTTGGTATTATAAAGCGAAAATATTCGCTCAACACACGCTGATGAATGTTATCGAAAAGTTACTTAGCGAAGCAATTCGAGGGAATATTCCTGAAAAATTTGTTGAGGGGATAATTGTACTCTCCAAAAAACGATCCGGAGACGATACAATAAGTCGTACAGACCCATAAGCTTACTCAATTTCGATTATAGAATTTTGGCTAGGATATTGAAACAACGACTTGACCATGTGATTACTGAAAATGATATACTAAATCAAAGCCAAAGGTGTTCCAACTCAAAGAGAAACATATTCGAAGCCGTGCACGGAATAAAAGATCGAATAGTTGAACTAAATTGCAGAAGAAGGTCAGGGAAAATAATTTCCTTTGACTTTGATCATGCCTTTGATAGAGTGAATATAAATTTTCTTCTGGGCGTGATGCGGAACATTCGCTTGAACCAGGAATTTGGGTCCCTAATTGGGAAGATAATGTCCTCGTCAATATCGCGTTTACTAGTAAACGGAAATCTCTCTCCCGAATTCCCTATCCTACGCTCAGTAAGACAAGGCGATCCTATCAGTATGCATCTATTTGTCCTGTACCTACATCCCCTCCTTGAAAAGCTGCGCTCAGTTTGCAATGGTCCACTAGATCTAGTGATAGCATACGCGGACGACATTTCCATCATCACAACTCATAGCAATAAGCTTCCGATCATCGAACAAACCTTCATGGACTTTGGCTTATGTTCGGGATCTATTCTGAATCTGAAAAAAACCGTGGCAGTCAACGTTGGCTGCTGGCAACAACCCGATGAGTCTGTTTGGCCGACAGTTCGTCCCTCCGTAAAAAATTTAGGGATCACATATTTCAACTCTATGAAGCAAACAATCGACTTCAACTGGAATGATGCAATCAGAAAGACGTCGCAATTGATGTGGATGTTCAAGCCGAGGATCCTCACACTACATCAAAAAATTATTATACTAAATACTTTCATCACCTCGCGGTTGTGGTTCTTGGCCTCTGTTATCAGTGTCCCAAATATTGCAATTGCTCGTATCACATCTCAAATAGGCAGCTTCATCTGGGATCGGCACCCAACGAAAATACCCATAGAACAACTTGCACTACCAGTTAGCATTGGTGGTCTCAATCTGCATCTGCCAAAGTATAAATGCAAAGCGCTTCTAGTCAGTCGATTCATCAGAGACATGGAATTCACTCCCTTTGCATTCTCATTCTCGAATTGTCTGGGTAATCCACCGAATGTTGCAGCTGTTCCAGCACTATATCCAAAACTATCCAAAAACTATAGCATACGTTCCTGATCGTCTCAAGCAAAATCCTTCGACTGCTTCTCTGCACGACTTTTTCAGAGCAAGCAAACAAACACCAAAAATATCGTTGGAAAATCCTAACGTGCTCTGGAAAAGTGTTTGGGAGACCATCAAGAGTAGAAAACTTACATCGGCGGAACGCTCTTTATATTATCTACTGGTGAACGGGAAAATACCAAATTCAGCGTTACTTTATCGACAAAATCGAATAGACAGCCCTATGTGTCAGTACTGTCCAAATGCAGTAGAAAATTTAGAACACAAAATAACGCAGTGTCAAAGAATTAGGCTACTCTGGAGTGTCACTCTCTCACGATTGGAAACAATCGTGGGAAGAAGAGTCAATTTTTAGAATTTCATTCTTCCTGAGTTAAAGCAAATTAGAAGAAGAGACAAATTTAGAGCTCTAAGATTATTTATAAATTATGTAAATTTTATTTTAAATGAAAATAACACACTTTCTGTAGAAGCCTTAGAATTTTATCTACAATGTGTACATGTGTAAAACTACAATGTAATGTAATCTAGTGTTCGAAATAAATGTGTTTAAAAAAAAAAGTGCAGTGGATATAAAAAATTCTCATTACGTCTTTTGACATCCAACAGCTGGGACCAAGTTATATCTGAGTCAGTCAAGTTTTGAACAAGAAGATTCGTCTCGAGTACCCTGAATTCGTTATCCAAGCTTTACAATTCAGAGGATTATTATTACCAGCTTCAACGAATTGAGAAAATTTGCGCATCGAATCATTAAGATTTGGTAGCTTGACGAAATTTTGACGCCGTGGCTTTGATAACCGGATTGCTGAAATCAAATCGCTTTGAAATCTGGTTCACGAGTTCAATATAGTCACGACCAGAGATGCCAACCTTCCTGATTTTTCAGGATTTCCCAGACTTTTTGGCACGCTCCCTGATATCCTGACAAACACTCAATTTTCCCTGATTTTTATAAAATGATCCTGATTTTTCCTGATTTTTTACTTTTTGCTAAATCAGAAAAAGAAATCCATATAAATATACTGGGAGTTTTGCTGGTTGTGTATGAGAACTGTCATAATAGTCTACATTAAAAAGCTTTCCGGTCCGCGCTTATATAATGCTTACTCTTTCTTTCGATTATACTCTATCTGTTCGCATTTTCGAAGGTACAGTGTCGACATTTTTTTAAATTTTGAAGTTAACGTGAAAGAAATATAATCTATGAGAATAATATGCCCAAAGGTTCTCGCAATTCAATCTCAATCAAACGAAGTTTAGAAACAGAATAGGAACGGAAACGATAAAAGGAATATTAGCGACCAAAATTTATGTACAGTTAAATAAAAACGATACAGGTTTCATTACATTTTCGCAGCAAATAACATCCAAGTATAACAATCGATGTACAAGAATTTTAGAAGTTAGAACGTGTAAGCATCTTTTTTTTATTAAACTGTAATTATTATTAAAAAGTGTTTTATTTCTTGAAGAATATATATTTAATTGTTTGTAAAGCAAGAAGTTGCAAGAATGATCCGTGAGACACGACAATTAAATTAGCAGGTTCACTACATATGTTTAAAAACTCCGTTCATGTGCATCAGTTGAAACATGGTTACGTAAATCGTTACGACTTGTGCGTTTCATCTATGCATCGATTTTTTTTAAAGCAAGTCGTGGCGGGTGATACAAACGGGTCATTTGAAACAATCCGACTTACCCGGTCTTCACCTGAAAAAAAATTATGATCTGGTTCAGGTGGTATTGGAGAAGAATTCTGTATTGTGAGCTTCTACCAAGCAACCAGTCGATACATTCCCACAAATACTGCTCGCAACTAGACAAATTAGCTTCCATAATTAGGTAATGTATAGAATTGTTAGGCTACCTGAAAGATTTCAGAACATTTCAGAACTGGAATGATTTCAAAACAACACTGTGCATATAAAATTCAAAAAAATAATACTTTTGTTTACACAAAAATGGGTACGAACTTTCCGGACAACCCAATATGAGCTATCCTGATTTTCCCTGATTTTTTTTTCATCCTCTCTGATTTTTCAAAAAAAAAAGTTGACAACCCTGGTCACGACAAATCGATTCAAAGGTCAACTGCATCCAATCCTTCTTCGGCTTCTTCCGCATCAAGACCAACGTAAACATCCTCAGGCTTCTTCAAAACGTCTTCAAAATCTTTCACATCAACATCAACATCAACGAATCGTTGTACGTAGCTCTCCAAACATAAGTTACCCAACATGATCAGCAATAACACTTTTGTCTCATTATAAAGTTCGCAAAATTGAGAATTCTGATTGAAAAGTGTTATTGACGTTATTGGTGAGTGGTAGAACAAAGTTTAGAAACAGCATAATCGGTTTAGTCATAGGATCGTTTAAATGAGCCAATATACGATTGGCGGATTGATTATGGTCATACTTAACATGGAACAAAAAAAAAAGTTCAAGCTCTTCAAATCGCTCAAGATTTTGCTTAACAACGAAAGACAGCTCGTTGCGTTGCGTTCAACATTTTTATGAATCAAAGTATCTATGTATGCGCTTAAATAAATTCAATACTTAAAAATGAATTTCAAAACAATCTGAAAATTCTGTATTTTTGCAGAAAATCTGTAATTCTGTATCTTAAATCTGGCGAAAAATCTGTAAAACACAGAATATATACATGTATATGTGGCAACCCTGGTTCCGGTCCCAGGCCGGTGTTTTTCATCAAGGATACACGTTTTTTATCCTTGAATCGTTAAAATTATTTCATTCAAAGTAATGACGGTTGACGATGGCGATGACGAGCCATTTTTGCAAATTTCAAAAGAATGTATTCTTTTTTAAATATTTTAAATCACCCATAACATTACGATTAACTTCCACCAGTATTTATAGCGAATCGGATGCAGATTTTTTTTTTGACTTAGGACTAATTCTTCCATTGCAAATCTGGGTGTAAGTTCAAAGTTTTGAAAGCGAGAGCGTTACGTCTGAAGTACAAGGTTTTGAGTAAATACCCTTTTTCCGACTGAATGAAGGGACATGACAACCACTTAATACGAAACATAAAAGGTTTCAATAGTTTGTGGTGATTCGGCATCTGGGTCAACCGAAAAAGTTCGAAGACGAAAAATTAGAGACATTCCTGGTTCAAGATTCGCGTCAAACGCGAACAGAGCCTGCAGAATCATTGAGAGCAACTCGACAAGCTATTTCTGAACGACTCAAAGCCGCAGAATACATCCAAAATTAAGGAAGTTATGTTCCATACGAATTGAAAGCGAGAGATGTCGAACGGCGATTTTACATGTCAGAAATTTTGTTTGAACGGTATGTAACTAAAGTAAGTAATTTTTGGCATCGAATCGTTACCGGGGTCGGAAAATTGATTCACTTCGACAATCCAAATCGTAATGCAAATGCAAATGCAATGCAAAGTAACGAAGTACAGGTCGGACTCGATTAACCGGTGACTCGATTATCCGGGATTCGATTATCCGGAATTTTAGACTCGATTATCCGGAGTATTTTATTTTTGATTTTCGGAAATTTTGAATAATTTGTATAATAATTCCATATTGAATAGCTGATATGGGTATCAAATGAAAGGGCTTGACTAGTAGAACACAGTTATTTATGAAAAATGCAAATCCAAGATGGCGGCCACTACAAAATGGCGGATTACATATTTTCTTAGAAACCCATCAATATGAGTATCAAATGAAAGGACTTGACTAGTAGAATACAGTTATTTATGAAAAAGGCAATCCAAGATGGCAACCACTACAAAATGGTGGATTTCATATTTTCTCTGAAACCCATCAATATGACTATGAAATAAAAGGGCTTGACTAGTACAGCACAGTTATTTATGAAAAATGCAAATTCAAAATGGCCGCCGCCACAAGATGGCACCATATATATTTTTTCACAACCTTATCAATATTGGTATCAAATGAAAATGTTCGACTGGTAGAACACAGTAGATCATGAAGAATCCAAATCCAAGATGACCGCAGTTCCCAAGTAAACAATTACTTTTTAATGGTTTCATTCAGCTTGCCCTGTTTGTATGTATGTTTCAGTGTCTGTAGTGTTGTCCCACATTAATAGAAAATTGACCACGTTCCTGTTGACTGATTGATCTGAAATTTTGAACATACTTTTAATTCTACTGTCATTATAAAACTATTCCATGTTCTTGAAAAAATTAGTTTGACCGCCGCTAAAAAATGGCTGAATGGCTTGACCTGGTGAGTACACTACACTATGAACAACATAAATTCAAAAAAGTCGCCGCCATAAAATGGTCGACTATGTATTTTTTTGCAATCCCCTCAATTTTTTTTTTCCAAAATATATATTTTTATAAAGGCTCATATGGCGTTAGCCTCACGGGGCCGGGAGTTCAATACAAATTTTCAAATTTTGGCTCGAGGTTAGTATTACAAGTGTTTTCGTAATTCGGATGTTGCTGTCTCCAATGTTCTGTACATGTGCCCGACACGGGATACTTCCTATTGGGATGCAGCTGACCATTAATCAGCAACGCCCCCCTAGTCTGTACCTCATATCTAGCGTGGTGCGTCTTTCTCGACTCGAGGAATCCAGGATAGAATGGTCACTATCCGGAACAAACATCAGTTCGTGTAGAGTTGTCATGAGCGGTACAACCTTTGGCTCTTGTTGAATGTTCAGTGGACTGCACAACCTTTGGCCCGTGTTTCTGTAAAGAGTGTGTGTATGTATTGCCGCGACTAAGTAAAAGTTTATCGATCGGATAGGAGGGATATGAAACGGGGACACAACGAAGGAAACATCATTAAACGTTGACATCGGCGTTTCTGAGGAACAGGTATAGATGAAGCAGAAGATCAGGGTCACGGCTACCTAAGATATCCCGGACGGGGATATCCGATTGTCTGCCTTGTGCTCTTAGTGCTCTAGAGAGCTGAGAGCGAGCAGCATGGAACCGGATACACGACCAGACAACATGCTCGATGTCGTGGTAGCCATCGCCACAATCACAAAGATTGTTTGCTGCGAGCCCAATGCGATAGAGGTACGCGTTTAGGTTGTAGTGATTGGACATAAGCCGAGATATCACGCGAATGAATCATGACCTACATTCAATCCCTTGAACCATGCCCTCGTCGAGACCTTAGGGATAATCGTGTGTAACCAACGACCGAACTCATCTCCACTCCACATACGCTGCCAACTTACGAGCGTATACTGACGAGGAATGTGGAAAAATTCATTATAAGAAATTTGCCTTTCAAAAAGAGTGCCTTCTAAAGCGCCCACCTTAGCTAGCGAGTCCGCTTTCTCATTCCCCGGAATCGAGCAATGAGAGGGAACTCATGCTAAGGTAATCTTGAATAATTTTTCGACCAAAACACTCAATAGTTGTCTTATTCTTGTTAGGAAATAAGATGAGCGTTTATCAACCTTCATTGAGCGGATTGCCTCTAATGAGCTGAGACTGTCTGAAAAAATAAAATAGTGGTCGATGGGCAATGTTTCAATGATCCCCAGTGCGTAGTATATCGCACCCAGTTCAGCAACATACACGGAACAAGGATCTTTGAGTTTGAAAGAGGCACTGGAATTTTCATTGAAGATGCCAAAGCCAGTGGACCCGTTTATGAATGAACCGTCAGTAAAGAACATTTTATCAGATCTAACTATGCCCCCATATTCTGCCGAAAATATCGGCGGAATAGAATCTGAGCGTAGATGATCTGGGATTCCATGGATTTTTTGTCGCATGGACAGATCAAAAATGACAGAGGAATTTCAAAAGTATGGGAAGCAAACTTGGTTGGAGATGCCTGGTGAAGGGTGCACGTCGTGGGTAAGGTACTCATGGTATAAAGACATAAAACTTGACTGAGGAATCAGTTGGAGTAGATTTTCGAAGTTATCAATCACCAATGGATTCATGATCTTGCAACGGATGAGAAATCTGTAGGATAATTCTGTGAACCGAAGAGTAAGCGGGGGTACTCCTGCCAAAACTTCGAGACTCATCGTATGTGTCGAATGCAAACACCCCATGGCTATACGCAAGCAACGATATTGTATCCTCTCCAGCTTGAGAATATGAATCCTGGCAGCTGATCGGAAGCAAAAACTGCCATATTCTAACACTGATAATATCGTTGTTTTGTACAACTGAATGAGGTCTCCTGGATGGGCGCCCCACCATGTTCCGGTAATTGTTTGGAGAAAATTGATTCTTTGCTGGCATTTCTGTTTCAAATACGCAATGTGTATTCCCCAGGTACATTTAGAGTCAGAATATACTCCAAGGTATTTGAAAAACATCGAGTGCTTGATCGTTTTGGCGGATAGGTGAAGCTGGAATTGGGCGGGTTCGTGCTTCCTAGAAAAAACGACCATTTCGGTTTTCTCCGTAGAGAATTCAATACCCAGCTTGAGGGCCCACGTGAACAGATTGTTCAGGGTATCTTGCAAGGATTTTTGCAGAACGGCGGGATTAGTACCCGTGATGGAAATAACTCCATCGTCTGCAAGTTGTCTCAGCGTGCAGTCTCTAGTTAGACAATCATCCATATCATTGACGTAAAAACTGTAGAAGAGGGGGCTTAGGCAGGAGCCTTATGGTAGGCCCATAAAACTGTATCGAGAAGATTTCAAGCTGCCATGATTGAAAAACATGTGCTTTTCTGAGAGTAAATTGTACAGGAAATTATTCAGAATTGGTGAAAGTCCACGATTATGAAGTTTCTCTGAGAGAATTTCCATGGAAACTGAATCAAATGCCCCTTTGATATCGAGAAAAACGGAAGCCATTTGTTCTTTGCGAGCAAATGCGATTTGGATTTCAGAAGATAGCAGCGCGAGACAATCATTCGTCCCTTTACCTCGGCGGAAGCCAAACTTCGTTTCGACCCACTTGTCCAAACGAAGTAGAATCATTTTCTCTAACAAATTTACGAATACAGGATAACATTGAAATCGGCCTATACGAGTTGTGATCGCAAGCCGGCTTGTTGGGTTTTCATATGGCTATCATTCTCACTTGTCTCCAGTCATGCGGGACAATATTCAGCTCCAGAAACTTGTTGAACAAGTTCAGCAAACGCTGTTTTGCCAAGTCGGGAAGATTCTTCAACAAGTTGAATTTAATCTTGTCCGACCCCGTAGCTGAATTGTTACATGAGAGGAGGGCAATTGAGAATTCCACCATCGAAAAATTCTCATAGTCGCATTGGAGCGGAATGTCGCGTACGACGCTTTGTGCAGGAACGGAATCGGGACAAACCTTTCTTGCAAATTTGAAAATCCAACGGTCAGAGTATTCCTCACTTTCATTTGTATGGTTCCAGCCACGCATTCTCCTAGCCGTATTCCAAAGAGTGCTCATAGCGGTCTCCCTTGACAAACCATTGACGAACTTTCGCCAATATCCACGCTTTTTTGCTTTAATCAGACCTTTTAGTTTGGCTTCCAGAGCTTGGTGCTTTCGAAACCATTCCACTAGTCCAGTTTTCCGGAATTTTTTGAAAGCGGATGATTTTTCAAGGTAGACCTTTGAACACTCCTTGTCCCACCAAAGTGATGGAGGACGACGTCGTAAAGTGGTAGCAGGAACACGTTTCTTTTGAGCTTGAACTGCGCTTTCGTAAATCAAACTCGATATAAAATTATACTCTTCGAGTGGAGGAAGTCCATGCATTGAAACAAGTGCTTCAGATATTATTTCTGCAAATTTTCCCCAGTCAATATTTTTCGTGAGGTCATACGCAATATCGACTGACTCACGAGAACCTGATTCATTGGCGATCGATAAAATTATTGGCAGGTGGTCACTACCGTGGGGATCTTGGATTACCTTCCACATGCAATCCAGGGATAACGAAGAAGAGCAAAGTGATATGTCTAGCATGCTTGCCCGTGCAGTAGGGTTGGCTATTCTGGTTGCTTCCCCAGTATTCAAAACTGTCAATTTGAAGTTGTCACACAGATCATAAATCAAAGTGGCACGGTTGTCATCGTAAAGTGAACCCCATGCTGTTCCATGGGAGTTGAGGTCACCTAAGATTAGCCGCGGCTCCGGCAGTGCCTCGATGATATCATAAAACTGATGGCGGCCAACCATAGTTCTTGGAGGAATATATATCGAGGCAATGCAGAGGTCTTTGCCATTGATTTGTGTCTGGCAAGCGACAACTTCAATGCCTGTCATCGATGGGAGAGTGACTCTATAGAAGGAGTGGCATTTTTTGATCCCCAATAGTACGCCACCAAACGAGTCATTTCGATCGAGGCGAATAATGTTGAAATCGTGGAAATTCAGTTCGTCGGCTGAAGAAAGCCATGTTTCACAGAGGGAAAATACATCACAGTTAGAACTATGAATTAAAAATTTAAATTGATCTAGTTTAGGGATGATGCTTCTGCAATTCCACTGTATTACAGTGGTCAAATCCTTGACCTCTTGCACTGAATCAGGCATCGAGGGAAATGAACGCTGCTAAAAAACCACATTTTTCTTTCAAAAATGTTCTCACAATCGGAAGCAAACATAAAACTATGCTTTTAAGAGGGTCATTTATATTTAAAGCATTTAAAATATTGTCCACCAGGTCAGAAAGCGCAAGCAAGCCAGATTGTGGCTGTTGCCTCGACCGCGAAAAAGGAACAGACGTGTTGGGCTCTGCTCCGGGAAGTGCTGAGGACCCCTGGTGCGTAGAAGAACCGCTTAAACCAGGAGGTACTTGCTTCGTTCTATTCTCAGCACGTTCGATACGAGGTTTCATTCCAACTTGGGAAGTTTCGGTCTTCTTTCTGGGGAGTGATGGAAAAGAAGTAATTTTTCTTTTCCTAATGGCACCCTGCGATGTACCGGAACTTCCTGCATTGGGAGCGTCTGCAACAGGCTCGTCGTTCTGCAGAATGGAGTAGGGATTGTCCTGAGTCGTTGAGGCGGAACTCTTAAGCATTTCTGCATAAGTCCGCTTGGAACGTTCCTTTAAGGAACGCTTGAGTTTTTCCCCTCGTTGTATGTACACCGGGCATTGAGAAAGATCATGGGGGGCCCCGTCGCAATGAAGACACTTGCGCTCTTTTGCGCAAGAAGTCCCATCATGACTCTCTCCACAATCTGCGCAACGTTGTTTATTGCAACAATAGGCGGCCGTGTGACCGAGTTGCATACATTTGTTGCATTTCATTACCCGGGGTACAAACAACCGAACAGGTAAACGAAGAGCACCTATTGCAACGTAATTTGGAAGAGCGGAACCCTCAAATGTCACTCGAAAAGAGTTTGTCCGATTGAGAACTCGTTTGTCATTTTTAAGTGACACAGACTTCAGTCGATCGCATTCAAGAATCTTCACACTTTTAAGTGAGGAATTCTTGAAGCGACCGACACCATCGAGTATCTCTTTTCGAGTCAAACCCTTTTCGTTTATTACACCGTCTATTTCAGTAAATCATCGAAATATTCCGAAGAAAGTTAGGTAAGAAACAAAATTGAAAAAAACATAAATTTTTTGAATGGTTTTAATGTAGAGAAGTATACTAATGATACAGATAATTTTATAAAAAAACTAGAAAATAAAATAAGTAAAATAAACTAGAAAATAATTTGGCAAGTATTAGTTAGTAATTTGACAAGTAGCAGTTAGTAGTTATCACATCCGTTCCTTCATTGGTCTAGGACAATTATGAGACTAAAATAAAATCGTGGAGTATATGATGAAACAACTCCAACAATCTAACGTTTATTTCTTACCTAATATTCTTAGGAATATTTTCATGATGTGCTGTATTCGATTAGTCAAATCATTTTATTTGATACCAATATCGAGGGAATTGCAAAAGATACATAGTCGACCATTTAGTGGCGGCGACCTTTTTGAATTTATGTTGTTTACTATGGTTCTTGTTCTCCATGTCAAGCCATTCAGCCATTTTTTAGCGATGGCCAAATTGAATTTTTCAATATCATGGAATACGTAGTATGATAATGACAGTAGAATTAAAGATGTCTTCCAAATTTAAGATCAATCAGTCAACGGGAACACGTCCAATTTTCTATTAATGTGGGACAACCCTACAAACATTCAAACATCCATACAAACAGGTCAAACTGAATGAAACCATTTTAAAAGTAATTAGTTGTTTGGGGACTGCGGCCATCTTGGGATTGGATTTTTCATGATCTGCTATGTTCTACTAGTCGAGAACTTCATTTTGATACCCATTTTGAAGAGGTTTTGAAAAAAATATATATGCCGCCATTTTGTGGTGACGGCCATTTTGGATTTTTTATTTTTCATGAATTACTGTATTCTACTAGTCAATCCCTTTCATTTGATACCCATATTGGAGCGGCTTTGAGAAAATGTGTAATCCGCCATCTTGGATTTACATTTTTCATAAATAACTGTGTTCTACTGGTCAAGCCCTTTCATTCGATACCCATATTGATGGGGTTTTGGGAAAACCCATATTGATGGGGTTTTGAGAACATATGTAATCCGCCATTTTGTAGCGGCCGCCATGTTGGATATTCAAGACCATCGAATACGCAGTTTTATAATGACACCAGAGATAAAGATGTGTTCCAAATTTCAGATCAATCGGTCAACAGGAAGGGGGTTCAATTTCTATTAATGTGGTATAGAGCTTCATACAAAGTTACAAAGTTACAAAGTTACAAAGTTACAAAGTTACAAAGTTACAAAGTTACAAAGTTACAAAGTTACAAAGTTACAAAGTTACAAAGTTACAAAGTTACAAAGTTACAAAGTTACAAAGTTACAAAGTTACAAAGTTACAAAGTTACAAAGTTACAAAGTTAAAAAGTTACAAAGTTACAAAGTTACAAAGTTACAAAGTTACAAAGTTACAAAGTTACAAAGTTACAAAGTTACAAAGTTACAAAGTTACAAAGTTACAAAGTTACAAAGTCTCAAACATGAAAAACGGGTCAACCTAGATAAAACCGTTTAATAAATAAGTGCAAATCATAATTATAATACGTTTACCTAGAGAAAATTGTTTTTTATGACTCGATTATCCGGGAGATTCGATTATCCGGAGTGAAAAAAAAATCAATACTCCGGATAATCGAGTCCGACCTGTATTACCTAACATAACGTAACACATAACAAAACCTAATAAAATACAACCATATGTTAACTTTTCTATAGTATTACTTCAATAGAAGAACACATATTTTGATGTAGAAAAAAACATTTGATTGAACCCCCTACAGGGATAAAAATGCAGGTTTTGGCCAATGTTCGATTTTTCGATTCGTCTTCAGTTCCCGGAAAATTGAAGATTGGGAAAAAAAATAATTCTTGAACATTGGAGTTCCATCATCGCCAATAATCAAAATTACACCAATGCCTTTCGTCAAAAAATATTTTTTACAGCTTGGGCGTTGATGAGTTGACAGTGTACAATGTGTTCAACATTACGCAAAACCATGATTGCGATATGTATTATACTAACGGGTGTTGAATAAAAAATGAGAATTTTTTCAATACCTTTCAAGTAACTCAAATAAGAGCGTAAAATTTTCTTTGTCCAAGAAAATTGCTCTTTGGGCTCCCTGGAAACAGTAGGCGTGTTTGGTTTTGCTAGTTTGAACTTAGTCAAAGCAAAGATGGCGTCGAAACAGCACGTGCTCCGCGAACGCATTGTACGGTTCTACGAAACGCATTTCCAGCAAGGAAAAAAGTTCACGGTGGCACATTCTAAGGAAGAAAATGTACCTGTCAGTACGGTATATCGTATCCTGGGTTCCCTGAACGTAGAGCGGAAGGTCGGAAGTGGTCGTCCGGTGACGATAATGACGAAGCAGAGGAAGACATCGTTAAAGAAGCTGTTTGACAACAAGGACGCAACCAGCCTGCGTGACGCCGGTCGGAAATATGGCTGCTCCCACGTATTGATCCATCGTACTCTCAAGATGGAAGGAATCGTCTGCAGGAAGAAGACGAGATCGCCGGAGTACACGAAGGATCAGATTGAGACGGTTAAATCACAGTGTCGGTGGATGACCAAAAAATACCGCGGGACGTCTTTCGTTCTGGACGACGAAAGCTATTTTCCGCTGTCCAAAACGCATATTCCAGGAAATGATAATTACTACTCCAGCGACAAGTCATCCACACCGCCTGTAGTGAAATACAAGTTCAAGCACAAGTTTGAAAAAAAGGTTATGTTGTACATCGCCATTTCCGACCGGGGCATTTCAAAGCCTTGGTTTAAGCCGAGCGGTCTGGCAATCAACCAACAAATCTATCGAGAAGAGTGCCTCGATAAAATCCTGCTGCCGTTCTTGAACGAACATCACGCAGATGGGAAGTACGTCTTCTGGCCGGACAAGGCGTCTTCCCATTACGCCAAGAAGACGCTGGCGTATCTTGAGGAGAAAAAGATACCGTTCGTGCCGAAAGATCGTAACCCAACAAACTTGCCCCAGTGCCGCCCAATAGAGAATTTCTTTGGCTCACTCAGTATAAAGTATAAAAACAATTGGAGGGCCAAGGACACGAAGCAACTGACTACAAGAATCCGGAATTGTATCCGGAAAATGAACGTAAGTGCCGTACAACGTTCTTGTGAGAGCATCGCGACAAAGTTGCGTCGAACAGCAGACCACGGCCCTTACTCAAACATTCACTGACATTTTTTTGAAGAAAAATACTGAAATCGATGAAAAAAAAATTTTTTTTATATGTGATTGAAAAAATTCTCATTTTTTATTTAACACCCGTTATATACCAAAGTTGACAACTAGAATATTGAAAACCAGGAAAACTGAAAATATAAAAAAGGAAGAAATCAGAATAGTCCATATCGTGTTGTTGGGAAAGTTCGTGACGGCTTTTTGAAATCAAAAACATAACTTTCATATGCAGACATACATTTATTCAGTTTTACATGAACAGTTTTGCTCCACAGTTTTTCGCCATTTTTCACGCAGCTACTTTACGCATATCGCCCAATAAAGTTATACAAAATCAAACAAGATTGATGGTGAGTGCTACCTCATAAATTATGCTATCATATGATGCAAAATCATTACCAGGTGGTTGCTTTACAAAGACATGATAAATTATTAAAGATGCTGTTCGATTTTTCGAACAGCTAGTCTTTAATGAGGTAAGCTTTCGATATAATATAACGACCCCGAAATTTGTTTCAAAAGCAAAATTTTAAACAAACCTCATAAATGATAAAAAATGTCTCACTCAAACTTCGTAATGTATAAAAGCGTATAACAGTCCGGCTGGAAAGTTTATAAGGTAACACAGTAAAACTACTTTTTTTTGCAAAATTCAATTGTATTATTCAACATAATTGCCATTCGAGGGCGATGCAGCGATTATAGCGATCTTGCAACTTTTCGATACTATTTTTATAGTACTTTATAGTCGGTTTTTCCAAAATACCCTCAGTTTCGGTAATCACTTCATCATCGGTCTTAAATTTCTTGCCAGCGAGCGTTCTCTTCAGGTCTGCGAACAGAAAATAGTTGCTGGGGGCCAGTTCTGGAGAACACGGTGAATGCGGAAGCAAAAAAATGGAAAAATTCGGATTTTTCCATTTTTTTTTCACAATAACAAAAGTTGCTTCACTCTCAATGCTGTAACTCACGAACCAATCGACCGATTGCTGTCAAATTTTGACACGTATCCATTGAAAGATGGTGCTTTGTGATAGTCAAGTAGATTTTTGCAAGAGGCGCCATCTAGACGTCAACCTTATGAACTTTTCAGCCGAACTGTTAGACAATCGTCCAAAGACTAAAGCACATATCACGGCTTCGTAAAGCAGTATTATTTTTTTTCTCGAAAATTTCTGCATTACCTTCCATTCCATTAGATTCAACGAAGATTGCACTGCCAACCCAAGCCGGGAATTAAGGGAAATTCTCTCCCGGCACCCAGATCCGAAAAGCGGTTGAATTTTGATCCTTACCATCGCTGCCAATCATAAGGGTGTGACGTGGTGGTGGTGGCAATGATTAGTGTTGATGGGAAAAATGCCTTCATGCTTTGGGTTTCTCAGGAATTAATCCCCGCCTTCGCCCCGTTAAAATTGTAATTCAAATGATTTCCTTTGATGGTTCCCTCTCTTTTTTTTTTATTTCACCAGAGGACCAGCAGAATTGCTCATACATAATGGATTTCCTTGTTATTTCAAGTTGTCAGCAGCATTGGTATGGATGCTAGCGAAAACTGTTCAAAGTGTGAAAATGTCAATTGATGATTAAACTCCTAGGTTGTAATGCACGGTCGTGTGAGTGGTCGTTTGACTTCGAATTCGATTACTGCCAAGTGGAAGACAATCAAACAGACGGCTAGGTGACATTCCCATTTTCTGAATCTCGAGAGTGTCTCAAGGCAGACGAGAAACGCGTGCCAAACGTCATCGCCCCCATCTCAACCGCTTTGATCAGTGCTAGACGACGTCTGCAAAACACACGCTTGCAATAAATAAACTTAAGCTTGCATTTGGCTCATTTGTACATTGTAGATAACTGGAGCAACCGGGAATGAAGAGAAAGCCATAAAAACCCGCTAAACCATCATTAGCAATCAAGTTGAAACAGAGAAGAGTGCAACAAAAGCAGCCGCCGACACCTGCTGCAATTTGTATGGAGAAAAAAAAATAGGAAAGCGAATTTGTTTTTTTTTTCCTTTTCGCCGTCGACTCAAAAAGCCGAAAATCATTTCTTTTCAGAACTAGACCAAAAACCGCCTTTTGAGGATTGCGATGCGGCTTTTTTTCCAGGAATTTCCTTGCCAGACAGGTTGCGATGCAATAAAGTTGCTTGCGTGTTTGTTCCAGTTTTCGGACCAAGTATCAATAAATTTTTCAGCAGCCAGATGAAACTGCACGGGCAGAAAGTAGTGGGATGCACCCGAATTGTTTTTTTATGGGAGAAAGGGCATTTTCCCGAAATTAACGAGCGGCACGGGGCACCCAATTTTTCAACGTGTTTTGTAAACATTTAACAACTGCACCATAAACAATCCTAGCGGCCGTGAATGTGGGCACCAGCGTTATGAAACCTGTCAAAATTGCAGGTGAACAAGAGATGTTTTGAAGTTTGATGATAGGTTCTAATGAGCTCGCTTACCTTGGATTTTAGGCAGATGGAAGTACAATAGCGAGAACGGAAAATTCACTTTTTTTATTCACAAACAATAATTGAGTGACAGTATCTCGCGAGCCGTCATTTTTTCAGCGACCTCTTCAACCGTTCAATTTCCACTTCACGCGATCAATTGTATCGAACACGTATCCTTGGTTTCCTTTCGATGAGACTCGAAACAATGGCGACAACGAAACAATACCGAAAGAAACAAAAGGCGCTTCCTGCCCAGAATGAGCAGTTCCTTAGCGAAGCACTCTCCAAAATTACGAACAATAATATTACATCGGGGCATAAAAAAGAGACTCAGCGATATGGAAACCGCATTCAATCGACTTAATTTATAATATTCCCCTTCCTTCTTCTCTGTTCGCTGTTGTTAGCTTTTCTCAGGGTGGACACTTAATCGACGGAGGAAAAAAAGCATATGTTCCGGCTTCTCGCTCGAAAATCAATAAACCCAACTGGAAACCCGAAATCCCCCGCGGTTTGTTGTTACCCTTTGCTGCTTTCTTCCTACTTTTTTCCAGTTTTTTATGCGTTTGACAGGTGGGGGTTAAAAGCCGGCGCTCGGAGCGGCATCGCGTGCCGCCTGTGGTGAGTTTAACCCCAATCGGACAGAAGAAGTGCGGTCAGAAGTTTTCCACGGTCATTAATATCGCGCCCGATTGTTGGTATTTCAATGAGATCTCGCTGATGAGGAACAGAGAGCAAGCGGGTTGCTGAATCAATCGAATAAAGAAGACAGACCTCCATCTCACGATCATCTGCGAACCATTTCAAAGTATCGATTGAAAAGGATCGAGAAAGTGAAACATGATGTAAAAAAAAAGCTAACGCGTGTGGTTTTTCTGCGTTCCTTCGTTCTATCAATTAAGCACTCACGCACCATATTTTTTATCCCTGCTAGAAAAATAAGAACCCGTTACCCCATCAAACAGGATAACACAAAAGGGTGAAAACCTCTTCATCACGATCTCACTTTTTTTCGGTTCTTTCTTTTGTCAAGCACTTTTGACACACACGTGGGTAAGAAGGGGTTCCGGCGCGATCCCTCCCGTGCGCGGTGGATGTTGTGATCCCTTTTTTGTGGGTTCTGTGGTTTTGATAGTTCTTAATTTGATACAGTGCTTTTAAGGAAGTGGTTAAACTAGTTTATGGCTTCAGCGTTTGTGGAATAAAAAAAAACGGGGGAAAAGACGGGTTGGAAAGAAAGTTGATTAATATCCCAAAAATGCTCGCTCTAAATTAGTGCCACGCGTTGCTGCTATCCTGATGGTTCCTTCATATTTTTACTTTTTTCCACTGCCCTTATTTTCTAACCCATTGGGTTAGTTACACGGTTTGAGAGAGAACAGCTCGTAGTTCCCGATAATTTGATGGAAATTGTACCGCTAGACATGTGATCAGGAGGAACCGTTACGTTACGAGCTAATGATGCAGAAGGATTTGTTCAGAATCGAACAGCATTTCTTTTTCCAAGAGAGTACAATATAAAATAAGATGATTTGAGAAAAGACGACGATCGTGGTGAATATCCGGCTCAACGATTGGTTACCCAACTTATTTATATATATAAAAATCTCGTGTCACGGTGTTTGTTACCGAACTCCTCCGAAACGGCTCGACCGATTTTAATGAAATTATACTCAAAATACTTGGTAGGTATGAGAATAGGTTGTAAACTATATATGATACCGGTAGGATACCGATAACCATACATTTAATACCGAATAGGGTGGCTCTATGCAGAAAAAAAGATCTGGATATTTTTTTTCCAAAAATTTGACTTCATACCATACATATAACCTTAAATTTTGACCCCAATTCCCTATTTTTAATTGCGATTTTATTATTTTTGTGTCAAAAACATTCTAATAATTTAACCGTTGTTCGTTTTGTCAACAGAACGAATTCATTTAAGTTGTTCAAAGACTGATGGCGTAACGCCCGCTTCATTGAACATCCATCTACAAATACACAAGTAACATCAATTCATCTAAAGCAGGGAGCATCTCCGAAGAGCTGGAAGCCTTTTTGAATGAGCACAATGAGTTATCGAAATTCTACAAATCACATTTGCTCGGATTACAAAATGACAATCATGCTATTGCCATCAACCCTGATAAAACATCAGCTGGAGAGCACGTGTGTAGAATCACAAGCACAAGCGCTGCTGGAATCATGATAGCACGGTGATACGAGAAATTTAATGCGAAGAAAAAACAATAATCTGGAATTCATCGTTGACACACACCGTTCATACGACCCTCGCTATGTTCTTCTTCAATGGCACTAACGTTCCCAAGGTTTGCCTTCTCAACGTAGTACTACTTGCGTCATTTTTATTAGTAAATAGTTGAGATTTCTATGACGAACAATACGCCTTGAATGTATTCTGGAGTGGCAAGCTCAAGAATACGCGTGACTACAGTGCAAGTCAGAAGGATTTCTTTAACGAAAAATCTCTTGCATAAACATTAGACCAACGAGACCCCGTCACAGATACTTAATTCATTATGAACATCATTTCTCATTTTGATTTAATATTAATGAACATGCGACGAAACAAACAGAGGGCGCGCTCGAAGGATTTTTATGTTTATCATATGGTGATTTGACATGGTCAAGAAACGCCAATTCAAGATATCGTAAGCTGTGCCAACAATTTATGGTCGACATATACGCGAAGGTAGAGATTGAACGACTGCAATTCTTACTACACAATCAACAAAAGCGGTGCGAGGAATAATACATTCACTTGTGAGACACTATCATGAGCAACGCCGACACAGCTTTAGTTATAGCCAGGCCAAAGCGCAATGCATTGTCATGACATTGCGCGTGTGTTCAAACACAAAATGAAGTTCGATCGTATTCGTCCCCACATATTGTTGGTTGTATTCTGTTGAATGGAAAAAGCGCAATTTTGCATTCTGTTCAAGCTCAAGTCCAATCGTGTTGAGCAAATGTGACAACCTTGCCACGCAATTCGACGTAAGCAACATTGGTCTCCATGTTCCATTTCTATGAAGCAAAAATAGTAATGGTTTTTCGGGTGGAATAAACACGCAAAATTTAGCATTCAAACACATTCAAAACAAATTTTAGCATCCAAACGAAATCGAATAATAATTTTCATTCAAATTTCAACAATTTAGAATTATTTCCGGAATTATGCCGATCAGATAGAGAGTAAATTGAACCACAAATACGGATGACTTATTTTGACCATTGTTTCGCGACAAGGCGAACGAATTTAAGAGTGTAAAAGTCGATTTCGATCGAATTGTAAAATCCGATCAGTCATATGCATATATGAATATTGAGTTCTACAAATCGGTGAAGAGTAATGAAAACATCCATGAATAAAGGAAGCAGTATGGCTGTGTTTCAAACCTAGATTACCGATGTGAATACTCCTCGATTGAATGACAACGATAAAATAACGCGATTCCAAACAGGCCGATTAATCAGCTCCATTGAAGTTAGCTGGCGTATCGCTGTTTTCCAGTTTATGAACGAGACCAAGCTGTTGTAAACTAAGCCATGTTGAAAATCACATGCACGTATTTTCTAACAAGGAGACAGCAATAAATACTGATTTTTTATATTTCATTTTTTCTACTTTACGACAAACTTATATTACTTTTTTCAGTTGACGTTTATCCTTGAAAAGATGAAACATGTCAGTTACGTTAATGAAATACACCAAGAAACATCATATAATCTTTCGTTCAAATCATTTAATTCGTTTTTTTATCGGTCACATTCGATTTATTTTAAAGATCGTTAAAATATTCAAACACACTTACAATGCATTAGTGTGTCTTATTCAACACCCAAAATATTCACTAGAAATAATTTATTTGGCAGAACAACGTTTGCCTGGTCAGCTAGTAATGAATTAAATTTAACATTTCTGTTGAATATGTTTTGTCAATCACTTCTTGAAGCTTTGTTCAGATAAAAACAGGACTCACTGCTTATTTTATAAGAGCGCTACCAAAGGGTGTACCGTTTAAAATTCGTACACTAAAATTAATTCTCAAAATACGAGTTTTCATCCGTTTATTACCAAATTTTGAGGGGGTAAAAAGAAACAATTAAAGTTAATTTTGGCATCATTCATTCGATTTATTCTGCTTTTATATTCGGATGCAGGAACTCTAGCTGGGGGCTCTACACGACCTCAGAATCGACAGTTTTTTGCATATTAACCCATGCTTTACTCATTTATTTGCATTCATCACCACTTTAGGTCTTTTTAAAAGGTGCCTCTTCATAATGGTCCTGTTCTTCCCCATTGGGCGCAGTTCCGGAGTGTTCGGGGGGTACAAAACTTTCGGCATGAAATCGACATTATTCGCCATATGCCATCAGCAACACCTAAAGCGTTACATAGGAGTTTTAGAAAAAAAAATTAAAATTTGCCAAAATGGCAGCCATTTTTGTAAAAAATGAGTTAATTTCCATGAAAAACGCTGGGGCTCATAAAAAAATTAAAAAAAAAACGAGGTATCAAAAAACGATGATGATTCATCCTTACATGTTGATAAAAAACATCAGCCAGATCGGTCGAGTAGATCCTGAGATATACCAACAGCTTAAACACATGGTTTTGAGAAAAACGCGTTTAAAAATTCGTACATCAATCCTACATTCCTTGAGGTGACCTCATACTTTTGGCTGTATCTTTACAACGAAGTTAAACATCGAAAAATCCTTTTAGGACAACATTTCTGAGAGCATAAGCTTCTCAAAAAATGCAGAAAAACATCGATTTTTTCGACCTTCCAGACCGAGGTCCCCCTTAAAGGCCCCAACCACGCGTTTGTGATCGTTCTCGTTTACCTGACGGCTTTTTTCCGGATCTTCGCTTCCGATCAACAGTCAGACGTTCTTCGAACCGTTTTATGATTCCAGATACCGTGGAGTTTGCTATTCCCAACTTTTTCCGATGGCAGGAGGCGACAGATCCTTATTCGCGAAGTACCGTTCTGTATCATATTTCGGACACTTTGTTCTAATATCTTGAAATGCTTAATGCACTGATGATATAACTATAAAATTAATATCACAATTGCTTCTTTAGAGTAAACCCTTGGTTTCACTATCACTTCTTTCGAGAATTACATTTGAACTATTACATAGCATGAAAAAATCGAACAGCACTACTCATTATCGTTTGTGTTTGACGTTTGCTTCGCGTGAGCACGTAGAATTTACCCCTTCATCAATATTTCAATTTCTCTCATGTTCCATCAGTTCTCATCATCGGTTACTGTAAGATTGCTTGGTAATTGTTTCGCAGTTAACTATAAAATATAATCAAGTGTAATGTAATTTTCGTTCGAAAAATTACAAAATAAAGTGTCCGAAATTTGATTTTTTTATGATTAGTGTCCGAAGTTTGATTCTTATTCGCTTGATTCGAAAAGCATTTGATTCGATGATTTATTAATGTTTTCAATCAAATAGGTACCAGAGTAGAAAGCTTAAAAGCATATTGAACTAAATTATTAAAGAAAAAATAAACCAAATAATTCCTATGTATAACGTTGAGATCTGTTTTCTGCACCATATGCCTTAAGCGTCCGAAATATGATTCAGAACGGTACTCGTGCAAAACTTTTTCGCGCACGCACTGTTATTTCGTTGCCATTTTGAAATTTTTTGCACACCTGATGAAATGAACTCACAGAGAACTGACAATACACAATACACATCAAACTGTGTCTACGCTAAATCCCAATTAATTTTCCCAACGGATCAAAAGTGTGTGTGTGTGTGTGCGGATTAGGAACGGTACACCCTTTACTGATCGAATCTGGAATGCTTGTAAAGTTTTCCTCTCTCTGTGGAGAAATATTTGTTACGATACATTCAGATTTTACCAAAGTTATGATAGATGCAAGCTGAAATAATAAACTTAATTTTGGTAGAAAAATGGCACAATCAATGCATTTGACTGAATCAGCTGTGGGCAGCGTCCCCTAACATTCCTGTTTTTGTTGTGGAATACACAGACCCAGGGCTTGTCATGGAATGCAATGCAAACACAAGTATCGTCCGAAGAATTCGTCTGCGGAAAGGATATCGCACTTTTTGGCGTAAGAAAACAATCAAAATGAATAATGATACAGAACTTAGTAGATACCAAAGATGCCATACAAATGAAACACAAATTTCTGCATAACTCCAAAACTAATCAAGCAAATGGAGCCGAATTTGGCACGTGAAGGTTCTAGGGGGCACGAAACGTTTCTATGGTAGATATACACTCCTCCCCTCTCTCTGAGGGAGGACTGTCATACAATTGAAGCATACATTTCTGCATAACTCAAGAACCAAGCAAACGGAACCAAATTTGGCATGTGGAGGTTTTAGGGGGCAAAAAATGGATTTATGTCTGTCTGTCTGTCTGTCTGTCTGTCTGTCTGTCTGTCTGTCTGATTCTTATGAACTCGGAAACTACTGAACCAATCGACATGAAAATTGGTATGTAGGGGTTTTTGGGGTCGGTGAAGGTTCTTATGATAGTTCGAGATTTTATTATCTCAAAGGGGGGGGGGGGGGTTCTGGCATACAAATGAAACACAAATTTTTACATTACTCGAGAATTAATCAAGTAAACGAAACCAAATTGGGCATGTGGAGGTTTTAGGATGGAATAAATATTTCTATGGAGGTTAGACATTCCTCCCCCTCTATTAGGGGGGACTGCCATATTTCTGCATAACTCGAAAACTAATCAAGCAAATGGAGTCAAATTTGGCATGTGGAGGTTTTTGGGTGCAATAAATGTTTCTATGAAGGTTAGACACTCCTCCCCTCCTCTAAGGGGGACTGCCATAAAAATGAGACACAAATTCCTGCATAACTCAAGCAAACAGAACTAAATTTGGCATGTGGAGGTTTTAGGAGGCAATAAATGTTTCTAAGGTGGTTTGACACTCCCCTCCCTCTCTACAGACGGGGGGGGGGGATTTGAATAGCTCGAGAACTAATCAAGCAAATGGAATCAAACTTGGCATATAGAGGTTTAAGAGTTCGACAAACGTTTCTATGGTGGTTGGACACTCCTCCCCCCCCCCCCTCTTCAAGAGGAGGCTGCCACACAAATGAAACAGAAATGTTTGCACTAACGAAATTGATCTTCGTTCGAAAATGGAAATGGATTTTAATGTGATAAAACGAACTCCTATATCGTCGTCTATCTATATAAATAAAAATGGATCGCCGATCGCCGTGTTGATAAGAGCAAAACTCGAGAGAGGAATTGTCTGAATTAAGGCTGTCTTTAGTCTATCATATTTTCTGTATCAATCATTTATTCCATGTAACGGAGAAACATGTTATTTGTAAGTGGTTGAAAAATCTTGAACAAGAATTGTGTCTGAATATAATCTGATATTATAATAACGAGTTTTGGTAGAAGTACTAGGAATTTTATAGTAAAAGGTAATTTTAAAGGGTAGTATTAGCGCTTAGTAAGAAAACGTGGATGTGATAACGATAAATAAATTTTGGGCGGGACGAAGTTTGCCGGGTCAGCTAGTAATATAATAATAATAATGTACTTATAACTTATAAGGCTACCGGCTGAGGAATTGTCCCCAGGAAGATATTTTTTTTGCTGATGAAACTAATTGAATTAATAGAAAAAAAACTCCTCATCTGAGAAGGGATACGCAGTTGCGAACATAAAAATCGTGGCTCTGATTTCGGAGATTTATGAGGAAGAGTGCATTAGAAAACAGGTGTTATCATAAAAGCACAGAATGATCCTGTGAAGTTTTAGTCAGATTTTGGCTGGCACCCACAATGCAGAGACACACTTCATTGGTACCGTGAATCTCGTCAAAAAAAAGCTTGAACCCACCCTATTTTGCTCAATCAAGAAGTATTGGCCAATTGTTGACGAAAACTGAAAAAAATGGCCAAGTCACAAAGGATATTTAAGAGATTAGGTGTTCAGGATCAGGATATTCTCGTAATAAAATTTGTGATTGTAATGGTCATTAAATGACCGGTCAGATTGACTACAAATCGAACAAAAATATTTGGAAATTGTGCTTTGATAGAGTGCTAATATAATCCTCGAAGTAATATCATCTAATTCGCAAATTCACATAGAATCGAATCGTCGTTTTTTTAAATTCCCATCAATGTTATTGTGATTTTCACTTTGATCAACTTCAGAGAAACAATGAATGTTTCAAAATATATATATTATATATTTTTTATATTCCCATTTGCCAGAGCGGATTGATTCAAAAAGAAAAAAAATATTTCGTCGACCCCACAAATTAGTTGATAAACGATAGAAGCACTGTTGAAATGTAAACGATTATTCATTAAAATTGAAATTAAAGAAATTTAGAAATAATTATGTACTTACAGCTTAAAGCATTCCAAATGCAGCTGTTCAAAATATGTCGCTATTATGAGACGGTGCGAGGTTTTTTTTCCAACAACCATAATTATCAACCCTTGGCAAAGCATAGAAACAACAATGACATGCAAGTGATTCAGAAATACGCGAACACTCTCCGCCTGCCGGTATGAAAACCGATGTAGTGCATCTTTTTCATCTATACACCTCGGATTTGAGTTCAAAAACTCCAAACAAATCGAACATAATTTATCGACTTGCATAATTTATCGACTACAATTGTCACGGGAATTGTAGAGCCTATCTCTCCAGAATACATCCAACGCGTATTATTTGGCATAAAAAATTTAAACTGAGTACTGCCAATAAAAACGAAGCAAATGAAGACCTACGTTGAGAAGGTTAAAGTTCCACTGGGAACGTAAGTGCCATAGTTAAGAACTATCGACCCTTCGAAGCGCTTTTGCACTCCGCGTCCGATCAAGCCTCTACGTTTGGTTGTTACCTGCTCGTTTGCATCAAGCATAGAATGCAAATTGTCAAATCATGATGATGATGATATTTTCAATTACAGTGGCTTTAAATTTTCTCAATTTCTCAGTTCATTCGCTTCTAGTCTAGAAAAAAGCCAAGTTGGAAAACATAAACGGAACTCTCGACCTTGAAAAATGCCATTTGGAAGCCTCCCCAACTTATAATTCCTCATCAGTGTGACGTTTTTATGATGATTTTATTCAGCCTAATGCCTGAACTTATTGTCATCAAATCCCCTATTCAAGCCTTGTTCAAGCAAATTAGGAGAAATTATTAAGTTATAGCCAATATTGTTCGTTAGGTGCAGTTCAAAGTCAATTAGAAAATGTTCATCCAACTCGTAGGTGTGGTGGGAACGTCTATTCGACTATACTATAAATGGATTAGCTCTACCTAGACTGCGACATCGAAGAAGATCTTAGTCTGACTGCATTATTTGTTTTTACGAAATTTCTGTAAATAGAATTTGTTTTTAGTACCTTGACAGAGGCGCTTGTTCGAGTGTTTTACAGCTACTGGATAAAACCGGTTCAATTTCTGATGGACTTTTGAACAAAAATTAAAAATGGCCATGATTTCAACTTACGACCTTTGGATCATCGATGCGTTCCATCGATATTTCAGTCATTTGCTCCGTTAGAACACTTAAAAATGTAATTCCAAGTAGTCGAGTATG
Organism: Toxorhynchites rutilus septentrionalis; assembly: GCF_029784135.1. Classification (NCBI taxonomy): domain Eukaryota; kingdom Metazoa; phylum Arthropoda; class Insecta; order Diptera; family Culicidae; genus Toxorhynchites; species Toxorhynchites rutilus. The sequence goes on along the minus strand of NC_073745.1, from coordinate 19,669,445 downwards.
AGCTGCCAGCAAATGCTCATTTTGGTAGTCCGTCATGTGCTGTACAAAAGCTGCTTTGCAGTTGAATAAAATATTTTCAAAGCGTTCCACTGGCCTATTATCCAGGTAAAAATCGATGGTTGAATATAATAAACTTTTATACAAAATATATCCCAGCATATCGTCTTATTAAGCATACAATACTATTGTTAGATAATATTCAACTGACTAGTTTAATAACAGCTAGTGATTGTTTGTTGGGTCGCTATCGTTGCCGTCTGGTTGTAAGCTGGATGACAACTGTATCGTGGTTGAGAACCAAATTGTGGGTGGAATTATTTTTTGAACATTTATTGCACCCTGAAACCTCCACACGCCAAATTTGGTTCCATTTGCTTGATTAATCGAGTGATGCAGAAGTTTGAGTTTCATTTGTATGGCAGAACAAAGAGAGGGGGGGGGGGTGGAAAGCCTAGTTACCATAGAAACATTTATTGCACCCTAAAACATCTAGATGCCAAATTTCGTTTCATGTTGCTCGAGAAATGTAGAAATTTGTGTTTAATTTGTATGGCAGCACCCCCCCCCCCCCCCTTTGAGAGGGAGGAGGGGTCTTAAACTATCACGAAAACCTTCCCCGGCCCCAAAAATCCCTACATATTAATTTTCATGTTGATCGGTTCAGTTGTTTACAACACGAGTTTCAACCCACTTCTGATTGTAAACTCGAAGAGACAACACGTATCTAAAGGGTGTGTCACATCAAATTGCATCACGGAAAAAACGCTGTAGAAATTCGCCCAGTAGATCGATCCTTTTGAAAATTTTGGACACTAAAATAAAAACTATTAAACAACTTTTGGCATTTTCTTTTTATTCATACTTCGAGCCCAAGCCCGTATGCTCGCACCTTCCTCTTTACCCCGTCCATAAGGTTCTGTACAACGTCAGGTTGTAGTTTTTTTTGAACTGAAATCCATTTTCTCTTGAAGTCCGCCTCCGATTTGACAACTTTTGGGTTCTTCCGGAGGGCCTGCTTCATAATCGCCCAATATTTCTCTATTGGGCGAAGCTCCGGCGCGTTGGGCGGGTTCATTTCCTTTGGCACGAAGGTGACCCCGTTGGCTTCGTACCACTCCAACACGTCCTTTGAATAGTGGCACGAAGCGAGATCCGGCCAGAAGATGGTCGGGCCCTCGTGCTGCTTCAATAGTGGTAGTAAGCGCTTCTGTAGGCACTCCTTAAGGTAAACCTGCCCGTTTACCGTGCCGGTCATCACGGAGGGGGCGCTCCGCTTTCCGCAAGAGCAGATCGCTGGCCACACCATGTACTTTTTGGCAAACTTGGATAGTTTCTGCTTGCGAATCTCCTCCGGAACGCTGAATTTGTCCTCTGCGGAGAAGAACAACAGGCCCGGCAGCTGACGAAAGTCCGCTTTGACGTAGGTTTCGTCGTCCATTACCAGGCAATGCGGCTTCGTCAGCATTTCGGTGTACAGCTTCCGGGCTCGCGTCTTCCCCACCATGTTTTGCCTTTCGTCGCGGTTAGGAGCCTTCTAAACCTTGTATGTACGCAGGCCCTCCCGCTGCTTGGTCGCTGGACGAATGAACTTGACAAATTAAGCTTATTGGCGACATCCCGGACCGAACTTCTCGGATCACGTCTAAACTGCTTAACTACGCGCTTGTGATCTGTTTCACTGACGGAGCATCCATTTTTGCCGTTCTTCACCTTCCGGTCGATGGTTAGGTTCTCGAAGTATCGTTTTAGTACTCTGCTGACCGTGGATTGGACGATTCCCAGCATCTTACCGATGTCCCGATGTGACAACTCCGGATTCTCGAAATGAGTGCGCAAGATTAATTCACGACGCTCTTTTTCGTTCGACGACATTTTTCCAAATTTACGAAAAATTGACAGTGAAGCATGGCCAACGTGATCTATACACTCTTATCTGATTATAAGCGAAAGCTGAAGATATAATTCCTAAAAATTAAATTTCTACAGCGTTTTTTCCGTGGTGCAATTTGATGTGACACACCCTTTAGTTTTGCTCTTGGTCAGATAATCATAAAAGATTCGTTAGCTTTTGTTCAGTGCTTCTATTGTTCAGTGGAAAAGTGACTATTAATTTTCCGGCTGAATAGTTGTATTTTTTCACGATGAGTCCTCCCAAAGGAGGAAAAAAGAAAAAGAAAGGTGATGACAAGAGTGCAGAAGAATTTCCGCGACTTGAGGGCCATCGAGAGGGTCCCAAGTTTATGGTCATAAAGCGTACGGACCAGAAAGATTCGTCGTTCGAAAAGGTGAGCCCCATCTTCATACACAAAGAAATCAAGTCCGCATGTGGGGAACCGCTTACTACAGTGAAACTTCGTAATGGAACTCTACTAGTTAAGACGAAGAGCATCGCACAAGCAAATCAGTTGCTGCGCTGCAAAATGTTGTTTGATATGACTGTAAGTGTCGAGGAAAACGTTAAACTGAACCAAACCAAAGGAATCATCACAAGTGCAGATCTTCGTTATGCCACGATTAAGGAGATCGTAGAGGAATTATCTAGTCAGGGCGTCTGTCAAGTGGAACAAATGAAAAGAAAGAGGTTAGGTATACTGGAACCAACGAACAGCTTTATTCTCACATTCAAATCATCGGGAGTTCCGGAGACGGTGAAAGTGGGATATCTCGTACTGAATGTACGACTGTTCATTCCTAGACCAATCCGATGCTACCAATGTCAGTATTACAGTCATCCTGCGACGTATTGTCCAAATGAAGAAGTGTGCAGTAATTGTTGCGAAGAGGGTCATAAACCAAATAAGTGCACGGGTCCAACCACGTGTCGAAATTGCAAATCGTCTCATCACGCTTCATGGTCCACAGAATGTGAAGTGTTTAAAGTAGAGCAGGAAGTTATGCGCATCAAAGTAAATGAGGGTGTAAGTATAAGAGAGGCTAGGAATCTCTACAGGGCTAGGAACTCATCAAACGCTACCTATTGTGACGTTGTCAAGGGAAATCAAGGTAACTTAAGTACAAAAGAATCTATTGTTGCTACAAATAATGCTCAACCACAGTCAAATTCAATACAATCAATGAAGTCACAAACATCGCTGAAAGACTCTCACAAACCAGAAAAATACAACAGTGCACCAGTAACATCTAACATGACACCAACACAGATAACAGAGAACGATTTAAATATGCCAGGAACAAGTTATAACTCAAAATTTATTTTGAACCATATCGTCAGTTTGAATGACGATGGTATTAGTAGTGGTAATCAGATGGAAATTGAACCTCAAAAACTCACTCGACCTCGCTCTGAAACGAGCGAAGATGATTGTTCAAAGAAGAAAATTAGAAAATAGTAAGTATGGGTGAGAAGGAAATTAGCATGGAAATATAGAATCTTAATTACTCTCTTTCCAATGAGTGATGGATTCAAAAAATTCAATCATACAATGGAACTGTGATGGATTTTTTAACAACATCAAGGAAATTAGGATGCTAGATTCCGATATGAAACCGATGGTCATATGCTTACAAGAGTCTCACTTGAAACTTTGTGAAGCAGTTACTTTCAAAAACTATGATCTTTATAGAGAAGATTTCTCAACAGTTAACGACCGTGCTCGTGGTGGTATTGTCACCCTTGTGAGATCAACATTTGCATCTCATCGTATAAATATCGATACACAGCTTCAAGCATTGGCAGTTGAAATACTTGTACCCACGAAGTTCACACTCTGCAATATTTATTTGCCCCTAAACAATCAAGTTTCTCGCGAAGATCTCGCTGATTTAATAAGCCAATTGCCTTTACCTTTTATGATTGTTGGTGACTTTAATGCATATAATGTTCTATGGGGATCTAAAATGACTACTCCTCGAGGAAGAATTATAGCTGATTTGATTGATGATTTGGATTTAATGATATTGAACGATGGAAGTGGGACTCGTTTAAATGCTAGTGGCACTGAATCATGCATCGATTTAACATTATGCTCACCTATACTTGGGACAAAATCCTCATGGAGAGTGTATAATAATACATGTAACAGTGACCATTATCCTATTATAATAACTCCTCTTATTTTTCAAACAACGGACGAAAAGCGTCCTCGTTGGATTCTCAAGACTGCAAATTGGCAAAGGGTTAGAAATTTAGTTGATTTTGATGATGTATTTTTCCGCAGAACATTAAACGAACAAAACACTCATATAGTTGATTCAATTATAGATTAAAAAATCCTCTTCTGAAGTTAGATGCAAATCTGTTCCATGGTGGAATGACACTATAGCAGATGCAATAAAATTTAGATAATCATGTTTGAATAAATTAAAAAAACGTCCAGCAGGAGAAAACGAACAAAAATATAAAATTGCAAAATCAAAAGCTCGAGCTGTGATAAGATACCACAAATTAAAGTCTTTGAGAGAAAAGGGTTCATCTATTAACTTACTTGTTCCTCAATCGCAAGTTTGGAGAAAAGTTAGAAGTATAAGTGGAAAACATTCTTCTAACTCGATAAGGGCTATTCATGACGGATGTTCAATCATTTCAGACAAGAAACAGATATGCGAAAAATTAGCAAGCCACTTTTCAAACATTCATTCTTCGGAAAATTATCCAGCATCCTTTAAAGATATCAAATCACGCGTGGAAAAAACACCTTTAACTATTTTGAGAAACAAGAGCAATCATGAGCCATATAATTGCACCTTTTCGATGTATGAACTAGAACATAATTTGAACACTACAAAGGGCTCATCGCCTGGAATTGATGAAATCCATTACGAGATGTTGAAAAATCTGTCTGATGATTCAAAACGATATATTCTTAAATTCTATAACCGTATTTGGTGTGACAACGAATTTCCAGACGCATGGCGAGTATCAATCTTGATACCAGTTCTCAAACCAAACATATACAAACCTCAATTAATAAGATTCATGCATGGCTTTCCGAGCATGGATTTAAAATTTCTATATCCAAAACAACATTGGTTCACTTCTGCAAGAGGCGAAAACATTCTAGATCTTTGGAATTTTTCATAGACCAACAGAAAATTGAGGAATCAGAAGAAGTTCGTTTTCTTGGAATGATATTTGACAAATCTCTGACATGGAAAACTCATATAAAGGAAGCCAAAGTGAAGGCTATGAAAGCCTTGAATATCATTAAATCACTATCGAGTACTAAATGGTGTTCAGAGCGTAAAACGCTTTTGAAATTACATAACTCACTGGTATTGTCTCGATTAGAGTATGGTGACTGCGTTTATGGCTCTGCGACAGCTGGATTGTTGAGGTAATTAGACCCAGTTCACCATCACGGTGTTCGTTTATCTGGTGGAGCATTCAGGTCAAGTCTAGTAACTAGTATGTTAGTAGACACGAACTATCAACCGCTAAGTTTTCGAAGGGAAAAACACACCCTCGAACAGATGAGGCGAGTATTACGTAATTCAAATCATCCCATGTACCAAATTATTAAACGAATAACAGCTTCCAGTAATCAACAGGACCATTCATTTACTGCTCGTTGTGGAAGCCTTTTACAAAAATACTGCATCAGTTTCCCAGACATACAAAATGAGGATGGTCTCATGTTAGAACCATGGTTAGTTCCAACGTTTACAATTAATACAGATTTGAACGAGTTTAAGAAGAACGAATGCAATCCAGTTGACTTCAAAAATAGCTTCCTTGCTTTCAAGGAAAGGAAAAGTAACTATATGTTTTATTATACGGATGGTTCAAAATCTGATGATAAAACTGGATGTGCTTTCTACTCTGAAGAGCATAATAAAGTTTACAAGTATCGTCTGCCAGATCACTGTTCAACATACAATGCAGAACTATCCGCTATCAACCATGCTATATGTGAAATTTTACGAGACAATTCAACGAACAACATAATTGTCACTGATTCATTAAGTGCATGAAGAGCCCTTCAGAACAAGTTTTGTAAACATTTTATCGTCAAAGTTATCTTTATAAATATTAGATAGATGTACCTTACTGGAAAAACCATAGCTTTTTATTTTGTCCCCAGTCATATTGGATTTAATGGCAATGAAAAAGCTGATAACGCAGCTAAGGATTCTTTGAGGGATCCAATGAGTAATGCATACCTTCTATCGAAAGATTTAAAAATTATATAAAAGCGAAATTTAGGGAAACATGGAATCAAAACTGGATTAATACAACAAATAATAAATATAGAGAAATAAGAACATCCACTAACTATTGGAATAGCACAGATGCTCTAAACCGACGAGACAGTGTTGTAATAACACGATTAAGACTGGGATACACAAATTGGACACATTCATACCTCATGTCACATAACTCACCTCCAGACTGCGAGCACTGTAGACAACCATTGGCAATACGTCATATATTCAACGAATGTCAAAAATTGTTAGAACTTAGAAATGAATATACAATCTCAGATATTCAGGCACTAAAAGATGATATAAATTCGAATAGAACATGAATACAATTTATCAAAGAATGTAACGGGTGTTAAATAAAAAATGAGAATTTTTTCAATACCTTTCAGTAACTCAAATAAAGAGCGTAAAATTTTCTTTCTCCAAGAAAATTGCTCTTTGGGCTCCCTGGAAACAGTAGGCGTGTTTGGTTTTGCTAGTTTGAACTTAGTCAAAGCAAAGATGGCGTCGAAACAGCAGGTGCTCCGCGAACGCATTGTACGGTTCTACGAAACGCATTTCCAGCAAGGAAAAAAGTTCACGGTGGCACATTCTAAGGAAGAAAATGTACCTGTCAGTACGGTATATCGTATCCTGGGTTCCCTGAACGTAGAGCGGAAGGTCGGAAGTGGTCGTCCGGTGACGATAATGACGAAGCAGAGGAAGACATCGTTAAAGAAGCTGTTTGACAACAAGGACGCAACCAGCCTGCGTGACGCCGGTCGGAAATATGGCTGCTCCCACGTATTGATCCATCGGACCCTCAAGATGGAAGGAATCGTCTGCAGGAAGAAGACGAGGTCGCCGGAGTACACGGAGGAGCAGATTGAGACGGTTGAATCACAGTGTCGGTGGATGACCAAAAAATACCGCGGGACGTCTTTCGTTCTGGACGACGAAAGCTATTTTCCGCTGTCCAAAACATGCGTTTCCAGGAAATGATAATTACTACTCCAGCGACAAGTCATCCACACCGCCTGAAGTGAAATACAAGTTCAAGCACAAGTTTGAAAAAAAGGTTATGTTGTACATCGCCATTTCCGACCGGGGCATTTCAAAGCCTTGGTTTAAGCCGAGCGGTCTGGCAATCAACCAACAAATCAATCGAGAAGAGTGCCTCGATAAAATCCTGCTGCCGTTCCTGAACGAGCATCACGCAGATGGGAAGTACGTCTTCTGGCCGGACAAGGTGTCTGGCGTATCTTGAGGAGAAAAAGATACCGTTCGTGCCGAAAGATCGCAACCCAACAAACTTGCCCCAGTGCCGCCCAATAGAGGATTTCTTTGGCTCACTCAGTGCTCTAGTGTATAAAAACAATTGGAGGGCCAAGGACACGAAGCAACTGACTACAAGAATCCGAAATTGTATCCGGAAAATGGACGTAAGTGCCGTACAACGTTCTTGTAAGAGCATCGCGACAAAGTTGCGTCGAACAGCAGACCTTACTCAAACATTCACTGACCCTTTTTTTTGAAGAAAATACATTATGTTATTAATAAATATTTTTTTTTTATTTTATTGAAAAAATTCTTATTTTTTTATTTAACACCCGTTAGTCTATATGATCATATTCAAACCGTAGCTTGTCAATGTCAGTACTATGTAATATAACTATATTGTAACTATTTCTACATACTAACGGCCGAATAGCCTGTTCATGTGCTGATGGCCGATCAAATAAACAAAAAAAAACCAGTTTCAACCGTCCACACAAAAATATTTAAAAATCCGTTTTCATTGAAATGAAACGTTTTAAGTCTTTCATAGAATGAGCTGTGGATGAGCGTCAGAAATATTTATATTTTTTCAGTTTCGATCATGAATGATAAATTAGTTATAAATGATTTTTAGTATCGTATTACCTATAAATACATGGTGGCTTTTTGAGCCGCTGCATCCGAAAGCTCCCCACTTCAGAATCTTTCCAAAGCAGGATACGTCCAACTGTGAACCAAATTACCCTGCCAAAATATCAATATCGTGTTCAATTATCACGAACCTCTAAAAGTTTCAATTTCCGATCACTTCAACTCGTGTTCTCTCTATAGTGCTGAAACACTAATTTGTCGGACACGCCTCTGCGCCGGTTCAACCGTTCCTCTAATTAATTCATTTCCGAGCTAACCATGTCGCACTGATTGAAAAAAAAAAGAAAATGAACAAGAACCAATTTTCGTTTGTATCAGAGAGAGTGTGTACTTCCGAAATTAGATTGAAACAAAACGCGACTCGCGCTACTCCCCAAGCTAGATGGGACGTAACCTTTTTGAGAAGTCGTAAAACTATAATCTAGTTTATTAGTCAAAGGGGAACCGCCGAGCGGCAGTTTAACCCACCCGGCAATCGACAATCGGAACCGGGGGTATGGTTACAAAATGTTGCGAGTCACGCGAGTCGTACCTAAGCTCGAGCAGTCGAGGAAGGGGGCGTAGTATATGCAGATGGATAACGAGAAGAGTTAATGCGGGGCCGTCACACGCAGTTGGCGTGTGCAGGATGTCGCGAGAGGGTCAGATGATTTACCGCCCGTCACTTAACGGGGGAGGGCTTCCGATAGTGACCGACAGTGGTAGTGGATGTTAGTCACCGACTATCAAGAAATTGATAGTTTTTATCACTTACCACTCACTGAGGCGATTAGATTTCATTGATCGATTGACAGAACCCACATTTTCACACTAGCAGAGATAATCAAACCCCCCAGGAAGGCAAACATATGCATGACAAATGAAACCAATCATGCGCCTATGCTGGGATAATTAAGGGAGCAATCTCAAGCGTCTGTGTTTTTTTCTTTTCATGCTGCTGCCCAACAATCCACTCCCGAGAGGGATATTCCATTTCTTCTTCGCTTTTGGGTTCTCGTCTCGCTTCTATTTTTAACGATCAGTTTCCCCAGAAACCGGCTGTTCGTTTTTTATTCCTCTGTCGCGTGCTGCCCGTGGCCGTGATTGCAGTCAATAATAAAAAATAGAACCCAAACTAAAAAACACTGAACCGATGATTTCCCCCTCACTAAATGTCAACTACTGTTTCGGGGGTTTAGTGTTCGGTTTTACCTCCTTGCTTCGTTTCTTCCATCGTAACCTTCCTACCTTATCCCGCAGAGTTTGTTTTTTACGGAGCACCCATCTCCCCATAAAAACAAAAAAAAAATGACTGAAGACAAGACGCGCGCTGCGATGCATCTTTTGCTACCTCCTCTCGTGTCCTCTCCCTCCCGATGCTCCGGGTGCAATAAAACATCGTTTGGCACCTTCCTTGGTCGTCGTGTTTCTGCTGTTATTACTGCGGACTGGTTGGAAATGTATTTCTGGAGATTGATCCAGGCACGTTCCCCTTGTAAACAAAAAAAACACAGAAATGAAGAACCGAGATCCAGACAACTGTTAATGGGGAGAACCGAGCGAGGGAAAAAGGGAGAGTGGTGAGTGGCACATTCAAATGCAATTTTACATCCCTCAAAAAAGTGCCATCTTTTTATTGGCCACAGCCGCAGAGTGAGTTTCTGTTTTGTTTTTTTTTGTACGGGGAGATGGTTTATTTTTTAACGAGTGAGGTTAAAAAGTGAGTTTATTGACTTGTGTGGTTTCTTTTGATGTTTCAGTGTAAAAATCGGTAGAGGAAGAGATTTATACGTGCATATCTTTATTGTGTATCGTTCCGGTTTGGGGGCTACAAACGAGGAGACAAATTGATTAATCACGCGAATTTGATTTTGATCATCATTTTACGGATGCTCGTTCCATGGACGAGTTGTTTGCGATACTAAAATTCCAAAATGTCAGCCATAAATACGCACCGAAAGCCCCAGGATTTAACGGTCCAGGAAAGGGGCAAAAATCGATACCGATTCTCCCCTTTTTTCATCCACATATTTCCGACATTAACAAGGGTTAGCGAAAAGTTGCTTTGGTAAACAAAAAGAAATTCCCTCCAGAATTCCCTTCCTGCCACCCACTCCTGATCCCGGAACTTTGTTTCATCCCCAGTCAAAACCGTGTGCGTATGAGTAATATCCTCCCAGATAACCCTAGCCGGGAAGAGACGCAGGAAAAAATCAAAAGTAAATGAGGGTATCCCTTTCGAGCGAATTCGTAGCAACACGCAGACAGCAACACTGGCACTGACATACACTCTTTCTCTATCTCCCGCTCGTACGCCTACCATTTCCTGCAGCAGTGGGGGGATACGACTTCCGCCAGCTTCCGCAGTTGCTTCCAACCAATAGCAAAACTTACCCTTTTTATTATCCTTCCGTAGGTGAGTTTGGGTTCTGTGTGCGGAAAGAAAACAACATAGAAAAGCATTATGAGGAGATGAGATTCCTCCGACTTGCCTCGCCTCGATGTTGCCTGTGTGGGGGTTTTCGGAAGCAGAAGTAGAAAACGAAAGTCACATTAATCAAATGATGGAAAATATTATTGATTGCGAAACGTTTACAACTTTCCCTAGGAAAAGCCCCACATGGGTGGTTGCAGAGTGCCATGGGGATGAATGTTGCTTGGACTGTGCGATGGGATTAAGAGAAGAAGGGGTAATATTTTTACGCTTTATACGCTAAGAAAGGGTGAGCCAACGAAGAAAATGTCACGAACGGTGCCCGATTGAAAATTTTTCGATTGTAGTCAGATTTGGTCTGTGCGATAGGACAGCTTTTTTCATAATAGAACTGTTCAAATGTTTGAAAAAATCAAGCGTTTTTAGCACTTTTTTTTTTACAAATAGTTCCTTAACACGACAGAAAACTTTTCGGAGGTTTTCAGTACATCCAAGTTTTTTTACGCGGGGGATACGCTGCCGTTCTACGCATAGTTGTCCCATGTTTCAAAACCAGCAACTGAGAAAAACGTAATTAATGTTTACTAGCACGTTTGTGTACCAGAAGCTTTTAGCGTTTCAATTTAGCAATATACCGGGTTTTTTATCAGCAATACAATATTGTTTTTTCCACGATTTTAATATTATACGCTTGGACCGTGATGATAGATACGGAGGGGTGCTTTTGGGGATCAATAAGTGCCACTCATTTTTTAGAATTGACCTTCCACCTATTGGAGGGATCGGAGCTGTTGCTTGTCATGCAAACATCAGAGGCAAAGACCTCTGTATTGTCAGCTTGTATTGGCCTCCGAGAGCTGCGGTTAGCCGCAAACAACTTGATGACATGTGCTCACTCCTTCCTGAGCCACGATTGATCTTGGGAGACTTCAACTCTCACGGAACTGCCTGGGGGGAACAATACGACGCCAATCGTTCATCGTTGATATATGACCTTTGTAACAGGTTCAATATGTCCGTTTTGAACACTGGAGAGACAACACGTGTACCTAAACCTCCTGCTAGCCCAAGTGCTCTTGACCTCTCGCTTTGCTCGAATTCACTATCGTTAGATTGCAAGTGGAATGTAATCCAGGACCCCAACGGTAGTGATCACTTGTCAATCAAAATTTCCATCACCATTGGGTCGAATTCTTCTGAATCTATAAACATGGCATATGACCTCACAAGACACATTGACTGGAAAAAATATGCGGACGCGATTGCTCTAGCCATCAATTCCAGAGATGGTTTACCTTCATTGGAGGAGTATAACCTTTCTCGTTTGATCTATGACAGCGCGGTTCGCGCTCAAACGAAACCCATCCCAGGTTCCACTATTCGTCGAAGGCCTCCCAATCTATGATGGGATAGCATATGTTCCAAGCTTTATGTAGAAAAATCAAATGCATTTAAAGCTTTTCGGAAACGTGGAACCCCTGAAAATTTTCAAACGTATTTAGCCCTTGAAGATCAATTTAAAAACTTAATCAAAGGGAAAAAACGTGCTTATTGGCGAAATTTCGTGGGAGGTTTGTCACGAGAAACGTCAATGAAAAAATTATGGAAAGTGGCTCGAAACATGAGAAATCGCTCTTCATCCAATGAAAGCGAAGAATATTCACATCGATGGATTTTGAATTTTGCACGGAAGGTTTGTCCTGATTTCGCTCCTGTGCAAAAAATTGTTCGAGATATACCACAAGGTAGGTGCGATCTTGATTCCGAGTTTTCAATGGTAGAATTCTCTCTTGCTCTACTTTCATGTAACAATTCTGCTCCGGGATCGGATAGAATTAAGTTCAACTTGCTGAAAAACCTCCCTGATGTGGCGAAACATCGCTTGTTGAATTTATTCAATCGGTTTCTGGAGAATAATATTGTTCCAGATGATTGGAGACAAGTACGAGTTATAGCTATTCAAAAACCCGGAAAACCCGCGTCCGACTTCAATTCGTACCGCCCAATAGCAATGCTGTCTTGTATACGGAAATTGTTGGAGAAAATGATCTTGTTTCGCCTTGATCGATGGGTTGAAACGAATGGCCTACTCTCAGATACACAATATGGGTTCCGCAGGGGCAAGGGGACGAATGATTGTCTTGCGTTGCTTTCTTCAGAAATTCAAATGGCTAACGCCGGAAAAAACAAATGGCTTCAGTATTCTTGGACATGCCCCCTTTATGTCCAAGAATACTGAAGCCATTGATTCAGTTTCAATAGAGGTTTTGTCAGACAAATTACACTCTCGGGGTCTGCCGCCTCTATTGAATAATATGTTATATGCTTTGTGAGAAACAGTTTAATTTTTCTCACGGGGATTCGACAGTAAATCGGGTCTCCTACATGGGCCTCCCTCATGTTTAAGCCCCCTTTTGTACAACTTCTATGTAAGCGACATCGACAATTGCCTTACACAAAATTGCTGTCGTAGGATCAAACGAATCCGACCTGCAAGGACCCTTACAAGATACTTTGAACAATTTTTCAACCTGGGCCATTGGGCTAGGGATCGAATTCTCCACGGAGAAAACAGAGATGGTGGTTTTTTCTAGGAAGCATAGACCAGCAAAACCAGAGCTTCAACTTTTGGGTAAACCGATCACTCATGCTATGTCATTCAAGTATTGGGGTCTGGTTCGACTCCAAATGTACTTGGGGGGCCCATATTAGGTATCTGAGTAAAAAATGTCAACAAAGAATAAACTTTCCCCGTACAATTACCGGCACCTGGTGGGGAGCCCATCCCGAAGATCTTATAATGTTGTATCGAACAACTATTCTCTCAGTGATGGAGTATGGCAGTTTCTGTTTTCAATCAGCTGCCAAAACACACCTCATTAAACTCGAGCGAATTCAGTATATTTGTCTCCGTATCGCGTTGGGATGTATGCCCTCAACACATACCATGAGTCTCGAGGTTTTGGCAGGCGTACTCCCACTAAAAGATCGCTTCAATTTATTATCTCTTCGGTTCTTCATCCGGTGTAAGGTTATGAACCCATTGGTGATCGGAAATTTTGAGCAGCTGATCGAGCTAAATTTTCACTCCGGATTCATGAGTTCATATCATGAATTCATCTCCATGCAGGTTGATCCTTCTTCGTATATTCTCAACCGTGTTTGTTTCCCTGACTACATCAATTCCTCTGTGCATTTTGATCTGTCCATGAAGCAAGATATCCATGGATATTCAGATTACCAACGATCGAGGATCGCTCCAACGATCTTCGATGAAAAGTATGGGCGTATCAATTGTGATAATATGTACTTTACTGATGGGTCCACTATAAACGAGTCCACAGGATTTGGAGTGTTCAACGAATTCTTTAGCACCTCACACAGTCTTCAGAATCCTTGCTCAGTGTATATTGCTGAATTGGCAGCAATTCATTGAACAGCGTCGCCTCACGACCTGTTGAACACTATTACATTGTAACGGATAGTCTTAGCTCTTTCGAAGCTATCCGTTCAGTGAGGCCGGAAAATAACTCGCCGTACTTCCTTGAGAGAATACGAGAAATTTTGAGTGCTTTATGCAGACGCTGTTATGTTCTGTTACTTTTATCTGGGTCCCTTCACATTGCTTCATTCCGGGTAATGAGAGGGCTGACTCATTAGCAAAGGTAGGTGCAATTGAAGGCGATATTTATCTGCTTCAAATCGCCTTCAATGAATTTTATTCTTTAGTCCGTAAAAATATCATCGCTAACTGGCAACGCAAGTGGAATGAAGATGAATTGGGCCGGTGGTTTCACTCGATTATCCCTAAGGTTAGCCTCAAACCGTGGTTCAAAAGTCTAGACTTGAGTCGGGACTTTATCCGCACCTTCTCCCGACTCATGTCCAATCACTGTTCGTTAGATGCACTACTCTTTCGTTTCAATCTTGCCAGCAGCAATCTCTGCGTTTGTGGCCAAGGTTATCACGACATCGAGCACATTGTTTGGTCGTGCTAGGTGTATCTGGTCGCCAGATCGAATTTAGGAAACTCCCTTCGGGCCCGAGGAAGACAGCCCAATGTGCCGGTGAGAGATGTGTTGGCTCGGTTAGACCTTGATTACATGTCCCATATATATGTTTTCCTTAAAGCTATCGATCTTCGTGTGTGATTGTCCCTACATCCTTATACCCTCCTTTCCTTCCTTTGCGGGTAATTCGTCCCCTTGCTATAAATAGTAGAATAAGTTGAAATGTAAATACACTATAGATATACGAATAGATTTATGAAATGAGTGTTCATCAACATTGTTACAATTTCCTTATATCCCATCCTTCTCCTAAAAATATGTCACCCTCCTAAACTCGTAATCGGTTTCCACCTTACTAACCATAGATGTAAGAAAATTGTTTATATATATAGTTTTAAAATTATATTTAAGAATTCGGCTCCTTTAAACTTAAGTAACTGAGCCTGTAAAAATAAACGAATTAATAAAAAAAAACAATATTGTTTGATAAAGTGTGAAAAGTTTATCTCACTGAATTCATCCTACTTGATTACAGGTTCAAGAATTCATGGTGAGACAGTTATGCATAGAATATCAACATAGGACTTGATTTTTTTTTTTGAATACTGGGAATGAACAAATTTTTTTGTGATTTCCCGGAAAATTATGCGTAAAAACATCGTTTTATGTGGAAGGGAGGGTTCTGAAACACCTTTGCAGAATATATATCTCATTGTTATTATGCATTCGCTGACAAGGTGTACACCAGTGTTGGAAGTGCACCCGTGGCCGAGTGGTTAGCGTCTCACATTGTCATGCCGGGTGTTCGGGTTCGATTCCCGTTCTGGCCGGAGGATTTTTCGCCAAAAAATCGTATTCATGAGCTTGCCCCTCGGAATACATTCAAGGCGTGTTATTTGGCTTAAGAAATATCAACTAAGTATTAATAAATGACGCTAATTAAATGCATACGTTGAGACGGCAAAAGTTCCACAGGAAACGTTAACGCCATTCAAGAAGAAGAAGAAGTGTACACCAGTGTTGCCACATTTAAATCTGTACCAGAGGGGTCAAAAATCTTTCTCATCTGTACTTTTTTTTCCAAAAATCTGTACTAAAAATATGTACCATCGAAAATATTCGTTGTAGAGAAAAAAAAACAATTTATTAGCATTAAAGAATACCCAATTATTTACTACAAATACTAAATTTACATTTGCAAGTCATTCGTGTGTTTGATGATGCTTATAAATAGTTTTTTTTTTAAATCTAGATTGCATACCACAATTTTCGAGCTGCCACCACGATGTTTGAAATCTTTTGATCTCAAAGTTGCGTTCATCGTAACGTTGCTGAGCCGATTTCAAAGCTTATTTTTGTTCTGATTATATTCAGAAAAAAATCGCTCGACAGTTGCTGAATAGTGAGAATGCTACAAACAAGGCATCGAACCGTCAATTCTTTTTAGGCATCCAATTTTTCTTTATCTATTTATTTAGTACATCATCTTCGGCTATGTCGCACAGACTGAATTATAACTAACTATACTAATTCCCTAATCCAAGCACTAAACACGTTTCTTGTCATCATAACATCAAATTCATTACAAACAACATTAAAGAAACGCAAACAAAAGTCGAAACTACTATTGTAACCGAAGTTTGTTCTGTGGTAAGGAATTGTTAATTATGGAGAGTTTCGAAAACGACGAGGTGGAGTATTCAATGGAATCTGTTCCAAGAGCTTAGGGCAGTCAACATGACCCATCAAAACATCGAAAACAAAAAGCCTTTGTGACTTAGTACGCCTCAATGAAAGCGTTTCTAAATCGATCACCTTACAACGATCAGCATAACAGGGCAGATTGACCGGATCGTTCCACGGGAGAGAGTGCAAAGCGAAACGCACGAATTTTCTTTGAATTCGCTCAATCGCAAGACTCTGTGTAACTTGGAAAGGACACCAAACCGGGGAGGCATATTCCAAAACACTTCGTACCAGCGAACAAAACAGCGTTTTGAGGCAATAAACATCCACCAACCCTGCACATGCTCGTTTTCTTAAATTATGATTTCCTCACGGAGTAATTTTATCTTTAGACTACAGAATTAATTCTCCACATCTTGTACATTCCCATTGTAGAACGCCTGGAAACGCTTCTAACACAACGTTGGCCAAATACACATTTGGACGTCGAAGAGTGAACACGTACAAAAGAGTGCTCTTGAGGAAACAAAAGTGGTTGTTCACACCAAGTGTGTGCATTGTGTACACCAGGGATTCTCAAACTCTTTCGGGCAAGAGACCCCTTTTCCAGAATTAAGTCATACCTTCGACCCCCATACCTTCTTTGAGAATCTTTAGTTTTTTTCTTACTGAATAATTATCAATTTAAAAACATTGCAGTTTGTTAAATGAATAAACTTGACATTATTTTTTCACTGAGTTGATCTGGTATAGTGGCGAGTTCAATTCACACTCCCGACATTCTTCCAAAAAATGGAAGTAATGTTGACAAACCAGCCAAAAGTGTTGAAAGTCACTATAATACAGTAAAAAATTGTTTTCTTATCATATTGAACAAAATAAATAGAGATGAAATTAAGTAAATATCAAGTGTAATAAATAATTATCAATACAAATTACTCACAATCTATAAAAACATTCAAATCGCAAACCAATCTATCCACAACTATCAAAATATCAAAATACAGTTCAATATAAGTTAGTTAAAGCCTTAAACCTCCGGGTTCGTTGATTTTCAAATAGTTCCTGGTTTCGCGTTGTTTGTAACCATAATGAAGCCTTTTTCGTCAACGTTTCGTTGTAACTAGAACATATGACAACCTTGGCTGTACTCCTGATTGAACTCCTCATCTGTGCTTATGATAATCAACTTCTCTTGCATTATCACATTGGCTTATTCCATGGATGTGATATAGTACTGATTTATTATCCATTGGGGAATTTGAAAAATTTGAAGATTTAAAAACATTTTAGGTAAATCATTGTGTAATGCGTCCAAATGAGTGACATATGATAATATAACATGGTCTTGAAGCTTTTGTGATAATTTTGACAAATACAGAAACTGTGAATATTGTCTTCTGCTTAAATTTTATTTTAAAATTTTGTCAGAAGGGCCCTGAAGCTGAAACACAAATTCAAAAAAGCTTATAATCTTGCTATGCAAGGGACTCTTGGTCTCGAAATCCAGTGTGTAGAAGTAACCGAGTAAAGATTTCGTTGTTTTTCTCATATAGCTGAGCAAATAATCGAGTGTACAAAGAACTGCTTCGAAGGTTTTTGGTAGCACTCATAACATATAGTAAAAACTGATGCGATATAGGGCTCAGATTTTTGCTACTAAATGCTATCTGTGAATCAGGCAGTGAGTGGCCAGTACCTTTCGCTGTTGTAACTTAGAGTGAACTGTAAGGCCTCGATGACGACCAACCATTGATGGTCTCTATGTTTTTCGATTGGAATAGCTTTTACGGTAAAAAAAACCGATCGATTCTCCTCTGATATCATATATGTAGCAAAAATCATTTCTTGGCTCATATTTTCACCTTTAATATATCGAACATACCCTAACAACAGAGCTTTATGTGTAATGTAGACTCGTCCAGCTGGAGAGAAAATTTGTTGGTCTATAATAAATTGACTAACATTTTTCCCTCTTTGCGAACCATCTCAAGTTTGCTGAAATAAAAAAATATTATGCCATGCACATGAATGATCAAGCATTTTGTAAATTCTTTTTCAATCACTTTGTTCCAGTTCACTTCATTTAGCTATGTAAATACCTTGCAATCTCTTGAATTAAATCAGAAGTTGAGTACATTATCATTCAAGCTCCAACGTATTTCAGAACGCAGATTACAGATTTTTCGCCAAATTTCAGATACAGAATCTGTATATACAGAATTACAGATTTTCAGCAAAAATACAGAATTTAAAGATATTTTTTTCAAATTCAAATTTAAATGTTAAATTAATTACAGTTCATTTTATCTGTCTACCTTCTTCCTTATAAACTTTGTTTTTGTATCGTTCGAACTCCGCCTGCGAATGACGGATCTCAATAATAGCATGTCCGAATAAGAACCTGAAATTATTGAGAAACCAGAGCAGTGGGTCCAAAGCCCCAGAAAAGGAGGATGGTTGTAATAGCTGTTATCCATGGTTATTATGGAAAGGAAGTAATGGATAAACCCCTAAACCAAGGTGTGAAGCGACCCGTGCCGAGGGATGAATGGTAGGGGGGGTTTTAAACCTTGCCGTTAACGGAGCCTGTGGAGCACCAGGGCTCCCTCCACAGTATCGTCTGCCCTTGCTGCATTAAACCGGTCACTGATGCAGTGGACCTTCTTTACCGCGAGACTCGTGGGACTTCTATGAATAATCCACATCCAAATGAACAAAACGAGCGGTCGAAAATAACGCAGAACACTAAGGTTCTGCAAATAAATCTCCATCACGCTAAAGCAGCATCTAGCGTGCTGTCTAGGAGGTTTATTGAAGACGCTATGGATTTAGCTTTAATTCAAGAGCCTTGGGTCCACAAAGGAAGAATACTTGGTATTCATACTGGTTCATGCAAGTTATTCTACGACGACAAGCATGACTCCCCAAGAACTGCTGTTCTAGTAAAAGCAAATATTAAATGCTTTCCTATAACAGAGTTCATTCAAAGGGACATCGTCGCGATCAGAGTTGAGATACCAACCGCCAAGGGAAGATCCGACATAATAATTGCGTCGGCTTATTTCCCTGGTGACGTACCTGAGGCACCTCCCCAAGAGGTTGCGGCGTTCGTAAATTATTGCAGAGAAATCAAAAAAGACTTCATCATCGGCTGTGATGCCAATGCTCATCACACTTTGTGGGGTAGTACTGACATAAACAGTCGAGGTGACTGTCTTTTAGAATTTCTCTCTTCAAACAACATTGACATTGCCAATATAGGCAATGAACCAACGTTGATAAACGCTATCAGACAAGAAGTCCTGGACCTAACACTGTGCAGTCCGGTAATTTCTTCTAAAATACACAACTGGCACGTTTCGGAAGAGGCGTCTTTGTCTGATCACAGACACATTATCTTCGAATGGGATGGTGGCTTGACAGTACAGAGAGTGATCCAAGAAAAACCAACTGGGAACGATATTCACTTGAACTCGAGTCAGAAACTCTTAACACAAGAATAAGGTCGATTCAACAGCTCGAATCAACTTCAAAAGAATTAAATGATACGATAGTTTCTGTCTACAACAGTAATTGTCCACTTAAGAGAGTTTCTTCGACAAGAAACGTTCCATGGTGGAACAAAAGGCTCGAGCGGCTACGTAAAACAGCGCGGAAGCTGTTCAACAGAGCTAAAATTAATTCGGATTGGTCTCAATATAGGAGCGCCCTAACCGAATATAATAGAGAACTAAGACGATATAAACGAAAATCTTGGGTAAATAACTGCGAAAGCATAGAAAGTACCCCAATCGTTGCAAGACTAAGTAAGACTCTTGCAAAAGACCACTCGAACGGGCTAGGTTCCCTCAAAAAGGACGACGGTTCGTTCACAAAATCTCCCTCAGAAGTATTAGACTTACTGATGAAAACTCACTTCCCGGGATCTACATCGGTTCATTCTGATACCAGTCCTAACTACAACCGCGACATGAAATGCTCTCGAAGGAATTCTCAAAGTGCAAAGGATGTCGCAAAGATAGTTGCTGGAATGGTTTTCACGAGGGCCAGAGTAGAAAGCGCGGTGAGATCCTTTCAACCGTACAAATCCGCAGGTGCAGATGGAATTTTTCCAGCCCTGATTCAAAAAGGAGAATCTAAGCTGATTCCATCTCTAATCGAGATTTTTAAGGCAAGTCTGATACTAGAGCACATTCCTTCCACAGGGAGACTTGTTAAAGTGGTCTTCATTCCAAAAGCTGGGAAACGTGATAAATCACTCCCTAAATCATTCAGACCAATTAGTTTATCATCAATACTGCTAAAAACTATGGAAAAAGTATTATATGAATACATAAAGTCTGTATTCATGTCCAAATGCCCTTTATCTAAATACCAGTTTGCCTATCAATCAGGCAAATCCACAGTCACAGCGTTACACACGCTTGTGACTAAAATTGAAAAATCTCTTTCGTCAAAAGAAACTGCATTATGTGCGTTTCTTGATATCGAAGGGGCTTTCGACAATGCTTCCTATGTGTCAATGGCACAGGCTATGAGAAGAAGACATTTCGATGACTGCATAGTCGAATGGATCAAAGGCATGCTCACAAATAGACAAATCACCTCGGAGCTGGGTGGGTCATCGACATCTGTGATTGCAACGAAAGGTTGCCCACAAGGAGGGGTTCTATCACCTCTACTTTGGTCACTGGTGGTTGACGACCTTCTGATTAGTTTGGAGGCGAATGGTTTAGAAACCGTGGGTTTTGCTGATGATTTAGTCATAATGGTACGTGGCAAATTCGACGATGTGATATCGAGCAGGATGCAGATGGCCTTAAACCTTACACAATCATGGTGTATCAAAGAAGGTCTGAGCATAAATCCCTCAAAAACAACAATTGTTCCTTTCACCAAAAAGAAGAAACTGCATCTGCAGACTCTAAATCTTGGAGGAGAGGAAATAAAATTCAGCGCTTCAGTGAAATATCTAGGCGTAATCCTAGATGCTAAACTAAACTGGAACGCACACTTAGATGCAATTATCAGTAAGGCCAACATTGCCCTATGGGCATGTTCTAAAATGATAGGTAGAACATGGGGCCTGAAACCAAAAATGGTTATGTGGGTCTATACAGCAATTGTGCGGCTTAGGATAACCTATGCCTCATTAGTATGGTGGCCAAAGACTAAGGAGACTGTAGCTACAAAAAAGCTAAACAAACTCCAACGACTGGCATGCGTTGCTGTAACAGGAGCAATGCGAAGCACACCCTCAAAGGCATTGGAGGATATCCTTCACTTGTTACCTTTGGGTCAACATGTTCAGCTGGAGGTCAATAGAAGCGCTCTAAAGCTAAAAAGATATAAAAAAATATTAGACGGGGACAAAACTGGTCATTTGAGCATCCTGAATCTCTTACCCGTTGGACCAACCTCAGAGATGAACAGCGATTGGATGGAGCCAAGGACCAATTATGACATTCCATACACAGTGATCGAATTTTCTCATTCAGTATCGGATGAGGGTGGTCCCGATGTTCGTAATGGTTCAATCCTGTTCTATACCGATGGGTCGAAAATGGGTAACAGAACAGGTGCTGGAGTGTATGGTCCCAGAATAAAAATTTCTGTAGTATTCTGTAGAACTGGCCAACAGTTTTCCAGGCAGAAGTAGCTGCAATAATAGAATGTATAAATGTCTGCCTTAAAAGAAACTATAGACATGCTAACATTTGTATCTTCTCAGACAGTCAAGCAGCACTTAAAGCCCTCAATGCTTTCAAGTGCTATTCAAAAATTGTCTGGGAATGCATTTGCCTTTTACGACAACTGTGTCAGAGAAGTTCGGTACAACTGTACTGGATTCCTGGCCATTGCGGTATAGAGGGAAATGAACAAGCAGATGAACTCGCAAGACGCGGCTCAAGCTCACCCTTCACTGGTCCAGAACCATTCTGTGGAATTTCTGAATGTGTGTTGAAGAGTGAGCTGAAGAAATGGGAAGACCGGGAAGTAATGGCCAACTGGATGGCTGTACAACTCAACCAGTCAAAAAAATTTATCACGCCGAGTATTAAAATTACTCAACAATTGCTGAGTCTTAATAAGAAAGACTTCAGCACATTCACTGGTCTTATAACAGGACACTGTCCGAGTAAATACCATCTCAAAAACATAGGTTTAGTGCAAGATGATATTTGTCGCTTTTGTAATGCCGAAAGCGAAACCTCGGAACATTTGCTTTGCAAATGCGGAGCACTAACAAGACGCAGACTTCAACACCTCGATAAGGCTATTCTGGAGCCCAAGGAAGTTTGGTCTGTGTCGCCGATCAGGACTATAAATTTTATCAAACAGATTATTCCTGATTGGCACCTATCTCGCTATAGCTTTCAGTCTACTTCTTCATCAATAAGCAGTAGATAAGCTTGAAGCGTAGTACAAAAAATGGGGCATACCACAATAGTTCAAACTAATGGACGCAGTGGTTCACACCCAACAAGGGAAAAAAAAGAAAAAAAGAATCGTTGAGTCATGAAGCTATGTGCCTTGATTTCTGAAAATGTTGAACCATATGAAATGCCACCACACTTCTCCATTCCTGCTAAGGATGTTTTTGGGACACTTTTTGATAATTCCACATTCATCAGCGTGTGTTGAGTACATATTCTCGCTTCACAATGCCAACAAAACAATGTTCTGATATCGGTTGGCTTCCACAACGATAGACTCTATTTTGAAAGCAAAGGACTGTGTATCGGCTCAAGGAGGAGCGTCAAGGATGAAATTGACGGAAAATTGAAGAAAAGCAAATTAAATTATGAGAATTTTTTTATGATTTGTTTTGTTGTATAGATACGATTTAAGCAATCCATAAATAAGAACAATAAATTCAAAATGAAAATAAACCTTTCTTTCCATTTTTCCCGTTAGTTTTTTGATACAGTTTTTTTGCTAAAAATACAGATATACAGGTTTTTTAAGGAAAATTTTACGGATCAAATGTGGCAATTCTGGTCATTCTTATAACAGGGTGGTTCACGTAACCCAACTTATTATCTTAAATATTTCAAATAAGAACTTGTGTTAATTTATAGGGGTCAATATTCAAACCCTGTCGACCCCCAAAATCAATTTTCGTTTCTGTCGACCCCTGGGAAACCGAAATCGACCCCTGGGGGTCGATATCGACCACTTTGAGAAACCCTGGTGTACACTGTGTACATTGTGCACATTGTTGCCCTTAACAATAGCGGAATCTATTTAAACAATAGATTGAAAATGGAAACTAGAAAGAATACTTTGAATTCCTGCAACCGATGTCCATTCCGTATACAAGGACGAGAACGACCAGGAGTTTTATGTAAAATTCATCGATGACGAAAGCTTCAACCGATTCACAAGTTCTATGGACGAACAGTATGCATTCCAATATAGTGACGGCGAGATAACACGAGTCCAATTGGAATTGGCTAGCCGACAATTCAAATACATCCGTATATTCAACCTGCCCCCCTGAAACAGCCGACAAAGATATCGCTGTTGCTCTTGGCCAGTTTGGAAGGATTCGACAACACGTCCGGGAAAGATATCCCGCGGAGTACGGACACCAAGTGTTTAGCGGAATAAGAGGGTGCATAAAAAGGTTGTGAGTGACTCGATGAGTGAAGAGTGTGAGTGAGCATTGCTGTGGTTTGATTTGACTGCTTTCCGTGTTGTTTCTACGAAAAAAATCCTGAAAACTCGTGCTGGAAGATGATATAACATCTTGGATGTGGCTGCCATTGCAGTTTATCAGTAATTGATTATCATTCTATTTCATCGGAAAAATTGTATAAAGGGTGTGTCACATCAAATTGCATCACGGAAAAAACGCTGTAGAAATTCGCCCAGTAGACCGAACTTTTTGAAAATTTTAGACAGTAAAATAAAAACTATTAAACAACTTTTGGCATTTTCCATTTTTCATACTTCGAGCCCAAGTTTTTTTGAACAGAAATCCATTTGCTCTTGAAGTCCGCCTCCGATTTGACAACTTTAGGGTTCTTCCGGAGGGCCTGCTTCATAATCGCCCAATATTTCTCTATTGGGCGAAGCTCCGGCGCGTTGGGAGGGTTCATTTCCTTTGGCACGAAGGTGACCCCGTTGGCTTCGTACCACTCCAACACGTCCTTTGAATAGTGGCACGAAGCGAGATCCGGCCAGAAGATGGTCGGGCCCTCGTGCTGCTTCAATAGTGGTAGTATGCGCTTCTGTAGGCACTCCTTAAGGTAAACCTGCTCGTTTACCGTGCCGGTCATCACGAAGGGGGCGCTCCGCTTTCCGCAAGAGCAGATCGCTTGCCACACCATGTACTTTTTGGCAAACTTGGATTGTTTCTGCTTGCGAATCTCCTCCGGAACGCTGAATTTGTCCTCTGCGGAGAAGAACAACAGGCCCGGCAGCTGACGAAAGTCCGCTTTGACGTAGGTTTCGTCGTCCATTACCAGACAATGCGGCTTCGTCAGCATTTCGGTGTACAGCTTCCGGGCTCGCGTCTTCCCCACCATGTTTTGCCTTTCGTCGCGGTTAGGAGCCTTCTGAACCTTGTATGTACGCATGCCCTCCCGCTGCTTGGGCCGCTGGACGAATGAACTTGACAAATTCAGCTTATTGGCGACATCCCGGACCGAACTTCTCGGATCACGTCTAAACTGCTTAACTACGCGCTTGTGATCTTTTTCACTGACGGAGCATCCATTTTTGCCGTTCTTCACCTTCCGGTCGATGGTTAGGTTCTCGAAGTATCGTTGTAGTACTCTGCTGACCGTGGATTGGACGATTCCCAGCATCTTACCGATGTCCCGATGTGACAACTCCGGATTCTCGAAATGAGTGCACAGGATTAATTCACGACGCTCTTTTTCGTTCGACGACATTTTTCCAAATTTAGGAAAAATTGACAGTGAAGCATGGCCAACGTGATCTATACACTCTTATCTGATTAAAAGCGAAAGCTGAAGATATAATTCCTAAAAATTAAATTTCTACAGCGTTTTTTCCCTGATGCAATTTGATGTGACACACCCTTTATGCTAAATTGCCAGTGTTAACTCGTCACGACGGCATTCTTCATATACTATTGTCAAACGTCGATAGCAATTCAAACACTCACTCGAGTCCATTTCGCTCACCCGTTAGTAAACAAAAGCCACTCACGTTTACTAACCACTAACAATGCGCAAAACTAAACCACAACAAGCAGCTTCAAAAACTGGCGATGGGAATGATATGAAGCGCTCGAGAGAGGACCTGGATGTATCGGAAGATCATATTGACTCATTGGATGACTTATATTCAAAGATGCAAGCAATGTTCAACGAGACCAACAACAAAATTGAGACCAGCAAGTGCGATCTGCGAAACGAAATATCTACGCTGCGGGAGGATGTCCAGCAGTTCAAGTTGGATTGTTCAAGAGAAGTCAAACAACTGACGAACTCGGTTTCCAACATTCAGCATAATAGCCAAGTGAATGAAGAACGTATTTTAGCTGTTTCGAAGATGAATGATCTCTTACTGTCCGGTGTGCCGTACACACCGACAGAAAATCTCTATGAATATGTGCGTAAAGCAACCCTTGCACTAGGTTATACTGATAAAGAAATACCGACGGTGTACTGCAAACGGTTGGGCCGATTTCCAATCTCCGCTGGAGCCACGCCACCTGTTCTGCTGCAGTTTGCCTTCAAAAGTGTACGCGACGAATTCTTCCGGCGCTATATTTCGACCCGAAGTCTAATGCTGACTCATCTAGGATTGAATGTGAACAAGCGGATATACTTGAACGAAAACCTTACGGACTCGGGCAGGAAAATAAAAGCTGAAGCGATAAAGCTTAAGAAGGCTGGAAAGCTGTTCAGCGTCTTTACGAGGAATGGATTTGTTAATGTAAAGCTATCTGCAGAAGGAGAGGTCCAAACAATTCTCTCGTTGGACCAATTGTGAAAATCATCCATGTTCTCCTCTGTCCTCAAAGCTACAATATATCAAAAACCTTTCCTTTATAGTTTTTCATATTTTCCTTCCCTAATTCTCCTATGTCTCCGCTCCCTAGAAATTTCCATGTTTTCTTCCGTCCTGAAAGTTTTTCATCAAACTCACTGGAAATATTTGCCTGCTGAAAATCACGTCGTTGCTGTTACTATTTTGCTGTTGCTGCCGCTGCTGCCGCTGCCGATGCTGCCGATGCTGCCGATGCTGTTGTTCTGCCACGTTGACCCGGAGATAAGGGATAAGGATTCTGATCGAATGCAGTCAAATGCACCATTAAAGATTGATGTTTATACATGAAGTTATTAAGTATCAAACAAATGAATTCCATTATATTTCACTCATTATTTTTAGCAACTGCTGGTTCCTCGGTGTTGATACCATACATGCTGTGTTCTTGTTGTTCGTCTCGTCTTTCTGCCTCTGATGTTGGCTAACGAAACTGCTTCCCCTACAAATCTAGGTATTGCATGTATCCCGCGTGTTGTAATGAACTGTGCACTACCTTCGGATAAACTTAATATTTGTCAT